>NC_134565.1:951945-1649702 GCF_025594145.1 Primulina tabacum | reverse complement strand
AAAAAGTAATATTCTTAACATAAAAAGTAACATTTTTCATAGATGACCAAAATAAGAGATTCGTCTCACAAAATACGACTCGTGAGACCGTCTCACACAAGTTTTTGCCAAAATATATATTGAGAGAATGTGATATTTAATTACTTATAACAATTTATTTTTAAATAATAAAAAATAAAAAAAAATATTACGTGATACTTTTAAGTTTAGGAAGTCTCGAGAAGATGAAATAAATTTACTATTTAAAATTTTATATTCGACTCCTACGTTATCTCTTGTTATTTAATTAAATTTGAGTGATTTATAAAAACTATCATATTATCACTCTTATGGTTGGACAATTTCTTATTTTAAATGTAACTTCTCATGTACACAAACTTCAATTTTTTTTCTAATCAGAAACTGAGAATACTCAGACTCTGTTTGAATAGTTACTTTAAAATCGTTTTAATGTTTTACTATAAAAGAAAAATTAAAGTATGTGTTTGAATAAGATTTTTGTAAAAACAATTTGAAAAATATTTTTTAAATAATGTTCTCAAAGTATGATTTTCAAAAAACAATTAAAATACGTTTTTGATGTTTTTAAAAATAAAAACAATGATGAAAATAAAAATATATTAAATTTTAACTGTAAAAACGTTTTAATAAAATAATTATCCAAACACATATCTGTTTTTGAAACAATTTTACAGACTCATAAATTTTTTGTAAAAAACATTTTTTAAAAAATATTTTATAAGTAATTGTCAAAAAGAAGAACCTCATTGTCTTATGAAAGAAACGTATCATTTTTAAGTATAAAATGAAAGCTCTGTATATTCTAAAATTAGATAAAATTTTCATTGATTTGGCTACTATTATTGTATAATATGATGTCAAAATATTTATTATTTATGTTATGCATATCTAAAAAACGATTAAGTTAAATATTTATGGTAAAAACTCATGGGAGACGGTCTCACGGGTCGTATTTTGTGAGACGAATCTTTTATTTGTGTCATCCATGAAAATGTATTACTTTTTATGCTAAGGTACTGTTTGGTTCAAGTACTTGTAAGTACTAATATAAATAGTCTTGTCATATCACTTGTTTTGTACAAGCATTATTTATCTCGATCAATCAAATTATTAATTATTCATTTCACATCAATCAAATTCGTGATAAATTATCTCACATCAATCAAATCAATAATATAAAATTACGATATTACCCTTAATAAATAATATTATTAATATTCTATTAATATTTTCAACAATGACAAAATGGTAATATCATATTATCTCAAATTTAATCAATCAAATCAATTAAATCAAACACTATATTAACTATCATTTTCTATTTATTTTATTATTATAAAATATTACTTATCTCCATACTATATATCACATATCATGAACCAAACGGTACCTAAGAATATTACTTTTTATTGTGAATATCTCACGGATAAAGTTTTTGAGATCATCTCACTGAAACCTACTCAATATTTATACGACGCTCACGCATGCAATTGAAATAGTGATTGATTTTGAAAGTGAGGAAAAAAAAACAGATTAATCTTCGATGGTAATGATTTATCATAAAATACAAACAATTTAAATAAAATTGTCATGTCATTCGAATGCTTTCAAACAAAATAGTACACCAACTATAAATTTAAAAACTATAAAAAAGAGAGTGGGAAATGTCCAATCACTTGGCATAAAAAGGACGATTTTCCTATCCTTGGCCCCATTAATTTAAGAAAAATAATCTAAATATAAACTGATTGTTTCAAGTATTCATTATCAACGTCACGATAACAGATAAAATTTACGATTTCTTTTTTTTTTTTTAATATATCACTATACATTATAGGTGTCAATTCGAGTGGGTTGAATGTGTTATGTCGGGTTAAGTAATAATATTATTTAAAAATTTCTCAGCCCGAATCCGAGCAACCCTAAAACTCTCAACATGAATCCGAACCCGAATCAATCCAATTAACCCGATTTTGAATTTTTTTTAAAGAAAATTAAAAAAAATTTAAAAAATAATATTTTAATTTAAAATATAATAACAAAATCTCCCTCGTATATATGATTTAAATTTGAAAGTCAAATTATAGAAAAATAAAATATATTTACTAAATCAAATAAATAATTATTTAAAAAATAAAAAAAATGTTCAAAATAAATATTAAATTATAAAAATTTATGATATAAATATACAATAAATATTTTTTCAGACATACAATATAAAAAACATAGGCAATAGTTAATAATTATTTTTTAAAAAAAAATTTTCGATCAGCTATCGGGTCCAACCCGAACCCGCAAAATCCAAATCCAAACCTTATTTTTTTCATGTTGAACCGTGTCGAATTGGTGGGTCGCGTCTGATTTTGACATTGCTATAATCTACATATACTAACAAGTAACAACAAGACAGAAGGGTTTTGTGTTTGTATATATAATATATAAATAAATATTACGTTTCATTTATATTTATTTTTCAAGTAATAGGTTCTGTTATAAATTTTAACAAGATGAAAATTTCAATATACTCAATTTTAGTTATAATTTTCTACATCTCAAAATGATGATAAATAAAATAAAAGCGACTTAATTCATATTTTAAGTTAGTTGAGAAAAGTAAAAATAAAATGATGAAATTATGAATAAGTCCATGGAAAGAAATTGAAGCAAAACTAAAATTAATTTTGGTACGATAATAATCTTAGATAAATCATATTTACCAAGAGTGAGATAAACATTGAAAAGAGAGTAAAATGCTGATAATAAAAATAATAAATACTGCCAACATCATAATAAAGGGGAAAAAACATCTTAATTTTCATACAATTTTTAAAATCTTTGCATGTTGTTCTAAGATTCAGAGCTACATTAATAAAACAATATGCAATACATTTTAAACACAAAGCACATCACAAGAACTTAATCACAGAAACCAGCAACCATGAATGATTCCTAATATATATTTTTCAGTCAGTTTTTGTTATGAATTTCAAGGTTGATAGAACTTATCTCCACACCTACATTTCCAAGAAAGAAGATAGTAGCTATCATCTTCTCTGCGAGCTGATTTTACGTAAGCCGTTTTGATGTTTTTGTTCTTGTTTTCACTGTTCCGGTGCGGTGGGATGACTAGGGTGGCTTCACATGGCCTGCAGTTCATGCATTTGTCCACACTGCAAGCTGGTGGCCTCGATCCCAGAATCTTCTTCCTCACCTGCTCATCGATATTCATGCTCGATTGAGTATGATCCATCCCACCTGATGTATGTATCATGCATTAATCAGTCAGATCAAGAAATACTCCGGCACCTTTTTTCAGTGTCACGAAAGAAAGATACATTATTTGATTACATGTCTTTGTCTCATCGTCGAAGAATCAAAGTAATAATATATCATCCCACGAGCCAACAAGAAGTGGAAAGAAAGAAGCAAACAAACTGTTTGACATGTAAAAGATGAAGCTGGAATGCACAACCAAGAAGCTTGAAACGTAAAAGTCAGCATAGAAACACGTAAAAATACAGATGGAGTGGGGTTAATTTTACCTGATTTAGGTGGGAGCAAAGTGAGAGAAAAGAAGAAGATGGCCAAGACTGCGAAACTGAGAGATAAATGATAGTTTGTTGATAGTGCCATCACCACACAAAGACAGCAAATGAAGCTACCTAGCAACTCAGTTGCGTCTAACATATGTGCATGCTAAACATACAATATTGAAGTACGTGTAAGAATTAATATTTGTTATCTTTATAACATTAATGTTATTATTAATCTTAACGAAAATGTGGATGGAAAGTAAATTTTATACAGACAAGGTGAAGCACTGTGTCCAGAGGAAGGGACATCAACATGAGTGGTACAGTGTTGTGATATCATTGGGTTTAGATGACATCTCACACAGAAAATAATGTTTTGGTTTCTCCTTTTGGGAAAATGTTGCGATTTCATCACTGTGGTATGGGGGGAAAGTTTGAAATGACCTTTTCGGAATCTTGCGCCACTAAGAATTTTACTACAAGAAACTATTTTATGTGTATCATTGCTAGAATTAACAAAAAAAAAAAATCTGTAAAAAAAATTGCAATTCTTGAGAAGAGAAATAAAAATGAGTGCTCACACTAAATTAAACTAGTAAAGTGTGAACTACCCTACCCCTCTTCGTTATGGACAACTTTTTGGGGAAATTTGCCTCTCTTTCCTTTTGATTGACAGGAACCCTACAGTCAATGATATGCATTAGTTTAAGTTGACTGTGAACATCGTTCGTTCTTGATGTCTGATCTGTTAGTTAAGTAGCAAATCATGTATTAAAAATCGAAAATTGGGGAGAAAATGTACGTTGAAGGGGTTGGTTTTTATGTATCGTTTGGAGTGGACGAAATGTGATTTTTTTTAAAGCGAAAATTACTATAAATTTGCAAGTTTTTTAATTTTTTTTTGTGTTAATATCGTTTAATGTTTAGTCTAAGTCCTCAATTTTTTTAACTTTATTAATTTTTCACTTGATTTTTAACGTGACATCAGATACATTAGCAATGTACGATGTCCCGACATCAATTTTAGGCGTCACATTATTATTTTTCGGTGTCAAGTTAGCACTTCGATGAAAAATGACTTAAATTGAAACAAAAACCGAAAATTGTCAAATTTATTGACAACATGACAAAAAATAAAAAAAAATACAAGTTGCATTAGTATATATATGATTTTCTCGCATAATTTATTGTGCCAATGTTGGAGATTTAATAAATAAATTTATAAATCATATTATTCAATCTATATATTACAACAGGACAAGAAATCATGTCGAATTATCATAAAATATAAATAATAGTAAATGTAAATCCGCAATTTTCAAACCTTGTATTAATTTGTACTTGAAATTTATATTGAATATCAAATATTGTATATGAAATTATTGAGATTATCCAAAGTTATGTGTTAAATTAAATCTTTGTAGAGGCATATTTAGATAGGGAGATACTGGATATATATACTTACATGTATACGTGTAGTTTATGGATATAATTTCTAAACCAGTAAATTAAAATACAAGATAAAGATTTGAGATGAAGGGAGATTAGATAATTTGATAGTGCAATTTCATATTTTCGAAATTATCACTTATTTATGGATATATATTTCGCAAATATATATCAAGATGGATGGATAAAAATCTACACGATAAGAAGATTTATACATATAAAATTCAAAAGTTTGTCTAGCAAGAAACATGATTAGGCTTTTCAAGAAGACCAAGATTCCAAGAAGATTAAGATTTAAGAAAACCAAGAAGCAAATCTTGAGTCCTATAATTCAAAAACTCCATAGGAAGAATTCAAAAATTTAAAAGCATAAAATAAGTTGTACTGCAAAACAAAAGATCTACCGAATATTGGAAATTAAACATGAAATTCGAAAGTCATGCATAGCAGGAGGAGTTTTTCGAAAATCCTACCTAAGGAGATTGATAAGATATGAAAATTTATCCTAAATTAAGAATTTAATTCAAAGGTTTAAACGTGAGGATAATACGTGAACTGGATAACATCTACACTCGTATAAATAGGACAACGCCCCCACTCGAAATCTCACACCTCTCAATCTCTCAAATTTTTGACTTTTGCTATCCAATATTCTCGAAAATCCTCTCACAAGTTATTGAAGTTTTGTTCACGTTCAGAAGATTATTGTCATCGCTCTGTTTCTCTGAATCCAAACTTCACCTTTCATAATACGCTATCTTATGTTTTGAATAACATTTCCAAAATTCAGACAAATGCAACAGCTATTTTGTCATTAATAACATTCACAAGAAAATTGCTCAGATTCTATGTGAGAACAACATATCTATGATTTTTCTTCCATAAACAGTCAAAACATCCCGATCTCATTGTTCATAATTTAGTTGACTTACTTGAGAACGTAGTGTGAAAGTTCAAGTCCGATTCAACCGCTTCAATAAGTTAAAAAAAATCTTGCAATGCGACTGATTTTATGATTGAGTGTTGATGTATTTTTAAAGTGTCGTGTGCATGATTCTTATGTATTTTTCTATTATTCAGACAATAATAAACTAAGTAGGCTTTCATATATAATTTGGTACACTTGTTCTTTTAAGTGGACTTATGTTCTAAAATAATTTGTACACGAATTGTTTCGATTTTCGAAAGTTTTGTTATAGCATATGTTATTCTTTTTGTATTGTGTTGAAAGTACCCTATGTCTTGGCATTGTGAAGATTTAACTAGATATAGCTGGGAATCCCAACATATGTACGTTTATGGCCCTTACACGGTGAGATTATAACTGTTATATGATCTCGTCTCTTTAGAGGAGTAAATATTAAAAACTGATATTAGTAAAACATGGAAAGTAGATGAATCTCAGTGCCTAGGACGAGCTATGCTTACGTTTATGCTTATGATATATGTTATACGAAATATGTTATGCATGATATGTTATTTCGAAGATCATGTGTAATTAGTATGTATGTGCTCGAACGCAACTCTTGCTGAGTGATAACTATATCACTCATCATTTATTCTACCCTCCCCAAATAAGTCAGAAGAAGAAATCGAAGAACAAAAATAAGAACGATTTTGGGGCTGGTAATAAGATGGATCAAGAAGTTTATTTTAGTTTTTGCTTATTCAAGTTTTTAATTTAAATTGTGAACGCTTCTGCAGATTTTTAACGTTTTCTGAGTTTATTTTGTAAAGACAATTATATTTTATGGTTTATGAAATAAACTTACTTTGGTTTATATTGTACTATTAGGTTTTTTGTTTGGTGATTGTTGAACAACTTCGGTGTTGACTAACCCCGGTCTCGTGGGCATGTCATTTAACTAAGTGTTATCAGAGCTGTCGGGTTCGTAATCCATTTGGGGAACATTTTACCAAAAAAAAAATAAAAAAATTCAGTCAGATTATGGCAAAAAGCCAATCCAGTCCTCTTCGGAACGACTGATTGAGTAATATTCACAATTTTTTGTTAGGCATGGTCTGAAAACACAAAATTTCTTCATTTAGGCATCTGAAATCACGTTTTTGCCGTTTTAAAAAAGTTTCATAGAGCCTATAACTTTTGCAGGAAATTTCAAAATTTATTCGTTAGTTGCTCTAGAATCTTCTCGACGTATGCTTGAAATCCATATGTTTATCTTCAAACTTTTCGTTTTTGGAAAATTTCTCGAAAAAACTCATTCAACATATTTCTTATAGTACTTGTTGAATTTTATGAAATTTTACTACAGAAACAATTATTATTGACCTATATTGTTGGAATTATACCTATCAAAAATAAGTTGACTTAAGATTCCAACTTAATATGAAATATTTGACTCGGGAACAATAAATTATTAAAGGAAAACTGGTCTATGAAAATCTATGATAAGAATTATAATAATTTTTTAGTATTCCAATATAAAAGTTGATATTCTGGCAATAGTTAACTGTGTGAACATTAAACTTAGGTTCTTAAGAACGCTAAATGCTAACTTTAAATATGTATGAACTTGGAATATCTTGTTTAAAATGAATGTGAGAGACAATATTTTCAGGATAAAAAATTTATATTATTTTGGGATAACAAATAAACGCTGAAATTATTTGAATAAAATAAATCACGAGATATTGCTGAGATGAGGAAAATATAACATTATAAGTTTTAACTCTTATTACAGTAATAAGAATGGAAAAAATGGATGATTCAATGAGAAAGACATTGGATAAACTCTCTTATGTTAGATAACAATATGATCATGATCCTGATGAAAGTAAGATTTAGCACAAGAATTATTTTGGATTAATTTCTTTCGTACCAGGTTGAATGAAATTATATTTCATAATGACTTTGTTATAATTTTCGAGATTTAAGTCAATAGGCTATATATTGATATTGAATAAAGTTTCAAGATTCTATATGAGTTTTAAGTCTTGAGATAGTAATCGTGATAATTTAAAAATATAATAAAATCAATATCAATTCGCATATATTCATTTCCGACTTGATTCAACTCACTTCGGCAGATTTCGAAGTCATCCTAGGGATGACTTGGTTATCTAAGAGCCATACAATAGAAGATTTTCGGAGTAAGAATGTCAAACTCTGAACTCCAAACTAATAAGAAATCATGTACCATGGCAACGCCAAGAAACACAAATACAATCTTTCTGCTTCCCAGACTTGGAAAGCCATAAAATCAGGCGAAGAAGTTTACCTAGAAATGGTGAACGAAGTGCCATGAAAAAGTTGAACTCAAGCTGGAAGACACCTCAATAGTGCATGAATTCTCCAACGTTTTTCCGAAATAATTACCTTGCATAGTCCGGGACCATGAGGTTGATTTCAAAACCAATCTGGTTCTCTGTATTGCACCAATTTCAAAATCATCCTACCGAATGGCATAGCTGAACTCCAAGAGCTAAAAGAGAACCCCAAGATTTGCTAGATAAGAACCAAGTTCGACTGGGTGTGTCTTCATGGGGAGCTCTAGTACTGTTTGTGAAGAAGAACAATGGAAGTACGAGATTGTGCATTAATTATAGGGAACTAAACAAGATCACAATCAAGAATAAGTACCCCCTTCCTAGGATAGACGGCATGTTCGATCAGGTTAAGTGAGCCGTAGTTTTTTCCAAACTGGATCTGAGGACAGGCTATCACCAATTGAAGGTTAGGAGCGAAGATATTCCCAAAACAGTATTCCAAACAAGGTACGGGCATTATGAGTTCATCATAATGCTTTTTGTTTTATTGATGGATGCACCAGCAACCTTCATGGATCTAACTAAAAGGGTTTTCAAACCATTCCTTGAAATATTTATAGTGGTGTTCATCGATGGGTTTTCAAACCATTCCTTGAAATATTTATAGTGGTGTTCATCGATGACATCTTTCTTTATTCTCTAAGTGAGAGAGATCATAAAGAGCACCTTCATCTCGCTCTACAAACATTAAGGGAGAAAGAGATCTATGACAAGTTCAGGAAATGCCAATTCTGGCTAAGAAGTGTATCTTTCCTAGGTCATGTGATCTCGGAATCAGGAGTATCAGTAGATCCAAGGAAGTAGAGGCAATTCTAGATTGATCGAGACCTAAGAATGCAACCAAAATTAAAAGCTTCCTTGGTTAGTAGGCTATTACTGGAAGTTCTTTGAGGACTTATCTTCAATTGCCATACCACTGTCGAAACTAACACAAAATAACTCCAAATTCAACTGGAGCGAAGGATGTGAATAGAACTTTCAAACATTGAAGGAAAATCTTGCGTCCACTCCACTTTTAGTATTGCCTACTGAGGATAAGGATTTTATCACCTACAATGATGTATCAAAGGAAGGTCTGTGACGCGTACTCATGCAAGAATGAAGAGTGATTGCTTATACACTAAGACAGCTAAATCCGCATAAGCAAAACTACTATACTCACAATCTCAAGCTAGAGGCTAGGGGTGGGAAAAAATACCAAAATACCGAAATACCGAAGATACCGTACCGAAATTTTCGGTATCGGTATCGGTATGAAATATTTTTTTTTCGGACTGAAATACCGAAAATAATTTATTATTATTATTATTTTTTAAATTTAAGTTCGGTAAACCGAAAAAATGTCGGTATACCGAAAATGTTTTTGGTATACCGACATTTTTTCGGTATACCGACAAAATTTTCGATGTTGATACGGTACCGGTATGAAATTTTTCCATACCGAAAATTCGGTATACCGAATGTGCTGTATACCGAATTTTCGATATCAGTATCGGTATGGAAAAATTCCATACTGATATTTTCGGTACGGTATACGGTACCGTAGTTCGGTACGGTATACCGTACCGTACCCACCCCTACTGGAGGCAATGGTCTTTTTCTTTGAAAATTTGGAAACACTATCTTTGTGGTGCAAAGTGTAAAATCTTCACATACAACCAAATCCTCGATTATTTTTTCACTCATAAGGAAGTGAATATGAGACAAAGACGGTGGATATAGTTACTCAAGAACTACGACTTGACAATAAGCTACCACCCAGGCAAGACAAATAATGTAGCGGATGTTTTACGTCGAAAAAACATGGGTACAATAACCATAGCATCACTATTCACGCAACCATACCTTCAAGAAATAGTCAATTTAAATCAGAGTCGTGAGACGACACAAGATAATTTCAAAGATTAAGTCAAGGACGTAAAGACAACTGATTTTCACGTTGACCAAGATGGGGTCCTATGGGTTAGAGTACGATTGTGTGTACCAGACATTGATAATCTTCGACAAGAATTGATGCTACATGCGCACAAGTCAAAATTTTTGGTCCATCAAAGAAGTACCCAAATGAGTAGGGACTAGAAAGAAATCTTCTGGTGGGGCGGAATGAAAAGAGATGTCGCTGAGTTTGTCTATAAGTGCAAAGTATGCCAATAGGTGAAAGCCGAACACTAACGACCAGAAAGATTACTACAACCCTTAGAAATCTCGGAATGGAAATGGGAACATGGATTTCGTAGTAGGTTTGCCAACGTTAAGACAAGTCACAAAAAGATATGGATGATTGTAGATAGACTCACATAGTTTGCACAGTTCCTACCCGTCTGCATGAATTACAATCTTGACAAGTTGGCTAGTCTATACATGGATAACATTGTGTGGCTACATGGAGTGCCAGCAAGCATCTTGTCAGATAGAGATCCAGATTTTTATTACGTTTTTAGAATAGCTTTCAAGAAGCCATGTGAACTAAGGTTACACTCAGTACGACCTAGCACCCTCAGATCGATGGCCAAACTGAAAGAACGATACAAACTCTAGATGATATGTTGCGGTCATGTGCACTGGATTTCAATGTGAAATGAGCAAACATTTACCCTTGATAGAGTTCCATTATAATAACAATTATCACAATGGTATCGGAATAGCGTCATACGAAGCTTTTATAGGCGAAAATTTCGGTCACCCCTGTATTAGGATGGAATGGGAGAAAAATCCATTACGTGACCTGAGCTTGTCCAAGTGACGGTTGACAAGATAATTGTCATTAAAGAGAAACTCAAAGTTGCTCAAGATCGACAGAAAAGCTGTGCTGATCTAAAAAAAAGGCCTGCAGAATTCAGCATTGGTGAAAAGGAATACGTGAAAGTCTCTCCATTGAAAGGGTTTGTCTACTTAAGTAAAGATGAAAAACTGACCCTGATACGTAGGACCTTTCGAAATCTTAGAAAAATTTGGCACACTAGCTTATAGGATAGCATTGCTGCCAGATATGCCAAGTATTCACAATGTTTTTCAGATGTCTCAGCTAAGGAAATACATTCCAAAACCAAGTCACATATTGGAAATTGAACCACTCATGACCGAAGGTAACTTGAGGGAAGAATTGAAATACAAAGAGATTCCCATTCGAACCAAAGACCAAGTGCAAAGACGACGCACCATTTCATATGTCAAGGTACAATGGTCCAATTACCAGAAAAATGAGCCATACGAGAATCAGAAGAAATGATGAGAGATCAATATCCTTATCTCTTCAAAGACCAAGGAAATCCGAGTTTCGAGGACGAAACTTCCCATTAGGAGGGAGGGATGTAAAACCGGAAATTTCCAAACCCTGTATTAATTTGTACTTGAAATTTGTATTGAATTATCAAATATTGTATTTTATAATTATTGAGATGATCCAAAGTTAAATGTTAAATTTAATCGAGGAAATTTAAAAGAGATAATACCCAATTGTTAAGTTGATATATATAAGCCAAGATCCAAGAATTAAGATATGTGGATATTGGATATATACACATATGTATATGTGTATTTCAAAATTTATGGGTATAATTTCTAAAGTGATAAATTAAAATACAAGATAAAGAATTAATATGAAAGGGGATTAGATAAGTTGATATCGTAATATCATATTTTCGAAATTATCATATATTTATGTATATATATTTTGCAAATATATCAAGAGGGGTTCATAAAATCTACACCATAAAAAGAACTGTGCATAGAAAATTCAAAAGTTTGCCAAGCAAGGATCCTGATTTAGCTTGTCAACAAGACTAATAATTCAAAAAGATCAAGATTCAAGAAAATCAAGAAGCAAATCTTGAGTGCTATAATTCAAAAACTCCATTGGAGGAATTCAAAAATTTAAAGGCATAACTTAAGTGTTGTACCGCAGAACAAAAGATCTACCTGACCTACAGTTTTATGTCCATAAATAGGTCAAAATATCTTCAAAACCCGATCTTCATCGTTCATAATTTATTTGATTTACTTGTGAATGTAGTGTGAAGTTTAAGCCTAATAAAACGATTCAATAAGTCAAAAGGAATCCTGCAATGCGACCGATTTTATGCTCAAAGTGCTGCTGTGTTTTTTGAAGTGTCGTTTGCATGATTCTTATGTGTTTTTCGATTCTTCAAGCAATAATAAGGTAAATGGGCTTTCATATATAATTTGGCACATTTGTTCTTTTAATTGGGATTATGTTTTAAAATAATATGTACATGAATTGTTTCAGTTTTCGAAAGTTTCGTTTGAGCATGAGTTATTTGTTTTGTGTTGAGTTGAAAGTACAATATGTTTTGACATTGTGAGGATTCAACTGGATATGGCTGCAAATCCCAATATACAATAGGTTTGTGGCCCTACACGATGATATTGTAACCGTTATATGACCTCGTCCCCTTAGATAAGTAAAAATTAGGGACTTATATCAGTAAACCATTGAAAATAGAGCAATCTCAGTGTCTAGGCAAAGCTATGCTTACGTTTATGCTTATGATATATCTTATACGAAATATGTTATGCATGGTATGTTATTTTGAAGATCATGTGTAATTAGTATGTATGTGCTCGAACAACATCCACTTTCTGAGTGACGATCATATCATTCACCCTTTACTTTACCCTCCCCAGATAAGTTAGAAGAAGAAATCGAAGAACAAGAATAAAACTAGTTTTTGGGTTGGTGATAAGATGGATCAATAAGTTTATTTTAGTTTTCGCTAATTTGAATTTTTAATTCAAGTTGTAAACGATTCCGCGTATTTTTATCATTTTCAGAGTTTATATTGTAAATATGATTATATTTTATGGTATTTATGAAATAAACTGTTTTGGTTTATATTATACTATGAGACTTGTTTTTTTGCCGATTATGTGATTGTTGAACGATGTCGGTGTTGATTAAATCCGGTCTCAGGTTGTGATAGTAAATGTGTACTAGAATCCATTGATTGATTTAGCGTTGAAGTTATGAATCTTCCAAGAAAACATAAAATGAACCACTTATTTTTACCTTAGATGAGAGAACGAGAAAGATCTATAATATGTGTACTATATATATTCTTTGTTATTCTTTGTGTCTCGTTGATCATAACCTTATATAACATTAGCAGTGATTGATCCATCATAGTTAGCATGTCCATGCACAATCAATTAAATTATATTAGTCCACAAAATAGTTCCAACAATCTCTCACGAGCCGCATAAATTATCTGGATATCTTACATGTAAAAACTGGATGAAACTCTTGCTATATAAACAAAATATTATTTAACAATCTAGTCTGTCAATTATACCAATATTGAACAAAAGCGATTATCGCTACATTGAAAAATCACTAGACCCATCAATTATCAATATCAGTATAAACAATAACATAGATCAAGTATAGATATGTAGCATGAAAATACATAAAGTGATCCAATAATAAAAACATGTATTTTCAACTTGTCTTCATAATTATTCAAAATGTACAATAATAAACTTTCAATCACATGTTGAACTGCAGTGAAACTCATCACTTCATTTTAGAGTAATTCAAATAAATTTTAGTTTGTATAGAAACATAAGTAATGTCAAATGAGTCAATGCTCAAACTGAACACAAACTCCTATTGTACATACATATCATCTATATGAAAAACACTAATGTGTGTCACATACCCATATACATCTTGGTTGGCCAACCCATGACAAACACATCCACAAATGTAGAGTTTGCAATAATATGCTCAATTGACAAACACTAAGTCTGAACTATTTATATGACAACTTGAAACTTTATGTCAATATGTTTTGACTTCGACCAGTTTCAGTTGTATTTTAAAATATAACATAGAAATTTTATTATCACAATTGACCCTCAATAGTTTCTTAGACCAACGATCATTGTTGAAGGATCGTCTGCCTAGCACCTTGTGGTGCTTCAAACAAAATATTCTCCAAGAGCTGCAATAGCTCGTGTTCTAAGAATGTATTCACCGATGAATTAGATCGATTTTGGAGTTAAAACCAAGCGGAAAACACTAGAAGTAATCCTTCGTTAAGAAACACAGATAAATTTTATGGATTCTAATCTCGTGTAACTGATTAACTGAATATAAGGGGGATCAGTTCTCGCATGTATCATTTCAGTTATGGTGAGAACTGAACTGATAAATACTCGAACTGATCAAGTCAGTTTAAAGCAAGGGGTTAACAGTTAAAGTACACAAGATATGTTTATGGATGTTCGGAGACTTCAACTGCTCCTACATCACCCCTTGTACCACATTGGGTAGGACTCACTAGAAGACTTTGATCTATACAACACTTTGTACAAACCCACCCAGCTAGGACTTACACTACTGCCTAAACTGAACTCCTAGACTAGACCGAAGGCAGCACCTTCCAGTCAACATTTCTTTAATGTCTATGTGAGAAAGACTACACACACAAGTTTAACATCTTTGTGAAAGATTGTATTTGAGTGGTGGTGTGTGTGTGTGTGTGAGAACTGATTTCTGAACACTACCCGAAAGTGTTCTCACACACTGAGGGAAATATGCTTCTAATCTAAGCTGATAACACGTTGAAGTGTTCCCTCGACTGGGCTGAATGCTTCTCTCTTAAGCTGATATGACTTTGAAGCGAGCCCCTTTTCTTTTCTCTTTTGTGTTGTATATGTCTTATTTTTGTTCTTCACTGATCTTCACCTTCTATTTATAGGCGCGAAGTTTGATCGTACAGTGAGACTCAATTATTGTATTCGTTGCATTTTGAATCTGTTCCTCGAAATTTGTCTTTTTCTTTCTGGAACACTTTTTTCTTTAAGCTCTGATGCAACGTCCATTATTGTCCTTTGACTGGACAAAAGTTATTGTACCTTTGCGCACAGCTGTATCCTACTTAGTTCAGCTTGTCTTGCTCTGCAACTGATTGCTCCTAACTGATGTTCTGAACTGGTCAGTTGAACTGGTCTTCAGTTGATCTGGTGAAATCAGTTAACTTGTCAGTTGAACTGATTTCACACTTGTTCAGTTGAACTGATCTCGGTTGGGCTCTTCATCAGTTGAACACTCCTTCGGCTGGCCAGGCTTCTGAGGTTCTCCTGCTGAACCACATGTCAACTGAACAATCAGTTGAATTCATTTACGACACATCAGTTGAACTGTTTCAGTTTGGTTGTTCAGCTGATGCTTTCAGTTGGTGTCTTCGACAGCTTCAGTTTTTGGCTCGTAACTGATTATTTCAGTTTCAGCTATCTGCGCACTAAGGTAGATTATGTAAGACCGAGTGCTTACCGCTTTAGCAAAAGCTATAGCTGGTGGTAATGGTGCAACTCAAATCTTCAAAATCGCACAGCAGCTCAAGCACCACGGTTCGATCGCTCTACCAAGCAGAGACAATTATTGCACCCAACAATCTCCCTCCCAATAATTACACTCCTTGCAATCAATGAGAATCGAATCCGTGATCTTGGCTCTGATACCAATTGGAGGACCGAGTGTTTACCGCTTTACCAAAAGCTATAGCTGGTGGTAATGGTGCAACTCAAATCTTTTAAACCGCACAGTAGTTCAAGCACCACGGTTCGATCGCTCTACCAAAAAGAGACAATTATTGCACCCAACAGATTATTAAAAACAAACAAACAAGTTTTGTTAATATCAAAATTAAGATTGTGAACATAAAATATTCCAACAATTGTCGGTGATAAAATCCGCAGATTTATTCGAAGTCCAAATATCCAACGATTTTCAAATGTTAAATCTCCGATATGTGAGCATAAAATCATTAGCTCACTTTATATATTTCATAACCCGATTAATAATCCAATAAATGTTTCTTAAATATATTTCTGACATTCCAATGATGTACGCAATATCCAAACGTATGCAACTCATGCATGCATGACACTCCCACAGAATATAAAATATGTGCAATGATTAACGATGTTTTCTCTAAATCCGAAGGAGATCACCACTTGATCAAATTTATACTACCACATATGAAAATATAAGCATCGATACTTTTTTCCTCATTGTTGACTTTTTAATTTACTCACTCGCACTAAAGTCAAATTAATAAATTAAGTTTAATTTAATTTCAGAATTACATGCATGCATACTTTCGATGTCATTTAAAATATTGATATTCAATTTATAAAGCTTATCAATCAAGAAACCAATATCAATCACATTTTAATTTAGGATCATTACCAAATGGATAAAAGAAAAACTCGATTTGTCCAAACATGAAACTAAAATCAAATTCAGTTTAAAAGACGATGTAAATAAATTGTTTTTCGAATTCAAATACTAGAAAAAAATAATCAGTTCCTAAATAAAGCTTTAAAAACATCAACAACCTTATTTCCATTTTCCATATGAATGTGTCTTTCACCATCAGTAGATAATCGGCTCCTTAGACAACCCTTTCTTTACATGTAAATTGGCGTGTTTGGGACAATCTATCTTCACATGCCCATCAGTCTTTTTTCAAAAGAAACAAATGATCACGTTGTCTTATTTCTGTTGTTCCATATGTTGTGAAGTCCCAAAGTTTTCTTCTTTATTGATCCATTTCTTTTTCTTATTTTTGCAATTACCTTGATAGTTATAAGTCAAGTGAGCACTTTTAATCACATATTGTTTCAATCTCGCATCTTGAACGGACTGCGCAATAAGCTCATTCAAAGTCCACTTTTCCTTATATGTATTATAACTTATTTTGAATTGATTAAATTGTATAGACAGAGATCAAGACTAAATGCACGAATATGTCTTCTGGAAACTAGAATTTGAATGCTTTTACACGAGTAACGAGATTTGAAATTTCCATTATGTACTCCTTTATGTTCCCTTTATCTTTATACCTCATTGAGACAAGTTTAGTTAGAATAGTGATTGTCTCCACCTTTTCGGTTTCCACGAAACGATCTACTATTTGAGCAAAGAACTTTTGACATCTTTTTCTTCAGGAATTGCTCCCTTTATAGTATCTGGAATGAATTGTTTCATAATCGTCAAGCTCAAGCGATTTGATCGCTCCCACTTTTCAATAGAACTTTTTTGATTATCAATGCTTACCTTGGTCAAAGGTGCGAATCGATCTTCCCTTAGCGCATAGTCCAAATCCATACAGCCGAGAATTATCATAACATGCTCTTGCAATTTCTTGAAGTTTGAGCCATTAAATACTAGAATGATGTTCATATTGACAGATATGGAAGATATTAAAACAAAATATAACCAATAACTCACAATAAATTATAGTTAATGTATATATTTAAATTAAATAAATTCCAAAATAAATGTATGCAAGTGGCGGACTTATAAAAAAGGTACATAACACAAAATTCATATTTAGTATTTGAACAAAAATAGGATTTGTAAGCGATCCACTTAAATATCATGGTTGTTAAATATTGATAATAAATCCAGCCAAAAATATTTGTTTCTTTGGACTGGAAATTGCATGTATGGATAAATCCAAAATTAACTGTGGGGGCATGTGCTCCTGATTGGCGTTTAGTTACAAAACAACCAGAATTCATTAATATAAACAACAAAATTGATTAAAATTTTCCTTTTGGGACAACAAAAATTTCAGCATAACCTCCATTTAATTAGGACATCGCAAATATTTCCAAACTACACGAACAATTTCCAAGGTTTCTTCCCGATTTTCTGGCAAATACGGTCGGCAGTTGGCTCGAGGTCGTGACTTGGACTCACGATTTTCTTTGCAAAATGGTATCAATGGATATCTCTTGTCGAGAGCTTTCCAAAACCAGGCTCGGTTTAAAATTCTGGCAACTGACGAATGATATATTGCAGATCAAAGGTTGGCAATGATGTTGAATTTTGAGATGATGATTTACGAGGGGAGAGAGATGACTTCTGATTTTTCTTTTCATTATTTAATATATATATATATCCACTTAATGTAAATGGATTGGGCTTGGGGAATTTGGGATGAGCTCTCACATTCTTCCCTACTAATAGAAGATTTTGTCCTCAAAATCTATCATACACAACACTTATACAAATGTGGTTTATAAACATTTACCACGGATAATGCTTAGAGAAATCAGTATACATGGATTAATTTATTACATTTTCAAACGAACTAGGTCATTCCTGACTCATCTGAAACTTTAATTCTTATGTAGCTTCTTCTCTGCTGTGTCTATTCCACTGCAACGTAACCAATTGAATTGTCTTGTTTCTAAGTTGATTTTCTTTACAATCAATTATTTGGAATGGACGCTTAACATATCTAAGGAACTATACAACTTTACCTCATCAGTCCTCAAGACATGAGAAAGATCTATCTCGTACTTTCGCAGCATAGATACATGAAACACATCATGTATCGCAGACAAACTCATCGACAAGTCCAAACGATAAGCCAAATTGCCCATCCTCTCAACAATTTGATATGAACCAATATAATGCAGAGGTAGCTTCCCTTTTCCCCGAAATTTCATAGTACCACAAAACGGTGATAACATTAAGAAAACCTGATCACCAAAATGAAATTCTAAAGGCCTACACCTTTTATTAACATAGCTGACTTGATGATCCTGAGCTGTTTTCATTATTTTCCTGATCATTTCAACTTTTTCTTTCATTTCTTGAATAAATTCTAGCATTGACATCTGTCATTTTCTTAAATCTTCCTAGCATATTGGATATCTATACTTTTTGTCATATAAGGCTTCAAATGGTTCCATCCCAGTGGTTACCTAGAAACTATTATTGTAAGAAAATTCAACAAGAGATAATGATTCTTGTCCACCACCACTAAAATCCAGCTCCATTTCTCGCAACATCTCTTCAAGTATCTGAATGGTCCTCTCTGACTGACCATCTGTTTATCGGTGATATGCAGTGCTCATCACCAAATTTGAACCTAAAGCTGATTGCAAACTACCCCAAAACTTCGAAGAAAACCTGGAATCACGATCTAATACTATGGGTACAGGCACACCATGCAATCTCACTACATGATCAATGTAAATTTTTGTCATTTTCTTATAAGTACAAGTAGGATAATAAGGGATAAATTGGATTGATTTAAACAATCTATCCACAATCACCCAAATCACATCACATCCACGATTAGAACGAGGTAGGTGTATCAAAAAATCTATAACAATGTGCTCTCAGTTCCACTGTGTCACTTCAAAACTATGTAACATACCATCGGGTCTCATTCTCTCAACCTTAACATTTTGTCATGTCAAACATCTAGCCACAAAGTCAGTTATCTCTTTCTTCATACCTTCCCACCGATGATGAAATTTCAATATATGACGCATCTTTCTGATTCTAGGATGAACGATGTGTCGAATATAATGAACTTCTCGAAGTATAACTTTTTTTAAGTCTCTCAATTTCGTAACCACGAGTCTACCATTATAGCATAGACATCCATCTGAGGCAACACTGAACTTGTCTAATTGACCTGTCTGATTCAATTCATTCAATCTATAAACATAGGGATCAATTTTATGTGCTGCTTTGATGTTAGAAACTATCTGTGGTTCAACTTGAATAGATGAAACTAGAAAGTAGTCGACATTAGACTGGTAAGTCCATCCTGAAGTTCTCAAATGCTCATGAACTTTTGAAATAGTCAAAGATGTCAGCATTTTAGTCTGAACCTTTCTGCTCAGAGCATCTGTAACTTGATTCATTCGCCCTTGTTGGTATTGAATATCACATACAAAGTCCTTAATTAGGCAATTCCAACCATCGATATTTTCTCGTATTCAAGTCTGGCTGTGTGAAAAGATACTTCAGACTCTATTGATCAGAATAAATAACAAATTGTTCCCCGTACAGATAATGATGTTATATCTTCAATGCAAACACAATGGTAGCTAACTCCAAATCATGAGCTGGATATAGAGCCTCATATGGCTTCAACTGATGAGATGCATTCACATTCACTCGCCCATTTTGCATCAAAACACAACCTAATCCATTTAGAAAAGCATATATACAAACAACAAATCCACATGAGCCTGAAAGCAAAGATAGTGCTAGACTTGTGGTCAACTTTTCTTTCAAAGTCCTAAAACTAGACTCACATTCCCCAGTCCACACAAAACGTCGATCTTTCTGCATCAATTGGGTCATAGGCCTAGCCATTCTAGAAAATCCTTCAATGAAACACCCATAATACACATCTAATCCCAGAAATCTTCAAATCTCACACATTTGTTAGTTTAGGCCAATTGATAACAACTTTAACTTTACTACTATTAACAGATACTTCTTGTGCAGTTATGACATGTCCAAAAAATAAAGTTGTGTCCAATCAGAGCTCACACTTAGAAAACTTGCAATACAAGAATTTTGCCATACAACAACGCATCTACGACAACGGTTTTCACTAAAATCGTTGTCGTATACTTTTTAACAACGATTTAAGTGAAATACTTTTGGCCTTTTTTGAGGTCAAAGACAACAGTTTTCTAAAAATCGTTGTCTTTGAGTGTTTTTTAGGGTCAAAGACAATATTTTTATAAACCGTTGTCTATTAGCGTGTTTTTTTTTTGGACAATCGACAACGGTTTTAGAAAACCTTTGTGGATTAACGTGTTTTTTGAACAAACCACAACGATTTTTGTAAATTGTTTCTATATTAGCGACGGTTTTGATACGAACGTCGCTAAATATAGCGACGGTTTTATCAAACCGTCGCATGTTTAAATTAGCGACGGTTTTATAAAAAACGTCGCTAATAGCGACAACTTTAGCTTAACTGTCGCTAATAGTGACAATTAAATAAAAACCATCGCTATTTAACCATAAACTATCGTTAAAGCGATTGTTTAATAAAAAACCGTCGTAAATTGTCTATAAATATGTGCACCCTCGGTCCATTTTCTTCACATCATAAATTCTCTCTCTTAAACGATTTTAAATTCAAAATGGGATAAGTTTTTTCGCTTCAAATCTTGGTAAATTTCTAAGTGTTAGTTAAGATAATGAATATTATTAGTTTAATTAGATTGTAAGTTTTTTTGGCAAATTTATTAAATTATAAAATTAGTTTTTTTTTAATTTTACGTAAAAAAAATCGTGACGGATTTAGTTAAAAAAACCCATCGCTAATTAGCGACGGTTTAGTCATAACACGTCAATAATTAGAGACAAATTTAGTCTAAAACCGTCGCTAATTAGCGACGGCTTATTCTAAAACCGTAGCTAATTTTAACGACGATTTTTGACTAAATATGTCGCTAACCATATCATAAACCGTCGCTAATTAGCGACGGTTTTTTTTAAAAAACCGTCGCAATATGATAGCTACAACAACGGTTTTTCACCTTTGTCTTTGAACGCACTTTCCACAACACCCTCAGTTATAACAGTTTTAAATGGCCTATGACAACGGATAAAATCCTTTGTCGTTTAGCGTTTTTCTTGTAGTGTTGGCATACAATTGTGCTAATCTGAGTGTCATGAGAACTAATCTCAAATATTATATTTGATCTTTCTTTGACTCGGAATAAATCAAGTTGTCACCAATAAAAACGATAATGAATTTTTCTATGAATTACCGGAATAGACGAAGCATTAAATCCCTAAATTTCTAGAGCGATCATCAGACCAAAAGACACTACTAGGAATTCATAATGTCCAAAACGTGTCTGAAATCCTGTCTTAGGAACATTTTCCTCTCCGGCTCTAAGCTGATGGAATCCGGAATGAAGATCGATCTTGGAATACAAAGAAGTACCCTGCAATTAATCAAAAAAATCATCAATATGCGACAGGGTATACATATTCTTAACAGTAGCCCGATTCAACTGCCAATAATCTATGCACATTCTCATATTTCTGTCTTTCTTCTTTGCAAACAATACTGGAGCTCCCCAAAGTGACATGTGTAATGCCCGAGATTTTGATTCTATTAATCTGAGATTATTGATTATGAACTAATGTGATTATAGCCGGGCCATTACGAGACCAAATTGGGCCAAGCATATGAATTACACAACTTGTGGACAGAGAGTCTGGCGCCCGAGCGGTAGTTTTTGACCGCCCGAGCGCCAGTGTTCAATAGAAGTATGCTGCGGGCAGAAGATGTGGCGCCCGGGCGGTAGTTTATGACCGCCCGAGCGCCAAGGATTAATCGTGAGGGCAGAACACCCCGCGCCCGGGCTGTATGTTTTAACCGCCCGAGCGTCGAGCAAGCGCCCGGGCGGAAATTCATGACTGCCCGAGCGCCAACCGATATACAAGAAACGTGACACGTTGCAGAACCATGCAAGTTTAGATATATATATATATATATACGAACTCCTTCATTCAGAAAGGGAGGAAACGAAGAAAGGAGAACAGAATAGTTTCAGAAATCCCTACGCCTTTATATTTTGATCCGTCCGTCCGATTGTGAATCCGACTTCGGTACTGTGTTCCTATCTACGCAGGCTTCAACTGGACGTAAGTTTTATTAAGTTTTGACATGTCTTGAAATTATGATATTGTCAGAATTGAATGGAATTCATATGTAGTGCTCTTGACATAGCAGACATCATAAAATCGAAGTCATAATAAGAAACGGACTGATGATGAAATTGTTATGATTTTCTGATTATATTAATTTGAAATCGGACAGATTTGGATTATGAATGAATTACAGATTATATCGGATATGAGTTATGATTTGTAATTGATATCGGGTGATTTGATATTGACGGGGATACTGAGATTGTGTCGTTCTGTCGTGAATTGGATTAAATCCAGATTAATCAGATTCAGTGTTGAATTGAGAATAGAATATTGATATTATGATTCTCGACATGTCGTTTCAGATTTACAGAGATAGTCTTGAGTTCAGAACTGAGATTGCGTCAGACCGAGACCACAAACGAAAGGTATAATTCAATGTGGTATTGGGAGATCGACTTGAGTCGGTTTAGACTTGAGTTTCCCTAAAGCACATACTTTATTTTATTGCATTGATATTTTCATTGATTTGATTGATATACTTGTTCTCTTGAATTATAGATAGCAGGTATTAGACGAGTAATCTTGTGACAGAAGTGCCTGATAGTGGTGGGATCGCCACGGGCACATTGCACGATGTCACTAGATGGTGTAGAAATCTTGGGACAGATGTGCCTGATAGTGGTGGGATCGCCACGGGCACATTGCACGATGTCACAAGATAGGATATTGGCGATAGAGCTAGCCACAGTCCATGACGGTTAGGTCAGGACACTGGATGTTTGGTTATATCGACGTGGATAGAACTGGAGTCTTTTCTATTACTGTTGGTCGATATAGGAATACCACATCTAGAAACCGGGATCCCTAGACTAGGATTGAGTCTAGTCTGAGTCGTGGAGTCACGAGCATTGTCGACAGTTTGATATTAATTATGTTTCTGATTTTGATACATATTACTGATATTTGTTACATGTTTTTATACTGTTTATATGATTGCATGTTCGTTGATTTATACTGGGATTTTATTCTCACCGGAGTTATCCGGCTGTTGTCTTGTTTGTATGTGTACATGACAACAGGTGGGACAGGATCAGGGTCCAGGAGATGAGGAGAGATCGTGATAGAGTGGAGACTTCGGACTTTGATGTATATAGGGTTTTGGCACTTGATAATTAGATGTTGAACCTTAGTCTTTACTGATTTGTAGACGGTACAGGACTTGTACTTTATTTTATATTGAGTTGTATATTAGTTTGATCTCACTACTTTCCGCATTAAAAAGAAAAAAATTTTATGACCCTAATTACTTGATTAGTAAATTGATTCTGATGACGATTAAGAATTGATTAGCGTCCGGGTCCCCACAACATGCTTGGTCCGATATAGCCTTTCTCCAGTAAATCCTGAAATTATTCTTTGAGTTATTTCAACTATACTGGAGCTAAACGACATGTTGATCTATAAAAAAAATTTGTCCATGACATCAATTCGATGCTAATATATATTTCTCTTGAGGGAGGAAAACCTGGAATTTCATCAGGAAATACATCAGGAAAATCCTTGACAACATGAATATTAGAAACTTTCATCGTTCTTCCAGTGTCGCGTTGAGAGCATAAATCATAAATCCTTCATTACCTATTAACAATGGCATGAACATTTCCATCGCTGGTACTAACGAAATGCGAGACTGTGAATCATAACCGTACAATTTCCATATGCTGCAATAATACGGTCTAAATCTGACAACATCATGGAAACAGTCTATAGTAACTTGATAATTTGTTAAAATATTCATACCGAGAATAAAATCGAAATCAGACATAGGTAACTTGATTGGATTAGTTATCATAATATTATCCTTGGATCTAATCACACAATTTAGGACTATCTCACGAGACATGAAGTATACATCGACAGTAGTAGCCACAAACACAATATCCAACAACAGAATAATAACAATCTCATGCTCATCAACAAATGTAGCAGATAAAAATGAATGAAATGCTCATGTGTCAATTAATATATATACAAGATCATAAAAACATATAAAAAAAACCTAAAATCACTCATCCTGGTGCATCCTGAGCCTGATCCTGAGTCAAGGCATGGACTCGAGACTGTTGTGGCCCTGAAATTTGCTGCTGAGGGGACCTCTGGGTGGTGGATAGTTAGACTGCTAAAATGACTGTGTAAGAGCATATGGCCCGAAAGCTGGTCCTCGAGGAAGTTGACCAAACTATTGTGGTTGAAACTGTTGTTTATTTTGGCGTAGTGCCCAATCTGACCACAGATATACCAAGACCCATGAAATCTTATACATTGTGCGCCGAAATGTCTTCCACCACATTGCTCACAGTACACAACATTGGATGATCCAACTGCACCTCCCCCTCTATTATTGTCTGAACTGGAAGATGTAGATTGAGATTTCTTCTTAAATTGCTTGTCTTTTGCCTTAAATATTTGTTGTTTGGGTTTCTAGTATGACTATAGAGGCTGGTAGAGAGGTAAACCCACTGACATCGGTATGCTACTCCTAGATCCTTGAGAAACATAAACAAAACTGGAACTGGCTGTAGTTCTCGCCTAAGCATACTTGCCTCTATTTTCTTCCTCTTCTCCACTGCATGAACATAGATATTAGGTGATCCAGTCATCATTAGAGTATGAATAATTCTTTGCAACCCATGCAGAAAACTAGAGAGTTTGGATTGATAATTTTTCACAACATGTGTTACATATGAAAAAAACAGAAAAATAAGAACCATATTCTACCACTGATTTATTTCCCTACACCAACTGGTTAAACTCATCTTTCTTCGCAGAATAATATGACGGTTGATAAGGCCAAATCTTACAAAGATTTTAGGGATTTGATTTGATAATATTTGCCCTTATTTAATATTTTTATCCCTAATTATGTGCTAAATTGAATAATAATTGTAGATTTGAATAAAATGTGAAAAGTGTTTAAATTGAGAGATAATATAAATTTACTAGATTTCAAAAGGAACAAAATATCAGAAGAAAGGAAATTAAATACTCTTATATTTTATTCCTTGATGATATTGAAATCTTGGAAAAATCTATGTAAATCTGTATAAATATCTTATCTACACTTTCTTTTACAGAGATGGGCTTAAAAAGGAAAGGAAGGAGGATGCCCATTAAGAAGAATAAAAGGGCAGAAGCGTACAGAAGAAAAAAGGATAGCAGCCGATAACAGAAGCACATGAGCAGCAGACGGAATAGCAGAACAGCGCGGAAGAAGGAAAAGAAGAGAGGAAGACAGAAGACTTTTGTTGGAGGAATTCATCACACATGCTACGAATCACAGAGAATCTTTTTCCTTCCTTCTTAATCATGTTTTCTGCATTAAATTTAAACACTGATTTTGACTTTTGTTTTAAGTTTCTGGAGTAGATTTTTATAGACTAAGGCCATGATAGGGCCGAGACATATTATTTTTGATGTTTTGAGTTTAATTCAATTAGATTATTTATTTTATTCATTGATTGATGTCGCTTATCACGTGTTCTTTTAATCTGGCCAATTAAATAGAATATTTGTTGGTTAATCTAAAACCGGAAGGCGATAGATTAATATTTGCTTCACACATCAATCAACACATGGTTAAATTGACTAGAAATAGTATTCGATTTCAGTGTGCGACTTTAGGTTGAAAAACTGGAATTTCACAGCAATCTAATGCGGTTGAATCTAATTAAATTCAGTTAGAAATAATTGGACTGTTAGATTTAATTAGGTTTATTAATTCGAGGAATCGTTTAATAAATAATTTTGAGAATTCCGTCGTGAATTAAATAATTAATTTATTGAATATGAATTTGACACGTAGATTATAAATTGTCTCGGTACCGTTGTGCGCCTTAGTCGTTTTTAAATAATTTGAATTTTCGTCTAAATTAATAATTTGGATTAGTTTTGCTTTAGTTAATTTATTTAAATCGTGTTATTTATTTTAATTAATTTATCTCCCATCATTTGAATTTTATTAGCCTGAATTAGGAAAAATAATTCATATTCTAGTAATTAAACATCGATCTCTGTGGTACGATACCTGGACTCATCTCCAAATACTATTACTTGACTTAGTCCGCTTGCTAGATTTATTCCCAACCGAAATCGTCGGTCAACGGTGGTGCATATTCTTGTGTAAACTGAGCATGAAATATATACCAAATAATTATTTCACCAGATTTCTTGAGTGTTTCCTTTGTGGCTTCCCACCAGAGTTGTGCTCGGTCTTTCAATTGTTAAATAGTCAGCTTCAGTATGACATTTTGTGAATATTTTAGCAAATTGAATAGATAATTTATACTCTTCAACCATAATTATGCTCTTTCACCACTTTCGTTGCAAAAGAATTTAGGAGGACGTAAATCTTGGGATTGAGAAATTATCAACTGCATCCCTCCCAATTTCTGATTCAACTATTCCACTTCTTGATTCACCTCTTCTTCCACATTTCTAGCGACATGGCATGTATAGGATGACCACGTCTACCCCTGAAATAATCATCAAGTCCTCTCACATTATGTGCTTCGACTCTTTTACAACTTTTTTACCTTTTTTGCATCTTCCTACAAGTGCCATTCTATAAGACATGAGGATTTAATACATAGACAAAATTATTAAATAATCACAAAACAATTAAAGGAAAACTGAAACTTAGTCTAATAGACCATTTCTAAACTAAGCTCAAAGTCTAACCAACTACTAGTTCTAAATCAGGCAAGTTCAAATAAATCATAGCAAGTAGTTAAACACATATGCAATAAGATTGCCTTAGACTCTAATTTGAGCATATCCCAGTTCTGATATCAACTGTGGGGTCATTGCTCCTGATTAGCCTTTAATGACCAAACAACTAGGATTCATTAATGTAAACAGAGAAAGAGATTAAAATTTTCTTTTTTGGAGAACAGAAATTTCAGCATGGCATCCTCGTAAGTAAGACATCCCAAAAATTTTCAAACAACACAAACAACATTTATATACTCGAAATTAAGACATAACATCAATTCACAAACCTACAGCAGCACTGGCCAAGACTAACACATGCGGAGCCAGCAAGGCTCGATTTCACAACTATCAATACAAAACATCGTAAAAGTAATAATACAACTACACATGGCATCCCCTGGAAAATGTATGACTCGATGATATAATACTGGGCACCGCTACCTGACACTCCACCGGACGCGTTAAATCCTCCTGGATAACTTGTTATGGCATCAAACACAAGCACAACATAAAAAAAAAGGGTGAGGCCCCAGTGCGACGAACCAGTAAAATAATGACAAATATAACTAACATGAAATAAAATCAAGTAAAATTCAATGCAATGCATATAGGTAACAACGAAATAACGGATAACAAACGGTGTCCCAACGAATCTCATCAGCAACAGGAACAGTGGGTACCCTTGCTAGGAATGCAGCAACACAACATCAAGTCGTCGTTCATCAATGCATGTAGCATTGAGGGTCCAAGAGTGACCCGATTAGTCCTCAAGGCATCCGCATCCGTCCACATTAATCTATGTTATTAACTTTCCATCTCCTCAAAAATTATGGGGTCCACGAGCCACATATTCATTACATTAACAATTTCCCATTATTAACACACACTCACATTCATTTAATATCAACTTTCATTATTTATGGGTCCCACTGTCCACTTACTCATTTTTTTTAATTTTAATTAATTCAATATCTTTATAATTTTGTTAAAATTTTACAACAAATATTTTTAAAAAAAATAGTATTATTATTTTAAAAATAACTTAATTTCAATATTCATTAAAATATTATTAAAAAATGATGTCTTAATTAGCAACGGTTTGTGAGAAAGCGTCGCACATAGCGACGGTTTGTGAAAAACCGTCGCAAGTAGCGACGGGTTTTGAGAAACCGTCGCAAGTAGCGACGTTTTTCAATTTGCGACGGTTTACGAAAAACCGTAGCGACGTTTTTCAATTTGCGACGGTTTACGAAAAACCGTCGCTATTTGCGAAATAATGCCGTTCATTCTGATGAATTTATTGGCTGACATGGCAGCCAATATTAATAATTCATGCACCCACATTGGTGCATGAATATTAATGGGTATTAATAATCACCCATTAATGCACCAATGTGGGTGCCCTCATGCAGTCATCAGGAGTGTGTCACTCCATCGATGAGATTTCGTGAGTGATCTAATCCTATCACTTGCTCCATTGATGAATCAAAACCTCAACAGATCAATAATGATAATAATCAAAGGAGTCAAGGATCAAAATATTATGCATTAATAGTTAATATGACTAATCGACAAATATCACAATTATTCCTTAAAAATAAACATATTTTTATTTTAATATTTTCGAAGGATAAAAATAGAGACTATTTATCAACTTAGCATATCAACTCAAAATAAATGTGTGGATGCAATCATGTTATTCACATAAGCATATAAACATGCCACAACTCATTACAAAATATTTAATGTCATCCCAACTTATTATGGACGTCGTAATGAAAGAGTTCATTCATATCTAAACATATACTTAATTTACCATTGAAATATCCTAAGGATTTTCCCGAAGAATTCGATCATGTGGCAAATAATTCATTTCACATCAACTTCCATGTATTTTTCCAATATTCACAATTTTAGACTAAAATTCCAAAAATCCATAATTTAGGCTTTAAAATTGCTAAAAATAATCACAAATTCAAATATATCGAATTATTTAACTTAATAAACCTAAATTCCTCAATAATATACAAATTGAAGTTTCGAAAATTCAATCTACTGAATCTGAAATTTTTTATATTTGCTAGGAATTTAAAAAATTATCATTTTTTATTTTTAATGCTATAAACATATCCCAATAACGATTTAACATTTCAAAAATAAAAAAATTCTCAAATTAATAGGCTGAAATTCGAAATATTATCCTATTAAATTCGAAAAACTAGTTTAATACCTCTAATCGGTTCAATGATTTACCTACAATCAATAATATAATATATATTAATTATTGGAATTTAAAATACCCAAAATTCAAAACCCTAAAATCTAAAATATACCTCTGAAGTTTCGAATCTTGCCCCAAGCTTCGAATTCAAGCCTCAAACAACCTAACCCAAGGTTTTCTCTTGATTTTCCGACGAATACGGTCGGCGTTGGCTAGGGGTCGTGACTTGAACTCACAATTTTCCTTGCAAAATAGGTATCATGAGAGCTTTCGAAACTGGGATCGATTTAAAATTATGGCAACCGAGGGATGAGATATCACCGATCAAAGGTCGGAAATGATGTCGAATTTTGAGACCGTGTTTTACGGGGATAGAGAGATGGCTTCTCATTCTTTTTTCATTATTTGCAAAATATATATATAATATCACATATTGTGTTACAATATGGCCAGAAAATGATCTTCTTTTGGGCCGACCATTATCACATAAAGTTAACATAATTTAATATTATAAAATGTGTCTATAATCTGACAAGAAAATAATATTCATTTGGACCAATTATTTTTCGCATAATTTTAACACGCTTTAAGATCATATAATTATGTGTTTACAATATGGTCAAAAAATAACCTTACTTTGGGGCGATTATTTAATAGTATAGATATAAACACTTTTAGCCACTTATTGTATCTGCAATCTGACCAAAAAATAGCTTTCAGTTGTGCTGATTATTTTTTGCATAGATATAAATGCACTTGAAGAAGATATATTGTACCTAAAATCTGACCAAAAAATAATCTTCTTTTAAACCGATTATTTTCTGCATAGGTCTAGTTGTACTTTAAAATCATCTATTGTATTTGCAATTCGGCCAGAAAATACTCTTCTTTTGGACCGTCTATTTTCGCATAAATTGAAATATAATTTATTTTGGAATTTAACAATATATCCACATATTTAAAAAAAAAACTTTAACAGCATATACTTTAAATTTAACCAACTTTGAGATACAAGATATTAATATAACTCAGAAATTTTCACACAAAAATTTAATTTGCTAGGTCAAATAAAATATAGAGACCGAATACGCAAGAAATAAAATATTTGTACTTCATAATTATTTATCTATAAATATTTTATCGAAATAAAAAAAGACGATAAACAATGAATATTTTCATTCTAATTTTATTTCATGCAAATAAATTTTGAAATAATAAAAAATCAGAGTTCTGAATTTTAAAATTTGGTTTAAAATTAAATAACCAGACATGCCCCTAAATCCAACCAATATCCCCAAATAAAAATAAAAAATCAAACCTTAACCCTAACCCTAGGACATAAAACTATCTCCAGCTCATTCTTCGGCCACATCAGCCGTCGACAACCATGACTTAGGGTTGTCTTACCACTTCCGATCACCTCCATATCATCTCCGACCTCCAGTCTGCCTGAAATCGTTTTTTTCACATATAGTCGTGCGCGAGTCGAGCAATTTTCAGGCCAAATACTGGTCGAAAAATGGCCACTTAAACACAGATCGCCGCCATCACATGCATGGGCTTCATATTCATTGACATATAACATCAAGCCTGCGATACAATTGACCTGAAATCAAAGAAAAAACGCGTGATCAACAAAAAAAACGCAATTTCTAGTGGATTTCCGATGGTTCCCGACGTATCGTGGTGGTCGCCCGACGTGGTGGTCCGACGAGCACAAACAATTTCTAGATTTCGTTCCTTATGGGGAATTAATTTCAAAAATAAAGCTAAGGTTTGAACAAAATTTGATTTTGAATTTTGGGGATTTCAAATTTTGACAATGTTTTTCAGATTTTTATTTCCCCACAAAATTGATTTCAATTGTTCATGAAAATAAGAAATTAAATTTTAAGATCTCAATTATTCAAATATTAAACGATCAATCAATAAACAAAATCTCTAATAGTTCAACATGAATGTGTTTCTGATATCACTTGCTGAAAATTTAATTGAATCCATATATCATAACAGACCAAGAATTCATTTTGAATTATCGTTAAATTTAAATAACAGCAAATGCATACCACAATCTATTGATTGAGTTAGTGTTAGAATTATGGATCCTCCAAGGCAATAGAGAATCGATCACCTTATTCTTGCTTTAGATGAGAGACTGAAAAAGACCTAGAATATGTGTATTGTATATATTATGTGTTATTCTCCTTGTCTCGGGGACTATAACCTTGTATAAACTTAGCAGTCTTTGATCCATCATAGAAGATTAATTGAGTTGAGTTTCTACATATAAGATGAATCATACCAATTTATTTAATAATTTGGAACTCATAATTAATAAATACTATCTTATTGAGTCTTTTATTATTAGATAACATGACCATATACAATTAATTAAATTATGTGACCCTACAAAATAGTTCCAACAGCCAAACCATTCCGACCTCTGTGTCGATGTTTGTCAAAAACCATGATATATTAAGAAAATTTCCTAACATTTAGTCACGTTTAATGATTTTTGCAGCTCTCATTACAAGAAACCAAAAAGTGGGAAGGATTCCATTCTTGAAAAAATATATACATGTTTACACACACACACATGACACACACACACGGGTCTTTGTTAGATTTTATAGTGGCAGTACAAATGAGAGATGCATGGCACCTCTGCACTGATCCAGCCTGTAAAAATTCAGTAGTTTAACTGTAACTAAAGCGAGTTTTTTTTTTACCCACTTTTGCCACAGTAAAATGGAGATTTGGAGAATCCAAATGGTAATTTTGCCCCAACTTGCAATGACTGTAGAAACACGCTTTCAGCGTAATATATCAGTTATTTTTCCTGCTTTTGCGTGCAGTTTCCATTTCAGAGAATACTGAGGCTCCTGTTATGAAAGGTTTCATGACTGTCCTTCACTGGGACAAAAACTTGTGCATTTTCCCATTAAGAGGATAAAATATGAGAGGGGAGCCCCCTGCAAGAATTCCCCTTCTCGTATTATTATCTCTAAAGATTTTAAATTCTTCAAGTGCATGTGTCTTTTTTCCCCTTATTTCTCACTCAAATGCATGCCAAAAAATGTTAATCACCACCGTCCGGTCGATTAATGCTTTAAGTTACTTACATTACCATCAACTATTGCCGCTGATACTCCCGGTGGAACAAAGACTATTGAATTTACTTCCAGTGTAGCATAGAAATTGTCCAACCGCTAGCTATCTCGCTTGCTGTTTTGCAGTTAAAACAGCTGGATAAATCTTAATAGTATGGACTCATCCAAAGTACATATATATACAGATTCTGTGTTACAAACGTCTGCTGCCAATTTTCCTTGCTATATTTTGCATTCAAAACCAATTATTTGTTTGACGAAGAAAATGTTGAAGAATGATTCAAAGTTAGTGGGTTTAGTTGGTTGGTAGTCCATGTTGTAGTTTGTTATTCACGTACCAGTGTTATTTCTATTTAGTTGAATTAATGGAAGTAGTGGGTAGAGTTAGTCTGTTATTGTGTAAGCCTACATATATGGGTTAGTTGTTAGACGGCCAATTTAAAAAATGGGATTAAGACATAAAGGATTTAAAAAACAAGGACTCCGACTTTTTTTTAAAAAAAAAAGAAGTTGACTCTTGATTATTACATTAAACCTTAATTAAACTTCTAACTGAATAAATTAATTGTTCTCTTCTCTTTCTTCTTCTCATTGACGCACATCTTCCCCGAATAAAAAAGAGATTGGGTTTCAGCTTCTCAAATTTAAAGACCTCATCTACCACATCTACCGCTTCCGCATTACATTAAATCGAAATTGACCACCTGTTGTTGCTCACCTGTGCTCATTCCTCAAGTCTAGATCTAAATCTACTCCCGCATATCTTGCCCGATTCTTCTGTATTTGAAGACTTATTCGTCTGTATTTGAAGAAAAATCACAGTAAGTTTTCTTAATTTTCATTTTCCTTGAACCCCGTTCATTGTTTTGTTCATGCAGTTTTCTTGGTCGACCTTGTGTGGCCACGTTTTTTAATATTAAAAAAAAATTTTGCCCATTCTAATTATCATATTTTTTATTTTTTGGTGAATTTTGTAGATATGTCAACAGTTATTGTTGTTCATTTCGATGGAAAATGGGAAGTGACGGAGCAGCTGGTATATAAATGAAATCCAGGGGCCAATGCAAAGTTTGTTGCTATTCCAGTGGAGGATGATATTTGTTATTTTGAAATTTTAAAAAGTGAACTATATAGAGCGGGGAAAGTAGAAGATACTGTCAACTTGAGGTTAACTTATCTTCTAGATTTGCCGTGCAACATTCAACCGATTTATATAGATAATGACCATGATTTGAAAGCATATTTGTATCTTGGTTGTCCGAGAAGTAGGCCAGTGCTTCAAGTTGAAATAGAACGTGTTGCTTCTTTTGATGTTTTTGATAATGTGCACGGATATGGTATTGATGAAAAAAATTGCAATGATAACGAACAGAGACATTTTGATGATTATTTTCACTTGAATATTGTTTATGTGGATCATAATAATAGCAGTGACTTTTTTGACGAAGCACATAATGTGGATGCCATGCATGTTGATCGTAGTAACACAGACGAGTTATATGACGAAGCACGTAATGACGCAAATGAAGTCGAGGCAAATGTGGTTGCAAGTAATGACGCAAATTTAATTGACTTGTTATTTGCACATGGTTGAGCAGATGAATTGAGGAAACATAACAGACATATTTGTCGACGAGGAAAATCGATTCAAGTATATGTTTCTTGCCTTTGGTGCATGCGTTAGAGGATATCGAAGCATGCAGAAAGTTGTATCAATTGATGGTACGTGGTTGAAGGGCAAGTATAATGGTGTTTTACTGGTGGCATCGGCACAATATGAAAATTATCACCAATATCCTTTGGTGTGGGGAATCGTAGATGTCGAGTGTACTTCTTCGTGGAGTTGGTTTTTAACGAAGTTGTTAGAAGTAGTACCAGAAGAGAATGAACTGGTGATAATTTCAGACAGGAATCAGGGAATCATTAATGTGGTTTCTACTGTCTATAGAAATGCGCATCATGGTCATTGTACGTAGCATTTATCCCAAAACATGAAAACTAGATGCAAAAAGAAGGGTGCAACCGAAATATTTTTTCACATCGCAAAAATTTATAAGTCTTTCGAGTTTGATATTGCATACAATGATTTTAGGAATAGATATCCTGAGGCAGCGCAATATTTCGATGAGAGAGACTCACTTGATAGATGGACTCGAGCATATTGTCCGAAGACCCGTTACAATATTATGACGACAAACGGGGTTGAGTCGATCAATGCTAGACTACTTGAGAGGAAGCTGCCAATCATTGCACTCTTAGATTCTTTGCAGAAACTGGCCTCATTTTGGTTTGCCCGATATCGCCACGTATCAATTGCAAGTAACACTAATCTGACCCCTACCATTGAGAGGCTTCTTCGTAGCAGGTTCACTGATGCCCAGGGAATGCAAGTTTTTGAATTAGGACGTCTGGAGTTTGATGTTAGGAGCTGTGGACATTCGGCCATAGTGGACCTGGAATAAAAAAGATGCACATGTCCAGTTTTTTATATTGATAGAATCCCATGTGCTCATGCCATCGCAGCCAGTTGGTTAGCCAAGATTGATTTATATGATCTATGTTCAGAGTACTATTCTACAATGTCATGGTGCATGGCTTACTCAGAGACTGTGTATCCCGTTCCGGAAGAAAATGAATGAACACGCAACATTAATTTTCCATTGGTGTTGCCTCCTTTGTCAGAGAAGAGAGTTGGAAGAAGAAAACAAAACATAATTCCTTCAATCGGTGAATTCAGCAAAAGAAGATAGATAGGCGGGAAGTTATGGTCGATCATTTGCTTGAGGGTCGACCAAAGTAAAATGGTCGACCCAAAAGTTACAAGTACTTGTTGGGTAAAATTTTGTTTCGGCCCAAAATGTGAAATTACGATCAATATTTTAAAAATTTTAACAAATTTGTGAGATTATGATTCTGTGATTCAAATGTTAAAACACATAACATAATTGTTAAATCATGATTCATATTTTTTAAATGTAACATTATTGTGAGATTGTGACACATGTAAAATAAAACATATAACATATTTGAGAAATTACGATTCATATTTTTAGAAATTTAACAAATTTTTCAGATTATGATTATGTGATTCAAATGTTAAAACATATAACATAATTGATAAATCACGATTCATATTATTTGAAATGTAACATAATTGTGAGATTGTGACACATGTAAAATAAAACATATATCATAAATTACGATTCATATTTTTAAAAATTTAACAAATTTGTGAGATTATGTTTCTGTGATTCAAATGTTAAAACATATAACATAATTGTTAAATCATGATTCATATTTTTTGAAATGTAACATAATTGTGAGATTGTGACACATGTAAAATAAAACATATATCATAAATTACGATTCATATTTTTAAAATTTTAACAAATTTGTGAGATTATGATTCTGTGATTCAAATGTTAAAACATATAACATAATTGTTAAATCATGATTCATATTTTTTGAAATGTAACATAATTGTGAGATTGTGACACATGTAAAATAAAACATATAACATAATTGAGAAATTACGATTCATATTTTTAGAAATTTAACAAATTTGTCAGATTATGATTCTGTGATTCAAATGTTAAAACATATAACATAATTATTAAGTCACGATTCATATTTTTTGAAATGTAACATAATTGTGAGATTTAAACACATGTAAAATAAAACATATAACATAATTGAGAAATTAAGATTCTTATTTTTAGAAATTTAACAAATTTGTCAGATTATGATTCTGTGATTCAAATGTTAAAACATATAACATAATTGTTAAATCACGATTCATATTTTTTGAAATGTAACATAATTGTTAGATTTAAACACATGTAAAATATAACATATAACATAATGGTGAAACGAAACCCTAATCCCTAAAACGTAAACCCCTAACCCCAAAGCAACATGGGTCGACCATAAAGCACAATAGTCGACCATAAAACACAGTGGTCGACCAAAATGCGTAGTGGTTGACCATAATGCACAATGGTCGACCAAAAAACGTAGTAGTCGACCATAAAGCGTAGTGGTCGACCAAAAAACGTAGTGATCGACCATAAATCACAATGGTCGACCAAAAAAATACTAGGGAATTACATAAAAAAACAATGTCCAATAATTATGTAAAATTGTCCATACATCACAACAAAGACCAATCATTAAGGAACATATTACAAGCTAAAAAATATCTAAACTCAGATATTATTCTATCGTCTAAAGTTAGTACTAATTGCTCACTTTTCCTAGACAAACCATATCCAGCAATAGCTAACACAAATGCTCCGGAATCTTCACTATAAAAAAGAAAAAAAATAATGAGAAGTTTTTATTAAACGTACAATTAAAAAAAAAAAAGAATAATGAAGTTATTATATTTTAAATAGAAAGATGACAACATACTGTTTAATCTTGGCACGGAATTCATCATGTAGCTTTATATTCCATGGCCTCTCGGGGTGTGGGTTGTTCCCAACAATGGATAGCAGACGAGCAGCATTTATAAGTATAGGTTATATTTCCTCATTCAGTTCTTTGAATTTCGGATCGTGCCTTCGCTGCAAGTCAAATATAATGTACTTATTCACCCTTGTAACGAGTTTTAGCAAAAACAGCGCCCATCACTGTCGACAGGGATGAGAATTCTTCGTGCCTTTTCCCACGAGAGACACGGCCATTCTGTCCATCAACGACACATCTGGCGACATCATTACATGATGTCGGATCTGCATCTCAAGCAATCCACGGAGAGCTTCGCCGATGTGCTGAATTCAACAGAAGAAAAGGTTTTCAATGTTTTAAAATAAGTTCTCTACAAATTTACACGCTTTGTAAATGCTTACAGAGATAGTGACACACGAGTTTGCGCTCGCCATGGGCCCGTAGAACGACTTCTCATATTCGGCATAAAAACCTCGAATCCTACTTGGCGAACGATCGAGCATCGATGCCCTAACTTGCGCCAGCGAGTTTTTAACCTTCCGTGTCACGGTCTCCGCAAGTGCCCCAAACTGACGGTTCGCTGCGTAAATTGATCAATTATAAACAACTTTAATGAAAATATGAATAGACAAGATGTAGTGTAATAACCTCTCGACGTGGTCGTCTAGCCACCTGGCAGACCCGCATCCGGAGTCACTTGAATATCTAAAAACAAAAAGTATATTGTTTAATATACTAGACGTAAATACAAAATCAAAAAAGTGCATTACCTCACCTTCTGAGGACTCCTCTGTAATGACTGGAAGGTTAGGCTCAAATATCTGTTGGGTTTGGCTACTACTGCCAATTTCCCTAGCCAGATTATCATCCACACCTAACAGCGTACATTAAACAAATTAAAATAATAACTTTAATGCAAATATGAATAGACAAGGTGTAGTGTAATAATCTCTCGACGTGGTCGCCTCGCCACCTGACTTACGCGCATCCGGAGTCACTTGAATATCTAAAAACAAAAAGTTTATTGTTTAATATACTATACATAAATATAAAATCAAAAAAGTGCATTAACTTACCTTCTGAGGACTCCTATGTAATGACTGGAAGTTTAGGCTCAAATATGTGTTATGTTTGGCTACTAGTGCCAATTTCTCTAGCCAGATTATCATCCACACCTAACAGCGTACATTAAACAAATTAAAATAATAATGACAATTCTTCTAAATCATTCTATTACATAAACATAAATATAATTAATAAAATTAACTCACCAAAATCTGTCTCGGATGATTTCCTATTCCGCCCTCTGCTATAGGCTATGCTATAATCTTTGTCCTGATGCACTGGCATGTTAGACCTCATCTCAGGAAAACCAGCTCTAATCTGTTCAGTCAAACTCAATCTCAACTCATCGAGACCAAAATTAAAACTCGATTTCAAGTCATCTAAAGCCTGATTTATATTCCTGATACACGCCCTGGTCTCAATAAATCCTGCTGACATCTTAACATGCATAGACGTAACGGAATCCTCCAAGGCAGTCAACCGCCTCTCGAAACGATGCTCCAAGAGTGATGGGTGGCGGGAATGATTGAGTCCAAAGTGGACTCTAGGACCCGTACGCATAGGAGAACTGGTGCTAGAGCTGGATCTATTGAGATCACCAGAACGGGTGCCGGAAACGTCCGGAGATGCATGTCCAGAAGGCGTGTGCTGGACTGATCTACTGATATCACCATAAAAGGTGCCGGAAACATCCGGAGTTGAATGTGCAGAAGGTGTGTGCTGGACTGAGGAAGACTCCAGAGGGTGCTCGCTACATATGACTGTTTGACCTTGCCTCCAGAGCTCGAGTACCCGAGTGATGACCGCATCAGGTGCAGAATCAACAAAAAGCCCGGTCGTATAATACGGTGAAACTAGCTCCTCAGGAGTAGGAGTCAAAAATCCAAGACAATCCTGCATATAATTAATAACAGATCAGATTAATTAAAATTAATGTCCACAGTTATTATATCAAATCAATTCATATTACTTACATCTATAGCACAATCACCAAAGGCTGCAGTGATATCAACAGCAGTTGGAGCACGGTTTGACGGCCACGTGTTAGTCACCCACTGAAACATCTTGGGCAACATCAAACCGTCCACATCTCTTCTCCTTGCAAACTTTTGTGTCACGCTCGAATAACATTCATAAGCGAGGGTCTGTAACATAAATTTCAAACAATGTTACTAGTAGAAATAAAGATAACAAATCCACTTTAACATTCAAAAAATAATATACCTGCAGAGCCAGAACAAAACCAACGACAAGGAAGCTACCTTCAACTTCTTTCCGACCCTGTGCCTCGGTGAGGTAATTATATCGCCCTAAAAGGTCCTTCTGCAAACGTCGGACCGCATCCCGATAGGCTACTCTACCCCAGGGATAATGGTTGAACCTATCTAAATCATCTACAAGCCTCAAGTATTTAGGGTCGATCTTCGTCATCTTTTCCTAGTCGCCTCATCGAATACGGCACAACAGAAGTATAGACTAGCCATCTTTATCTTCTCCACGTCTATACCAGTCTCATTCTGCTCTTGGACAATAATCTTCCCCTCCAAATCACTCAAAACAATCTCAGACTTATCGGGAAAGTGTGTGGTGCCAAATACACCTCTATCTGGTAAATCTTCGGGCTCTATAGCGCAATCGAGAGCCGTTATTAAACAATACTCTAACAAAGAAAATCTAATCGGCCTTTTGCGCACCAACATCCACAAATTATCACTACTACTATCAACTATCTGATTACTCATTAAATATCATAGAATTTGACTGGAAATGTTAAAATCTCTATAAAACCTAACCAAATTACCAAAAGGCAAGCGATGAATCTTCTCAGCAATCTCTTTATATCTCGATTGAATTGTCAATTTGCATCGAAAAATTGCATCGCTGCCTAGTTTTCTCGGCAAATAGACCTGTGACAAGAAATAACTACGTTAGTAAAGTTAGGAAAAAAAATACGGACCAATCTTTTTGGTCGACAACAAAAGTTGGCCAACCAAACCAACAAAGTTGGTCGACCAAAAATATTGGTCGACTACACATGTTCGACCAAAAAGTGTGGTCGACCAAAAAAATTGGTCGACCGCGTTTTTACCACAGTCGATACGCACACACACGCAGCAAACATAAATCCCAAAAATCGATAAAAACTCAGAAGCAAAAAATCGAAATAAACGCGAAAATTACCACATTTTCTTTTGTCATTCCTTCTATTCAGTTTGCGTCGCCTCGAGGGAAGGATTTTTCCGGGAACGGAGGGTTTACGGTGGGGGAGGGTTCTCTGTTAGTTTTTTTGCAAAGATGTATGTCTAATCGTGTGTTTAAAGATTTTAAACTTAAAACATAGGGACATAAAGGTAAATTTACTTATTGATCCTTTTTTAAAAAAAAAAGCACAGTAGAGTCTTTTTTCCCTAGTTTTCCCGTTGTTAGACAATGACGTGAGAAAAAATAAATGTCATTTTCCGTAAAACAAAGTATAGCTACTGTGCTATTTCTTTGCTTTTGTATTTTCACCTTTCTAAAAGAGAAATACGTGTCCTCTTCCCAACAAAAGTGGAATCAGAGCAATAGATTCTTCAGTGTCCTGGTGAGAGTTTAGGTGAACAAAATGCATTGATCTGAGAGAAAGACGATGGCAGTCAATGGAGTTTCTCAAACCCTCATTCCCATGTTTAAAGGAGAATGCTACGAGTTTTGGAATATCAAAATGAACTCTATTTAAATCTCAAGATCTTTGGGAATTTTTAGAGGGTGGGTTTAATGACGATGATGCTGATGAAAGTATATTAAGGGAGAACAGGAAGAAAGATTCGAAAGCACTGTTCATCCTTCAACAAGCACTTCATGAGACGATTTTCTCAAGAATTGCAACTTCTAGCACCTCAAAGGAGGTATGGGAAACACTGCAGAAAGAATTCCAAGGCTCCTCAAAGGTAATAGCAGTGAAACTCCAAACTCTCATGAATGAATTTGAAGCTTTGCTCATGAAAGCTCATGAAAAAATACAAGATTTTTTGTCTAGAATAATTTTGGTTGTTAGTCAAATGAGATCTTATGGAGAAAACATTCCTGATACAATTATTGTTCCCAAAGTTTTGCGCACTTTTGGAACTTGGACCTAACTCAACCTAAAAGCTAGCTCAAGTTGGGAGGATTGTCCAAGCCCATATATAAAACTCCCAGGTTATTTATCCAACCGACGTGGGACAATTAACACACCCCTCTCACGCCCAGGAATGAACATCTGGAGCGTGAAGTTTACAAATGACCCAATTATGGGCAGAACGGGTGACCCAATTATAGGAAGTCTAACACATAACGGTGGAACCTGAGCTCTTATACCATGTTAAGATTGGAAGTTGGACCTAACTCAACCCCAAAAGCTAGATCAAGGGGGGAGGATTGTCCAAGACCATATATACAACTCTCAGGTATTTTATCCAACCGATATGAGACAACTAACACACCCTCTCACACCCAGGAATGCACATCTGGAGTGTGAAGTTTACAAATGACCCAATTATGGGCAGAACGGGTGATCTAATTATAGGAAGTCTAACACATAACGGTGGAACCTGAGCTCTGGTACCATGTTATGATTGGAACTTGGACCTAACTCAACTCCAAAAGCTAGCTCAAAGGGGGGGATTGTCCAAGCCCATATATACAAGTCCCAGGTTATTTATCCAACCGATGTGGGATAATTAACAAGTTTGACTTCAAAATATGATTATATAGTAACTACAATTGAGGAGACTAAAGATCTCTCTATTTTCTCCTTTGATGACTAATGGGTTCTTTGCAAGCTCATGAGGAAAGACGAAATAGATCGGTTGAGAAGAATGAAGAAAAGGCAGTTCAAGCTTCTCAAGTGAAAGGAGAGATATAAAAAAGGGAAAACTTTGCGGAAAGAATACGTGGAAGAGGAAGCTTTCGTGACAGAGGACGCGGCAGAGGAAGAGGTCGTTCCAATGGACAAGAAAGGCAGTTTTTTGGAGACCAAAAATGTAACAAAAGCTATGTTCAGTGTTATGGACAAGAGAGGCTGTCTTTTGGAGACCAAAAATGAAACAAAAGCTATGTTCAGTGTTATGGGTGCCAAAAGTTTGGGTATATAAAGGCAAATTGTCCATATGGCTTACAAGCAAATTATGCGAATGAAGAAAAACAGGAAAGTAAGTTATTTATGGTTCATTCTCATTCTAACGATGTTCAAAATGATGTTTGGTTTCTGGATAGTGGGTGTTCGAACCACATGACTGGTAAAAAACATTGTTTAAAGAGCTTGATGAATCACAAAAGATGCAAGTGAGACTTGGAGATACCAAGCTGATTCAATTTGAAGGCAAAAGTACAATTGTTGTAGATGCTAGTGATGGTAAAGTAAAATCACTTTACAATGTTTACTTTGTTCCTAATCTAGCACATAGTCTAATAAGTGTTGGGCAGTTGATGGCATGTAGATATGAAATTTTGTTCGATAACGGAACGTGCGTTATTACTGGCAAAGATTCTGGGCAATCGATTGTTAGTGTGAAAATGACAGAGAACAAGATGTTTCCACTTAAAATCTCTAATGTGGAAAACAAAGCTCTCATTGCCAGTGAGAAGACTGAATCCAAGTTGTGGCACTTAAGATATGGACATCTCAATATCAAAGGCTTGCAACTCTTAACTCAGAAAGCAATGGTCTTTGGATTGCCTAAAATTAGCTCTCTTGGTTTATGTGAAGGGTGCATCTATGGGAAACAAACAAGAAAATCGTTTCCAAATGGGCAATCTTGGAGAGCTTCTGAATGTCTTGAGCTAATCCACGCTGATTTATGCGAGCCTATGAGAACTACATCACTGGGTGGGAGTAAGTATTTTCTGCACTTCACCGATGATTTTAGTCGAATGAGCTGGGTTTATTTTCAAGTAGAAAAGTCAGAGGCTTTTGAGAATTTCATGAAATTCAAGGTTCTTGTGGAAAAACAAACAGGTACCGTAATAAAAACTCTTTGCACAGATCGAGGAGGTGATTTTTAATCTAAAGAATTTAATTTTTTTTGTGAAGAACATGGCATTCACAGGGAGTTGACAGCACCTTATACACCGGAGCAAAATAGCGTAGCCGAACGGAAAAATCGAACAGTTGTAGAAATGGCTAGAAGCTTGCTGAATACTAAAGGACTGCCTAATATTTTGTGGGCTGAAGCAGTGGCAACATCTGTCTATTTGCTGAATATTTCTCCGACAAAGGCAGTCTTGAATCGAACACCATATGAAGCATGGAGAGGTAGAAAACCATCGGTAAGCCATCTAAGAATTTTTGGTTGTGTTGCATATGCATTGATAAGTTCTCAATTTCGTCATAAACTTGAGGAAAAATCTGAAAATGCATTTTTGTCGGTTACAATCAATCCAAGGCATATCGATTGTATAATCCTCTTAGTGGAAAAATTAATCATAAGAAGATATGCAGCTTTTGACGAAGATGTGAGCTGAATTGGAATGGAAAAAATGAAGAGACTCAAGTTCATATTCAAGTAGAGGATAATACTCCAACAACTGATGTTGGATCATTCAACCACGATTCATCATCTTCTTCATTATCAAGTTCAAGCAGTAGTAGCTCATCCTCATTACAAGAATCTTCTGATGAAACACCTCATAGAAAGGTCAGATCTTTGAGAGAATTCTACGAGTCTTGCCATTTTGTCCTTTATATAACATATCCTTCAACCTTCGAAGAAGCAGAAACAAAAGAAGAATGGAAGAATGCAATGAAAGAAGAGTTGATGGCAATCTATAAAAATGAAACATGGGAGGTGGTGGATTTACCTGAAGGTAAGAATTCAATTGGTCTCAAGTGGGTGTTTAAAACAAAATATCATGCTGATGGAAGCATTCAAAAGCACAAGGCTTGGCTTGTGGCAAAAGGATATTTCCAACAGCAAGGTATTGATTTCGAAGAAACTTTTTCTCCTGTTGCTCGGTTTGAAACTGTGAAAATTATTTTAGCATTGGCTGCACAGCTCCACTGGCATGTTTATCAATTTGATGTCAAATCTGCATTTCTAAATGGAGGTTTACAAGAAAAAGTTTATGTAGCTCAACCTGAAGATTTTGTGATTAATGGCAAGGAGGAAAAAGTGTACAAGCTAAAAAAGGCACTTTATGGGCTCAAACAAGCGCCACGAGCATGGTATAGCAAGATTGATAGTTATTTTAGGCAAAATGGTTTTGCAAGAAGTGAAAATGTGCCCACTCTTTATGTGAAAAAGCAAGGTCGAGATGATTTTATTATTGCGTGCCATTATGTTGACGACGTTATCTATATGAGTTCCTCTGGTTCTCTTTTGGCTAATTTCAAGTCTAATATGATGAAGAAATTTGAGATGTCGGATATGGGTTTATTGCATTATTTTTTGGGTCTTGAAGTGAAGCAAGGACTTGATGGGATTTTTATTTCACAAAGAACATGCAACAGATCTTCTTAAAAGGTTCAGCTTACTCAATTGCAATCCAGCTACTACACCCATGAATATAAATGAGAAATTGCAACTTGAAGATGGTTTAGAGGAGGAAAATGCAAAATCTTTCAGAAGCTTAGTTGGAGGTTTGATTTATCTAACTCATACTAGACCAGATATTTCTTTCTCTATTGGTATAATTTCCAGGTTCATGCAAAATCCCACAAAGCATCATCTAGGAGCAGCATAAAAGATCTTATGCTATGTTGCTGGAACCATGACTTATGAGATTTGGTACACTCGAGTTTTAAAGTTCAATCTCTGCGGGATTCACCGCTAGTGATTGGGCAAGTTCACTGGATGATCGAAAAAGCACTTTTGCTAGTGTCTTTAATCTTGGATCAGGGGCAATCACATGGAGTTCAAAGAAACAAGCAACAACAGCACTATCCTCGGACAGAAGCCGAATATGTTGCTGCAACTTCAGCAGCTTGTTAAGCAATTTGGGTGAGAAGAATTCTTACAGATCTTCACCAACAACAAGAAGATGCAACAAATATTTTTTGTGATAACAAGGCCACGATCGCAATGACAAAAAAATCCAGCATTCCATGGAAGGACTAAGCATATCGATATCCGCCTACACTTTATCCGAGGCTTGGTTGCAAATAAAGAGATTGAGCTGGAGTACTGCGGTACACATGAACAAGTGGCAAATATTATGACAAAATCACTTCCAAGAGATAAATTCATTTACTTCAGATCATGTCTAGGTGTTTGTGATTTTGAATCAAGGGGGAGTGTTGAAGAATGATTCAAAGTTAGTGGGTTTAGTTGGTTGATAGTTCATGTTGTAGTTTGTTATTCACTTATCAATGTTATTTCTATTTAGTTGAATTAATGGAAGTAGTGGGTAGAGTTAGTCTGTTATTGTGAAGTCTACATATATGGGCCAGTTGTTAGACATTGTTGTGTGAAAAAAATAAATTTCATTTTTCGTAAAACAAAATATAGCTACTGTGCTCTTTCTTTGCTTTTATATTTCCCTTCTAAAATAGAAATACTTGTCATCTTCCTAACAGAAAGTAAAGATCTCGTTTATAATGAAGAAACCTATAATTGTGCTCGTGGTAGAAGACGTTTCCTGCAGTTTTTGGATTTTATCTTGGTATATCAAAGCTGATATTACATGCATGTCATTAAATCACCTGAGCATTTTCTTTTTGGCGATCCTTCATTTTTGTTATTATTACTTTTTTATTTTATTACAACACACGCGGGGAGGGGGATTCGAACCCGGGGAGGGGAGCCAACTAATCTGGCGGGTGAGACCAATGAGCTACAAGCCCGGTCTCCTTCATTTTTGTTATTAAAATAGATAAAATTGGTGTTTGCTTATTTGGAATATTTATGTATCAAACTTTTGGTAATGATTTTAATATAATTAGTCCTAGTGTTCATTGCACAAATTCTATGCAATGACTTCTTGCCCATTATTTTGTACTCATTGAGTCAAACAATGAATTATTTTCCCATCATTTGTGTATAATTTGTAAAAAAAATAAATAAATAAATTCAATCGAGCCAAGGTTAGGATAAACAAAATTAGGATATATATTCCAAATAGTTTCATAAATTCGAAGTTTCATGTTCTTAGACCAATAAAATGGTTGGTCCCAATTGTATGAATTCATATACAAAAATATAAGATAGTAAGTAATATGGGGAAGAATTACTATATATTACTAGAAAACCAAAATAAAGTTAAAAAAAACCAAGAAGAAAAGAGAAAAATGATTAATCTTATTTAAGAAATCTGTAATCTGAAGTGTTCAAAGATTTTGATTCATGTATTACACTAATTCTCGAATATGTATTTACAAAATGGTGGAGAAATTCCAAGAAACCAACATTTTTCTGCACAAAAGCTTGTCAAGAAAACATAAAAGGAAATATACATTACAGCCAATCAAAGTCAGTCAACACGAATATTCCATCCTCTGGAAACGATTCTTCAGAATCCCACTGTACAAAGCCACCCGATTAGGAGACATTCTCGTCTCTTTCCCGCAAGAACTGCTCTTAATTTCAGCCACTTTCTTGTCGAATTTATCACCTGAATCCCCTCTTGAATCCTTCACGTCATCTGCAAATCGAACCCTTTTTCTCCTGTCTCCACCCCTTCTCTTCCCACCTAGACATGCAAAATGTTGAATAAAAAACCATTTAACAAAGAAAAAAAAGGAATAAATACCGGGACTGAATCAGGAACAATGGATGGACAGAAACTAAAAGTGACTCGTTTCTGATTTTACCTGATGATAAACAAGATTTCAGAGCTTGTTTTCCATTTACATAGTGAGAATCTTGATTTCTGGGAATCACGGAGTATTTTTCCTGCAAACGATTGTAGATGATTATGGTTCCAGCGGAGGCAGCCATGGCTGTGGCCAGGACTAGAGCTTGAGAAGTCAACATTTTGGTGCAGAAGAAAACAGGTCCACAGAATCAAACAAGTCGCTGGAATTGTAATCCCAAAAGGCTATTATTTTTGTGTATGAAAATTTATTGGGGTTTCTTTAGAGTTGGTATGTGCATATGTCGACATATTTATTGTTTTATTTTCTCTTTTATAATGGAAACTCTTATCTTTTAAAAGTTTTCTTTTTCTTTTTCACCGAATCTTTTTTGGAATATTGAAAATGAACACTTCTCTTTTGCAAAAATTAAATAGGCATCATACACACAACTTATTATAAAGTTATACGAACACATCGTGCACCAGTTTGAAATATTTTAAGCTAAAGTATTTTGATAATATCTCATAATTCGGTTATCAAAATGATAAAATGGGTAAACAGTTAGAATGAAACTTAATTTGCTATAAGTCATATTTCACTCTGGTTAGATAAGCTCATATGTTATTTATGCTAACCGGACACTGCAATATCAAGCTAGATGATACGGATACAACAATTAACAGCATCCAATTAGCATAGATAACGGATAAACTAGTCTAGTTGGGGTGAAATATGAAATTTAGAAAATTGAGTTTTATTTCTAACAATTTTATCCGTTGAATCATTTTGATAACCGGTCTATGAGATATCAAAATACTCAATCTCGTCAGATTTCAAGCTGATGCAGGTGGAATTCATATAACTTATAAAAAAATTAAGATATATGATACCTATTTAATTTTCACCAAAGAGAAGTGTGCATTTTCAATATTTGAGTGCTTAATAAATTAACCTTCAATTTCAACATAGTGGGTTACAAATCAAGATAATATGATAAACCGCATTAGACAAATAAAATATGTATCATTTCATATGGTTTAGTGTTGGTCGGGTAAATCATATTTTTTTCTTCTATTTTTAGTATTTTTTTTATAAAATGTTTTATTTATTATATATTTACAAGAATATGATCATGTTCCCTTTAAAATCTGAATTCTCGTCTTCTATATGAGTATAGGTGAATTAAGAGTACATATTTTTGTTATTAATTTTTGGGAAAATTGAATGTTTTGTCTTCCATGTTTATTATTTTGAGATTTTGGTCTTCTATTTATCAAATTTCAGTCTCACTCATATATATTCTAGCAATTTTAGTCTTTCTTTCATTAGAATATTGATTTGAAATTATACACGCCAAAATCATATCGGCACCACGTCAAAAAAAATACTATTTAAAAAAAAAATAATCGATTAAGACTGAATTTAACACAATAGAAGGAAAAGTAGACAAAAAAAACAATTTTTTCTTATTTTTATATTAAAAAAATTGGCGAATTAAGAAACAGTCTGGAAAGAGACCACGCAGTCATGGTCTTCATGTGTTGTGATGCCGAAGGCTCTTTCCAGAGTTGCATGATATTATTACACATGGAATATGCGTCATCATAGCAGTGTGGATCATATTTCTTTGGTTCTTTCTAGTTCCCTCTCTAGTTTATGTGTGGTGTCCTTTCCCCCGAGTTTTAGATGTCTGTTACAGTTATTTCGATTTCGGTTATGCGAATCGAATGAGCTCAAATATGAGTAGGTCTTTTGTGAGATAGTCTCACGAATCTTCATCTGTGAGACAGGTTAACCCTACCGATATTCACAATAAAAAATAATACTCTTAGAATAAAAAGTAATTCTTTTTCATGGATGAACCAAATAAGAGATCCGTGAGACCGTCTCACACAAGTTTTTGCCCTCAAATATACTTGACCAACATAAAATGTTTCGATGTTTTATCATTTTCAAGTGATTAAGAGTTCGTTTAAACAAGATCTCGAGTTTGAGTTTTGCTAGTCGAAGGAAATATATCAAGAGAACTTGGTTATGATTTATCAAGGATCTCGGTTGCTCCATGCAAAGGACAGTTAGTCCAAGAATGATAAAAACCAAGCATCCAATGGTCCAAAATTCGCATTTCATGTAGGAAAAATAACTAGACGAAACTGGATTTCCTGTATCTAAGGGACAAGCGTAAGCAAATGAAAGTTGATACGCATAGATTTCGTTGCAATATTTCTACCATGTTTATCATATTAATGAGATTTCAATCTAAATGACACAAAATATAATTTAATCCATATTTAAAGCGTAACAAAAAACAAAATAAAATGCGCATAGTGTAAGATAAAAACTGGATGTTGCAAATGCTGGGAACTGGCTATTCAACACATCGGTTCATTCGCAAGCCTATAAAGATCAGACACAATTAAACAACTCCTGCTAAATCACCACAAAGTCCCTGCGGAATTAAAGCACGATATCCGCAAATTATGAAGGAAAAAAAGAACGCTAAATTATTCGCAATGATTAAAAAAAAGTTCCTCACTTGTTATGATAACAAAATATATGCATGGCATTGCACATCTTAGGTGGTAAGGATAGGTGGGAGGTAATCAGACTTTGTACCAAGGACGCGTGCTTTGGTATCAGGGAAGAATTCGGTTCCAGGAAGCTCTGTAATGTCTCCTTCACTGGTGATCCCGATGGGATAGCGGAGCAAGTGACCAGGAAGATCCTTTTCAAGCTCTTCACACGAGTAGAGACTCCAGTACCTGTCAGCTATCTCATTCACTTTCATAGCACATTCCTCGCTTCCTGGATGAAGAAACGTCTCGTCCAGCAATCCCAAATGCTCGTACCATAACGACATACGGAAACCATGGATTTGGCCTCTTGCCGGCTGCCTGTTAGCTAAATGATAGGGTTGGTAGGCTCCCATCGCTATCTCCGAATCCCTAGCACCGTCCATTGATCTTTGGTTGATGTTGGCTGATCCAATTATTATGTACTCGTCATCAACTGCAAGAGAAAAAAAGATTATCAAAAACCTTTAAGAATCAGTTTATGGAGAGATTCAAACGTCACATGGGAATTCATGCAAACCTATCATCATCTTGGCATGTACGTATATCATAAAACGGCGAGCTTCCTGCGCTTTGAGATAATTTGAATCAGCTTCCGGTTGTTCGGAAGGCTCATATTCGCCACTTTTCTTGACCTCTCTGTTACCAAGGCAGAAGAACGTTAGGTAATTTCGAGGGTCCTCCTCAATGCCTTTAGCTTGAAGGGCTTGAATGACGTCTTTATACATCATCTCCATTGTTCTCCTCTGCCAATCTAAGATAGCCTGAACAGATGCACTCTCTGGGATACCTTCAGGCCACATAGGGACGACAACGTATACAGCGAACCTTTCTCCAGCCTCAATCTTACTAACAATCTTCAAAGAAAGTTCCTTAGGAATGAGGTGCAGAGCTCCAATATCTTCGACCTTAATATCATGGGAATCCCAGCCAAAACAGCCTCCAAGAAAATACTGATTTTCGATGTAAATAAAATCTTTGGCCCGGCGTATGGAATGAATATATGCGTCTTGAATGCTCCTGTCAATTATATTATCTTTTCCACTAACGAGACCCGCTTTGGCCGCATCTTCTGGCGTTTCAGGGAATCCAAAGGCCGCCCCACCATCAATAGATCTGAACAATTGAACATTCCACGTCTCATGATCATCGGTGTATGTAGCTGGTGATGGAGGAATAATAACATCCTCCAGATCTCTCAAGTTGAGTAATATATCCTTCCCACCTTGCTTCTTCCATCTCTGTTCAAAATTAAAGAGAACATCCCATGCAATTGGCCCTTCCAACCGAGAATGAATATCATGCCAAGGCTCCCTTGGTCCACCTTTCGTGATTACAGCTCCAGTGAAATTAGGCTGATGAAAATCATCATGATGGGCGGTGTCCAGGGTCCTGAAAAGTGTGTGGAAGGGAGTGTCGTATCTTCCATCACAAAGATCAATACCCCCAACGAAACTCACAACTCTCCTCCTCTCCGAATCTCCATTAGGCAAACTACTATCCACCACAACAATCTTCTGATGATGAGTGAACATGGTAGAAATTTGCAAATCTTGAACAAAGCTTCCACCATCATCTGGATTACGAGGGCATAACACACAATGAACATCCGTCCCTTGGAAGTAATGTTCGGTTTCCTCATCATGAGTAGCCATCAACCCGTCCCTTTTCAGAAGACCGACAGAAGTTCTATCATCCCAGACAAGCATAATAACCTGCAGGCCTTCACTTGCTTTCCTCTTAAGCAGCTCACCCAGAGTCGTATCACCTCCTTCCTTCTGCCTCCTAGAGTCTCGTATCAATGATATTTCCGTGTAGACTGACCATCCAGTGATGTAAATCAAATGTTTTGCATTGGAAATCGCATCAAAAACATCTTCCCAGCATCTGTGGGGCTTGTAATACTTTCCCCCAGATAGAGGGATCTTTGGAATAAATTGGTCGGGCACATGAGCGTCCTGGTACAAAGAAACCCGACAACCTTTTCTCTGAGCGAAGAAAGTATAAGGAACCCCAGGATACTTGGAACTTTTAATTCCACGAGCCCAATTACGATCTCGAGTCACATCAAAATACTGCAACTTTACATGGAGCTTAGAACCTTCACTTATAGGATTCTTGTCATCGTCCAATATCTCACACCACCTATCCACTTCTTCTCCTTCCAAAAGCTCAGGAACAGGTACATAAGCTCTTCCAATTAAAGTGGCACCAATGGGATTGTCATCTTTGACAGTGAATATCACATTTGATGCCATATGTGCACAGTAAATATGAAAAGATTCGTACCACCTAGGGTTGCTAGGTTCGTGCTCAAGAATTCTCGTTCTCCCAACTCTAGCTTTTTCTAAATCAATAGTTGTATAAATTTTTTGAGTTCCTTTGCCAATACCAATTGTTTCTTCAAAGTTTTCCTTAAGCTGATAAAAATATTAACCAATGAGAAACATCAACATTCACAAATAATCAACACAACGATCTGTATGGTAAAAAGCAACTCAGGAAAAATATAATGAAAATATTAGTGTCTTCATTAAATTAGCAGTATAACTATTGCAACATCAGTCAGGCCCACAGCTGATATCATTCCCAATCGATTGTCAGATTAGGCAACAGTTCACTATTTGCTAATCACGAAATCCAGGCACTCAACTTATATTGATGACACATCCTTGTTCATAAGTACCAGTTGTGTTGCTGAGTCGAGAAAGACCATGTCCCAGTTTATTTCATAAAGAAATTAAGAAAGACAGAGTTTCAGTATGATAGAGATTCTAAGGGTCATTAAGAATTAACTACTCTACCCATTCTGTACAAAATAAATTCAGAAATTCAGGTGCTCCACTTGCAACAAGGAAGATGTATGTTCACTGCCCATAGCCATAAAGAGCATTGAGAAGGGGTGCACGCTCCTGCTAGGTGTGACAAAGTGATGACTTTATAATCTGCAAGCTCTATGAAGTCCTTGAACAATTGCAGTAAGAACAATAATTGCTATGGAAAGACTCGAAAAAAGACAAACAGCAGAACTTTCAATAATACAGTTCAAGGAATACTCTTAAGCGAATCTGACCAACAAAGTATTCGAGAAGATCAAACATAGATTGATCGGACAAGTTGAATTGAGCTAAAGCATCGTAATTACCTAGGACTTTCTAAACAGGATAGAGATGTGGAATTTCCACCAACGCGAATGCACATTCATTTTAGCTGATTGCATAATGAATAACTGTTTCAGCTAATGAAAAAGAGTAAACCGGTGAAAATGGTAGATCGTCATCTCTACCACAAGCATCGGGCGATAGATCGTCCGAAAAATTCAATTTTGCATCAACCATACAACCATACAGACCGATTAGAGACCATAGCAAGCTTTGGAGCGACGAGAGCTCAAGAACTTGACAGTTGTGACAGCTTGACCAATCATGGATATTGAGTTCAAGAAAAGTCAATAAAATTCAAACAGTAACCATACCACACCCAAGATGATCAAAATTTTATAGATCCTGAGTGCGTCAAATCAAACTAACAAATGCTTCCCAATATCCAATCTCCATCTCACGAATTCCACTAGCAAATGACATACAACTAAACATACATGAATCAAAAGTCAAATCTTTACAAGAACAGAGCCAACCCTCTTGAAAAAAATGTAAAAACAGTGAAATCCAACGAAACGGTCAAATATTTAAAACAAATGAAAAACGATGACTTTATACCTTGCTGAAAATATTACCACCCTTTCCACTTCCCAGACTATCCACTTCATAGATCGTAACATGGAGAGTCCCATGAAGTAATATCTGAGCCATTTTCTTTCACCTGAAACACAAAACAAAGCAAGAAGTCCCTCATCATTTTGCAAACTCCAAAAGCAAACCATAACATAGACAACCCGCAAAACCATTTCCTAGACTAAATCAAGAAAATTAGAACCTCCAAAAATTACCCTTTAAAAAAAAACTTTGCAGAGTGAGAAATTACTAGAAGGGTTTTGTCAGGTCAAGAAACGGAATGCGATCCAATTATTAGCTTGTGCAGACGTGAGAGCGTTGGACAGAACTCCGAAGAAAATGGTCTGTTTTATGCAGAGCAAGTATTATTATTATTATTATTACTTTGCGCCCCCGGATCTCTATGATATTTCCTGATTTGGTATGGTTTCCATTATGATCATTTTATTTTAATTTTATAATTAATTGCATTCACCGACTAGTTAAACTTATTATATTTCACAAAAAAAATCTCCTCAAATTACGTGACGAGTCAACTCTATTAGACTTGGATCAATTCATTAAAAACAATATTTTTATGTTCGAAATATCATATTTTTTGTATTAGTTATGTCATGACAAGATATTATGTAATATATTCTGATTTAAGTGAAAAATATTATTTTTTACGTCAAAGTTATTATTTTTCGCAGCATGTATAGATCGGATCAACTCATCTCAGATTTATAGATAAGTGAGACCGTTACACGAGAGACTTATTCATTTTATTTTATGAACTATGATAAATTATTTTGTAAACTTAAATGAATAATTTATATAATTAAAAGTTTTTAAACAAATCGATAAATTGTTATTACGTTAAAAGTTATATGTAGTTTTAGATTTTAATCATTACTGTTTATATTTTTTGAATATAAAATTTTAATCCATAATTTTAGTTGACAATCATCCCCACTTTAGAGTTTAGAGTCCCCCTCTTTATCACGAATCTTAACTGATAATGATAATAATAATCATAATGATAATAATAATAATAATTAATATTAGACACGTTGCATTATTTGTAACTGAATACTTCATAGAAATTACAATGAGTAGGTCTATTGTGAGTGATCTCACGAATCTTTATCTGTGAGACGGGTCAAACCTACCGATATTCACAATAAAAAGTAATACTTTTAGCAAAAAAAATAATATTTTTTCATGAATGACTCAAATAAGAGATTCGTCTCACAAAATACGACCCGTGAGATCGTTTCACATAAATTTTTACCAATTACAAGTACATATTATTATAAAAATAAATATCATTATTAGATAATGTGGTGGCTGCTCACCACTTCTCTAACAATTACGTCTTATTGTTAATTGGAAATAGACATGTCAAAATGGGTTGGCGGGACAGGCCAGCCCGCCATCCACCGCAACCCGCCATTAGGCGGGGCGGTGCGGGCCTCTAAATGGTCAATCCAATCCAACCCAACCTACCTTGGGCCGTGGGTTAGGCGGGTCGACCCGCTTATTTTTTCAAGAAAAAAATTCTAAACATATTTTAGTCAAATAGTTTCATAAAGTAATTAAAAACATTGAAATAAGAAATTAAGAAAGCTTACAATATAATCCATAAAAAATAAAGTGTGTAAACCAAACATGAAGATTGAAACATTGAAGAGAACATAAAGTCGGGGAAAGAGACGGTTGTAAATTTTAAAAAATATTATGTCTTCAACAATACACATAATTAGCCAACCTCCGTCGGGTCCACAAAATTTCACTACAACTCGTCGGACTTCAAACGAAATCACTCTTGGGTTCACAAACAACTGCTATGCTTAAAAATTATTTTAAGATTCATGAATAAAATTTACAGGAATTTCTTCACTTTTGTTTTCTTTATGTATATCTGTAAATTTCTCTTTTTTATTTTCTTTATGTATATTTGTTGTAAGAGTAAATTATCAATAAATTTGTTCTAAGACAATTGAGGCGCATGAAACTTATTACAATTTTTATATAAAATTTAAAACTTAAAAATATAAAATTTTATCCTAATTTGGCAGGGCCAGCCCGCCCCGTTTGGGCTCGACCCGTGTCATGCCCTAGATGGTCATATTTAAAATGCAAAGATGAAATGTTGCTTGAAGGGAGACCGCCCCCGCGCCTAGAGAAGCACCGCGACAGAAAGATGGCCACTTTTACCGTAGTGTCACCGCACCCGCGGTCCAGAGAGAGTGCACCCGCGGTGTATGGACAGTAGGGTATGAAAGTTGCTACTGGAGATTGAGCGCACCCGCGGTGCTAGACAGACCGCACCCGCGGTTCTACTACAGTAGAGGCAGCGCACCCGCGGTGCAAGACAGAGCGCACCCGCGGTCGCTGTTTCTGAAATTTTGGATGATGATCAGTATGCCTAGCGCACCCGCGGTGTGAGAAATACCGCACCCGCGGTGAACCGTGCAGTAAGCACATTCAGCCATGTGCCTTACATGCAATGTGATCTGTATATATATATATATATACGAAATCCTCATTCTTCCTTAAGCAAGAAACGAGAATTCCCTCAGAAATCTTCCAAGTTTGATGTGGTGCTAGATTTGAGATTTTATACCAACCAGTTATCAGAATTTAAATTCGAGCACAGTTCTACGATCCTCTCGGCGACAGCTACAACTGGACATTTGGATATGGACAGATTGGAATACAAGACTTCGTCTTCATCAGACCGAGAAGAGAAAGGTATAAATGGATGTCAATTGGGAGATCGACTTGAGTTAGATTTAACTCGAGTTTCCCTAAACCACATACTTGTATGGTATTGTTTTTATACCTTTGTGTTTTAATGAGTATGTTTATTCTATTAAATTAGAAGTAGAAAGCAGAGAGCTATTAAGTAAGAGTCACTGACAGAGGGGTTAGATTTTGACAGACTTGTCACTGACCCATTGCACATTGTCAGAATAGGCTTAGTCTTGGTAGATACGCCAAGGCACTGGACGTTTGGTATATCGTTATGCTTCAGATACAGATAGCATTCTATTCGATATAGATTAGACCAAAGTCCATAAATAAGAACGTACCGTCACTGCGACTGGTAGTAGTAGGTGGGAGACTTGTTACGTTTTTATTCACCGGGATCCCTAGATTAGAATAAGAGATGAGTCGAGTTTTAGATATTGAGACTAGAATTTGATTTACAGAACCGTATTGATTTATGTTTCGTATATTATGATTCATGTTTTATTTACAGACTGGTATGGATACATGTTGCCTGATTATGCTACATGTGATAAGATATAATTCATGCTTTTATGTTAATTCAGTTAACTGCATGTATACATTATTTATACTGGGATTTATTCTCACCGGAGTATCCGGCTGTTGTCTTGTTTGTATGTGTGCATGACAACAGGTGGGACAAGATCGGGGTCAAGAAGATGATGAGAGATCGAGATTACAGTGGTGATTCCGGACTTGGATGTGGACTTGGTTTAATACTTGAAATTTAGTAGTTAAACCTTAGATTAGTTTGAACTAGAAGCATATTGTACAAGATTTGTATTATTATACTGGTTTGTATAATAGATTGATTCCATTATCTTCCGCATTTTAAAGAAAAAATTTTAGACCCTGTTTATCTTAATTGATAATTAAATCCCAAAGATGATTAAGATGATGATTAGCATCCGGGTCCCCACAACCCGTCTTGGCCCGCAATCCAAACGGGCTCAACCCATTTGGCCCGTCTCCAAACGAAGCTGCTATTTTATCAACCCAACCCGTTCAATTTTTATAGCGGGACGGACCGATCCGACGGCCTAACCCAATTTGATAAGTTGGAAAGTTCATAACTAGTCACCATTATATTTTTGGTCGGAGGGGACGGAAGACGATTTCTTTATTTTTGAGTTAGATGAGATGTTTGTTATTATTGAGATTTAATTCAAAACCGATACATCGTCTCAAATTTAATATTAAATGATTCAGATAGAAAATTAACTATGAGCAATGTATTCGTGTGAACAATGTTATGATGTCGATAACTTGAAAGAAAGACATTTGGGGAGACAAGTGTTATAAAAAATAAATAAAGGATAAATTGTTTGAATAAGGGGATTCAATCATAGTTCCCCCAATCACGGTCAATGATTCTTTCTTTTAGCTTCTTTTGTCTCAATCATGTGGTTTTTTTAAAATAATAACAACTTTTCATTGTAAAAATCTTCCGGAAAAATAATGTGAAATTAGGAGAAATAAGGCAATACCCTTTCAAAATATATAAATGGTCCTGAAAGTTTGGTCTGGTCTATTTTATATCTCAAAATATAGAAATGATCATGATGTTGAGTAGGTCTCTTGTGAACGAATCTTTATTTGTGAGACGGGTCAATTCTACCGATATTCACAATAAAAAGTAATACTCTTAGTATAAAAAGTCATACTTTTTCATGGGTGACCTAAATAAGAAACATGTCTCACAAAATACGACCACATGAAGTAAAAGCTTATAGTTGTCTCACGCTATCCTTCTTAGAACATATACTAAATTAATTATATTTTTTAAACATTCAACGTGCAATAGAAAAAAAAAAATTAAAATATTGTACTACAAAATATTTCATTTGTCCTTGTATTTATGACAGTTATAACAAATTTTATATGATGCACATAACCAATAATACAGTGGGCAGTCACCAGACGTGAAATGTGGGGAGGGCATGACAAGTAAACGCATACATGTTCATCTCTTCTTCAAGGTTCGGTTTAATCATGGGTGGGAGACTTCAATATTTTTGGTTGTAATGGCCTCATCATGCGTTTGGTGTCGGCCACTTGTGTTTTATTGTATAAAAATAATTTTTATTTTAATGATATTTATGATTTTATTTTGTTATAATATTTAATTTATTTGTATGAATCAATGTGTATAAATTGAATTCTTAATATATTATAGTATCATGAGGTTCATAGGTCATGTGTATCGTGAAATTCATTAGAAGTGTGTTGTATATTCTCTAATTTTGTAACTAGCTAGTCAATTTAGTCGCCTAGAATAAGGATAAGTCGCTCTAGATCAAAATAGTATATATGATGTTAACGTCGTGTTTAATTGGTATGTGTATAGAGATGTCTAGTTATAAAGATGTGTGATCATATGACGAGTCACTGAACAATCATCACTCGAACTTTCCAAGTCACTTAACGAGTGAATAACTCCGCGATTATGGTTGTACACCATTAATCCATTGACCGAGATAACATGAAGACCCTATTTATTAGTACTACATTTTGATTTGTTTACCGACTCCACATAGTCATCAGGTGGCAAAGTCGGGTGTAGTTCCAAAAACGTAGTAGTTGATGCATTAAGTCAAAGATTCACCGCACCTACGAGTGTGAACATTTTATGCGATCTAATTAACTAAAAGTAGAAAGAATCCTTAGCTAGAGTATGAGTTATGCTTTAGAGGAAATGTTTTCTTAGTTGCACACAGATGACAATATAATTACTCAAAAATTATCATATAGTTATCGAATTCACATGCAAAACTCCATATATCAATTGTTGTAGATTCGATCAGAATATATGAGTTGAAGGGACTGTACAGTATGATAACCCCGATGTATTGGTTCTTGAAAAAACTATCAGTTATACCTAAAGATCATGGGACGATGTTACTAGATGTTCTTTTCATGATCTGATGGACAAGATCAAACTTGATTTCTGACATTTTTGTGATCAAAAGGTTGATGAACAAAATGTGGCTAATTAGGGTAAGCCTATATAAGAGGCATGTGTTGTTTCGAATCACATGAGTTGTAAACTCATGGATGGCTTGTATTACTGAACCATTGATGGTGATACAAGTATTGAATTATGCGTTCCTGTTGTAATAGTCAAATTCAAAGAGTTGAATTTGATAATTAAGTTTGACAGATATCAAATATATAGCTTATAACAGAGTTTATAAATGGATTCCATATTTGGAATTTAGATTGACTGCTAATTTTATGAAAAAATGCAACTGCCTAATTTAAAGAAGGAGTTCTAAACTATACAGATGTAAAAAATGAATCATTGATCAAAATTTGACCTTCTAAATTTTTGTTCTTAATTATAATAACGAGTTTTGCCCCCTTATTTATATTGGTGATATCTGATCGTCGACATGGATTATAACGAATTCACAATCCTAAATGTTTAATTAATAACATGGAAAATCTAGTCAAATGTTGATTAGTAGATTTTAACTAAGTCAAATGCCCAAGTACTATTCTCAAAGGATATAGATTTAATTAATTAATATTTATTTAAGAAAAGATTGAAACATCCTAGAGTATTCTAGTAGGATCATGATTCAATTTTTGAGAGATAATAAATATATGTTATCAAAAGTTGATAAAAGACACAAGAGAACACAAATCAAGACAATTTAGACTTGATTTTCCCCCTCTCTCTTTTCTCAAGAATTCGGCCACCACTTTTTGAAGGAATCCCTCGGCCAATCACCACCACCGCTCAGTCGTGCGTAGCCACCGCCTTGCTGTGGTTCCGCCGCCTTCTGGCCCATCATTCTCAAAGAAAATTTCGTCAAGATTTCTAGTACAATCTTGATGAGGAGCATCGTATTCAATCGTGAACTTGATTTGGAGTATTAAAGATAGGCGAAGCCAGTGGATCGTTCATGGTTATTTATAACAAGAGCTATCTCCGCCTAAATACCAGAACAGTTGAAGCAAAGTGATTAGATCACTCAAGGTAAATCATCTAAACATTCTATATATAGATTTATAAATAACACGAAGACCAATAACATTTATATTGTCAAAAATATAATTTTTAAACGTTTGTTGTGTCTTAAGTGCGAGAAAACAATATATCAACAGTAGTGTCAGATACATGATTCTTCAATCATACGATTCGTTGTTGTTTATCTATACTATTATATAAAGAATATATCACCTATTTTTCAAAATTGTTCTTACACCAACATTTTTTTCTCAATATTGCTATTGCAACTTATTTTCAATATTAACCCTTCAAATTGCATTACGATTATAATTTTATGTTGAGAATGAAAAATATAAACCGCAAGCACGATCAAAGAAAGAAATTAGAGCAAGAAGAACGACACGCATTATCTTGGTTCGGATTGAGATCAATCCTACATCCAAGGTTCTGGGAACACCCCAAAAGAATTCACTATAATGAACAAGTTTGATACGATTACAATTCTCTACTGATCTCACAAAGTCACACTACAACTGAGTTCCCAATACAAACTATATTCGAGTGCCAAGCTTGTATAGTACTCGGTCTCCCTGAATCACAGCAATTCTTGGCTCAAGAATTATTCCCAGAGAGTAGAAGGATCAGAGTGTTTTCTTTGCTATGTGTACAGAGAGAATTTCGGGAAGAAGACGAAGAAAGAGCTTGTTCTGTTAAGTAAGTTAACCTACCCCTTTAACCATTCTATTCTCATTTAATCCATTGACTTTCAAGACTTAGTCTCAACCGTTGGATGAGAACATCACATCCTTGTGCCATCTAAGCCCTTTGATCACAAATGAGTCAAAATAATCTTCACAATTCTCCACCTATTTGCTCATTTCAGTGATTCTCGAGAAAGTGTTCCCAGATGCAAGTCCTAACAGTTATTCCCTCATGTTAAGCAAGTCCAGTGCATCCTTGAGCTTCTTGACTGGAATGACTTTTGTTAACATATCCGCAGGGTAAATCTTTTTGTTGATCTTCTTGATACTTACTAGTTCCCTTGATATGATTTCCTTCACAAAGTGTAGTCTCACATCGATGTGCTTCGTTCTTTCATGAAATACCGTATTCTTAGAAAGATGGATCGCACTTTGTGAATCACAGAAAACCGTAGCCGAGTTCTGTTCATATCCTAACTCATTAACAAAGCCTTTAATCCACAAGGCTTCCTTCACAGCTTCCGTAAGAGAAATATATTCTGCTTCGGTTGTTGACAAGGCTATCACATGCTGTAAACTTGATTTCCAGCTTACAACATTTCCTCCAACCGTAAAAACATACCCGAACAGGGACCTTCTTTTATCACGGTCAGCAGCATAATCAGAATCACAATATCCTATGACTTCACAAGTTGATTGTTGAGCTCTGGAATAGACCAATTTCAACTTCTTGGTCTCTTTCAAATATCTTAGCAACCACTTCACTGCCTGCCAATGTTCCCTACTTGGCCTGCTCATAAACCTGCTGATCAAACCCAATCCATATGCGATATCTGGTCTGGTTGATACCATGGAGAACATAATGCTTCCTACATCATTTGAGTATGGTACATCCTTCATGTGAGCACACTCTAATTCAGTGTCTTCTTCCTTGACAGCCTTTAGCTTGAAGTGTGCACCAATAGGAGTGTTAACACTCTTAGCGTCTTTCATACCGAAGATATCTAATAACTTGCTGATATATCCTTCTTGAGATAAGTACAAGGTTCTTAGAGGTCTATTCCTGATAATATCCATACCTAAAATGCGCTCAGCTGGCCCAAGATCCTTCATCTCGAATTCAGAATTGAGTAGGTCCTTTAACCTCTGTATTTTCTTCAAGTCCTTACAGGCAATAAGCATGTCATCTACATAGATTAGTAGGTATATGTATGACTTATCATGTAATCTGGAGTAGTAAACACAGCTATCATATTTTGATCTTTTGAAACCTTGGCTTTGTATAAAATCATCGAACCGCCTATACCATTGCCGCGGAGATTGCTTGAGTCCATAGAGTGATTTTTGTAACATGCAGACTTTTCCAGCCTCAGCTTGTTGTACAAAGCCCTCGGGTTGTGTCATCCATGCAAGAAGGCGGTCTTGACATCCAATTGCTCTAATTCCATGTCAAACGTGGCAGTGATTGACAGTAAGATTCTGATTGAGATGTGTTTAATTACAGGAGAGAAAATTTCATGATAGTCCACGCCTTCGACTTAGGAGAATCCTTTTGCCACTAATCTGGCCTTAAATCTAGCTGCTTCTACCCCTGGAATTCCTGGTTTTCTTTTGAATACACATTTACAACCAATGACCCTCTTTCCTATTGGTCTATCAACAAGGGTCCCAGGTGCGATTTTTATCCAGTGACTCAATCTCCTCATTCATGGCTTTCTTCCACTAAGGCCAGTCCTTGCTTGTTTTTGCTTCATTATAGCTAGTTGGTTCCTTAAGTTCAAGTAAATCTGCCATATTCAGAGCAAATGCAATGAAATCTGCATTTGCAAACCTTGGTGGCACTCTTATCTGTCTTCTAATTCGGTCTCTTGATAGAACATAGCCATCTAGTCCTTGAGTATTATCACCATCACTCTGAGCTTCCTCATCACCCTGAGCTTCTTGATCATTGATGTGAGAATCTGGTTGAGCTTGACTCTGAAATATGTCATGGATGTTTTTAGGCCGTGCATCAATACTTCCACCAGAATCTTGGCTACCTGCAAGTTCTGCTTGAGAGTTCCCATCCAAATTTTGAGAGTTCACCTGGTTTCGAAAATCTTGCTCAGCTTGTTTAGAGCTGGCATTTTCTGGAATACTCATATTAGTTTTAAAACTCATTTTCATTGAAAATTACATCTCTGCTAATCACACATTTATGTTCATCCAATAGCCATACCTTGTAACCTTTAACTTCACTATGATATCCAAGGAAAATGCCCTTTTTAGCTCTTGGATTGAGTTTACCTTGGTTAACATAAACATATACTACACAGCCAAAGGTTCTAATGTGATCATATTCAGGCTTTATTGTAGACCATTTCAATTCAGGAACTAGGAACTCAATTGCAGAGAATGGGGACCTATTAATTAGATAGCAAGCTGTTGAGGCAGCTTCTGCCCAGAATTTGATTGGTAAACCACTCTCGTTTAGCATGCATCTTACTTTGTCCATGATTGTTCTATTCATGCGTTCTGCCACACCATTTTGTTGTGGCGTGTATGTGCATGTTCGGTGTCTAACAATTCCAGATTTTTCACACAAGATATCAAATTGCTGATTACAGAATTCTAGTCTATTATCTGTTCTTAATCTCTTTATTTTACTCTATGTTTGATTTTCAATCAAGGTTTTCCATTCAACAAATTTATTAAACGATTCAGCCTTTGTTTTCAGAAAATAAATCCACACCTTTCTAGAATAATCATCAATAAAATAAATAAAATACTGAGAATCAGAGAGTGAGGGTGGTACCTTAGATGAGCCCCATAGATCAGAGTGTATGTAGTCAAGAGTTGATTTCGTGTTGTGAGTTGCTGTGTTAAATTTCAGCCTATGAGCCTTTCCTAATGCGCAGCTCTCACAAAATTCCAAGTTGCTGATCTGTCTTGGATTAAGAAAACCTTGCTGGCTCAATTCATGAAGTCCTTTTAGACTCATATGCCCTAGTCTCTTGTGCCACAAGGCTGTTAAATCCTTGGCAGGTGCTATGACATTTGTTTCTGAAGTAATGGTGTTACCTTGCAACACATACAATCCTAGTTTCAGGATTCCTTTCATGATTACCAGGGATCCTTTCGCAACTGTCAATACACCATCTTGAGCCTTGTAACTGAAGCCCTTTTGATCCAGTGTGCCTAAAGAGATTAGGTTCCTCTTTAGGTCGGGAATGAATCGAACTTCAGTGATTACTTTCACTTATCCATCCCACATTTTAAGTTTCATTGAGCCAAAACCATGAACTTTGCATGATTGATTGTTTCCCATTATCACTTGACCAAAATCTAGTTCCTCGAAGTCAAAGAACCATTCTCTTCTTGGAGACATGTGGTAGGTGCACCCTGAATCCATGATCCATTGTTCTTTAGGATCATCAGTTGATATGGTTAGAACCTCAGCATCTTGATATCCTTGGAGTACATTTACTTCTTCGGTTCCTGAACTTAGATCAGTCATTTGATTGGCTTTCCTTTGAGGGCAATTTCTCCTGAAATGACCTTCTTTCTTACAGGTCCAGCAAGTCCTCTTGGTTCTTGATCTCGATCTGGTTTGAGTTCTTTGTTTATTCCCATAGTTTCTTCTTTCAACTGATCTGCCTCTTACATTTAAGCCTTCACCAAATGATTTGAATTGTTTTCCTGCAGCCCTGAAATCCAGCTCCTTCGAGTAAGCAGCACCTGTGACTTCTTCAAGAGTGAGAGTATCTCTACCATACTTCAAAGTATCTCTCAATTGATCGTACTGCTTCGGCAAGGAGTTTAACAAGAAAATAGCCTGATCTTCTTCATCAATCATTACTTCTATGTTTTCAAGATCGGAGAGTAACTTGGTGAACTCATCGATGTTTTCATCTATGGACTTATTCTCCTCCATCTTGAATCCATAGAACCGTTGTTTCAGATAAATTCTGTTGGGAAGTGCTTTCGTCATATATAGTTGCTCCAATTTGGTCCACATCTCAGAAGCAGACTTTTCTTTTACAACTTTTCTGAGAATTTGATCGCTCAGACTCAGAACGATCGTATTTCTTGCTTTCTTGAGAATCTTGGCTTTGTTTTGTATTGTGTCGGGCATTTTTGATTCACCGTTTAGGGCCTCATCTAGCCCTAAGTTTCCCAGGTGTGCAATCATTTTCTCCCTCCACAAATTAAAGTCGTTCCTGCCATCGAATTTCTCCACCTCGAATCTTGATGTTGACATATTGAAGATTTGCCCCTGGCCAGTAGACTATCCACAAGAAATCAACACAAAGCTTTGATCGAGCAGTCAATACGGCGGCTTCCTGTTTCAGTCAAGATCCAAGAGTAGGGCAAGAACCTGGCTCTGATACCAGTTTGTTGAGAATGAAAAATATAAACCGCAAGCACGATCAAAGAAAGAAATTAGAGCAAGAAGAACGACACGCATTTACTTGGTTCGGATTGAGATCAATCCTACATCCAAGGTTCTGGGAACACCCCAAAAGAATTCACTATAATGAACAAGTTTGATACGATTACAATTCTCTAATGATCTCACAAAGCCACACTTCAACCGAGTTCCCAATACAAACTATATTCGAGTGCCAAGCTTGTATAGTACTTGGTCTCCCTGAATCACAGCCAATTCTTGGATCAAGAATTATTCACAGGAGAGTAGAAGGATCAGAGTGTTTTCTTTGCTATGTGTACAGAGAGAATTTCGTGAAGAAGACGAAGAAAGAGCTTGTTCTGTTAAGTAAGTTAACCAACTCCTTTAACCATTCTATTCTCATTTAATCCATTGACTTTCAAGACTTAGTCTCAACCATTGGATGAGTACATCACATCCTTGTGCCATCTAAGCCCTTTGATCACAAATGAGTCAAAATAATCTTCACAATTTTATACACACAACGTGTGTGTATAATTTACTAGTTGTTATAAATTATGTTGGGTAAGTTGTTTTATAATCGAGTTTGAAAATTCCAGAAAGCGCAGGCCTTGAATTTTAGTTTATATTGATTTATCATCTTTTTAGCATGTATCATTTATTATCTCATCGTACTAGTCAAAACTATAGATGGGGTTAATTTAGGATCGGGAAAACAAATTTGGTTTATACATAACTTGTTATTATTTAAAGAACAAAATATTAATAAAAGGGTAACAATTACTAATCTCAAAAATTTAATTATGAAGTCAAATGTCATTGGATGCGGGAGGCAAAATAAATAAATTAATGAAGATAGAAATTACCTGACAGAAGAGTGGATTAATAAGTTTGACTTTATTGAATTTAAAGATTGCGTAGCGTTGGGTTTCTTTGGGTAGATTTGATGCTACATGTGGGGCACTGTCCCCACATAAGTTTGGATGAACAAGATTCACACACATATGAGATTTTAAAAAAAATTAGTGGACCTCATATATGTGTAGTTAAATTTGGACCCTTGATTCTATTATGAGGCAGTTAGTCTATATATTTAATTTTGACGTGCCTGCTCTTGGAAAGTTGTGTTTTCTATTTATTAGGGCATCTATATTTTAAAATTATTATTATTATGAGTAAGTATCTTGTACTTTCGATTTCAATTTTCAATTGTCAACGGTTTAAAGCATTCTATTTTCAAGGAAATGGTGCCACATATATGATCATAGGTAATCAAATACAGTGGTTCGTTTTTGTTTTTTTAACCAAAATATGAACCAAACTAAGTTTATCAACATGTACATCTCTTAAATATATTTTAAAAAAATACATTTTTGGTTATATAATTTACATTTTTTCAACATGTAATGGTTTTTTTAGAATATTGTTTGGAAGGAAACTCAACAGATTCCGGTAAAAATAACACTTAACATGACCAAAAATGAAAAATACAAACAAATTACAAGATTAAAATAAAAATTCACCTTTAACAAGATCAAAAATGAAACATGCACATTATAAGATTAAAATACAAATTCATAGTTAATAAAATCAATAGAGGAAAAGTACAAATTACACGACCATAAATATAATTTTCTTTAAAAAAACATGTACATCTTTTTAAAAATAGTAAAGAAAAATAAATTTAATAATTATAAAAATCTCATTTTTTAATTTAAAAACTATAAGAGTTAAATGTTTAGCAAAGTCTATCACACAACCTTTGTATATGCATAAATTCACTAGTCCACTCGCTTGTGTGTTTTTCTAACATTTTTGGATCGCCTTCTAGTATAGCTATTGCTGGATTGACTTTCATGATTTTAATGGGATCACTAGTGATGACATACGATATTTCATTGTCTCTTGTTTTTGAGAATCGTTATCTGATTTTCTAACCATCAAAGTCTTTTTTTGAGAACATCATGAATCTTGTTTAAGAATGCCAAAGGTATTTAGAGTAGATGTTTCATAATGAGATGAATCTTTTTCTGATACCACTTGTTATGATCGATGAAGTGTTTGGAAGGGGGGTGAATAAACACTTCATTTTTTTCTGCTTCTGAAAAGTGTGCTTTTGAAATATTTTAAGAAGTCAGAAGCCGGTCTCGTTCTTTGAAAGTGCAACAGAAAGTGCAACAGACTAGTTTGAGAAGTGCGGAATCAGTTCACAACACATTAATGACACTAAAAGCAGTGGAAGACAGTAGTACCAAGACTTTTTTCTAGAATTTAAAGGACAAAACCTTTCTATGTATCATGATTTTCTTCTATTTTCAGAAGGTATCACTAGAAGATTTTGATTGGTACACGCTTATACAAATCCACTTCAGCAGATCTTACATTTGTCACCTGAAACTTTTAGTATTTCAATGCAATCACTTTATGAAATTTAATTCTGGGAAATACTATTTTCTCATATTACGAATGCTTCACACTTTACCGTAGTTAAAACAACGAAAGAGTATGAATAAAGATAACACAAATGATTTTCTGAATCTAATAAGACTTTCATGCTTGTGTTGTTTTTTCTGAGGATTTGAAATCTTCCATGGTTCATTTAATATCATTAAAAGAGGTGTATTATTGTATAGAATGAACACATTAAATAAGGACATCATCTGATAGATAATATGAACAAAATGGTTAACAACAGTCTCTTATTAAATATTATATGATTTGATGTTAGTCTGACATGTTACCATAAGAAACTAGAAGGATGAATACTGCTTTTGGTTTTGAATTATTGAATTCTAGGTTTGTTGATGTTTGATCTTGACTGCCTACTGGAATTTCTTCTTAGTAAGTGTTCTAGTTTTTTTTTCCTTTTAAACCATAAAATCAGCAAAACCATACTACTGTAGTTTTTCTTATACAGTATATTACTAAAATTAAGGTTTTAGTTTTTCTTAATCAGTATATCACTAAACTAAGATTCTGGTTTTCCTTACATCACCAAAATTAATATTTCCTTACGAATTTTAGTATATTTTATCCCAACCTTTAATAAAGTTGATAAATCAAAATTTTATAATATTATAATCTGTTTTGTACACATAATTTATATTTATAAGATTAAATTGGTATGATTTTTTTTAATTGATAACTCTTTAAAATAGAAATATGTTAGTTGTTGATATGCAGGTGTATTGCTACATTGAGATAATTAATATGAACCAAAATTTTGTAATACAAGGAAATTATCTAAAGGGAAATATTGTCTATAAGAAATTAAATATATAAAATGAAGTGTTATTAACATTGTTTGAAGTGTAAATAATATTCTTCTTTCTAATATTATGTTAGTATTTTAAATGTGTTATTATAATATAACATTGTAATAAAATAATTTCGGGATTTATGAGAAAAAATAAAAATAAAACAATGATTGTATGGTCGAATGTAAAAAAGTACACCGAGGATAAATTTTGAAGGATAATTACAAAAAAAATACTTGGTATATATATATATTTGTTTTTTTGGAAAGTAAAAACAATTCTCGTATACATATAATTGAGGAGAATAACTTTTTTGGTCTCATAATTTGCACAGTTTTTATTTTTGTCATGTTATCAGTCAATTCACAGTGTTAATACACTTTCATTTTTTTTAATTTTATTAATTTTTCATCTAATTGCTGACATTGTACCAAAAATGATGTTATAACGCCAGATATTACTAGTATGTCTAACATCACATCAGCACTATGATAAAAAAATAACTAACATGATATAAAAAAATGATGACACAACACCAGATATTATTAATGTGTCTGATACAGCATCAGTACTCCGATAAAAAAACCGAATTTTAAAAAAATAACAAGTTAATAAACTAAAATCATGAATTATTTGATAACTTGACAAAAAAAATAATAAAAAAATACAAACTAGGTACCGAAAATGTTATTCTATCCATGTAACTGTATTGCATCATTTTTTAACAATTTCTTTTTGGTGTGATGGGACTTTATTTTGATTTTTTGTTAGATGAAATGTGATGGAACTTGAAGTAATTAATTCCACATGCAATTCGTTAAACCATGTACATTTGGTATTCACAACAAATCAACATATATAGCCAAAGGTACAATTACACTTTAGCAGCAATTTAATTAAATTTATCCCAATTATATGCCCAATAAAACATTGAGTAGTTATCTTGTGAGACGATCTCACGAATCTTTATCTGTGAGACGGGTCAACCCTACATATATTTAAAATAAAAAGTAATATTCTTAGCATAAAAAATTAATATTTTTTCATGGATGACCCAAATTAGATATCTGTCTCATAAAATACGATTCGTAAGACCGTCTCACACAAGTTTTTGTCTAAAACGTTGGTGATTCTGACGGTGAAATATTGGCTGATTATTAATGTAGCATTCAGACAACTGTACTAAAATTACTGCAGAGTGCAAAATATTCTGAAATTTGACACAGCAGAAAATTTAGTGAGGACGATTCCATGTTGGCACGCCAAGTGTGACATGTACATTTTTTTGTCCTAATTCTAATGGATTTTTATTATGATTATAAAAAAGAATATTAATTAAGCTTAAAAAGAAATCAAAAAAATAACTCGGGAGTGTTGATAAGAAACTGCACATATCATTGTCATGTAGACACCACATATGTGTAGATTATATCATAACAACGTCCAAAAATGATTTAAATTGCAAATATAACAAAATAGCATATCGATATTGTAATTTGACAATTCATGGTTACCAAAACGATAGAGAGACAAATATATACCAATGATATTACAGTTTCTTTTATATATATATTGTAAACGTAATAAGTTTAATTTTAGTTAAAATTTTAATAATTACAACAATTCAGATCAAAATAAAATATTATTATTATTATTATTATTATTATTGGAAACGACACATCATCATTCATCGGCCTCTACCCGAAATTAAGATAAGCAAACTACAATTGAAATTCTAAATATTTTCAATTCGAAGGAGAAATAATCACCACTCCCGATGCCCGTCACCGACGGCCTGAATACAATTAATTTTTCCTTCTTAACAAATAAGAAAAATAATTTTTTTGGTACACCAACTTGTCAAATTTTGAGTTTGGTCCAAGTTTTCAAAGTTTGATCCTGATACACTAACTTTTAATTTTAGCTATTTTGGTCTAATTCTCGACGTGACATTTGGCAAGCCGACAACTTTTGATGCCGCATCACCATTTTTCGATGTCATGTCAGTATTTGTCGGTGTCAAATCAGATTTTTTCGGTCTGACATCAGCAATTGGACCAAAATAGTTGAAAATTAAAAATTAATGTATCAAAAACAAAATTTGAAATGACTAAAACCTAAAATTGAACAAGTTGATAGACCGAATAAATCACATTCCTTAACTGATATTATAGATCGTCAAAGTTTGATCTTAATCCAATACATGGTTTTAATTTCATTTTTAGACATTTTTGGCTCAAAAAAAATATATATATATATATGAAAGTAGAAAAAAATACCAACTTACCCGACTAAAATCTAAATTTAACAACTTACAAAACCAAAAATATATCGGGATGAAGTCGAAAACATGTAAGTATTGGTGATCGAACACTTGAGAATCCAATGATTCAGCTGGATTGGTAGATCCCAATTATATCCCCTACAATTAATTACTCTTACTGGTTTTGGACTGTGTATGCACATGTCTGAATCGCGAGTCCTAAATCTTTAGTGAAAAGGGAAAGAGATGAGTCCGAATGTAGCCGTTGGTGGTGACTCATTTCAGGAATTCAATTTGGACTATTAACGTATTAAAGTGATGCATTTCCCTTTATGTTCCAATATTGTTCCTAAAAAATAATTTTAAAAAATCATGTTTCAAACAAATTAGATCTCAGGAGATTGGGACGATTCCTAAAATTGTGTAAAACATTATATCTACATGTGGTTGTAATATGAAAGGAATATTTCATATTTTATTTAATTTTTATTTGTTGATAATATTGTGATATTAAAACATATAGTTTTTCAAGAATATGATATCTATGATAAGATTTTCTAAAATATTGATATTTATGATAAGATCTCTAGATATTATTTTATTATTTAAAATAATTTATTTCCTAATAAAATTTTTATTTCTATATTTGTGTAGGACTCTTACAAGGAATAAACTCTAGGGCAAAAGAAGTCTATAAATAACATATCATTGTTGATGTGTGTATGTGGTTTTTTGGAGTTGAAGGAGAGCAGTGAAACATCGCAGGAAGAGCAACTAATTACGTTAGTGAATTAATAAAGATCTCAAGCCAATAGTATTGAAGTGTTGCAGTGAAGTGTTGAGAAGATTCAATCACAACACATAATCACTATTTTGATTAGTGTGTCGTTTATTCGAGAACTCTGGCTTCACATTTGTTGCATCTGTAGTTTTGATTATATGATTTGAAATATAAGTTTGGATGCACTTTACTTGCTCACTTGTTAAGCGAGTTAGCTAATTTTATTTGTTCGCTAGCATTGATTTTTGTAAACTGATAAGTTTTCTAGTGAATTGTTTTGTCCTGAGGCACCGCACAAGTGTACTAGTGCATGATTTATTTTGTCTTATTTTATTTATTAAAATTTATTTGTGAGTTTAATTAATATATTCCGCTGCATATTGTGAACACGTGTTACAACACCTGCACGCAGTATCTATATTTGATAAAGTGCTATCTGTCAACATTGCTTTTCGACCATCGATTTTGGATGGATCCAATCATGCTCTTTGGAAATTCAAGATGGGGATTTACATCAAATCCATCGAAAAAAGAGCATGATAACGTGTTTTAGATGGTTGGTTTTCACCAAGAACTGTGGATGCGGATGACAACAGTCACATCAAACCCGATAGTGCATGGACAACTAATGAAGTCCAAACTTCGAATTTTAACTCAAAAGCACTCAATGCAATTTTCACTTCGGTCGACATCAACATTATCACCAATTGCATGTTTGCCAAAGATGCATGAAAAATTCTTCAAAAACACTGTAAATGATCTGAGAGTGTGCGCAGAACTAAGCTAAGGATGCTAATCTCTAAATTTGAAAGCTCGAGGATGGAATAAAACAAGACAATCATTGTATATGATTGTAGACTACGTGATATTGCAAATTAAGCATTCAGTCTTGGCGATCCAATGTCAAATGAAAGAATGGTCAGCAAGGTCTTAAGATATCTTCCCGAACGGTTCAACATCAAGATATGTGTTATTGATGAAGTAAAAGACACTTCCACGTTTAGTTTGGAGGATTTTGATAAGCTCTCTAAAAACTTTTGAGATATCTATGGGTTTACAGAAAAAGGACAAAAACAAGACTATTGCACTACAAGTTTCTAATGACTCATTAAATGATTTGATTCAACTGTCTTAGGAAGTCAACGAGTCTGATTTATGTGAAGATTCATTCTCGTTGATTACAAAGAAATTTGGTAATTATTTAAAAAGAATGAGAGACAAGAAGAAGTTTGTTCAACCACCTAAACTGCCAACTTTGGTCGCTCACGAGAAAAATAAAAGGCTAGCAATTACTCAAGGGAAATTTAGACCTAGAAATGAATTGATGATTCAACTAGATTTCAAAAGATTAGAACTGGTTCAGTGCATAGAATGTTCTATATTCGATCATTACACAAATGAATGTGCCAACAGGCTTTGAAGGAACAAAGTTATGGAAGTCTTTTTAAGTGATGAAGAATCTAAAGAAGAGCAGGAATCCAGTAAATGAGAAAATCAAACCTCTTTGTTTGTTGTTTTGAAGAAAAAACGCTAGTTGCAAGTCAATCTGCTAGGTCTTGCCTCTGGTGTTGCAAGACTTGGTCGCAACGTCTCTTCAAAATCAGTGTGCTTGAATGCAAAAACTCTCGGTGATTCGAGTAATCTAGAAACCCGGGAAGTTGATGACGATTAAATCTCCCTAAAGAACGTGCAGATAATGTATGAAGAACTATAAGAGGACTGGATCAAAAGAAACAAGATAAATTCGATCTTCTCAAAAGAGAATACAGAACGGAAAGAGTGTATGTCAAGACTTGAAGTGGTTTTGAGCAAAAAGTACCTTGAATTGTGCAAATTCAAGGATGATCTCGAAAGGGCATCAAAGACACTGGAAAAGTTTAACTCAAGTTCAACAAAACTTGACTCAATTTTAATGATGAGAGAAGACAGTAAGAGAGTAAATTAAGGCTGGTCTAGAGTTCAAAAATAATATGTTTGAGTGTGAAGAATCTTCCAACTTTGGGTCACAACCTACTGTTTTTGTGAAAAAATCAAATATATTTTTTTTGGAAAATTATAGATTCAATCATATATGTTTGTTTATTTGTAATTTTAATTATTTATATTGTCAAATATTAGTGATTGTGAATTGTAACGTATCTCTCAGTTTTTAACAATTTTATTCATTTTTATCATGAGTATCATGTGACGTTGCTGTATAAGTCAACACTATGTTGGCATTAAGTCAAGAAAAAGACCTAAACTGAAAAATATAAAAATAGCTGATCACTACATAATGGACCAAACTAGCAAAAAAATAGACAGAAAAAAAAAAATTTTGTCATTTCCATTATAATTAGGGAGCTACAGAACCATACGCACATGTTCGTACTTCCAGCTGCTTTCATCTCCTCTATGTAATAAATCACCACTCAACTCAGTGCTTATACAATCTTCATGAGTTTGCTTAATAATTAATTCCCAAAAACATGTTACACACGAAAAAGTACAGAGGTGTTAGACAGCGCCACTTGGGTTCTTGGGTTTCGGAAATTCGCCACCCTTTGCTGTAAAATGCCAAATATCTATCTATCTATCTATCTATCTATCTATACACTGATTATTATTTCTTGCTTTTTTAGGTTGCTTCGATGAATGGGTTTTTCCTATATATGTTGTTTCGGCAAGAGGAGGGTGTGGCTGGGGACTTTCGAGTCGGCGGAGGCGGCGGTGCTAATGAGCGGAAGCAATGCGAAGACCAACTTCCCAGTCACGAAGAACCAAGAAAACGGCAGCGATATTAATTGTCCATCACAGCTGATGTCTACATCAATGCTGAATCCCAATTCCCTTGCATCCATTCTCAATGCGAAGCTTCGAAAATCATGCAAGTCTCCATCTCCCTCAGTCACTTGCCTCAGGCTGGACACTGAAAGCTCCCACATTGGGGTGTGGCAGAAGCGGGCGGGGTCCAGGTCAGAATCGAACTGGGTCATGACTGTTGAACTCGGGAAGGGGAAGATCAATGGCGGTGGCAATGTCGTATCGGCGGAGGAATGTCAAATGCCACCGCCTGTGGCGCCTCCGGGATCATCTCCTTTGGAGGTGAGGAATGGGATTAATGAAGAAGAAAGGGTTGCATTGCAAATGATCGAGGAACTACTAAACAGGAATTAATCTATTTTCCTTCTTAAATTATATTATATATATATATATATATTTAAGTTTTTGTGTGATATTTTTTCAATCATATGGTCTTCATTTTTTTTTTCCAAGCGAGAAAATAAATGGAAATATGTAATTTACATAATGCGATTAATTATATGGTATTTGGTGCAAACTGAGTGAATCGAACAATCAATTATAGTTGGTCTTGTCTTGGAAATTAGCTATGTGATATTTAATTTGGTAGTAGTTGCTAATAAAAAATTAGGTGAATATCAACTACGGCTGATATACTATATCGTATCGTATCGAAAATTTTATATGTATACCGTACCGAAAATTAAGATATAAGAAAGTTTTATATCGACACAATACCGAAATTTTTGATAATATTTATACCGAAAACTTCGGTACATATAACTAGCATATCGATTGTACCGAAATTGTATGGTATATCGAGAATTCGATATGATATCAGTATAAACCGTTTTATAACGAAAAATGAACTTTATATTTTTAAAATCTTATAAATTTATTGTTTAAAATATTATAAATATTTAAATTTTTATATATTGTTTTCGTATTTCGATATATACCAAAATTTTCAAATTCATACTATCATCGTACAAAAAAATTAGATATCTTTACAATATTGTATCGAAATCTTCGGTATGCTGAAAATTCGAAAAATTTGTATTTTTTCGGTACGATGATCTCGATATACCGAATACGACCCTATCAACTATCTTATGTTAATGTATTTTTTCCTAAAGAGTTGTGGCATGAATATGATAGATAACACAAGTCCATCTTTGCATTTTTGGCAAAGATTGCGACAATGTAATTATAAGTTTTTAATGGTGGTAGACGTAACAATATCTACTAATATCCATGCAATCATTTATCAGGGGATCATTGAACCGATGGTAATTGCTTTTAAATTGTAGGAGTGAATTTTTTTAAAAAAAATAAATCGTTTTTAATTTAAAATCAAAATCGATTTTTGCAGTTCGAATTTTGTTCCTGTAAATGAGAAACTGAAAACCGAATCGAATTCAAAATTGTAGCGAGAAATATCAAATGGATAACTGTAATGTTAGTGTTGAATATTTGTTTTTGTTTTTGTTCTAATTTTCTATACTGGCAAAATTGAATTTTGGTATATTATTTTTGCAATTTTAGTCTTTTTTCTGACGTCGTGACAATGTCATATCTGTGATGCGTCTATGTGGTTCCGACATTTCGCTCATATGTGCAGTGTAACAACAATACTTCCGATTAAAAATAACAAAAGTTGGGAAAAATTGAATACTTAAAACTTAAAGACTTAAACTAATTATAACATAAAATATCAAAATCGCAAAAAAACAAATATAAGATCAAAATTGTATATTTCCTTTGTAAAATTAACTATAAGTTTTAAGTTCCAAAATCACAAGTAAATCGATTGATTTATATAACTGAAACAACTAAAATAATAATACATAATATAATAATTAGTAAACGTTGTATCTAACCATAGTCATACCTAAGGAGAACAGTATAAATTTATAAATTATCATAGACATACCAAATATTATCGAATTTGTTTTAAGCTCTAAACATCGATTGGAGAATCAAATAATGCAGTGTGTGTCCTCTACCATCATTGTAAGGCCCGAGAAATTTATCCTGTTAATCTGAAATGATTTAGTGATTAATTGATGTGATTATAGACGGAATGAATCAGACCGGGAAAGACGAGAAAAGACGCGAAATATGTGCGAGGGAGATGCCATCCGCGCACATGCGCGATCTGGCGCGCACACATGCGCGGGTTTGGCAGAAGACCCCGCGCATATGCGCGGCGTGAGGGCGCGCATATGCGCGAGGTGTCCAGTAGCCAAGGAGCTATAACAGAACATTGCGCGCACCTGCGCGACGTGAGCCGCGCACATGCGCGAGGTAGGCAGAAGGCTAGGCGCACATGCGCGACCTAAAGACGCGCACATGCGCGAAATGTCCAGAGAAGTTGGCGCATATGCGCCGGATCGAGGCGCGCATATGCGCGAGTTGCATTGCACGAGACAGTAGGTCTCGCGCATATGCGCGACGATGGGGCGCGCATATGCGCGAGCTACCGTGTGAACGACGCGCCGAGACCTATGGTCTCGCGCATATGCGCCGAGACAAGTCGCGCATATGCGCGAGACGTGCAGGCTTAAGAAATGGGCCACGTTTCTTCATCATGCAACGTGTGTATATATATATATATACAGGCAATTCTTTTCTCAGAAGGAAGAAAGGAAGAGCCGAGGGAAGCTTCATATGAGATTTAAGTTACGAGCAATCCGTCCGTCTGTTTTTGAATCCGAGTACAGCACCGAGTTCCTAGCGACGACAGCTACAACGGGACGTAAGTTTTATTGAATTCTGATATCGTTTGATATTATGATATTGGGGGAATTATGATTTGACTAATATATTGTGTCCTGGATATACTGCTCAGTATATAATTGAAGTCAGATCGAAGAACATACTTTTATGTAATTGTTATGATTTTCTGAAATGATATGACTGAGATTGTACAGATTTGAGATTATGATCTGTTATTGCTGGGATTATGAGTTGTATCGATATCGATTATGTCTCGTGATATTATATCTGTGATATTGAAATTGACGGGATTATCGAGACTGTATTGTTATACCGTCGAAACATCAGTAAATTGATATTGATCAGATTCAGTAGTGATTTCGATTATATCGTGATATCGTCGATATGGATTAGATTGTATCTTGATTCGATATTGATCAGATTACGTTTGATTTGAGTATTGATCAGAATAGATTTTGAATTGAGTTGCATATTGAGATTGTGCCTATGCGATATTGTATTTCAGATTGATATGGACAGATTTGACTTCGATACTTCGACTTCGTCAGACCGCGAAGACAAAGGTATAAATTTTTGTTGATGTGGGATTGCACAACTCGAGTTCGATGGACTTGAGTTTCCCAAAATCACATGATTTACTTTATTGCATCGATATTTGCAATTGTATGAGGTTGATACATTTAATTTATTGATTTATGTATTGAGTCATTAAGCGGATACGCCTAATTGTGAATGAGTAATCTTGTGACAGTAGTGCCGGATAGTGATGGAATCGTCACTGACACATTGCACATTGTCACAGGATAGAATATTGGTGAAAATGTCAAAGTCTGTGACGGTTAGTTCAAGACACCGGAAGTTTGGCTATATCGGAGTGGATAGAATTGAAGTTTCTTCTATTACTGGTGTTCGATATGGAAAGAGCCAAAGTCCGTGAATAAGAACATACTACCACCCCGATCAAGAGTGTAGGTGGGTGTATGTTCTTATTCCGAACGGGATCCCTAGATTAGGACTGAGTCGAGTCTGAGTCTGAGAATCACGGAGAGTGATTCATTGCTTGATATGGAATTATGTTCCTGATGATGATATATATTTAGAATATAATTTTTTCTTGATATTGATTCATGTTTAGGATTATAATACATGTGATGAATATTTGATTCATGTTCTGATTTTGATACATGTTATGAATGTTTAATTCATGCTTTTATATTGTTTATATGAAAGGCATGTATACATGATTTATACTGGGAATATAATTCTCACCGGAGTTATCCGGCTGTTGTCTTGTTTGTATGTGTGCATGACAACAGGTGGGACAGGATCAGGGTCAAGACAAGAAGAAAGAGAGATCATGATTAGAGTGAAGACTACGGACTTGGATTAAAGATAGGGTTGAACACTTGATAATTAGTTGTTAAACCTTAGTTTTTATTGAATGTAGACTGTACAGGACTTGTACTTTATTTTATACGAATATGTATATTAGTTCATTCCATTACGTTCCGCATTTAAAGAAATTTTTTTTTATGACCCAAATTACTTGATTAGTAAATTGATCCTAATGATGATTAAGAATTAGATTAGCGTCCGGGTCCCCACAATCATCAAGAAGCCTAAAGCCTATAGTGACTTCCAAATTCCGGGCGCAATGCTAAATTGTTCAACACAAAAAACGGAGAGACCAATGACCATCAAAATCGTCGCTAATGATAAAATCTTCGCTAAAATTATTAGCGATGATTTTTTATTTCATCACTAAATTTATTGTCGTTGATTTTGTAGCGACGGTTTTATAAACATCGTCGCTAGATTCGCGACGATGTTATGGTTGCGACATTAGTTTGAAAAAACCATCGCCAAATCGGCTTACATTAAACTATTGTTAGCCAATTTAGCGACGATTTGACTTAAACCGTAGTTAAATAACAATGGTTTTTCAAAAAAAAAATAACAATGGTTTTTCAAATTGGCGACAAAATTTATTAAATTTATATGCTATTTACCGAATATTTAATAAATTTCATCACAAAATTAATTATTTTTAAAAAAAATTACAAATTAATTTATATTTGAATACCAAAACTTAATTTTTATATGTTTGTTTTTAAATTATTAATATATTCTTTGTAAAAATATTTCTAATAACTATTTTTTATATAAAATAGTTTCAAATAATTAATTTGAATATAGACATTAATAAATATACTAAAATTTTTACAACCAAATCACATTCATATCTATCTACAATATTTCAAAATATTAAACAGTATGTAGAAAAGACACATAAAAATAAGTATTTCTTTTATACATTTAACATATAATACAACAACATATAAATACGCACAATTCTATATACTATATATAAAAATAAATTAAATATATATTGAAGGGAAATATAATTTCCATATTAAATTGATTTCCCTAATATTATCTTTTTCTTGTTGATTTGATTGAGTATAATATTTAATTATGTTTTTGCCTTTCTAAATAATTATGTTAAGATTTTATTGTGATATAATATCTTCCTTAAGTCTAATTTCATTCTTGATAAGATTATGTGAAATATTGGGTTTGCCTTTTCTAGATATTATATTTATGATAAAGATCTTGAAGATATGATATTATTGATTTAACTCTTGATTTCTTTATTTTGTAGATTTCCTTGTGAGATGAAGTAAATTATAAATAAGAGAGATGGAGATTAAAAAGAATAGAGAGAGAGACGGAAAAAAAATTCAGAGAGTTTTAGTGGAAGAGATTTTTCGTGGAAGAGATTTTCGTGGAGATAGTTTTTCGTGGAGGTGATTTTCGTGGAAGTTCTTCGTGGGAGATTTTCGTGGTGGTCTTTTCTATCGGTCAATATTCACTCACGTGTGCACGTTCAGGAATTCAGAGAAAACCTTATTCAAGAGACGTGCTGTGAAGAGTGTGATAGAGTGTTGATGTGAATGTTGAGAACATCTGCGGACAACATCTGGGAAGAAGTTGGCCGAAAATTGCTTCTCGTGGATCTACTTTTTAGCAACACGTTTTGCTTTCTTGTTTTTAGTTTTATTCTGGTTATTTGGTTTTAGAAAGCATTTGTTTTCTCAACTTGTTGAGGAAATTGATTTTTGTCATAATCACTAGTGATAGGTTTTTGTAAACGATTTTGTTTTCTACTGATTAATTTTTGTCATAAGGCACCGCACAATTATTTATACTTGTGCAAATTTAATCTAGTCCATCTATTTATTTCAACTGAATTTGTGTTACAAAATATGATTTTCCGCTGCATGTTGTCCGAGATGTTGCAACATCTGGCACAACACTTAATTCTGATTAAACACAAATTTACTATTTTACATCATATTCTGATATTCTTATTATTTTGAGCATATGTCGGACAAAATAATTCTTACAAGTGGTATCAGAGCCTACTCTTGATATACTAAGTGCTGATTCTGGTTTTTGTTTTGTTTGACACAAATATTTAATGGACACATCACTTGCAAACGAAGTACTTCGACCACCAGCTCCTAAATCTCATGTCCAACAACAGTTTCGACCAAGGAATGAAGAAAAACGCTGGTTGCAAGTAAATCCTTTAGGTGTTGCCCTAGGTGTTGCCACACCTAGCCGCAACATCTGCGAAAAATCAATCTATCTGAAATCTACAGCTTCTGGAAATTCAAGTGGAGATGATGAATTAGAAGATGATGAAGAAATTACTTTTGAAAGCGTACAGAAACTGTATGAAGAGCTGTTTGAGGATTTGACCAAAAGAAACAAGCTTAACTCAACTCTTATGAAGGAGAACACCGATCTAAAAGCTGTGGTTGCCAAACTTGAAGTAATTTTGAGCAAAAAAGGACTTAGAACTTGGCAAGGCCAAGGATGAGCTTCGAACAGCAACTGAGACTTTATCCAAGTTTAATTCAAGCACATCCAAGCTTGATTCCATACTTTTGATGGGAAGAGATGACAAGAAAGGCTTAGGCTTCAAATACAGTGTGTTTGAAATCGGTGAATGTTCCAAATCAACAGTCTTTGTGAAAGGGAAAGCTGATGCATCCATAAAGCCACAACCCATACCCTCAATCAAAATTTCTCCACCAAAAAGACAACCTGTTGCACTCGCTCCAAAGAAAAGAAAACGCAGGTATGTATGTCACTATTGTTTTAAACCTGGACATATCAGGCCTTACTGTTTTAAACTCAAGGATGACTGCTTGAATCGAAAGTCGAGCCGGATGTTGCCCCGAATGTTGTCCAACATTTCCCGCAACACCTCCAACCATCGACCTACAGTAAGACAAATTTAGGTACCAAAGGTAAAAACTCACTGTAATGTTGTCTATACCTCTTTAAAAACTAACACTACAGGTCATTGGTACTTTGATAGTGGAAGCTCTCGCCATATGACAGGATTACGAGAATATCTCAATAATTATGTTGATAAAAAAGGTGGTAGAGTAACATATGGAGGGGGAGCTAAATGAAGGATTGTTGGAAAGGGAACATTAAATGTTGAAGGACTACCAAAGCTCCACAATGTGCTTCATGTTGAAGGATTAAATTTGAATTTGATAAGCATAAGCCAACTGTGTGATGATAATTTGCATGTCGAGTTTGATAAACATACGTGTGAAGTGTTTGATAAAACTAACTCGTGCATTATGACAGGTACAAGGTCTTCGGACAATTGCTACCAAATAGGTGAAGAACTTTCATGCAAACATGCAGAAGTTAGTGAACTCGACCTATGGCATCAAAAACTTGGACATGCTAGTTTCAAAACCCTGAAGAATTTGAGTAAGTACGATGCTGTACGAGGTATGCCTAACCTATCATATAATACACCATATGTTTGTGGAGACTGTCAAAAGGGTAAGCAAACTCGCGTGTCACATCACATGTTGCCCTACTTTGGGACAACACGTTGCCTCGAATTGCTACACATGGATTTTATGGGTCCTGTGGAAGTGGAAAGTTTTGGAGGTAAGAAGTATTCCTTTGTTTGTGATGATGATTTCTCACGGTTTTCATGGATAAGTTTCATTAGGGAGAAATCGGACACTTTTGTTGTGTTTAAACAATTGGTCACAAGAATAAAAAACTTCCATAATTTGAAGGTGAGAAGAATCAGAACTGATCATGGTAAAGAATTTGAAAATTCTTTATTCTCATTCTTTTGTGACAAGAAGGGAATCTCACATGAATTCTCGGCACCAAAAACCCCACAACAAAATGGCATTGCCGAACGTAAGAACAGGACTTTGCAAGAAATGGCAAGGGTGATGCTAGCTTCAAAGAATATCTCAAAGCGTTTTTGGGCAGAAGCTCTTAATACAGCGTGCCATATTTGGAATAGGGTCTATTTAAGAAGTGGCTCAACCATGACTTCTTATGAAATTATCATGGGAAAGAAGCCTAACCTTAAATATTTTCATGTTTTTGGTTGTGTGTGCTATGTTTTGAATGACAGGGATCAACTTGCAAAATTTGATTCAAAGAATGATAAGTGTTTGTTTTTGGGATATGCCACTAATAGTCGAGCCTATCGCATGTTTAATTTACGAACTAGGACTATTATGGAATCAATTAATGTTGCTTTTGATGACTGTGCAGATTTGAAAAAAAAAAACAGCTGAAAATGATGTGGAAGACCTACTGGAAATTCCAATCATACTGGAAAATGCAGATGTTGCTCCAGATGTTGCAACACCTAGCACAACACTTGACACTGAAGTCACTGAAGCTGAGGACGAAACGAATAACGATGATGATGCAGTAGATGATGGACAAAATATTCCAAGTAAAATTCAGAAAAATCATCCATCATCTCAAATAATTGGAAGTATGCATGAAGGTGTCCAAACTCGAAAGAAAGAAAAAGTGGATTACCGAAAGATGGCTGGACTTATTTGCATGAGCTCCTTATACTCACAGATTAAGTGAATATCTACTGGAAATTGCCTTCAAACAAGGTGAGGTAGACAAAACTCTTTTTATTCAGAAATCTAAAGGTGAGATTCTTATTTGTCAAGTCTATGTTGATGATTTCTCACAATTTTCATGGGTTAGTTTCATTAGAGAGAAATCGGATACTGTGATAATTCTAGTACAATTGATATTTCAAAAAATCCAGTAAAACACTCTCGAACAAAACACATTGACATTAGACATAATTTTATTCGAGATTTAGTAGAAAAAAGATTGATTTGAATTGAATTTGTTGGTACAAATAACCAACTGGCTGACATATTCATAAAAGCATTAGTTTTTGAGAGATTCTCCAACCTTAGGAAATCTCTCAGTATGTGTTCTACCTAATCATACATAGATGTTGTCTCAGATGTTACAACATCTCGGACAACACCTAACATGCATGTGCATTTCTAGGACTTAGACATACTGCATCTGCATGCATACTATTATATGATGTGTTATCACTATGTTGCATAAATCTTCTGGTGCACTTACAATTTCTTGTTCTATCTAAACTTAACACACTTGGATATGCTTAACAATCTGATTAAATCACAAAATATTTGAAGGATGATCATGTACTCCATGACATTGTCCCATACGAAAAGTGACTTGAAAAGATTGAGTACAAAGAAAAATCAATTATGCATATGCTCTGTATCAGAAGAAAAGATGGGAAGATGTTGCCAACATTTGTGAACATATCTCATATTTGTTTTCATGTTTCTATTTCTGTTACATTCTGTTATTAGGCATAAATAGGTCATGCATAAACATAACATTGTGAATATTGTTGGGCAAGAGGGTATGCGTATTTCAATAGAGAAAATTCGATGAAAATCCGGATTTTGCTAGAAATCCAATATTTATGATTTTTGATGGTTCAGTGGTGTTAAAATCGATGTGTGTTTCAATTCTGGAAATTATTTTGAAATGATTTTGGACGATATTATCTCAGTAATTTTGGTAAGTGAATATGGGCCAAAGCTGATCTGGTCTCCTACGAGAACTTAGTTTCTGACTATCGTCTGGCTATGGAGGTAGATGTCCATTCTGGACAAAAAGGGGGAGAAGACGTGACTCAAACTCAAGGGAGTGTGAATTGAAAGGATCAAATGATACCATCTATCTGATACTTTTGTTTGATTTCGTTTTTAATGTTCTGCTTTGTTAAGGTTCTGCTTTCCTGATGTGTTTCTGTTTTAATGAACTGTTAATGATTTTTGCAGGTGTTGTCTCAGGTGTTGCCAACACAACGAACAACACCCGTACCAACTTGATTTTATTCAGTGGGAGAAAAATTCTCATATTAAGGGGGAGTTAACTGGAGTTCAACTGAGAAATTGAGTTTGATTTGATTTTGTCCAGAAAAGCAAAAAAGGGGAGATTGAAGGGAAATATAATTTCTATATTAAATTGATTTCCCTAATATTATCTTTTTCTTGTTGATTTGATTGAGTATAATATTTAATTATGGTTTTGCCTTTCTAGATAATTATGTTAAGATTTTATTGTGATATAATATCTTCCTTAAGTCTAATTTCATTCTTGATAAGATTATATGGAATATTGAGTTTGCCTTTTCTAGATATTATATTTATGATAAAGATCTTGAAGATATGATATTATTGATTTAACTCTTGATTTCTTTATTTTGTAGATTTTCTTGTGAGATGAAGTATATTATAAATAAGAGAGATGGAGATTAAAAAGAATAGAGAGCGAAAGGCGGAAAAAAAATTCAGAGAGTTTTAGTGGAAGAGATTTTTCGTGGAAGAGATTTTCGTGGAAATAGTTTTTCGTGGAGGTGATTTTCGTGGAAGTTCTTCGTGGGAGATTTTCGTGGTGGTCTTTTCTATCGGTCAATATTCACTCACGTGTGCACATTCAGGAATTTAGAGAAAACCTTATTCAAGAAACGTGCTGTGAAGAGTGTGATAGAGTGTTGCTGTGAATGTTGAGAACATCTGCGTACAACATCTGGGAAGAAGTTGGCCGAAAATTGCTTATCGTGGATCTACTTTTTAGCAACAAGTTTTGCTTTCTTGTTTTTAGTTTTATTCTGGTTATTTGGTTTTAGAAAGCATTTGTTTTCTCAACTTGTTGATGAAATTAATTTTTGTCATAATCACTAGTGATAGGTTTTTGTAAACGATTTGGTTTTCTAGTGATTAATTTTTGCCATAAGGCACCGCACATGTATTTATACTTGTGCAAATTTAATCTAGTCCATCTATTTATTTAAACTGAATTTGTGTTACAAATTATGATTTTCCGCTGCATGTTGTCCGAGATGTTGTAACATCTGGCACAACACTTAATTCTGATTAAACGCAAATTTACTATTTTACATCATATTCTGATATTCTTATTATTTTGAGCATATGTCGAACAAAATAATTCTTATATATATTATAACATTTATACCACTAAAAATATACATATAACTTGTCACAGCATGTAAATCCACTATATACAACGTGTGTGATACACTGCACAATTAAAATTTATTGAAAGTCGGAGATTATCGACAGCGCGTTGTGCACGCCGCGGAAAAGAACATAGACAATGCACAGTACACGCTGCGGAAAATAACTTCGACAACGTGCATTGTACGCCGAATAAAATTAAAACTTTCTAAACTTTTGATCTCGTAATTTTTGTATTTGTCGGACTTGTCTTTCTCTTAAATATAGAAATGTATTAAAAAATAATTTGAAACAAAATTCAAAAGAAGTATATATCATTTCTTATATCGTAATTAGAAGTTGGACTAAAATAAAGGAAAACACATAATTAGCTTCCAAATATTTTCAAACAATTAAAATCAACTAGATTTAAAAGACAGTTATAGGTTCATAAAATTTCATACTTAGGGATGCAATTGACTGTAATTGATGAAAAGTAGACTTGCAGTATAATATGGGCATAACTCAGTGTTTCCAAATCTCTGTAATTCCCTTTCGTAAAGCTTTCACCTTGGGAACATTTCATCGTGTTCATATAATCGGTTCGTTCGATCCTGGGTGTGGGGGCAGTGCCCACACCCCATATGAATGGTTGGGATTCCACTTCATGGGAAAAAAAATTAAAAAAAAAAAATTGGGCCAGAAAAAATTCCGGCCCTTGGATGTACCCCTGCAGTCAACTCTGCAGGCCGTGCCTGCAGGGGTAGGATGGAATAATCCTATATAATCGGTGAATCCAAACCCAAAACCTAAGTTGTCCCAATCAATGTGACTGATTCTACTGCTAAAAAAAATTTAACATCAAAACAAAACCCAATCACAGAAAAACAAAATGCGACCCTAATTGATCACAGATCATACCTAGCAGGCGAAGCCACTTGAAGAGTACTATAGACAATTTGCGACAGATTTTTACTAAAACCGTTGCCAATGAGAGACATATTTTAAAAATTGTCGCTACTTTCAAGAAATAGATTCCAAATTTTTATCTAAAATTTCAAATTTTGAATTTGTGATAGAACAAAATATTAAATTTCATCGTTGATTAGCGATTAAAATTATATCTGAATAGTCGCAAACTCTATAATTCTCTCAATCTCCTGTACTTGTGGCTATTTATATAGAAAAGTTGCAAAATTTTGTGACAAATTTTTGCTGTTCTGTTGCTATTAACGACATTTTTTTTATACCGCCTCTATTAACAACAACGGTTCCTATACAACTGTCGCTGATTTACCAAGGTATCAAAAAAACGTGGTAAATTCCTGACGATTTTATAAAAACCGTGAGCAGATTCAAATTTGCGACAGATTTAGGAACGTATCTAACCAGTTAATTTACAGTTTAGTCGATTAACTTATATATATATTTTTTTCAAATTTGGTCATTGTTGGCTATAATTTTTCGGTTGCATTTTTTATTTAAAAAATCTAAAAATAAAATTAGTATATGTCGCATAGGCACAAATATTTTGAGAGAAATTTCCGAGACGCAATTATAACAAATAAAAAACAATCGAAAACTTACCACTTGGCAAATTGAAAACGTACGTGTGCACAGTGATCTGCTAACGTACGTTGTCTGATACAAATCGTCAATGCTGGAAAATATTAAAAAAGAAAAATAGAAAATCTGCCACCAACACAAGACGGGGACCTGCTAGTCTCGTTCGTAAACTATTCATTTCCTTGCAAATTTCGTAAAACAGAATCAACAATTTATGTTCCGATGAAAATGTTCAGATCCGTGTGTTTTCTGCTCGTTTTCTCTCTCGCAATCTCTGTTTCTCAAGCAAGATCAATGATTCCACGCCCGCAGCCTCTCAATTCCCTCAAAATCAACACCACCCAGGTTTTAATTTTTTTCCTTGGAGGAATTGTTCGTAATCGGTCCGAAGCTTCATTTATTTGTTTTTGTGGGTTTTTTTTTTGCAGAATCAAAGAAGCTGTTCGTTTACGGTGAGCATAAGGACAAGTTGTTATTCCACTCGATACACAAGGGATCAAATCAGTCTCGCCTTCGGTGATGCTTACGGAAATCAGGTTCTAATTTCTTGTACAAATATATATGATGTTGTTTGCTTGTGATATTTATGGAATTTATGTTCAATTTTACTCTGGGTTTATATTATTTGATTTTGGGTATTTTAGAAATTAAATACCTAAGTTAAAGCTCTGGTTTTTGGAGAGGGTTTTGCCAAGTTCGTTTCTTTTTACCATTTTCCTTAAAAGAAAGAAAGAAAGAAATTTGGAAATTTTGATGTAGTTTTTTTTATAAGCTATTCAACCTATTCAAAAAATTGTAATTTACTCTGCGCCGCGGTAGAGACCAAAAAGGTACACATGGATTGGGAAAACTGAAGCTCGAAAAGTCGGTGAGTGAATTTAACATTGTTTTTGTCTACTTTTATGTATAGATAAATGAACCCAACTGATACTTTTGTTTGATCCTCGTTAGCGTTGGTAACTTAGAAACGTTAACAGTTAGAGGCGAAAACAAAAATTGCGAATCTTTGAAACATAAAGAGGTGGAATGCACTTTTCTCCTTTCGATTATGAACAATGTATATTTAGAACGGATATTTTAAGGAGCCGGCTGGTTGGCATGAAGGAGAAATTCAATGTTCTTCTTTGATATAGTTCTGAGTGTAGTTTTAGCTTTGCAGTTGTTTCCAGATATTGACAATATGCATTTGTTTGATTTTCTTCGTTTACATAGTTATCTTTAATCTGAGACCTGCAAATTTGGATCACTTCCATAAATTGAGGGAAGTTTCTGTTTTGAAGAATTAATTAACATCCGTTAGTTTTACTCGTGCTTTTCTTCGAAAAACATTTTCATTCTTGGCCAGCATTGATGCTAAAATAATCAGGACATCCAAGAGTGGAGCTCGAAAATGCTATTGAACATCCTGCATATTTCATCATCTTATGTTTGATTCTTGATTTCAATATACAGGTTTATGCACCAAGACTGGATGATCCTAGTTCAAGGACGTTTGAGCGATGTTCAACAGATACTTTTCAGGTGTATGGCCCATGTACATACCAGATATGCTATTTGTACCTCTACCGAAGTGGCTATGATGGATGGATCCCATATGATGTTACAATCTACGGATATAATGTCAGCCCTGCGACTTTCTACTACAATGTGATGATACCTAGTGATATTTGGTATGGATTTAACTATTGTTATGGTACGACGGCATCTTCTTTGGTTGTAAAGGACACCTGAGTTTAGAATTTCTGCCGCGAATTACTTGATGTGAATGAAGTTCACAAATGTGATGATTTCTTTGGTTATTTGGTATCAACCTGATTAGAAAATGCTTGTATCAGATTAGTGATTACGTGTTCTTATGTTATCTCTGGTAAATATCAAGTTTTTCCACTTTGGAAATCTGAATAATTCTTTAGCAGAGTAAATGCAGATACTGTATCGGTTCTAACAAAAGGATACAAAATTTCTGCTGTAAGGGAATTTTATTCGACACTTTTTTGCAATTTATATAAAATATTTTTAATGTAATTACCAAGAAATGACATATTTCATATTTATTTTTTCAATTTAAAAATAAAATATTAATTTATCTTACATATATAATAAATTATTTATGCACACGGATTTACATGATTATTAGTTTTTGAAATATAGCACGTAACTGCTCAAAATTCACTTGAATATAATTTCAAAGTTGTTTTATGCCAAATAGAACATAAAAAAATATTTATCTTTTCACGATCTAGATTGTTTCGACTTTGAAACAAAAGCCAAACAAACACGACATGAGAATTTTCTTCTTTAATCGTGATTCCAAGGCCCATAGTTGTCATTATCCTTTATTACCGAAGATATGTGCATGCGTTGTGACTCGTCTTTCAGTTACAGCTAAAAGCCTTCTCTTTTCATCATGCATACAACTCTGTTTTTACTTCTTCTTTCTTTCTTTTTTTATGTTAATTTCGTGCCACCATTGATGTTAATGGATGACTTTGCATGTTTGCACTGGGAAAAAGTACACACACATGCACAATCGAACTGTATACAAAACATTTAATATCAAGATCTTAAGTTTGAAACGAAATATCGAGTTCCAGTGTATACAAAACATTTAATATCAAGATCTTAAGTTTGAAACGAAATATCGAGTTCCAACACAAATTAAGAAAATAACATAAATGAATATGACCTCAACGACGAAAGAGGAGAGTGGTCTACGACTACTCCTGAATATTTTTTTAGAGGAAGAAGAAATTGGTTACAATCCAGTAGTCATGAATTTTATATTTTTCAATGAACATGTAAAAAAAAAAAATATTTTTATTCACGATAAAAAATTTATATTTTGTTTTTATTGTCGGTCCGCGAAAACAACACCAATGGATCATTTACCAAGATAAGGCTTGTCTACGTAATATCCCGTGAATATAGTTTGGCTTTACGTATTTAGTTGTCCAACTATTAATTTCATATTTCTCAATATTTTGTTTCAAATCAAAAGAGGATAAAAAGCTTCTCGATAAAATAGTCACTTAATTTTATTAAATTTATCAAAGTTTTACTTCGTTTCAAATATTAAGCACAGACATGCATATATTTTTAAATCTTAAGCATATACCCTTTTCCGTAAGTATTTTCAGGAGGAGAAGTAACTCTTCTGTGAGATCGTCTCACGAATTTATATATGTAATACAAATTGATCATCTGATCTATATTCATAATGAAAAATAATATTTTTCACATAAAAGTAATATTTTCTTACGAGTGAGATCGAGTTTGATATTTGTCTCATATAATTGATAGTTAAGGCGATTTTATAAGAATTTTTATATTTCATAAGATAATATTTATTAAAAGTTTGTTGATTTTACAAAGATATGGTAGATAATTAATGTAAAATAAAAATCAACGTTTGTGGAGTGTAGGGTTGATTAGTACGTAGCGGATATGGATTTCTATAATATGAAATGCCTCCATCCGAGTCACCAAACGTTGGAACCTACGTGTCCGAGTACCAAATATTTGTCCTTTTTCCAAATAAAAATCTGCCATGAATCAAAGTTTCCCTTCTCCCAATTTCTATTTAAGTCCAGAGATATCACCTCCCATTTCGCCTAATCAGACGCCCGTATACATTTTCTATCCTATACTTGCATATATTCCACTAATTTAATTTTGCAATATTTCTTGGTATTTTTTGAAGTAAGATAAGATGAAGGAGAACAAGAGCAACCCATTGCAGCTATCTTCTTTGAATCACATCTCTCTGGTTTGCACGTCAGTCGAGGAATCCATTAATTTCTACCAGAATTTTCTTGGGTTTGTGCCAGTCAGGAGGCCTGGATCTTTGAACTTTGATGGGGCTTGGTAATGTTCTTCAAAGTTTTTTTTAAAAAAAGAAAAAGAAAAAGAAAAAGAAAAAAAAGAATGAATCTTGTTTGTATATTTGATTTTCAGGTTGTTTGGTCATGGGATTGGGATACATTTGCTGCAATCGGAAGATCGAGAAAATATTCGCAAGAAGACAGTGATTAATCCCAAGGACAATCACATTTCCTTCCAGGTGATTGCAGTTATACATGTAAAATTCTTTGGATATCAATTGAAAATTACATGTCTTCTCAAAATTTCATAAGAAAAGCCTGATTTGTACCACAAATCTTGATTTTTAAGGTTTCAAAATCACATATATATACGAGAATGGTTGGACTTTATAATAACACTTTCCGTTAAAAAATATAGGTTATATGATGTATTTGTATAGGAAATGTTCATCAGTTCAGTTCGATTTTTAGTTTTTTATTTCGATTTTTAATTTTAAAAATATATAATCTTATATCCGAACTATTTTCATTTGGTTCGATTTTCTGTTAAAACGGTTTGATTAATTCGGTTTTGATAGAATTATTTAAATTAATAATATACTTATATGATAAAATATAATAAATTAGCTTTTAGTTGATTTTTTACTAAAACATTCAAATATATGATATAAATAACATTAACTAAAAATTATTCAAAATGATTTTTTCATTCACTAAATATCAAATCAAAAAATATATAATATAAATAAAAATATAAACAAACTTATTAATTTAGTGAAATTTCGGCTTTTTTAGTCGGCTCGTTTTTGACATATATAATTTGAAATCGAACAAAATAAACTTCTGTTTTAATATTTTGATCTGAATTACAAAATTCGGCTTTCAATTCCGCTCGGTGTTTGGTTTTTTCGATTTGAAATTTCGGTTTTATCAGACATTTGCACACCTGATTGTCCAATTTATATAGTGTTTTGATTTGGATCGTCAATTTAATTTATCTGAAGTTTGAACAATTGATTGTCCAATACATATATAGGAATGACAATGGGACGGGGTGGGGGCGGGTTAGCCATCCCCTCCCCATTCCCGAATTCCATCTCCACCCCTATACCCGCCCCAATCCCCGCTTTTTCGGGTTCGGGGAATCTCCAAACCCGAAACTTCGGGGATCAACTTCCCATCCCCGCCCCCATTCCCGTTTCAAAAATATTAATATGACAAGACGATGACGAATTCAGATATTTTTTCAAACCAAAACTTATTATTATCTATTACTATTAGAGAGAATATTAATATTAATATTAATATTAATATCAATATCAATATTAATAATAATAAGATTATTAATATTTTAAAAAAATAATAATATTATTATATTATTAATATTAATAATACTGTTATTTTATTATTGATATTATTTTCGGGGCGGGTTCGGGGATTTCGGGGATGAGGATAGTAATCCTATATCCGTCCCGAATTATATCGGGGATTTAAAAAAATCCCCGAACCCGAACCCAAACCCGAAAAATCGGGGATCCCCATCTCCGTTTCGGGTTTTCCCCGCGGGGCCTCAAATCCGTGGGGAAAGTTGCCATCCCTATACATATAGTGCAGTTTTTATATTTAGCAGGGTTGATATAATAAGTGTTGGAAAGATGCGTATTGGAAATGATATTTTAAAAAGAAAATAAGAAATTTGTTGTTTTAAAATGATAAATTCAATTTGTGTGAGAGACTAAACGAAAAGGTTTATTGAATAGGACAGTGTGAGAGCATGACGACGGTGGAGAAGAGGCTGACCGAAATGGGGATTGATTGGGTGCGGCAGAGAGTGGAGGAAGGCGGGATATACGTGGACCAGCTCTTCTTCCACGACCCCGATGGTTTCATGATCGAAATCTGCAACTGCGACAACATCCCCGTGGTACCCTTGGCTGAGGAGATGGTACGTTCTTGCTCCAGGTTGAATCTCGTGCAGCAACAACCGCAGCAGCAGATCAAGCTCTCCGTCGTACAACCTTGAGTCACCAGAAGTTGTACATTGTTCTCCGTTTTACCCCTTGGTTCGCACGTAGCAAGACATTTTTTTTGGTGTAAGATGGAATATCTTTCTTCCATGTTTTATTTAATAAAAACCATCATCGCCCTACCACTTTGTACTTGTATAGCTTAAAACGGAAGAGTTGTAACATCCCTTCCGCTTGGCATCTTCAGTAAACCTAATCCTAATCGAAATCGTCGTCCGTCAAAACTTGATTCGAAAGATTCATGTCCATGCGACGCTCAATAATATTTTCCCGTCCCATGTATTTAATAAGTTTATGTGTGTTTTCTATTTTTTGAAATTATTTGATATATTTAATGACGATGATAGATCGATAAAGAGTCGATGAAATGACCAAAAATATATAATTTGGTTAATACATTTGAGACCTAGAGAAATAAAATATATTTATTTTGGGACTATGTCATCTAATCATCCATTGGACCAACCAGACGCTCGTGTGTGGCAGTTTGGACTCAAGCCTCACATTTTGTCGTGGCCAGAAAATATTATAAACAAGTTAATACTATTCGTTGACAACTTCTATAGAGTAATAATAAAGAAACATCAAGTGTGGTGCGGCTATCGACTCGATTTTTTTTTTATATGAGATCAAACATGAATCTTATATATTTGAATAAATGATTCTGATCAGGTGTGGTGTGGTTATCGACTCGATTTTTTTATATGAGATCAAACATGAATCTTACATATTTGAATCAATGATTATGATTGGTATTGCAATATGACATCTCATATGTCATCGATATTGGTTCGTATTAAACGCAAAGACTTGGTTATGTTCGAATTTATAATATTGTTTCATTTCGCCCTTTCTTTGTAAAATTAAATATTTTGTCATTTAAATACTTGTAAATACATTTTTTTCCATTCACAAAGACAATATAACCATTGTTTCTCTTTATTTTTTTTTTCTCCAAAAGCTCACGGAAAATAATTTAGTATTTGTTATGCAATAACAAAATTAATTTATACTAGTTATTTTGCACACGTGATGCGTGAAAATATAGTAGATTTAATTTTTTTTAAAGATTTTAGTAACAAGGTGATGTGGACCAATTCACATATGGGCCATAAACAAAGCCCACGTTTGTTGTAGGCCGAGTTAATCTAATGTGGAAATGGAGCAGGCCCACTCCAGCTGCCTCTTCAGTTTTCAGTTGAATTTGGGGGAAGACGGCACCCAACTCTCGCAAGGCAACCCGGGAAGTGACACCGGTTCCTCCCGAAACCCGGCCCGGGCAAAGCAATTTCAGGTGAATTTTCAATTCGTGGTTTCTTTGTTGAGGGATTCATCAACGGGTCTATTGGGTGTTTTAATCGGTGAACAGTTAGTTTACGGTGTAAAAATGGCTTTCGAATTTGTATTATAGTTTGTTAAGTTTCAGATTTGTGATCAAGGGTTTTCATTTGCTTTTGATAAAGATTCGTATGTTTCAGCAAGCTTTCGAAATGAAGAATCTTTGAATTGAGGTTTTTACGAATATTTTGTGAAATGGATAGGATATGTGTAATCCTCGTTTTGATAGTGCCATAGTTGAATGAATACATAAAAAAAGTTATATTTATAAACATAGAATAATGGACGTATAAACTACAAAAATTAGAGATCTAAAATGGATGTTTGAATCAAACTATGGCTTACCCAACAACGCCATGGTGGAGGAGAATTAAGAAAGCTGAGATATTTTTGGTTTTAGATTAGATTGGATTTAATTTCTTCAACGCAGAAGCAATTTTGTTGTTGAGAGAATGAATACAGAGACTTATGGGAACAGAGGGAACTAAAAAAGGCCATGTGAAGCAGTTGAGAGATGGTTGGGATTAAGTTGAGAATAACTGGGATTCTTGGAAATTCTGGATTTTAGTTTTTGAAAGCCGTAGAAACTCAAAAACAGTCCAAGAAACCTAGTTTGGAAGAAATTGATGGGAGCGATAGAAAGAAACATGATGGGATCCATTGAGAAAAGTTTGGACTTGGGAGAAGTTGGAAGCATGTTGAGATTACTAATAACTTCAAGGAACTTTTGGTGTAACATTGTGACACCGCAACAGTTATTCTGATATGCTCTACCATTATAAAATAGCAGATAGAGCAGAGATATATACACGTATCAGATCGCAATATTAAAAATTACTCGCCATGCCCATGTTTGCAGGCCCACTCGTTAACAGATTTACGGAGAAGCTAAATTCATAGAAGACGAAGCAGAAGAGGAAGAAATTGATGGCAAGTACTGCGTGCTTCGTGATAGTAAGCAAAAATGATATCCCCATTTACGAAGCCGAAGTTGGTACAGTTCCCAAAGTATGATTCTTTTCAATCCCTCATAAATTTTATATTTTCCTTTTTAATTTCATTTTCGCCATTTTGGCAATATACAATATGATTTATTCTAATAATTTTGATATCCGAAGAAAGAGGACGCTGCTCATCAACACCAATTCATATTACATGCTGCTTTAGACATTGTTCAAGATGTGGCGTGGACTACAAGTGCGATGTGAGAAACCTACATGATTAATTTGGAAAAATTTACGTGTTTATTGATTGTATATGTGGTGTTGGTACTCATTCATCCCTTTTTTGTTTTGTGAAATAGGTTTCTGAAAGCAGTTGACAGATTTGATGATTTGGTCGTGTCTGTATACGTAACTGCAGGTCATATCCTTTGATTTGTTTTCATTGATACAATCCTTTGCATCTTTTTTGGAAAATGCTTGGATGATTATGATACTTGTATGATTGTATAAATTCTGGGGTGAGCAGCGGATCTGGCTCTCGAATATGAATAAAATGTCAGTTTTGATGCTTACATTTTTCAAGCTACAACCTTTCTCATTTTGAGCTAATGAGATCTTACACGATCAATTTGTTTTATATTTTAACAAGCCCTGTAAGTTGGGACAGACAAAACATGCTTGAATTTAATATACAAGGCCTTTAGATTGGTCATGCATTAGATAAGTGTCATTGATTCACTTTATCTTTTTCCTTAACCAATTATGTTCGTACATACTCGTCTGATGCTGCTTCACGATTCTCGTAACGATGATGGGATTAAGAGCTTCTTCCAAGAGGTTCACGAGTTATACGTAAAGGCAAGTTTTATTATGCACTCAGTTATCTGCAGTCTCGTTTATATTTCTATTGAAGTTTTATGGTAGCTCGCTCAAATTTCATCCAAAGCCACTCGTAACTCCGAAAATTCTTCACTAGAAACTAAAGAAGCTAATTCTTTCCCAGTACTGCAAGTGACTCTGTGACTCTGCTCATTGCTTCTTGTCATTGTTCTATACTACAAAGATCAATAAAAAAAATCAGAGTAAAGTTGAGGCGTATAATTGCTGCTATTTTCTGTGCTGAAATATTTGTTCGCATGAAGAAGTTGCTGATTTCTGTGTTGATATTTTCAGACCATTCTCAACCCCCTTTATCTTGCTGGGAGTCGCATCACTTCATCGCACTTTGACACGAAAGTTCGAGCTCTTGCTAGAAAATATCTCTGAAGCCTTCCTTCATTCCTTTTATTTGAGAGTCTCATGTTAATTTGGAATCAGATGTGCTGTGTAAACCTACATTGCTCTGAACTTTTTGTTTCGATACTATCGCTACTCTTTAATGAAGTTTCAAGAATTCCTTCATATGGCATCAGCTATTATCATTTACTCTAGAACTACATGCGGATATTTTCTTGTTTCATTTTGTTACCACTTTTTGCTATGAAATACGTTGGTTTTGTGAAGTTCATCAAAATTCATAGCCCCGAATGGTTATGATGTAACGTGCGCATGTGTGTATCTATACTTCTATACTATTCTATTAAGTTTGAGACATTAGAGTAACTAACTTTATTGTCATGGTATGTTTTAATAATTATATATATTAATAAAATGTTAAAACTTTAACGTAAGTCATATGTAGTTCGGCGGATGGAGTCATTGTTTCTTAGAAATTAAGTTATAGGTTCAACTCTTATTGATGTCATTTTTTTTATTCTTTTATTTATTTATTTATTTTTTAATTTATATATCAAAATAACAATGTAGTCTTTCACTATTTCTTATAATTATATTTTGATCCTCGTTTAAATATAAACCACGTGAATTATAAAAAAATTATTCAAAATGATTTTTTCATTCACTAAATATCAAATCAAAAAATATATAATATAAATAAAAATATAAACAAACTTATTAATTTAGTGAAATTTCGACTTGTTTAGTCGGTTCGTTTTTGACATATATAATTTGAAATCGAACAAAATAAACTTCTGTTTTAATATTTTGATCTGAATTACAAAATTCGGCTTTCAATTCCGCTCGGTGTTTGGTTTTTTCGATTTGAAATTTCGGTTTTATCAGACATTTGCACACCTGATTGTCCAATTTATATAGTGTTTTGATTTGGATCGTCAATTTAATTTATCTGAAGTTTGAACAATTGATTGTCCAATACATATATAGGGATGACAATGGGACGGGGTGGGGGCGGGTTTGCCATCCCCTCCCCATTCCCGAATTCCATCTCCACCCCTATACCCGCCCCAATCCCCGCTTTTTCGGGTTCGGGGAATCCCCAAACCCGAAACTTCGGGGATCAACTTCCCATCCCCGTCCCCATCCCCATCCCCGTTTCAAAAATATTAATATGACAAGACGATGACGAATTCAGATATTTTTTCAAACCAAAACTTATTATTATCTATTATTATTAGAGAGAATATTAATATTAATATTAATATTAATATTAATATCAATATCAATATCAATAATAATAAGATTATTAATATTTTAAAAAAATAATAATATTATTATATTATTAATATTAATAATACTATTATTTTATTATTGATATTATTTTCGGGGCGGGTTCGGGGATTTCGGGGATGAGGATAGTAATCCCATACCCGTCTCGAATTATATCGGGGATTTAAAAAAATCCCCGAACCCGAACCCAAACCCGAAAAATCGGGGATCCCCATCTCCGTTTCGGGTTTTCCCCGCGGGGCCTCAAATCCGTGGGGAAAGTTGTCATCCCTATACATATAGTGCAGTTTTTATATTTAGCAGGGTTGATATAATAAGTGTTGGAAAGATGCGTATTGGAAATGATATTTTAAAAAGAAAATAAGAAATTTGTTGTTTTAAAATGATAAATTCAATTTGTGTGAGAGATTAAACGAAAAGGTTTATTGAATAGGACAGTGTGAGAGCATGACGACGGTGGAGAAGAGGCTGACCGAAATGGGGATTGATTGGGTGCGGCAGAGAGTGGAGGAAGGCGGGATATACGTGGACCAGCTCTTCTTCCACGACCCCGATGGTTTCATGATCGAAATCTGCAACTGCGACAACATCCCCATGGTACCCTTGGCTGAGGAGATGGTACGTTCTTGCTCCAGGTTGAATCTCGTGCAGCAACAACCGCAGCAGCAGATCAAGCTCTCCGTCGTACAACCTTGAGTCACCAGAAGTTGTACATTGTTCTCCGTTTTACCCCTTGGTTCGCACGTAGCAAGACATTTTTTTTGGTGTAAGAAGGAATATCTTTCTTCCATGTTTTATTTAATAAAAACCATCATCGCCCTACCACTTTGTACTTGTATAGCTTAAAACGGAAGAGTTGTAACATCCCTTCCGCTTGGCATCTTCAGTAAACCTAATCCTAATCGAAATCGTCCGTCAAAACTTGATTCGAAAGATTCATGTCCATGCGACGCTCAATAATATTTTCCCGTCCCATGTATTTAATAAGTTTATGTGTGTTTTCTATTTTTTGAAATTATTTGATATATTTAATGACGATGATAGATCAATAAAGAGTCGATGAAATGACCAAAAATATATAATTTGGTTAATACATTTGAGACCTAGAGAAATAAAATATATTTATTTTGGGACTATGTCATCTAATCATCCATTGGACCAACCAGACGCTCGTGTGTGGCAGTTTGGACTCAAGCCTCACATTTTGTCGTGGCCAGAAAATATTATAAACAAGTTAATACTATTCGTTGACAACTTCTATAGAGTAATAATAAAGAAACATCAAGTGTGGTGCGGCTATCGACTCGATTTTTTTTTTATATGAGATCAAACATGAATCTTATATATTTGAATAAATGATTCTGATCAGGTGTGGTGTGGTTATCGACTCGATTTTTTTATATGAGATCAAACATGAATCTTACATATTTGAATCAATGATTATGATTGGTATTGCAATATGACATCTCATATGTCATCGATATTGGTTCGTATTAAACGCAAAGACTTGGTTATGTTCGAATTTATAATATTGTTTCATTTCGCCCTTTCTTTGTAAAATTAAATATTTTGTCATTTAAATACTTGTAAATACATTTTTTTCCATTCACAAAGACAATATAACCATTGTTTCTCTTTATTTTTTTTTCTCCAAAAGCTCACGGAAAATAATTTAGTATTTGTTATGCAATAACAAAATTAATTCATACTAGTTATTTTGCACACGTGATGCGTGAAAATAGAGTAGATTTAATTTTTTTTAAAGATTTTAGTAACAAGGTGACGTGGACCAATTTACATATGGTCCATAAACAAAGCCCACGTTTGTTGTAGGCCGAGTTAATCTAATGTGGAAATGGATCAGGCCCACTCCAGCTGCCTCTTCAGTTTTCAGTTGAATTTGGGGGAAGACGGCTCCCAACTCTCGCAAGGCAACCCGGGAAGTGACACCGGTTCCTCCCGAAACCCGGCCCGGGCAAAGCAATTTCAGGTGAATTTTCAATTCGTGGTTTCTTTGTTGAGGGATTCATCAACGGGTCTATTGGGTGTTTTAATCGGTGGACAGTTAGTTTACGGTGTAAAAATGGCTTTCGAATTTGTATTATAGTTTGTTAAGTTTCAGATTTGTGATCAAGGGTTTTCATTTGCTTTTGATAAAGATTCGTATGTTTCAGCAAGCTTTCGAAATGAAGAATCTTTGAATTGAGGTTTTTACGAATATTTTGTGAAATGAATAGGATATGTGTAATCCTCGTTTTGATAGTGCCATAGTTGAATGAATACATAAAAAAAGTTATATTTATAAACATAGAATAATGGACGTATAAACTACAAAAATTAGAGATCTAAAATGGATGTTTGAATCAAACTATGGCTTACCCAACAACGCCATGGTGGAGGAGAATTAAGAAAGCTGAGATATTTTTGGTTTTAGATTAGATTGGATTTAATTTCTTCAACGCAGAAGCAATTTTGTTGTTGAGAGAATGAATACAGAGACTTATGGGAACAGAGGGAACTAAAAAAGGCCATGTGAAGCAGTTGAGAGATGGTTGGGATTAAGTTGAGAATAACTGGGATTCTTGGAAATTCTGGATTTTAGTTTTTGAAAGCCGTAGAAACGCAAAAACAGTCCAAGAAAAACCTAGTTTGGAAGAAATTGATGGGAGCGATAGAAAGAAACATGATGGGATCCATTGAGAAAAGTTTGGACTTGGGAGAAGTTGGAAGCATGTTGAGATTACTAATAACTTCAAGGAACTTTTGGTGTAACATTGTGACACCGCAACAGTTATTCTGATATGCTCTACCATTATAAAATAGCAGATAGAGCAGAGATATATACACGTATCAGATCGCAATATTAAAAATTACTCGCCATGCCCATGTTTGCAGGCCCACTCGTTAACAGATTTACGGAGAAGCTAAATTCATAGAAGACGAAGCAGAAGAGGAAGAAATTGATGGCAAGTACTGCGTGCTTCGTGATAGTAAGCAAAAATGATATCCCCATTTACGAAGCCGAAGTTGGTACAGTTCCCAAAGTATGATTCTTTTCAATCCCTCATAAATTTTATATTTTCCTTTTTAATTTCATTTTCGCCATTTTGGCAATATACAATATGATTTATTCTAATAATTTTGAGATCCGAAGAAAGAGGACGCTGCTCATCAACACCAATTCATATTACATGCTGCTTTAGACATTGTTCAAGATGTGGCGTGGACTACAAGTGCGATGTGAGAAACCTACATGATTAATTTGGAAAAATTTACGTGTTTATTGATTGTATATGTGGTGTTGGTACTCATTCATCCCTTTTTTGTTTTGTGAAATAGGTTTCTGAAAGCAGTTGACAGATTTGATGATTTGGTTGTGTCTGTATACGTAACTGCAGGTCATATCCTTTGATTTGTTTTCATTGATACAATCCTTTGCATCTTTTTTGGAAAATGCTTGGATGATTATGATACTTGTATTATTGTATAAATTCTGGGGTGAGCAGCGGATCTGGCTCTCGAATATGAATAAAATGTCAGTTTTGATGCTTACATTTTTCAAGCTACAACCTTTCTCATTTTGAGCTAATGAGATCTTACACGATCAATTTGTTTTATATTTTAACAAGCCCTGTAAGTTGGGACAGACAACACATGCTTGAATTTAATATACAAGGCCTTTAGATTGGTCATGCATTAGATAAGTGTCATTGATTCACTTTATCTTTTTCCTTAACCAATTATGTTCGTACATACTCGTCTGATGCTGCTTCACGATTCTCGTAACGATGATGGGATTAAGAGCTTCTTCCAAGAGGTTCACGAGTTATACGTAAAGGCAAGTTTTATTATGCACTCAGTTATCTGTAGTCTCGTTTATATTTCTATTGAAGTTTTATGGTAGCTCGCTCGAATTTCATCCAAAGCCACTCGTAACTCCGAAAATTCTTCACTAGAAACTAAAGAAGCTAATTCTTTCCCAGTACTGCAAGTGACTCTGTGACTCTGCTCATTGCTTCTTGTCATTGTTCTATACTACAAAGATCAATAAAAAAAATCAGAGTAAAGTTGAGGCGTATAATTGCTGCTATTTTCTGTGCTGAAATATTTGTTCGCATGAAGAAGTTGCTGATTTCTGTGTTGATATTTTCAGACCATTCTCAACCCCCTTTATCTTGCTGGGAGTCGCATCACTTCATCGCACTTTGACACGAAAGTTCGAGCTCTTGCTAGAAAATATCTCTGAAGCCTTCCTTCATTCCTTTTATTTGAGAGTCTCATGTTAATTTGGAATCAGATGTGCTGTGTAAACCTACATTGCTCTGAACTTTTTGTTTCGATACTATCGCTACTCTTTAATGAAGTTTCAAGAATTCCTTCATATGGCATCAGCTATTATCATTTACTCTAGAACTACATGCGGATATTTTCTTGTTTCATTTTGTTACCACTTTTTGCTATGAAATACGTTGGTTTTGTGAAGTTCATCAAAATTCATAGCCCCGAATGGTTATGATGTAACGTGCGCATGTGTGTATCTATACTTCTATACTATTCTATTAAGTTTGAGACATTAGAGTAACTAACTTTATTGTCATGGTATGTTTTAATAATTATATATATTAATAAAATGTTAAAACTTTAATGTAAGTCATATGTAGTTCGGCGGATGGAGTCATTGTTTCTTAGAAATTAAGTTATAGGTTCAACTCTTATTGATGTCATTTTTTTTATTCTTTTATTTTTTTATTTATTTTTTAATTTATATATCAAAATAACAGTGTAGTCTTTCACTATTTCTTATAATTATATTTTGATCATCGTTTAAATATAAACCACGTGAATTATAAAAAAATATATTTTGATTCTCATTTAAATATAAACCAAATGATTTATAAAAAATATTAAACAAGCACTAACATGTATTGTGCGTGATCGAGTGCTACAGATCCCAAACGGAGTCAAAAACATGGGACTTGTTAAAAAAGTTTGAAAATTTAATCCAAAATATAGATTTTATTAAAAATTACAAAATTATGAGGATTACTCATATTTAACTCCCACTTGTGTCTTGGCACGTATTATACAGATATGGGAGGATGTGAAAACCATCCACTTGTACCACATTCAAATTACTGATGTTGACTTTGAGGTTTCCTTTGGACGAGGGCTATTTCCCACATTATTTTAGTAGTATTTAAATAATCATCATCATCAACCAAATATATACACTAACGTTACATTTGGATCGATAATTTTTATTTAAAATGATATATTTGAATATCATACTTAACTCGAATATTTTATTTATCAATTTTTATTATACATCTAACACAAATATTTTAATAATCACATTTTTTTTTATCACATCCAATCTCATTCACAACAGATTAATAATCAAATATATATATATTTTTTAATCACATTCAATCTCATTCATCCATAGGACTCTAGGAGTCTAACTTAATTATAGATGGATGAATTAACTATTTCATTTTAAAACAACAAACCCTCTTTCTTCAAACAAGAAAGAACATAAGCATCCAACAAATGGAAAAAATCTAATTGTCTTATGTTGTATTTGGATCGATAAATTTGATTTGAAACTATATATTTGATTTTGGAAATTATTTGGATAATAGATTTGAATTAACATTAATCTTGGAAGTATTTTAAATCCAAATTCATTTACCATTACATTTAGCAAAATTAATGAAAGGTATAGATTTGAACTTAACCCAACATAAAATCAATAAAACAATAAAATGAATATGAAATAATGGATGATTTCAAATATCTCAATTCAAATGCACCCGTAATTACTAGCATTCTATTTGATCTCGTCCAACATCTATGCATGGTATACATTGCACCATTTGAAATACTAAAATGTGAAGGTTTTTTTTTAAGGTTTTGTGACAGCTTAAAATTGACGATTTGGAGGATGAAGGAAAATATGTTAGAAACTTATGGCAATGTAGCATATTTCTTCCATTGTAAAGGATACGAAATATTAAAGTCCGAGATAGAATGTTGGGTTAAGCGTGTATGAGAACGAGTAGTATTAGTATGAGTGACCTCTTGGAAATTTATCATATGTCAAGCTACTTATGTTGCGCTTCTTGATTTGGTTGAATATGTGTCGTAAAAGAGCGACATCAGATCTTAAATGGTAATGTTGTCTATGTTGAGAACATGAACAATAGTAGGAAAATGATAACACCGATCGTTAAGGGATATGAGACAATTACAGCAGGTAGACATGCAGTTCCCCGGACTGATGAGCCTATCATCTTTACCCATATATGTCAACCTACTTATGTTGCGCACTCAAATAGATGCACTACGTGCTACCACAAATATAAGAAAATAAACTTGCATCTTGGTTAACAGCTAATGCTTTAGATTTTTTGATTAGCGCTTGATCCTAGCATAGAATGATGGACCACAAAAAATATTGGCAAATCAATATATTGAAGAATTAATGAGCATCCAATACTAGACCTCGAGTGTATGATTTAATGCAAACTAACTTGCAAATACACTTTCATTTCTTGTTCACACATATTTTGTGATACATTATTATTGCATTTGAAAATAATACATGACATCCTAACGAGTCATAATGTCCCAAGTAATTAAAATGCAAAATAGTTACTGAATGAGAAGGAAAGAGCAATGTCATGCAAATTGGCGTGAATTATATTTTGCTCATTTAATTAGTCAAAAACTTTAATCTTCTTTGGTTAGGGGTATTAATATAATGTCAGATATATCAACAATATTTATTATCATGTCAATAGTAATCGACGTTATGTCAACAATATCATTATTCTTTCTATAATTTGAAAATTATTTATATTTTAGGTATTTCTTTTGATCTTAAATATTCAAAATTCAACTTTCAAAAATTTCATTAGAAATTTAATATATATTAAGAAAATAAAATATGAAAATCTCACTAAAAATCAACAAAAAACATAGTAAGCTAAAACTTCATTCGTGTGTGTGTATGTATGTATGTATGTATGTATATGTATATATGTATATATATATGTATGTATGTATATGTATATATGTATGTATGAGACAGTCAAAAATGGAAACTAGCAAAGCATCGTTCAAACACAAGATCATTCCATGTACGTTTCTGTCCTGAATCACAATACAGAGTGGGATTACTAATAATTAATATTTCTTGCATATATTTCGTGGATCCGTATAAATTTTACATCTAACATATTATTGATATAAAAATTACGCCCCGCGCTTACCGGACCTGGGTGGCCGCGGACGGCGGTTCTTTTCATGTTTGCCAAAAACGCCGCAGAAACCACAAGCAGAAACCTTAGGAGACGGTGGCTCAACGGCCGAAGTCACCTTTCCGGAACGGAAACCCTTTTCTCCTCCTGTGGATCGGTTCCTTTCGATCCTTAATCTTTCGACTCGATCAGGTTTATGATCGTTCTCTTGCTTTTGTTGATTAATGAGCTGATCCAGCTTGTCGTTCCATACCAATCCCGAAGATCCTTGTCTCCTGAATGATACTGCTGATCTCTGCAAACCTGCCATCAAAATAATCTTGATTTTTCTTCAATTTGTTTTCTTGGGGATTTGATTCTTTTTCTCGTTTGTTCTATCTTTGGGAGGGATTTATCGTTCGGGGGACTATGAATTATTATTGGGATTGCATGCTTTTGGGGGTCTATATTGATTTTTTTACAATAATAATGACGTTTCTCCGCTTTAATTAATTTGTACTCGTGTTATTATATAGTAAGCTACATAAATAATTCTGAATTTTAAAATTATTATTAACTATATAGGGGGGAAAATATCGACATTCACTATTATATTAATAATTACTATAAAATATGTTGAATTAGAAAAATGGAAATAGATTAAAGCCACATATTCATTCTTAATTTTGATTTAGTCAAAGCCTTTTTTAATATTTAACATTTGAATGAGGATCTCTCGATCTCATGTCGAGTTTTTTTTTTTTTTCTTTTTTACAATTTTAAAAAAAAATGAGTCGTGTACTCAATTAAATTCAAGAGCCAGACATGAGCGAGTTCATTAATTTATATTCTCTTTTGGAAGTTTGAAAGTTACATTATGAGTTTTTTTTTTTTTTTTAAAAAAATCTGTTTAGAATTCATCAAAATCAATTAGATACTCAGATGAACTAATTGGAGTCCAGAAGAATCAACTCTTCAGCAATGGAATTTGATGAGCAACAATGCAATTATATGAATCCACCCGGAACACTCGAGCAATCAAGAAAAAATAGATGCACAATCGAATTATTGGTACAGACACGAATGATCTACGTTCATGGAAGAACAATTCAGATCTCTTTATTGATGACCACAATTGTTATTCAGGTACAAGATCTTTTCTCAAGAGAACAAAAGAAAATAAGAAACTTTCTTGTTCAAGTTTCCCTGCCTTCCCTCTCTTCTTTTTCTCTTGAATTTCAAACTTGTTTTGTATCAATTGTATTGAAGAATTAACTTCCTTCTTTTCTACTCTTGTGTATTTATACAACCCACCTGTTGATCCACTAACCAGTCATTCCCTTCTCATTTACTCAGCAGTTTAATCAAGTCATCGGTAGCAACCCCCGCTGAGTACTTCTTGGCACAGTCTTTTTTGCTAAATTCAGTAGAAGGTTCTTGAGAGACATTACCTCAACAATCTCCATCCTGTCTCTAGGGAACGAGCTCTCCCTATCCCTTGTTGGGTTAGTTACTTGCCATGACACTAACCAAGTCCAAGCAATGCTTAAATTTAGCATGTGGCAGTGCCTTTGTCATCATATCTGGAGGATTGTTAAGTCGAGATATTCTCCACCTTAATATGTCCCCTTGAGGTAACATCTCTCACAAAGTGTAGTTTGACATCAATATGTCTACATCTTTCATGATATACCCAATGTTTTGTAAGATGGATTGCACTTTGATTATCACAATGCACCGATGGACTCTTCTGTTCAGTTCCAAACTCTGCCAAAATTACTTTTAGCCATATTGCTTCTTCACTCCTTCAGATAGTGCTATGTATTTCGCTTCTGTTGTAGACAAAGAAACCACAGTATGAAGAGAAGCTTTCCAACTTATGGCAGTTCCATATAAAGGGAAGATGAATCCAGTTAATGGCTTCATGGTATCTAAGTTTCCAGCATAGTTTGAGTCAACAAAAGAAGCTAATGATTGGCGCCATTCATCTTGTCTCCTAAAAAACAGTCCTAAGTTCGGCGAACCTTACAAATATCTCATAATCCACTTCAGAGCTTCCCAATGTAACCTTCCTAGTTTTGCGATGAACCTTGACACAACAGTCATGGCATATGAGAGATCTGCTCTTGTTCAAACCATCACATACATCATACTGCCCACCCCACTAGCATAAGAGACATCTTTCATAAAGTCCCTTTCCGTGTCATCTGCCAGAGACTGATCATTTGACAGTTTTAAATGATGTCCTATTGGAGCTTAACTTCCTCAGATTCATGCATTCTAAACCGAAAAAGCACCTTCTTAATATATAAACTTTGATTGACGAAGAGAGTTCCACTCTTATGTCCTTGTTTATTTCCATTCCAAGTATTCTCTTTGATCCCACTCATTCCTTCATATCAAATTTAGAACTGAGCAGCCCATTGAAGATCACTCTTGTTTATGCTTGTTATTAATATGTCATCAACATATAGGAGCAAAAACGTCCTTGATTGGGCATCTTTGTTCTTCATGTATTTGCAGCTGTCAAATTTACTCCTGGTAAAGTATATTTGGGTCATAAACTCATCAAACCTCTTTTACCATTGTCTAGGGCTTTGCTTGTTAACATGTATTGGTTAACATCATCCTCATGTTGGGATTCTGGTTCATAATGTGCTTCATCTTGTATTGTTTCAATTAGTCTTGAGCGAACTTTTCGATATCACCAAAGTACTCCACCTAAACTTGATAACTAGAAAATGTTTTCTTTCATAGGAAGCTGCCTTTAGTCAATGAGTATCACATCTTGGTTTCATTGAAGGTAGCATCACTTGTATTGAAACATCTGGGACCATTTTGTTCCAAATTCCTGATCTTATACCCCTTAACTCCAGTAGGATAATCAATAAAGATACACATGAGAGTTCTAGATTCTAACTTTTCCCGCTTGACATGGGAATATGCTAAGCAACCAAACACTTTCAAGTTCGAGTAGCCTATAGGTTTTCCACTCCAAAGTTCCACTAGAGTTTTAAGATTCAGGGCACTCGTGGGGCTTCTGTTGATTAATTAACATGCAGTAGATACGGCCTCCCCCCAAAAACCTTTTGGAAGGCAAACATTCAATATAACGGATCTTACTATTTCTAATAAAGTTCGATTCATGCGTTCTGCCAACCTATTTTGTTGTGGAGTTTCAGGGGTAGTCTTATGCCTGATAATCCCCTTCAGTCCGAGAGCTCATTGAATTGTTCAAAGAATTATATGTTACTGGGATTCAATCAGAGACGATCATTCTTTAAAATTGGATAATGCTTCATCATTGGATTTCATTACATATACACAAAGTCTTCTTGAGCAGTCATCTACAATAGTCTTAATGAATTCTTTCCTCCACCATGTATAGTTGTTTGTGAAGGTCCCCACACATCTTAGTGAACATATTCAATTGATCTGGACGTAGTATGGTTTCCTATTCTAAATTTAACACTTTTTGTCTTTTCCAATATGTTGAACTCACAAGGCAACAAGCCTTGTACCTTACCACCACAAAACAGATTTTTCTTAGACAGTTCGATTAGCCTTTTTTTACTTATGTGACCAAGTATTAGATGCCAAAGTCTCGACATATTACATCAGTTTTCAACATTTGATGATTATCTCAACAATATATTTCCCAAAAGAATGTATAGTGAGTTCTTTCTGATAGCTTTCATGACAACCAGTTTTCCTCTACGTACTTTCATATTCCCATTATAAGATTTGAAAGAGTATCCATTTAATTCAAGAGCACCTAATGATATAAGATTTCTTTTGAGTTCAGGAACATACCTGACTTGTTGCAAAATTTTGTCTACCCTGTCTGTAACGTACCCAACTTTTACTACTAAAATTTTGCGGAAAAAAATTTAAAATTTTCTTAAACATAAAATACCCGTTCAAATTGATCAGGTACAAAATTTGCTAAAGAAAATACTTGTTCAAAGCATCATAAATCAAGACATAAAATCAGAGTTTTCGATCATTTCATAAAAATTTCAAAACGTGGGCGGTCCTCGGGTTTAGCCTCCCGCTCAGTCCAAGCCTGCTCCTTGGTCCCCACCTCCTGTCTCCTCATAAACATCCTCACCTGCATCGATCAAGTCTAGTGAGTCTAAATACTCAACACGTATAAACTGGAAGTAACAAGTACTACATAATAAGATCACATGCAACTTTAAAATAGGCATACATACTTTAACTTGAACTAGCAAGATAAAACTTGAACATACGTACATACATGCTTAGACGTGCCATAAACTTTTCTTAAACATGCTTGCATACTTGAACATAATTAAACATACATGGCTTCAACATTTTGCGTAGAGGATGTTTCAAAGCAAGTGACCCATAACATAATTCGCCTGATCAGACTAAACCACAGTACTGGGATGACAGGGGCGAACCCACTACCACATACATGAGATACACGTCCATACTTTAACGGGTGGATTGGTCCCCGTTCATACTTTAACGCTTTCCAATCCTGATCTAAACCCGTTCATGCTTTAACGGGGTGGAGAGATCCTCGGCCACGTTCGCCGACTTCCAAACTCATTCATAATTTGGTCACAAGAGATTTAGCATACCTCAAAAACTTGAAATATTTTCTTTTACACGTCGAACATACTTACTTGGCATTGAGGGATTCGTTGGATCTCGCGAGGGACCGCTGCTGCACATACTAATCAATGAATTCTCATACTTAACTTGCATAACTTAGACGTAGGTATTCGTGCTCACCTCGAATTCAATAAATAACTTAAAGACATTCTAAAGCACCCGAGAATTGACCTCATTTAAAACCTCGTGCTAACCCAAGACGTGAAACTCCAAGACACAATAAAATTTTTCCAAAACAGGTACTACACGGACCCCGTGCCCAGGTCCGGCTACGGGTTCGTGTAGGTTCTCTAAAGGACCTACCGAAAAGATTGAAGGACACGGACCCCCTGCTAGGGTCCGTGTAGGGGTCCGGGTTGGTTCGCAAATTTGACACCGAAAAGAAACAAAGGCACCTACCCCGTGCCCTGGTCCATGTGGGGGTCCGTGTACTCTTGCAAAAAGGACAGTCAAGAAGAAACAAAGACATGGACCCCGTGCCAGGGTCCGTGTTCTCTCGTTGGACGCGAACTCACGAAAATCCTGTACCTGCCATGCTTATCATTCTAGACTCGTTTGTACGGACCATGAACCGACACCCCGAGACTCATCCTAGCAAGCCATAACATCGAACCAAATTCGTACGAGCACCCAAAGCAACGACGTCCACCCTACGACACATGCAATTCAAAAACGTGGCAATTGACACCAAATCGATTCCTATGACTTCTAGTGTATTCGAGTGCCTATCGACATTGAACGACATATCCAATAACAACCCAACATCATACTAAGCATACCTAGACGCAGAAACGATCACCCGTCGATTCCCAACGAAGCCTGCAACAATAAAATCTCGAGAACACATCAATACATAATTTTCTGAAAAACGAATTTTGAGCAGTCTCACGAAAAACGTCATAACTCACTCAATTTTTATCCAAAAATTTCGAATTTACTGTCAAATCGAAGGTATCGAAAATTTCTACAATTTTTGTGTTGAAAGTTTTCTCAAAAACGCGATCGAAAAATCGCAGCATTTAAAAGACAACAAAAATCGAAAATTTAGATCTAAAATGGTTTCAAAAGCATTCTAAACATAATTGCTCAAACTTCTACGCATCACACATGTATTTTTACACCTAAATAACAACACACGCGTAATATGACGAGATCGATGCAGCAATAACAGAATATACGTGCCTTTTGATGATTTGAAATACCGTAACGACGATACTGAAGCGGAGATGGCGTGAGGATTGATCCGGGACTAACGTGGCGCTAAAATCTTGCAATAAGATTCACGAAAATTGCTGGAATGATAAAGGGGGATGGGGCGGCTGCTGTAGGAGGAAGAACCCTAGGTTTCCTCTCCAAGAATGATGAAAATCTGAATTGAAGAGTGTGTGTGTGTTTTGCATTATTTAGTGTGTGTAAAAGTGTGTGTGTGCGCGTGTGATTAGTAAATTAGGGAGAGTAAAATTTGCTTAATTATTAATTAGTACTAATTTTAAAATACTAACTCTCCCTTAACTTTAACAAAAATCTCTAATTTAAAATAAAATGTACATGTGCTAGTCTTTTAAAAGTTTTAAAATTCTAAAATTCACCTAATAATTAAATTAGGCTTTAAAATGCTAAAAACTTAATAAATGAGTTAAAATGCCCCATCTCCAACTTAAAATAAAATACCACGTTTAAAATCGTCAAAATCGTCACCGGTTTCTTTTCATCGATCCCGCCTCTAATAATCGTCTGGAACATGAAACTTGAAAAACATTTTAACGTGCATCACATAAACATTAAAATAATGCAATTTAAATAAATCACTGCATCACTAAAATCATTTTAAACTTAAATAAAATATTTAACAATTTAATTAATGCATGAGTTATACGTGTACTAAATTTGGGCACTACAGTTCCTCCCTCACTTATAAAAATTTTGTCCTCGAAATTAAATCTTACCGAACAACTCCGGGTAGCGAATTCTCATGTCCGTTTCTGACTCCCAAGTGGCTTCCTCCACTGATTGATTTAGCCACCGATATTTGACCAATTTGGTCACTTTGTTCCGAATCTACGCTCCTGTCTGTCTAGGATCTGGATAGGTCTCTCCTCATAAGACAGGTCTGGAGCCAACTGTAACGGTTCATAGCTCAACACGTGCGAAGGATTAGCTAGGTACTTCCTCAGCATCGAGACGTGGAACACATTGTGTACCACGGCCAGACTCGGCGGAAGGGCAACACAATAAGCTAGTGTCCCAACTCTGTCAAGGATCTCGAACGGCCCAATAAACCTTGGACTGAGCTTGCCTCTTTTCCAAAATCTCATAACACCCTTCATGGGCGCTATCTTTACAAAGACGTGATCACCCACGACAAACTCTAGATCTCTTCTTCTCTTATCTGCATAACTTTTCTGACGACTCTGGGCAGTCTTCATCCTGTCTCGGATCTTGACCACCACATCTGCAGTCTGCTGAACTATCTCTGGACCAAGTTCTGCTCTTTCACCAACCTCATCCCAATGAACTGGTGATCTGCACTTCCTTCCATACAACGCCTCGTAGGGAGCCATACCTATAGATGATTGGAAACTGTTGTTGTATGTAAACTCCACTAGAGGTAGCTTCGATTCCCTAGTCCCCTGGAAATCGATCATACACGCTCGCAGTAGATCCTCCAAAATCTGAATCACTCGCTCAGACTGGCCATCTGTCTGCGGGTGAAAGGCGGTACTGAAAAGCAACTTCGTCCCCATGGCTGCATGTAAGCTCTTCAAAAAGGACGATGTAAACCTCGGGTCCCTGTCAGATACAATAGAAACTGGGATCCCATGCAATCGAACTATCTCCTTGATATAAAGCTCCGCGTACTGCGTCATGGAGAAAGTCGTCTTCACTGGCAAGAAGTGCGCTGACTTAGTGAGTCGATCCACTATAACCCAAATAGAATTCGATCCTCTGACTGACCTCGGCAAACCAACCACAAAGTTCATTGTAACATTCTCCCATTTTCACTCTGGGATGGGGAGTGGCTTAATCAATCCTGCTGGCCTCTGATGCTCTGCCTTCACCTGCTGACAAGTGAGGCATTCAGACATAAATCTGCGGATGTCTTGTTTCATCCCTGGCCACCAATACAGAATCTGCAGATCCTTGTACATTTTGGTACCTCCTGGGTGAATGGAATACGGGGATGCGTGTGCCTCTGACAGAATGTCCTCTCTGATCGAATCAACGCTAGGCACCCACATTCTGTCTCTGTATCTTACAATACCATCTGACACTGTGTAGAGTACACTGCCCTTGGCTTCATCCTTCAGCCTCCATTTCTGCAATTGCTCGTCTGAAGGCTGGCCCGCACGAATACGGTCTAGCAAGGAAGATTGGACTGTCAGATTAGACAGCCTCGGAGCTCTACCCTTGCGATAAACTTCTAAACCAAACCTCTGAATCTCATATTGAAGAGGTCTCTGCACCGACAACTGAGCTATGACTGCAACTTTTCGGCTCAAGGCATCTGCCACTACATTAGCTTTCCCCGGATGGTAGCTAATCTCACAGTCGTAGTCTTTCACCAACTCTAACCACCGTCTCTGCCTCATATTCAGTTCTTTCTGTGTGAAGAAATACTTGAGACTCTTGTGATCCGTGAATATCTGGCACTTCTCGCCGTAGAAGTAGTGTCTCCAAATCTTCAATGCAAAGACGACGGCGGCTAATTCTAAATCATGCGTCGGGTAATTCTTCTCATGCACCTTTAACTGTCTGGAAGCATAAGCTATCACCCGACCATGCTGCATCAACACCGCGCCTAACCCGAGCTTAGATGCATCGGTGTATAGTACAAAATCACCTTGCCCCGTTGGCATGGCTAACACTGGTGGTGAAACAAGAGCTTGCTTCAAAGAATCGAAGCTCTTCTGACACTCGTCACTCCACACAAACTTAGCATTCTTCTTGGTCAGCGAAGTGAGTGGCACTGCTATCGAAGAAAACCCCTGAATGAACTTACGATAGTAACCTGCTAAACCCAGAAAACTGTGGATCTCAGAAGCATTCTTCGGTTCAACCCATTCCTTAACGACTGCTACCTTTGCTGGATCCACCTCAATTCCACTGCTAGACACTATGTGACCCAAAAACGCTACCTTTTCCAACCAGAATTCACACTTACTAAACTTTGCAAATAACTTGCGACTCTGTAAGGTCTGCAAAATTGTCTTCAAATGTTGGCTATGCTCCTCATGGCTCTTCGAGTAGATAAGAATGTCGTCAATGAACACTATGACGAGTTGGTCTAAGTAGGGCTGAAATACACGGTTCATCAAGTCCATGAAAATTGCTGGAGCATTCGTAAGTCCGAACGGCATCACTAGGAACTCGTAATGCCCATATCTGGTCCTGAAGGCTGTCTTGTGTACATCTGCCTCTTTCACCTTCAGCTGGTGATATCCTGATCGAAGATGTATCTTAGTGAACACCGTGGACTCCCTGCAACTGATCAAACAAGTCTTCGATCCTAGGAAGTGGGTACTTGTTCTTTATCGTTACCTTGTTCAACTCCCGGTAATCGATGCACAGTCTCATGCTCCCATCTTTCTTTTTCACAAAAAGCACTGGTGCGCCCTACAGCGGGAAACTGGGGCGGATGAATTCCTTGTCCAGAAGCTCATGTATCTGCTGTTTGAGTTCTAACATCTCAGCTGGAGCTAATCGGTATGGTGCCTTAGAGATTGGCACTGTACCTGTCATAAGATCGATTGCGAACTCCACCTCTCTCTCTGGTGGTAGACCTGTGACGTCGTTAGGAAAGATGTCTGAGAAGTCTCTGACTACTGGTACATCTAATATAGACGGAACGGGTGCTTCAGGTGCTGAAATAATGCTGCCACGAAGGCCTGACACTCCTTAGAAATAAGTTTCCGCGCCTGCATGCAGGAGATCATGCGAGGGAAACTTCTCCACCTGTCTGGCTCAAATATAAACTGCTCCATTCCCATCGGTCTGACCAACACTGATCTCTCTTGAAGTCAATCAGAACTCTGTTCTTCGTCAACCAGTCCATACCCAAGATAATGTCAAACTCTGGCATCGGCAATATTATCAGGTCTGCATACACCAGGTGGCCCTGCAATTCTAGATCAATGTCTCTGACCACGCTGGTAGCTACCAGTTCTTCCCCCGATGGGACTGTCACTGAATAATTCACGTCGAGTCCAATAGTCTTGATATCCAAGTGACTAGCAAATGTTTCCGAAATAAAAGAATGGGTGGCTCCTGAATCTATCAAGGCCTGAGTAGCTAATCTCTTAATGAAAATATTTCCTGAGAGACGTTAGCACAACACAAACTTATATCCCAAAATTCTAACATTTAATCCTAAGCATAGTAGAAAATTAATATCCCAAGTCACTCAAAAATATCACTATCACACTAATAATTCCAAGTAAAATTCCACATGCAAGGCAAAATAATACTGAGCTTAGGTAGAAAAGTTTACCTGTCAGTAAAGTCGTGTCTGGGTTCGCCTCCTGTGCATGCATGGCGAACACCCTGCCCTGAGTTGGATGCTTCCACTGTGGGCACTCTTTCAGCATGTGGTCAATGCTCCACATTTAAAACATTTCTCGGATCCCCATAAGCATTGTCTGGGATGCTGGCGATTGCATTTTTGACACACTGGAAAGTTCCCTGGCTTCTGAATCGCCCCCTGCTGCTGGATTGGACCCTTGCCCTTTGGCGGTCCTTGATATGACTTCTTCCCTGGCGGCCCCTGATACGGTTTCTTAAACTGGGTCCTCTGATGCTGCTGCTGCTGGTGTTGCGCTGGTGCCTAATAGGGCCTCTTGCCCTGCCTGTCCAACTCAATATCCCTCTGATCTTGCTCTGCCGCCAGTGCTCTAGATACGACGACTGCATAAGTAGTAGGACCAGCAACTTTGACATCACGGCGCAAAATCGGCCGCAATCCATCTATGAAATGCCTCAGCTTACTCTGGGCATCGTTAGCTATCAGGGGTACGAAATGACAACCCCTCTCAAACTTCCTCACAAAGTCTGCCACGCTGCTGTCTCCCTGTCGTAGCATCATAAACTCCCTCGTCAATCTGGACCGTACTTCCTCAGTGAAGTACTTTGAGTAGAAAACCTCTTTGAATCCATTCCAAGGCAACACTTGTAAATTGACTGCCAATGACGCACTCTCCCACCATAATCTGGCGTCCCCTGTCAGAAGGAATGTGGCACACCTGACCCTATCCGCATTGGTCAGTTCCATGAAATCAAAGATTACCTCGATGGATTTAATCCATCCCTCCGCTATCATCGGGTCTGTGGTACCCGAAAACTCTTTCAGATTCATCCTCCTGAATCTTTCATACACCGCCTCCGGTCTGGGCCTCTCCCCTGCATCTACTGCATTCTGGTTCCTCGCAAACTATGCGAAGAACTGCGTCATACCTGCAAGCATCTGTGCCTGCATGTCCGGAGGTGGAGGTGGAGGAGCGTCTCTTCTCTCCTCTCGAGGCTCTCGGTCCTCATCCCTTGCTTCACGGTCGATCACACGTCTAGGAGGCATACTGTTCCAATAATTTACCCAACACGTAAGTCCCACATGCATGAACATGATATAAACAACATAAGATGCGCGTACATTGAACTTAAAACAGGGGCATGCTGAAATCATGACTTATTGCTTAATACATAACATAATTCAAAACTTTAAAACTTACAGACTTGAGGTGTGACTTCGTGAGCTTCTTGCGACTGGCAGTAGGCGTAACCCTTTACAAGAACCTGGCTCTGATACCAACTGTAACGTACCCTACTTTTAATACTAAAATTTTGCGGAAAAAAATTTAAAATTTTCTTAAACATAAAATACCCGTTCAAATTGATCAGGTACAAAATTTGCTAAAGAAAATACTTGTTCAAAGCATCATAAATCAAGACATAAAATCAGAGTTTTCGATCATTTCATAAAAATTTCAAAACGTGGGCGGTCCTCGGGTTTAGCCTCCCGCTCAGTCCAAGCCTGCTCCTTGGTCCCCACCTCCTGTCCCCTCATAAACATCCTCACCTGCATCGATCAAGTCTAGTGAGTCTAAAGACTCAACACGTATAAACTGGAAGTAACAAGTACTACATAATAAGATCACATGCAACTTTAAAATAGGCATACATACTTTAACTTGAACTAGCAAGATAAAACTTGAACATGCGTACATACATGCTTAGACGTGCCATAAACTTTTCTTAAACATGCTTGCATACTTGAACATAATTAAACATACATGGCTTCAACATTTTGCGTAGAGGATGTTTCAAAGCAAGTGACCCATAACATAATTCGCCTGATCAGACTAAACCACAGTACTGGGATGACAGGGGCGAACCCACTGCCACATACATGAGATCCCCGTTCATGCTTTAACGGGTGGATTGGTCCCCGTTCATGCTTTAACGCTTTCCAATCTGATCTAATTCCGTTCATGCTTTAACGGGGTGGAGAGGTCCTTGGCCACGTTCACCGACTTCCAAACCCATTCATAATTTGGTCACAAAACATTTAGCATACCTCAAAAACTTGAAATATTTTCTTTTGCATGTCGAACATACTTACTTGGCGTTGAGGGATTCGTTGGATCTCGCGAGGGACCGCTGCTGCACATACTAATCATGAATTCTCATACTTAACTTGCATAACTTAGACGTAGGTATTCGTGCTCACCTCGAATTCAATAAATAACTTAAAGACATTCTAAAGCACCAGGGAATTGACCTCACTTAAAACCTCGTGCTAACCCAAGACGTGAAACTCCAAGACACAATAAAATTTTCCCAAAACAGGTACTACACGGACCCCGTGCCCAGGTCCGGCTGCGGGTCCATGTAGGTTTGCTAAAGGAGCTACCGAAAAGATTGAAGGACACGGACCCCCTGCTAGGGTCCGTGTAGGGGTCCGGATAGGTTCGCAAATTTGACACCGAAAAGAAACAAAGGCACCGACCCCGTGTCCTGGTCCGTGTGGGGGTCCGTGTACTTTCGCAAAAAGGACAGTCAAGAAGAAACAAAGACACGGACCCCGTGCCAGGGTCCGTGTTTGGGTCCGTGTTCTCCTCGTTGGACGCGAACTCACGAAAATTCCTGTACCTGCCATGCTTATCATTCTAGACTCGTTTGTACGGACCATGAACCGACACCCCGAGACTTATCCTAGCAAGCCATAACATCGAACCAAATTCATACGAGCACCCGAAGCAACGACGTCCATCCTACGACACATGCAATTCAAAAATGTGGCAATTGACACCAAATCGATTCCTACGACTTCTAGTGTATTCGAATGCCTATCGACACCGAATGAAATATCCAATAACAACCCAACATCATACTAAGCATACCTAGACGCAGAAACGATCACCCGTCGATTCCCAACGAAGCCTGCAACAATAAAATCTCGATAACACATCAATACATAATTTTCTGAAAAACGAAGTTTGAGCAGTCTCACGAAAAATGTCATAACTCACTCAATTTTTATCCAAAAATTTCGAATTTACTGTCAAATCGAAGGTATCGAAAAGTTCTACTATTTTCGTGTTGAAAGTTTTCTCAAAAACGCGACCGAAAAATCGCAGCATTTAAAAGACAGCAAAAATAAAAAATTTAGATCTAAAATGGTTTCAAAAGCGTTCTAAACATAATTGCTCAAACTTCTACGCATCACACATGTATTTTTACACCTAAATAACAACACACGCGTAATATGACGAGATCGATGCAGCAATAATAGAATATACGTGCCTTTTGATGATTTGAAATACCGTAACGACGATACCGAAGCGGAGATGGCGTGAGGATTGATCCGGGACGAATGTGGCGCTAAAATCTTGCAATAAGATTCACGAAAATTGCTGGAATGATAAAGGGGGATGGGGCGGCTGCTGTAGGAGGAAGAACCCTATGTTTCCTCTCCAAGAATGATGAAAATCTGAATTGAAGAGTGTGTGTGTGTTTTGCGTTATTTAGTATGTGTAAAAGTGTGTGTGTGTGCGTGTGATTAGTAAATTAGGGAGAGTAAAATTTGCTTAATTATTAATTAGTACTAATTTTAAAATACTAACTCTCCCTTAACTTTAACAAAAATCTTTAATTTAAAATAAAATGTACATGTGCTAGTCTTTTAAAAGTTTTAAAATTCTAAAATTCACCTAATAATTAAATTATGCTTTAAAATGCTAAAAACTTAATAAATGAGTTAAAATGCCCCATCTCCAACTTAAAATAAAATACCACGTTTAAAATCGTCAAAATCGTCACCGGTCTCTTTTCCTCAATCCCGCCTCGAATAATCGCCTGGAACATGAAACTTGAAAAACATTTTAACGTGCATCACATAAACATTAAAATAATGCAATTTAAATAAATCATGCATCACTAAAATCATTTAAACTTAAATAAAATATTTAACAATTTAATTAATGCATGAGTTATACGTGTACTAAATTTGGGCACTACACTGTCATGCATACGCAGCCCGATAGTTCCAATTCTCTTCACTCTACATGACTTATTATTTCAAGTAATAACCAAACCTAAGTTCGATTCTTGTAGATACTCAAACCATAATTTTGATGGGCACGAGTGGAATGTATGACTTGAGTCTAATTTATACTCATTCATCGTGTCTTGATCTGAAATGGTCGGTACTTCTCGCAAATCATACCCATCAGAGGCCACCAATTCTTCACCATTATCATTAGTTATTTCTTAGTCTTTTTTCTTTCGATCTTTGAACATTAGTGTTTGACGCGACCTTCTTTGTGAAATAGAAAACAATTTTATTTATGATAGATTTTAGATCTTGATCAATTTCTGATGCCGTTATGTTGTCTTTTCTCAAGTCTTCCTTTGCTATTAAGACCTTCACCTGTGTGATTGAATTCTTCTTTATGATGCGATCCGAGCGAATTGGGTGAGCCAGGTCGGGGCAATCCACCAGATCTGATAAGAGTTTTGTTTAAGGAAATGAGCAAGGGATACATCTTGTGACGAAGGTATATCTTTGTACAATACGGCTGCAACCATGTCCTGCAAACAAGAAGATGAACTCGTGAATGGGCGTCGGAAGGGTGTCTGGCTTGACCACTCCGATACTTAAGTCAGCAGGTGAAGATTAATGATAAAGTAAGTATATGTGAGGATATACGTGAGTGCCAAGAACTTAGAAGCAATAATATTTCAAATTCTTCAAATGTAAAACATACCTGCTATTTATAGGAGAGAAGATGATAATGACCTCGTTTTCAGTGCTCAACTATCACTTATAGCCATGTCACATCAACTTCCTGTCCTTTCCATAACGTCAAATCAATATGATTCTATTAGGTATGCTTATCGAGGTAAGATTTGACATTTTCTCGCACTCGAGTGTGACACTACTATCGAGGCTTCCCGGGTAGTGAGTCATCGGCCGAGAATTTGCCCGAGAGTTCTGACCTCTGGTTGTCCAAGTGGATGACTTCCCGAGTACTTACTTGCTTTGCAACTCATGAGATCTTTCCGCCATCCTACCATGATCTGGGCTTGCATTCAATGTCTCGGGTCATCCATGACCCGGGCTCTTCTAGGTGTATCACCACTCCCTCTTTAAATAGTCGGGCTAAAGTCATACTTGCTGTCCCAATCAGTCATTGGACTTCAACAAAAAGATAATCAATTTGTCTATAAAAGCATCGGGGGCTTCATGTCTCCCAGAGATGGGATGAGGTGCTAGGATGTCTCCCGTGCTTACTGGATAACAAGGGTACAGAGCCCTGGGCCATGGTACGAGTCCCTGGACTTAATGATTTATCGAGGTGCGGAGCTCCGAGCCAGGGTACGGATCCCTAGACTTAATGAATAACCAAAGTACGGAGCCCTAGGCCGGGAAAAAGATCCCGGGACTTGGGGTGCTCGAGGTGCGGAGCCCCGAGCTAGAGTACGAATCTCGGGACTTAATGAATAATCAAGGCACGGAGCCCTGGGCTGGGGAACGATCCCAGGACTTGGAGTGGTCGAGGTGAGGAGCCCCGAGCCAGGGTATGGATCCCTGGGCTTATAGAATAACCATGGTACAGAGCCATGGGGTAAGGCCCGAGAATTTGATTACCGTAATCTGAAATGATTTGGCGATAATTATTATAATCTATTGGTAATTGAATGTGTTATAAACGGAATGGATTAGATCGGGAAAGACGGAAGGAAACACGAAATATGTGCGAGGACAGTACACCTCGCGCATATGCGCGAAACGGATGCGTGCATATGCGCGAGATGGGCAGAAGACCTCGCGCGCATATGCGCGAGTGGTGCAGAGAAATAAGTGTCATGACCCGAGAGCCTCGCGCATATGCGCGGAAGTATGTCGCGCATATGCGCGAGTAGCCGAGGACATTACATGCCGAGACAGTAGGTCTTGCGCATATGCGCGAGTAGAGGACGCGCATATGCGCGAGCTGATAAATATTCGGACAGAGCTCTCGGCGCATATGCGCGGCACTTGGGCGCGCATATGCGCGAATCATGCAAAGCAAAAGGATGCCACTTGCCATCACCGTGCAATGTATATTATATATATATATATATAAGCAAGTCAATCATTCAGAAACAAAAAAAGAGAGAAACCGAAGCTCCAAGTTCCTGATGTGCGAAAATTGAACGTCACGCAAATTCCGTCCATCTGATTTTAAATCTGAGTACATCACCGTGCTTCTAGCGACGACAGCTTCAACTGGACGTAAGTTTTGTTACGTTTAGATATCGTTTAAAAATGTGATATTGTCAAAATTGAATAAAAATCATGTATGGTGTTTCTGATACAGTAGACATCGTATATGTGAAGTCAGAACGAAGAACAGACTGTTTATGTAATTGTTATGATTTTCGGAATCGATTTGATTAAGAATCGATATCGGATTTATTATCATTGAGATTATGATTCGTACCGATATTGATTATGAGTGCTGGTATTATATCTATGATGTTGGAATTGACGGGGTTACGGAGACTGTACTGTTATGCCGTCGAAACATCTATGGGTTGATATTGATCAGATTCAGTAGTGACTTCGATTATATCGTGATATCGTCGATATAAATTAGATTGTGTCTTGATTCGATATTGATCAAATTATGTTTTGAGTTATGTATTGATCAGAACAAGCTTTGAGTTAAGCGGTATATTGACACGGTCTATTTGATACTATTATTTCAGATTTGATATGGACAGACTTGACTTCGATACTTCGACTTCGTCAGACCGTGAAGATAAAGGTATAAATTAATGTTGGGTTGGGATTGCACAACTCGAGTGAGGTTTGACTCGAGTTTTCCCTAAATCACATACTTTATTTTATTGCGTTGTTATTTTCAATTAAATACGATTGATATCTCTGGTCTATGGATGTATAGACAATGTATGCCTTGAGTCATAGGCGAATGTGCCTAGTCGTAGACATTTGATCTTGTGACAGAAGGGCCGGATAGTGAGAACTCGTCACTGGCCCATTGCACTTTGTCGCAGGATAGGATATTGGCGATAGGGCCATAGTCCATGACGGTTAGGTCAGGACACCGAGCGTTTGGCTATATCGGAGTGGATAGAACTTGAGTCTTTTCTATTACTGGTGTTCGATATGGAAAGAGCCAAAGTCCGTGAATAAGAACATACCACCACCCCGATTGGGAGTGTAGGTGGGTGTATGTTCTTATTCCGAACGGGATCCCTAGATTAGGACTGAGTCGAGTCTGAGTCTGAGAATCACGGAGAGTGATTCATTGCTTGATATTGAATTATGTTCCTGATGATGGTATATGTTTAGAATATGATTTATATTTGATATTGATTCATGTTTAGGATTATAGTACATGTGATGAATATTTGATTCATGTCTCTGATTTTGATACATGTTAGGAATATCTGTTATATGCTTTATATTGTTTTTATGATTGTATGTATACATGGTTTATACTGAGAATATAATTCTCACCGGAGTTATCCGGCTGTTGTCTTGTTTGTATGTGTGCATGACAACAGGTGGGACATGATAAGGGTCAAGAAGAGAACGAGGCTGGACTAGATAGCGTGGAGATCCGGGCTCAGAAATGGACTAGGATTCAGTACTTGATCTATAGTAATTGAAATCTAGTTTAATAGGAATGTATTAAGTACTAGACTTGTACTTTAACTTTAATATGTAAATTAGATTGATTTACATTACGTTTTCGCTGTGTATTTTAAAAAATTTTATGTCCCACATTACCTAATTGTTTCATTTGATATTAGAAACGATTAAGGAAATGGCTAGCGTCCAGGTCCCCACACCTGGGCCGGGGAACGGATCCCGGTACTTTGAGTGGTCGAGGTGTGGAGCCCCGAGCCAAGGTATGGAGCCCTGGGCTTATAGAATAACCAGGGTACGGATCCCTGGACCGGGAAACGGATCCTGGGACTTGGAGTTGTCGAGGTACGGAGCCTCGAGCCAGGGTATGGAGCCCTGGACTTACAGAATAGTCGGAGCCTCATATCTCCCGGGCTTGAAATATGGTGTCGGGGTCTCATATCTCCGGACTTTAAATATGGTGTCGGGGCCTCATATCTCCCAGACTTTAAATATGGTGATGGAGCCTCATATCTTCCGGGCTTGAAATATGGTGTCGGGACTTCATATCTCCCGGGCTTTTAAATTTTCTGCTTTCCTACTATATAGTTTTATTAAAAATCAACTCACTATCCTAGAAATACTGAATCCGAATTCATTTTCAGTAGAGTGAAACTTCTCTAGTTGAGCTAAATTAGGTGACTAATATAGCTGTATGTTACTAAGTGTATAACAAATATTTTTCCACGCCAATCCGGAATAGCTGCTGAGCTTCGAGCCCATATGAAAATCTCTAGATAAAATCAGAATGTCAAGCTGGTCGGACTTATTTTTGAATGGAAATCATATCTACGTCTTGAGATCAATTTCCCTCAGACGACACCAATGATGCGATCCGGGCGAATTGGGTGAGCCAGGTCGGGGCAATCCACTGGATCTAATAAGAGTTTTGTTTAAGAAAATGAGCAAGGGATATATCTTGTGACGAAGGTATATCTTTGCACAATATGGCTGCGACCATGTCCTGCAAACAAGAAGATGAACTCGTGAATGAGTGCCGGAGGGGTATCCGGCGTGACCACTCCGATGCTTAAGTCAGCAGGTCAAGATGAAGGATAAAGTATGTATATGTGAGGATATACATGAGTGTCAAGAGCTTAGAAGCAATAATATTCAGATCCTTCAAATGTAAACATACCTGCTATTTATAGGAGAGAAGATGGTGATGACCTCTTTTTCAGTGTTCACCTACCACTTATAGCCATGTCACATCAACTTCCTGTCCTTTCCATCACGTCAAATCAATATGATTCTGTCAGGTACGCTTATCGAGGTAAGATGTTACATGTTCTCGCACTCGAGTGCGGCACTACTATCAAGGCTTCCCGGGTAGTGAGTCATCAGCCGGGAATTTTCCCGAGAGCTCGGGCCTCTGGTTGTCCGGGTGGATGACTTCCCGGGTACTTACTTGCTTTACAACTCATGAGCTCTTTCCGCCATCCTACCATTATCCGGGCCTGCCATTTAATATCACGGGTCATCCATGACCCGGGCTCTTCCAGGTCTATCAAGTTCTTTGGCCTTTATTGCAGATTGCACCTCCTCAAGAATGATGGATTGTTCTCTTCTATTCAATAGGGCATCTCGGAAATTCTCATACCATCTTGGTAAAGAATTCAAGAAGATTAGTGTCTTGTCCTCCTCTTCGAACTTTACTTTGATATTTTCAAGGTCTTCCAAGATCTTGATAACATCAACTATCTGATTTGAGATACCCATTTCTTCACCCATGCCAGAATTACCCCAAGCTAAGCACGTTTAAGTTTGGAATTCTTATGTGATGAGCTCCCGAAAGGATTGTACATATTCTTGATATGAGTAGGTCATATCAAATCTTTTAAGCACTTTTCAATTGCGCAGTCTTATATCTAAACAGTTTTGGAATCACTCTCCTTCCGGCTTGAGATCGGTTCATTCATCTTTCCTTCACCTAGAAGTCTGCTAGGAGCCGCTCATTGTCCGTGCAACCTCATGACACCTACGATCATCCCAACTCTCTTCGGACCCACCTGAGCCTCACATAGCTTCCTTCTTCTCTACTCTTGTGTATTTATACACCCACCCGTTGATCCAGCAAGCAGTAATTCCTTTCTCATTTGCTTATCAGTTTTGTCAAGTCAGCGGTTGCAACGCCCACTGACTTCTTGGCACTGCCTTTTCTGCTAAATTCAGTGAAATCTTCTTGAGAGACACTTACCTCAACAGTCTCCTAGCTTATTTATTTATGGAATAATATTTGGTGTGGTATCATGCATCATATAGCACTATAATAACTATCACTAGCTAATGTATTATCCTTTTGTAATTTATTTCAAAAGGATTTGTTTAAAAAAATTTATTACGTATATATGGATGATATGGACAAAGATTTTGGTGCTATAAGATAAGGATTTGAAGACAAGTGCCAATTAAAGTAAATCTAAAAAAAATTAATGGGAATATTTAATATTTTGCTCACCCACTCATTGGACCTCATGCTCCTCTTTTCTTACAAATTGATGCTTCTGTTATGATTACTTTCTACAAGATTAAATTCTTTCAGACCTGTTTTTTTTGAGTTGTATGTCTTTAACTGGGTTTTATTTTCTTTTATGTAAAAAGAATGAGTATAGAAGCTATAAATTTTGAATTATCGATTGCTCGTTAAATGTAAGATCCAAGACCAATCAAATTCCAAAGCATAAATGGTGCAAATTATCTAATCTAGTTACAATATGACATTTAAATCTTGAATTAAGATTCTTGTTGTATTAGTCTATGATTATATTTGATGTCGAAATATTAAATTTGATACGAATTCTTGATTTGAAATCTAATTGTAACAAAACTCCTCGCTCAACTAAAAACAAGATTCTAAACAAAATATCGTGTATAATAAATGATCATAGTGTAACAAAATCTCATTAAATAAATAAAATCATAGTAATTCTCTTGTGAGACGGTCTCACGAATCTTTATTTGTGAGACGTATCAACCCTACTGATATTCACAATAAAAAAAGTAATACTCTTGGCATAAAAAGTAATACTTTTCATGAATGACCCAAATAAGATATATGTCTTACAAAATACGACATGTGAGACCGTCTCACACAATTTTTTTTCATAAAATCAATTAATGCTCACATGAGGCAAATAACAAGAGGCCTCAATTGGATAAACTTTAATTCATTTTCTTTATAGTAGAGAGAAAATGTAATAAATATAGCGAATTAAACCAACCTCTTAAATCATTTCATTTCCAATAAGAAAGCAAGCATTAATTATTATTTGTAGCGAGTGGAAAAAGATCAATTTCAAATTTGAATTCGTTAAATAGCAAGAGTCGACTTAATTGCAAAACCATCAAATTGTATGCAAATTTGAATTTTAAATGAACTCATATTTAATAGAGACGCAATGTGTTTTCATCAAATAATTATTTTGCGAGATTTTAATCCCCAAAGATTCTTTAGCCATTTTGTGCTCAACGAGTATAGATTCTTCAGATTAATAATCTACTGAATGAAAAGTTTTTCAAGATCAAGCAACTCAATCCATAAGTGGTTCATCTATTAAGAATAAAATTGAGCACTTGACCAAGCTAGAGCTTCAACAAGATTAAGAGTCGGAGTCGGAGTGGAGTCGAGTCGAACTCAAGCATAGTACGGTTATGACCCAAAATATTATGTTTTCTTCCTATTCCCACTACTACTAGCGCCTTTAGATCCCTCAGACATGAAGGCATCCACAGCTGCCAATATCTGAACCTGAAATTTATGATTCTTTAAAGTTCCCCTCACCTTCCGAATTACTTGCTGTTTCATAACCTTTCGTTCTGTAGGAGTAAGATTCTTGCACTTGCTTATTCCCTTCAGAAGTCCAACCACGTACTCACCGCTCCCTCCGGCACCCTTCTCGATCTTTACAAGCTTTTCGACGACTTGCAAACCAAACATCCGTTCCATACATGTCTTGTTTCCCACTTCAACGATATCAAGAACGCAATGCACGCTCACTTCTCGGGTTTTTGGTGATTTGCTCTCCATTGAATGAACCAATCTCTCGAGAACACTTGTTTGGAGGGTTTGGTTCACAATTAATCCTCCACCAGAGCTGAAAAGCATGTTATGTAGGGTGGTGTATGCCGAATCTTGTAACTCGGTGACTGTGCACTGCATCATTTTCACGAGCTCGCTAATGATATCGTGTTCGAGAAACTTCTTGATAAATGGCTCTCCCCCGGAGCAAGCGAGCTTCATCAGAAGAAAAGCAGATTCAGACTTGATTTGGTCTTTTTGCATGATTTGTCCATATTGGAGGAGCTCTGAAAGTCTTTCGATGAGGGGGCTGCGAAGGATCATATCCCTTGTTCTTGTATCTTCAACCTTTTCTATTATTGGTATAAGATCTTGCATGGCTTCTAAAATCAGCTTGCTTTCACTGCTAAACAGATTTTGAATCAGATCTTCAAAAGTCTGTGGCTTTGGTGAGGGCAGTGAAGTTTGGTCAGATAACACAAACTTTTCTAGTCGAAGTCTTGCTTGCCAAGGGAGTGAACTTAAGGTACCAGGTCGAAGTGAACTACTGCCAGGGCCTCCAAGCTCGTAAAATGCTTTTAACAAGACAATGGCATTATTCTGAGCTACGTCTGATCCAGTCTCGAGCAGTTTGATTAGGCTCTTGTCTATATGAAAAGAGAACATTTTCTCCACAGCTTTCGATTTCCCAGCTCTGGTTAAAGACATTAAAGTCGTAAAAACACTTTCGTGCCACTCCTCCGAAAGGGGAGAAAGCAAAATTGCCAACTGATTCATGGGAATTTTTTGGAGAATTTCATCGGCAATCCTCTTGCTTCCGAACTCGGCAAGATTTGCTAGGACAGTTAAAATACTGGTTTGAATCAGAGGATCTTCGCAGGTTTCCAAAATATCTGCACATTTGTCTACTGTTTCTGTGTTTTCAAGAGATGGGAAATATTCAGAATAATCAGTCTTGGTAAATATATTTGTGATTGTGATTGCAGATGCCACAACAAGATCCAGTGATCCTGAGGATATCAGTCTTGAAATCTTGGGTCCCAATATCTTGCAGAAGCTTACTCTGCTAGCTTCAAATTCAGAAATTGACATGCTCACTTCAAGGGCTTGAGTAATTGCTTCCAAGGTTATCACTACTCGTTTTTCATTGGAAAGACACAGAGAATACTCAATCGTCTGCTCAGAAACTACTTTAACTGTCTCCTTACCAAAAATAAAAAGCCATGGACTGACAAAGGCATTTTTCTCTGATCCCGAATCAGTAAGTAACATTTTAACAGAATCATTTGTCTTGCTATCTAGGTAAAGGGAAACCATGTCGTGTATTTGGTATGAGGAATCAGCACCGACTTTTGTTAGCAATGAGCTTTCAATGAGCTTACATACTGTGAGAGAGAATAAAGTATCCAAACCAAGAACTGACCAAACCGCTTCTAGACAAATTTCTGGGATAGGTTCTGCCCAAGAAAGTGAAGCTAAAGCGACAAAGAGTTTTTTGGAGCCTACAGGCATTGCATTTAAGCTAAATTCTAATGATCCGAAAATGGTAACCGTGTTCTCAGCTTCTTTCTCATTCACATATGATATAGGGCCTGGAGCACATTCTGCATATGTGGATAGATTTGAAATGGCCTTTTCCCATTTCTCTGATCTAGTTTCTTTTCTGAGAGCCTTACCCATTACAGCAACTGTCAAAGGATGGTGACCACATCGTTCAAGCAAACTCTCAGCCACTTCCTAGGTATACAAAAAACATGTTCAAAAAATGTGAATTATCTTGGTTAAAATCGAATGTCAATAAACAAGCACAAATAGCAATAAAGGACATACAGGTAGCTCATCCTCTCGAAGGAGACTATGGTAAAGGAGAACGCTCTTGCTTATTTCTCTAATATCATCTTTTCCCAACTCTATCTTTTCAGCTTCTGCTATTTCATATACAGATTCATTCCTAGTGGTAACCAGGTACATACAATCATTATCATATAACTTAGCAAAGCGTTCAACGATATCTTGTTCCCACACATCATCTAAAAGCACCAAGATGCACTTCCCATACAATGCTTCTTGAAGCAAGCAACTAACATACTCAAGATCTCTACAATTTTCTTCTTTCATTTTTTTCCAAAAACCAATTTGCACCAGAAATTTACAAAGCTTTCTTGCCAATCGCCTCTGATATTCATCTTTATCACCATGACAAGAAACCCTACTGCAGTATTGCCCTAATCCAAGTTCAACTGCTCCATCCACAAACTTTGGAGGGAGATCCGAAGCTACTTGACGAGCTAAACATGATTTCCCAATACCAGATAGGCCAACAACTAGGACAACATGACGAGGGCCATTTTGCTCGAGCAAACTTCTAATATAAGCACATTTATTGGAAATCGGGTATCCATGATCCGAGCCTACTTTTAATCTCATAGGAATGTTTCTTGCCGTATTTTCTATCACATTTTCAACATTCTCAGTCAATATCTGAGATTCAAGCCACCAATTCAAGTCATGCCTCATCGAGCTCAATATCTTTCCAAGTGGATCCCCTATCATAGAATTCCAAATTATCTTCGTAAAATTTTTAGCTTTGCTTCTAGACGCAGCTCTTCTAGCTTTCACTATATTAGGATGAAGACGATCAATGAGGCTATTCAAGCTTTGGACTTGTCGATCCAATTGGGGATTGTGAAGCTTGTGAGCATGCTTTTGCTTAACACGGCGTGCCAAAGTCTCGAGCTCGTACACAAACTCCTCTAGGCCTCGAATCCTCTTAGGAGCTTCCTGAAGGTCCCTTGAAGCCTGCTCCATCGCCCCAATTGCTGATACCATGCTCGAAACAATCTGAGTCACGGAGGAAATAACTTGCAGAGCATCCATCTGATACCGAACTAACCAGTCCCACCAAATAAACTACCTTTTCTGATTCAAAATCATGTTAAAACCATCTGAAATGGTAGACCAAATCATCAAGAAATGGAGCTGTATAGTGATTCAAATTCTCCCAGAAAAAAAAAAAACATTTACGATTTGAAATCAAACTTGACTGGATCAAATCCAAGAAGACTTCGAACTCTTCTATAAATTCTCCACAACACCCAATTTTCAATCTTTATGAATCCCCTCTGCACATAAATCATTAAATCACCTTAAAATGCTGAGCCAGATAAAGCCCTTCGTCGTTGAGGAAACAAGAAACTCAACCTCTGAAAGGCCGACAAGGATAACAACTTTCTGAGCCAATAAACTCAAGCCAACATCATATGACACATCTTAAACCCAAAAAAAAAACGACAAAATATTCCATAAGACAGCTTAGATCATCCGATGATTTCCCACTCTATTACCTTGATACGCTTCCAAGAAAGACTTCCTTTTATTATCCTTCATCTCGAGGTAAATTCCACTAGATTCAGTTTTATTACCTAAAAAAGAACTGTTTTTGGGACTTGGGATGCAGGTTGAAGAGAAAATTTTAGTGGGATTTTTGTGTTGAATTAATTGATTGGTGATGCAAACGAGTTGGTCCAACTCCAACCAAAGAATAAGTGTGAAAAAATGTATTTGGTAGCGTAATCTTTCTATCGTTTACATGGGTGAATGGGTTTGACTGTGCTCGAATCTTAACATTAAAAAAGAATATTCAAGCTTTTTCTTTGGCCATGATAATACAAGATTTGATGCTATATATCTATCCAAATTCATTTAAATCCCCACTTTAATCTTAAAAAACCATAAAAAGAATACGTGATGAGCTAAAAAAGGGGGGAGGTGGAACTTGGAAGGCATTAAAATTGCGATGAATCAGTTTGCAAAATATTTTCTTCGAGAAAATGGGCAAATATTCTCTCTTTTGTGGCTTTCCGTCTTTATTTTTCCATTATCATCTTGCAAGTTCCATTTTTCAGGTATATAATAGATATTAAGCATGTAATCGAGTCGAGCCGAGTCAGCCGAACTCTTGAATGTTTGAGCTTGGTTCGTTTATAATCGAGCCGAGCTCGAGCTTTATTTAACGAATATATGCATGACTCACGAGCTTATTCAAGCCTTTATCGAGCCTAAACAAACTTAATAAATACTAGTTACTCTGCACACGCGTTGCGTGTGTACAATCTTTTTTATCATTATCGATTGACTAAAGTGAAATTTGACAAATTATGGAGGGACTAAATTGATATATGAATGATTGAAAAAATAAAAAATAAAAATAAAAGTGTGTGTTGAAATTTTTTTTTAAAAAAAAACAAAGAACAAAAATGCAATCTTAGTATCATATAAGGGTAAAATTGGAAAAAAAAGTTGGTGTCCTCTCTAGGTAGTTATTATCATTTCCTCACACTTAATAATAATAATAATAATAATAATAATATAGATGAATCATACATTTAAATTTTCATTAAATTAATTAAACAGTAAATTATATATTTAAAGAAAAATATATTATTCTTATTAATATTTGTAAATTTATTATAATAAATAAATTTAATAGATTTTTCTATATATTTTATAAATAATATGCAAAATCAATAAATAAAATATCAAAACTATTATTTTTTTATCTAAAAGATTACTCATGAACTTACCAACGAACATGTTCACGAGCTAACGAGCCGAATACTGTAAAGCTTGAGTTTGGTTTGTTTATCTTAACGAGCCTCCTTAAACGAACTCAAACGAACTTTTATCGAATCGAGCTTCGAATAGCTCACGAACAGTTTGATTCGTTTACATCCTTAATAGGTATATAATATGAAATATTTTAAAAATCCGACACGAAAGATATGAAAAGACAAATTTTGACCAAAGATAATAAATGTCACTCAAATTAATTAAATAATGAACCAATTATTACAAAAATTGATAATAATAATAATATTAAAACAATGAAAATAATTTAAAAATATAAAAAGTGTATAAAATCATGTCACAAATAAAAATATATCGAATGATACAAATTTCACTAAAAAAAATGAAACGACGAATAAAATAATTGACTAACACAAAATACATAAAACTTATATTAATAATCATTAAATGTAATTTAATTTTGAACGAAAATCCGTTTTCATTAATGCTACACAAGTATATATTTACTGTATAAATATCCCAACAATTAGCAAATTTTTATACCAACTTCAAATTCATTATCATCTAATAATCTTCATATTCAAACTCAAATTTGTATAATCATGGAAAATTATATTTATATACCAATAAGTTTATTGAGAGAAAATCAAAAGAATGTAAAGATACAAGTAATCATACTTCGATAAGAAAATCTGATTGTCGCAACACATAATTCAAAGTTGATTAGAAAACTCATAGTTGCTGATGATAAGGTAAAAATCATAATTTACATACAAAAAAATCATGCAATTGAATTAATAAATTCAAAATAATATAATGATACATAACATTTTATGTATATGTAGGGACAAATGATACATTGACTTCTATTTTCAAATATCATCGATCAATTCCAAAATCAATTGCTCAGCAACAAGAGATATCAAATATTTGAAGTAAACGTGAGGAAGATAAATAAGATTACCCAAATGTGGGTAGACAAGCAAATCGAATATTCAACTAAGATCACTGTTGAACAATTGATAAAACACAGAGAAACACTTCAAAAGGTAAAATTAAGTTATTTCATTACAATTTATGAAAATATCATATGTATAACTAAGTAACATCATAATCAAAATCACACTAAAATAAAAATAATAATATCAATATTAGTAAAATTTTATGTACAAATCGTTAAAATCTCAGATTTAAAATTAAAAATTAAATTAAATCAGAATTTTTTTATCTTAAAAATACAATTGCAAGATATTCTCTAATACTTTGAAGCAAAGATATCAAAAGTGGAAAACAAAACAAAACAAAACCTTAGTACGATGCATGCAACAATTGTATGAGAAGTGTAATCAAAACAACTAATGGAGACAGTTGCCCAAATAAGTGGACATTAAAATCACTATAATTCCAAGGTTATCATCACAAATAATTATACATAGATTTCAACTAAAAAATCTAAAAAAATAATAATATTAACAACACTGTATTTTATAGATATCGTTTGACATTATCAGTCCAAGAAAATGACTATATTGCAAGAATAACATTGTTTGAAGACACTGCTACAATGCTGATTAGAGTACCAGCCAAAGATTTCGTCCAAAAGATAACAAATAATTCAATTTAAATTTTTTGCTTTGTTATTATAACTCATGATTTCATTTCATAAAATAATTAAACAAAATAATAAAGTACATTTACTTACAGTTAAACATTTAAATTGACTATTTGCAATAACTCGAAGAAGAACAAACAAAAAAATACAAATTTGTATTTAGACCAACCAGAAACGGTGAAGATCAAAAGAATGGCCAGTCAATTATAATACATGCATTGTAGAAAACAAAAAGTGTGAGAGAAGAAAAAGATGAACCAAAGGAAATGGAGAAAACGACGGTCAAAGGGATATAAAAACGAAAAAGAAAGACACATAACAACCCAACTAAAGATCAAACTATAACAAAATAGAACACAAGGATTGAAAGATCGAAATGAAGATACCAGATGATGCAAAGTTATTAACGTTCAAAACTAAAGAAACCAAAAGAGAAATAAAAAGCAAGAAGGAAAAAATGAAGGGAAAAATCAAAATTAAACAAGAAAAACTTTAAATAAATAAATTGAAAACAAATTAAATATCAAATTAATATCTTAATTATTATTTGTTAAATGTAACACTTTACTATAGTTTTGCAATGTAAATTAACTTTTCGTAGTTTCTTTATTTCAAATGCAATGCACGTGTTGCTTGCTAGTCTAATATCTATATAAAATCATGAATAAGAATCTCAATTATGTTTTACCTTTGAGTCCTTAATAATACATATTTTACGATTTTGCTCTTCCCAATTTTTTAGTCTTTATCTTGATTGAGGTAAATTGTTACAGTTTCTGGATTTATGGTGTTTCAATTATTGTTTGGTCTTCTGCGTTAACAAACGTCGTAGTATTTCGAGTCTTGTTTCGTCTTCCATACTAATTTAAAACAGCATTTGATATCTTGTATATATATTCATTCCACATCGGACTCTGCTAAACGAGTATACAAAAACTCTCGTGAGACGGTCTTGCAGTTCAATTTTGTGAGACATGTGTTCAATTTGGGCCGTCTATGGAAACAAACATTACTTTTATGCCAAAAGTATTACTTTTCTGGTATTTAATCCGTGCGATGCACGAGAATATATTATTACAAAATAATTATTATAAAAAATTATATATATTTAAATTGAAAAAAAAACAATATAATTATAAAAAATAAAAATAAGAGACAATTTGTTTCGCTATTTTTGAAAAAATTTCTTAAATACAACGTATTTCGATTAATTTTTTTGGCTATAATCAGTATTATATATAAAAAAATTTAGATTGTGTTAGCCAGAGCAATGACATGGTACTTATCGTGTTTAATGTATGATGTCGATCACCAACCTCAATACATATTTAATTTTTAAATTTTCGAGAAGCTATATATATTATTTTTTAACATGTGATAAATAAATATTTTTAAATCAAATTCAATAAAATTAATGAGAAATAATTTTTTCAAAATTCAGTAACTTCGTCTAAATCTCCATTCACAAACAATTTTGTGACATGGTACGTGTTCGACACATTTGAAGGATAACAATAATTCCTTCATAAATATCTTTATCCATATATGTTGTGATTTTATTTATAAAATCTCTCCATAATGTACACAACAACATATTATTAATAAAAAAAAATGAAATATGTGAGTATAAGTAAATTATGTATAAAAAGAAAAATTATTTTATTAATATTTACTATATGTATTCCAAAACAATATCAATAAGTTTTATAAGGGTCTTCTAATAAGATGTGTACTTCATTTAGAATTGGTTTAATCAATTCCATTACGGAATATTTTATACTACCATATATTAGTGAACTTTGTAATATAGAAGAAAATTTTCACTTTAGGAAATACGTAATAATTAAAATTTTGTACAAATAGAAAAATAATATTTTTTACTTCTCGATTATGAAAGACAGATTCCAAACTTAATGTTTTATTGTTCTCTTTGTTTCCATATGTAGGTAATTCATAACAGCGAAAAAATCTAAGTTTAAAAGTCTATTGCATCTTGGAAAGATTCAACTCACATATGATGCTGAAAATAGGTGTCATTTCATAATTTAATTTTGAAGTAGATAAATTTAATAGGTGTTAGGATCGACTGAGAGTGAATAAGTGTTTAGAAGGGGGTTGAATAAACACTTAATAGTTTTCACAACTTCTTCGAATAATGAATCAGTTTAGTGATAACTGAATTCGAGAATCTTTTTCGTCAATAACAATCAGTTAAATAATGAAAGTGCGGAAATAAACTGAATGATAGATATAATAAAAACCGAAGTTAAGGGACACAAGATTTGTGGATGTTCGGAGATTTCAAACACTCCTATATCATCCTTTCTATCTCGAAAATATGATATTTACTAAAAGATTTTGATTTATACACTGATTTGTACAAACTCACTTCAGTTTTGGACTTAACAATGCCAAACTGAAACTCTTAGTTTCAATACAGTTTATCAATACTCAACTGATAAGTAACTACTTAGCACAACTGATCTCTACAAGATCGAATAATACACTATAGAATGTTTGTGCTTTTAAGCTCGAAGTATAGCATTGAATGATATGAATATGTAGATTAAGCGTGAGCTTTTGAGAGATTTAGAACTGAAAGAGTATGCACATAATTTTGCTTGGTAACTGATTGCTCGAATTTAGGATTCTAGATTTCAGATTACAGATTTTTTTTGCTCAGCTGATCTTCTCGGCTATTTACAGGCTTTGCTTACAACGGTAACAATAATCCCATTTGAATCTTTATATCCGTTGTATAGCCACGTCAACATTCTTCTGACAAACGTATACTGTAGCTTTTATGATAAGCGGAGTTCCCACTATGCGTTGCAGTCTGCTCTTGTACAATTGTCGGTTGATAGCTACATTCCTTAATTGATAACGTGTCGACTAATTTATCAGTTGACAAAGCTGATAGGATTAACTGATTGCTCTCAACTGATTGTAGTTTAACTGATCAGTTCCAACTGATCATCCAGTTGACTACGTAGTTCAGTTAGCTCAGTTCAGTTGCCTTAAATACGCATTAATCTTCAGTTCGGGTAACTGTCAGTTTACGATTAGTTTTAGTTCAATTACACTTAGTCTTATTGATTAGTTGTTCATCCTGTTCACGCTCAGTTTGTCAAACTCCGAAATTAAGTTTCCAACAATTTCCCCTTTTAGGTGTTTGACAAAACTTAGAATATATGAACTGATCAAACTGAACTCTTCGTAGATAAAATAATCTTTTATTAACGACTCTTTCAATGTACAGATTCGTACAAAGAATGAAAGAATAAAATAATCATCTACTGACTAAAATCCTCAAAATCTGCCAAATATTCTCAACTGAATATGAAGATTGTCTTCTAACTGATCTGGACTTCATCAATGTTTAGCTCATTTATCGGCTGGTCCTTGATCTATTCTCAGGACAATGGTTTCCAAAGCAATGAATTTATTCAAAACTGATTTTCTCTACAGTCGCTTGGCAAACACTTCAGTCCTGTATCTGACCCATTCATTGTAAGTCTTCAACTTCGATTCAGAAAACTTATTTACTTCTTCCCATATTAATCAATATGAGTCTGAATCGAGCTGGTTGGTCTGGGCTCTTCTATCATCTTGCCCTTACCTTTTGGGTCAGATAGGGCATGAGAAATGCTCAGCCCTGAAACAGTTGCATCCACTTTTTCTTGAATCACCACTCCCTTTGGTCTGGCAAAAGGTAGAGTAGTTGGGCCAGTGATGGTGATCAGTGGTGCTTTTACTCCAACAATTTTCTTCTTATCTCCAGATTCGTTGTGGTCTTCTCGGAGTGACCAGTTGGAGGTAGTAACTGCTGTTCAGTTGAGGAAGCAGCTGGAACTACTGAGATTGGTATTGCTCTGATTGGCTGTTGAGCTCCAGTTTCCCTCAATCTGTCAGCAGGGATGATTTCCAAAATAGTTGAGGGTTTGGTTTTTTGAGTCCTTGGCTTCTTCAAAATTTTCGGAGAATGGGTTTTCTCCGATTCAATCTCACTGACAATCAGTTTCCTCTTGATTGTCTTCTTTTTAGCTAAGTTTGTGGTCTTCTTGACTGATGTGGGAGCTGCCTGCTTCCCAATTTCCTTCTTGATTTTGATAAATTTCTCATGAGATATGTCCAGCATGGTCTTCGGAGGCTGAGAATTTTTGGCAGAGAAGATTTTGTACTTGGATGACTTCTCAGAAGAGTCATCCACCAAACCGTTGTGCTTCAGAATACAACTGATTGGCACCGCAAAGTCTTTGGACTGTTTAGATGATTAAACCATGTTCTTCAAAATATTGAACATAATGGTTGACCAGTTTAGCTTGCGTCCAATCACCAAGGCAGCCATTATCTGAAATTTCTCGAGTGTGAGGGCAGCAAAGAAACCTGCCTTGGCTAGAAGACCTTTTGCTACTATGTCTGCAAGCAAATGAAACTCATATTTGAGTTCTTTCTTGGGATCGGAGACCTTTATCTTCCTCCCATCAGCAGGCAAAAGTGTTAGCATCTCCTCCACATAAGCGATTTTCACTTCAGAATAGTGAGAAAGGCCATCAGACGGCAGTTGGAAGAAGGAGCTAAACATTTCTTCGTCAATAGTCAGCAACTTGCCGCTGACAGTAGTTGTAATCTTTCCTTCAGCTGAGAGGAATCCGTTGTTGTAGAAATCCTGAAATTTTTTGGAATAAATTTCTTAAGTGGATGACCCAAGAAATTTCCTCAATCCAATTGCTTCCAGTTTCTGAAAGATACCTTGAATGGCTTCGTCCTTAACAGAGAGGACGTAGTCAAAATCAATTGCCATAACATTGAGCATGTAGGCTAGAACTTGGCTTGCCATTCTTGATTGAATATCTGTGAGAAAGAAAGAATTCTAAGTGTTTGATAAGCTCTGAAATTTGAACTCGTGAAGAAACTGAAATGAGGCAGAACAATTACTTATGTTTGTGACTGTTCAAATTTTTGGACACGTGTCAGTCCAAGATAAATTTGGATAAAAACGTGTGTACGTGCGGTGAAATCGTGAATAGAGGTCTAATGGACTACGTGGAGTCACGTTTCATATTACTATTCAATGAATGACATAAATTAAAAGCGTAATTTTAACAGTCACATCACTTAATATGAAATACTTATCGATTAATCAGTTAACTTATATGATAAGATCAGTTAGGTCAATAACTAAATGATAAGTTGATAACTGAATCAGTTCAGTTGAAGACCATCTGAAGAATGTATTATCAGTTAACTAATCGATGTTCCCCCTAAACAAAGCGTATAAGTAATAGAGAGTAAGAAAATCTCAGTCTGGATAAATTAATTGTTTTCTGTTGACTGACGTCTCTTCGTCTTCCTTGTTTCTTCAGTTAGAATCTGTCTATAAATAAGATCAACTTTATTAGATAATAACAGTTAAGCACAGATGGATAGATCAAGCAATACCAGGAGGCCTAATCTTGCAGAAGGGATTTCATTCGTGGAGACTTGAAAGCAAGATATAGAAGACTTCCTCTTTGATAAAGTTATGTCCACCTGGACGAAGATACATGACTTGCAGATTATCCAAAGAGAGAGATTAGTTGCCACTGATGAACAAAAGGCAACTGAGATCGAGTATAAGAAGCGTCTCGATGTCATTCATACTTCAGACCTTGTAACTGATGAGGGTCTCTATTTCCTTATGCTTGACAAGGAGTATAGGTAATTAGAGAGAATCTTTTTTACAGAAGATTTTAAGAAAATTTCCGAGGAAATGTCCTTGTGGTTATCTGATAGGCTAGATGCATTAGACAGAGAATTAACCCGTGTAATAGCAGAAAGGTATTATCAATAAAATAGTTATTCCTGATTCATTGTGTTTACATTCTTTATACTAACTGATGATTAGTTTGACTAAAGAACAATTGACTAACTGAATAATAATTAGCAATCAACTGACATAATTAAATATAAGTTAAGTCAACGATTTTTCTCTAATTAAATTTGCATAAAAGTAAGAGGATTCTTATCCTTGGAAGATGAATCTTCGGAATAATACAAATGCGGCTCTTCATATGACTTCAAAACTTATCTATAAATAAGAATAAAGATATTAGTCACAATATCAGTTGGTTATTTCAACAAATAGTAAAAATTAACACAACAACAAATGGACACCGCAAGTAGTTCACGACAACCAGATTTGGCTGAGGATTTAAGCATTCCATTGAGGCTGCTCGAAAGCTGAAAATAGAAGACTTTGTCTTTGAGAAGACATTGTCAACCTAGTCAAAAATCCAGGAGCTGCAGTGTAAGGACTGTGTATCGTATTATCGTAAATCCTATATGATTATCGATAATTCATGAATTTGATGTGTGATTATACATTTGATGTATATCCTGACAATGGAATTGAAAAATGAATATTGAATATGAATTGAAGTTGTAAGAGCTCGATTGGAGAAGCCGGACGCCAATAAGTACAAAAATCAAATAATGGTACAGAACGTGTGGCGCTCGGGCGGTAGAAAGTGACCGCCCGAGCGCCAGAGTATGTGAAATGGATGTTCGAGCAGAACATGCCGCGCCCGAGCGGTAATTTGTGACCGCCCGAGCGCGGTACATATTTGAGTCGGGGGCAGAATGTCTCGCGCTCGGGCGTGAGAATTCTAACGCCCGAGCGCGAAGGCGGTAAAGATAAGAATGAGATTTTCGTTCATTTCCTTCTTCATCTTCTCCTCTGAAGCTTTGAGAGAGTACGAGAAATCTTGATTTCTTTCGTCCGAAATCACTTCGAAACGCTGTCTAAACGCGAAACAAATTATATATTTGTGATCGTCGCGTCGAGAGCTTTTAACTGAGGTAATTTTCTTCTAGTTCCAGCAGCTTGAAATATCAAAGTGCTGGAATAGCATGTATTTGAAGTTGAATTTCTGATATGTAGTAGAATAACCGACAAGAAACTTATATTCGAAGTCGGAATTGAATTATGATATGAATTTGATTTGATATGAATTTTTGAAGTTTCAAATGATATTTGAAACTCATATTAATGATTTTGGAATATGTTATTGATTGAAATGAGTATGTAATTGAAGTAGATAAAGTGTAATATCAATATCTTCAGGCTACATCAACTAGAAACGAAGAATTGAGGTATGTTGCGACCAGGGTAACATACGACAGGTATCTGTATTATATGATATATGTCGGATTGATTTGATTGATTGGAATGAGATTATGTGTCTATATGCCTTATTTGTTGATTTATGTGGCATACATGATATTGAGATTGAGATATCGATGTATAAAATAAATATTTTGTTAACACACATCATTTTATGCATACATCGATACATGACATGCACGTTGAGCTATGATCCTTGGATACCCTGATATGATTTGATTGGCTTCCGGGGTTTGTGAACACAATCGCTATGCCGGTATTATATGACCCGTAAAGCATAGACAATTGTGGCCCCATATGATTGGATATGAGATTTGGCACTTGATGGCGCTTTGCCGACGCTATCATACGAGTATCCCATATTGGCCGGTGTGCCAGCTCGAGCATTGGTTTGATAGCGATTTGATTGATTCTGACATGTGCTCAGTGGATGAGCATTTGACCCGATACCTCCACGACATACATGCATTGCATACCATATATCATTGCTTAGATATCTGTGGTATATATGATTGGTTGTTCCATACGGAGCTTTGCTCACCCCCAAGGGGGGCTGTTGTTGTCTTTGTGTGTGGACAATGGCATGTACTCCAGGATATCAGGAGACCGGAGAGGGTACTTCTGGAGGGAGCCACAGCTTGAGCTGAGGTTTTATGTTTTGTCTTGTTCCCAGTATATATGTATATGTATCTATATACCGGGGCATGTCCCGAGAATGTGAGTTGTTTGTATATGATAGATTTTGATTTCGTGTGAGCATGTTTATGACGTGAGATTAAATACTATTTTTAGTATTCAAATAAAATGATTTGGGCTCATTGTAAAGAAAATTTAAACTCGTTTTCCGCTGTAATTAATTAACCCTAATCAGATTGCATTGTAATAACGATTAGGAGCTAAGGGCCCCACATGCAGTCCTCCAGAGAGGAAGAATCGGAGGTCACTAGAAAACGAGTGGCAACTGAAGCTAAATATATGATTCGACTTGGTGTTACTCAACCTTCAGAAATTTTTACAGATGAATGTGTCCTTCATCTCATGCTACTCAAGGTGCAGAAGGTTCTAACAGAGATAGCTCATTCAGATGAATTTACGAAGTCTGCTGCTGGCAAATTATACGCATGTATGAAGTTTTGGCTGGAAGAAATAGAGATAGAGAAAAAACAATGTAATAGTTACTCGATTCAATCAATAAAAATTATATCAGTTAATGTTTGTTTATTCTTTATACTTCTACATCCTAACTGATACTAACTTAAGAGATAATCAGTGACAGTTAAACAATCTACTAACATACATTTCAAACTGATATAACAAAGCAACTAATATTAAGACAAATCAATTAAACCAAGAATGTTTTGAAAGAAAGAAAACTTAGTCTCGGGTAATGGCTTTATGCAGATGTCAGTTGCTTGTTGTTCAATTGAAACGTACTCCAGTCTGATTGCCTTCTTTAGAGTATGATCTCTGATGAAATGATGTCTGACGTCGATGTGTTTGGTCCTGGAGTGAAGAACTGTTTTATATGTAATCGCAATTGTGCTTGTATTATCACAGAAGATTGGCGATTCTTCTGCAATAACTCCATAGTCTTTCAGTTGTTGCTGAATCCAAGTAGTTGAGCGCAACAACTTCCAGCAGCTAGATATTCTGCTTCAGTTGTGGAAGTTTCTATGGATGTTTGCTTCTTGCTGAACCATGAAATCAGTCTGTCTCCTAGAAACTGACATGATCCACTGGTGATTTTACGATCTAGCTCACACCCTGCATAATCTGAATCTGAATATCCAACGAAATTGAAAGATGAGTCCTTAGCATACTATAACCCCACATTTTGTGTGCCTTTAAGATATTTCAATATGTGTTTAGCAGCTGAAAAGTACGATTTCTTAGGATTTTCCTGAAATCTAGCACACTTGCAAACAACAAATACAATATCAGGACGACTAGCAGTTAGGTATAACAAAGAACCTATTAAACATCTGTAGAGTGTCGTCTCAACTGATATTCCCCCATCATCTTTATATAATTTAATCGATGAACTCATGGGAGTACTTGCAGCTGAATATGTCTCCATGCCAAATTTCTTAATCAGTTCCTTCGTATATTTGGTCAGACCGATAAAAGTATCAGTTTTCAGTTGCTTCACTTACATACCGAGAAAGAACGTCAGTTCACCCATCATTCCCATCTCAAATTTTTTCTGCATTAACTTGGTAAATTTGTCGCATAATGTGGGGTTAGTTGACCCAAAAATAATATCATCAACATATATTTGCACAAGTAAAATATGATCATTCTTTGAAAATTTGAACAGAGTCTTGTTAACTGATCCAACAATAAAGTCATGATCAGTTAGAAATTTTGAAAATGTTTCATACCAAGCTCTTGGAGCTTGTTTAAGACCATAAAGAGCTTTGTTCAAATGATAAACATGATTAGGAAGAGAGAGATTAACAAAATCTGGTGGTTGTTCAGCATATATTTCTTCCTGCAACTGACCATTTAGGAATGCACTCTTGACATCCATTTGGTATACTTTAAAGTTTTTTAATGAGGCATATGCAAAGAATATTCTGATTGCTTACGGTCGTGAAACTGGTGCATATGTCTCGTCATAATCTATCCTTTCTTCTTGCCTATATCCTTGTGCCACAAGCCTTGCTTTGTTGCACACAACTGAACCTTCTTCGTTCATTTTGTTTCTGTAAACCCACTTTGTACCTATAATGGTTTTAGAAATTGATCTTGTAACTAAGTTCCAGACATTTTTATGGGTAAACTGATTTAGCTCTTCTTGCATAACATTTATCTAGTTAGGATCATCAAGAGTTTCATCAGTTTTCTTTGGTTCCAGTTGGGAAACAAAAGCTGAATGGATAAATAAATTAAACATTTGATTCCGAGTTCTTAACGGTTCAGATGGATTACCTATTACCAATTCTGGTGGGTGCGATTTCTTCCATCTGTATTCATCATTGGTTGGATCGATTTGAGCAACTGGTTTAGTTGGTAGCTGAACGTTTTCTTCAGTTTCAGTTGTTGATGCTTCAGTTGGTATTTGAATCTCATCATTTTGCTCTACCAACTGATGATCAGGAACAATTTCTTGTCCAACTGATTGATCCAATATCTCTGGTTCAGGTGTTTGAAGAAGATTTCGATTGATATGAACTTCTTCTTCACTATCATCCTCCAAACTAATATCTGTAAAGCGATCAAGTAGCTCAACTGGATCAGTTGGCTTATCATTTAGTGCAGATTCATGAAATACAACATGAATTGACTCCTCTACATTTAAAGTGCATTTATTAAATACTCCATAAGATTTACTAACTGATGAATAACCCAGAAATATTCCTTCTGCAGACTTTGCATCAAATGCTTTTAAATGATTTTTGTCATTATCGTGAATAAAACATCTGCAGCCGAATATTCTGAAGATAGATACCACACTTTTATGTCCATTCCAGATCTCATATGGCGTTTTTAAATGATTTTTGTTAATCATTGATCTTTTCTGAGTGTAACATGTAGTGTTTACTGCTTCTGCCCAAAATATCTGAGAAATACCAAAATCAGCAAAAGCATTGTTCTAGCAGCTTCTTTAAGGGTTCGATTTCTTCTCTCAACTACACCATTTTGCTGAGGAGTTTTTGCTGCTGAGAGCTCATGCTTGATCCCAGTATTTTCTAAAAATTGTGAAAGATTTTGATTGATGAATTCAGTCCCTCGATTAGACCTTATTCTGTCGATACCAAATGATTTTTCATTTAATAATCTTTTAAAAAGTTTAATTAGTTGTGCAACAGTTTGGTCTTTTGATTTTAAAATGATAACCTAAGTAAATCTTGAAAAATCATCAACAATTACCAAAGTGTATTTCATTCCCCCTAAACTCATTACTGGTATAGGACCAAAAAGATCCATATGCAGCAATTCTAAGCATCTGGAGGAAGATTTACTACCCTTGTGTTGGAACTTTTCAAGTTCGCAATCTTGATTTTGATGATAACAAAACTTGTTAATTATGTTACTGATAATCTACTTTAGTGTGCAGTAGCTAGGATCACTCACGAGCTGTTTACATCGCAAGCTGAAGATCTAACTGATCGCACAAACTGAATCAGTCTAACTGTTACGTCAATTGAGTAGTACAGCTGATTGTCCAGTTGATAGGTGGTTCAGCAGGAGAACCTCATAAGCCAGGCCAGCTGAAGGAGTGTTCAACTGATGAAGAAACCCAGCTGATCAGTCCAACTGAACAAGAGTGAAATCAGTTCCATTGATGAGTCAACTGATTTCACAAACCCAACTGAAGATCAGTTCAGCTGACCAGTTTGAAGCATCAGTCAGAATCTTTCAGTTATGGATGAAGACAATCTCTTATAGTGGAGTCCAGGTGTACGTGAAGGTACAAAACCATTGTCCAGTCCAAGGACAATAATGAACGTTGCATCAGAGCATTAAAGACAAAACGTTTCAGAAGGACAGCCTAAAAGTCGAGATATAAAGTCCAAGAAATGAATTCAAGATGCAACGGATACAATAAATGAGTCTCACTGTACGTTCGGTTTTCCCGCCTATATAAAGAGAAGATCTGTGAAGACTCAAACATATACCACCAGAAGAAGCTGAAGAAAAAGAACGAGATTCAATATAAAAAGCTTCTTCAAGAGAGAAAATAAAGGGCACGCACATTGCACATCTGCTTTCAGAAGCATTCAATATGTGCTTTAGCTTTGTTCAACTGGTTGTTCGGCCTATATCTTTTCTGAACTGGTTTACAGTTATAGTAATTGAAATAACCATTAGGAGAGTTCCAGTATTTATAACCGAACCTTTTAGGTGTCCAGCTTCGCGAATCAGTTGAACTCTTAGAGCTATAACCAATTCCATACCTTTTAACATTGTTCTTATTTTCAATAGGCAGCTCAACCGGTCAACTTGACTAAGGTTGTTCTTGTACCACAACTGATTTGACAAAGTGAATACATTTCCCTTTGCACACTTTCAGTTATGGCTTTGTATCATTGTTAGAAATTTCATCTTGGTTGCTAAAGCCTAAAATAGTTTTATCAGTAATTGATTTTTGCATATCTTGCATTTCAACTAGTGCAATTGATGATTTATTTCATGCCTGAATACGCTTAGTTTGCTTTGAAATCTCAAGCTTTAACTGCTTAATCATAGATTGATTCTTGCTTCTTTCGGCATTCAGCTCAGCAATCTCATGTTTAAGACTCAACATTTCAACTGATTCATCAGTTTCAATTTATTGTCTTTGGGATCAATTTGCTTTGCTTTGGCTTTCTCAAATGATTGAGCAAGCTTGTGATATTCATTGACCATGTCATGTAATGTATAAATAAGTTTGTCTCGTGTAAAGTTAGTTGAAATGAAATCGGATACATGTTCACTGGTTGATTCCAATTTTGTGTCATTAGCCATCAGACATTTCACTTATTCTTCATCAATGGAGCTGCTTAAGCTCTCAGATTCTGATTCATCGCTGTCAATTTCTGCCCATTTGGATTTACCTTCCTCGGCTAGAAGAACTTTGTGTTTCTTTCTGAATGATTTCTTATCATCCTTGGCTTTTCTCCTATGTTCAAATTATTATTTTCTCTTTTCAGCTGAGCATCGACTATCCTTCTTTGCCTTAGGGCAGTCAGCAATAAAGTGTCCAGTTTTGCCATAGTTGTAGCAAGCATTTGGTTCTTCTTTAGTGTTATTCTTCTGATATTGTATTTAGAAAGAACCTTGATTTCTTCTCATGAATCTTCCAAATTTTTTGACAAATAACGACATTGCGTCATTACTTAACTAATCAGCAGTTTTCTCAACTGAACCAGTTTGTTCCAGTTTGATAGCACTAAGAGCAGTTGTAGCTGCTGATGTAGAAAGCTCTCCTTCTCTTGTTTGCAACTCGAACTCATAAGCTTTTAGATCAGCAAATAAATCGTGTAATTCGACCTTATTCAGGTCCTTTGATTCTCTCATGGCCATGGTCTTAACATCTCATTCCTTGGGAAGACCTCAGACCACTTTCAACGCGATTTTTTTGTTTGAATACACTTTTCCAAGTGCATTCAGTTCGTTTATGATGATGCTGACTATCTCATCATATTCGTTCACAGATTCTTCAGTCTTCATTTTGATATTGTCGAACTTCTGAATAGCAACTGAGAGTTTATTTTCTTTGGTTTGCTCATTGCCTTCACAGAGCTGAATTAACTTCTCCCAGATTTCTTTTGTAGTCTTGCACATCTTTATCTTGCTGAAAGTAATTTCATCCAGCGTTTTGTACAAGATATCTTTAGCCACATTGTCCAAATTAGTTTTTCTCTTTTCTTCTGCAGTCCATCCTTCTATGGGCTTTTCAATGCGATGTTGTTCACCATCAGTTATGGCAACAACAGTGTTTGCTTTCAGTATTTTCATAGGTCCGTCAGTGATAACGTACAACATATCATCATCTTGTGCAGCTATATGAGCCTGCATTATAATCTTCCAATCGTTAAAATTTTCTCCGGAGAACATTGGAATTTTGTTGAAGAAAGACATGATAATCAGTTTTGTAGGTAGGAATATCCAGGGACAAGATTAAACTGCTCTGATATCCCTTGTTAGGATCGATTGGGAGTGAAGAAATGTTTAGAAGATGGGAGGGAGGGTTGAATAAACACTTAACAGTTTTCACAACTTCTTCGAATAATGAATAGTTTAGTGATCAACTGAATTCGGGAATCTTGTTTGAAAGTATCAATCAGTTAACTAATGAAAGTGCGAACATAAACTGAATCATAGATATAATAAAAACTGAAATTAATGGACACAAGATTTGTGGATGTTCGGAGATTTCAAACGCTCCTACATAATCCTTTCTATCTCGAAGATATGATATTTACTAAAAGATTTTGATTTATACACTAATTTGTACAAACTCACTTCAGTTTTGGACTTAACAATGCCAAACTGAAACTCTTAGTTTCAATACAGTTTATTAGTGCTCAACTGATAAGTAACTACTTAGCACAACTGATCTCTACAAGATAGAATGATACACTATAGAAGTTTGTACTTTTAATCTCGAAGTATAGCATTGAATGCTATGAATATGTAGATTAAACGTGAGCTTTTGAGAGATCTAGAACTGAATTAGTATGCACGGAATTTTGTTTGGTAACTGATTGCTCGAATTTAGGATTCTAGATTTCAGATTACAGATTTTTTTTGCTCAGCTGATCTTCTCGGCCATTTATAGGCTTTGCTTACAAAGATAACGATAAATCCATTTGAATCTTTATATCCGTTGTATAGCCACGTCAACATTCTTCTGACAATCGTACAATGTAGCTTTTCTGATAAGCGGAGTTCCCACTATGTGTTTCAGTCTGCTATTGTAAAATTGTCGGTTGATAGCTACGTTCCTTAACTGATGACATGTCAAACTGATTTATCAGTTGACAAAGCCGATAGGATTAACTGATTGCTCTCAACTGAATGTAGTTTAACTGATCAGTTCCAACTGATCATTCAGTTGACTACGTAGTTTAGTTAGCTCAGTTCAGTTGCCTTAAATGCGCACTAATCTTCAGTTCGGGCAACTGTCATTTTACGATTTGTTTTAGTTCAGTTACACTAAGTCTTCTTGATTAGTTGTTCATCCTGTTCACGCACAGTTTGTCAAACTCCGAAATTAGGTTTCCAACAGTAGGATAATAGAATAAAATTGATTTGCAATATAATATGCAACACTATATTATTTATAATTTAAAATTCAAATAAGGCATCGCAAGAGACAAAAATTATACAGCGGCTGCTTTTGATAGAATTACACCATGCATTAACTATTTCAAATTATGTAAATCTCGAATTGCATGCATTGGTTGTCAAACATTTCTGATTATTGAAAGTAATACGCATGTTTATTGAGGGTAATTTAATGTATATTTGAAACTTTTTTGAATCTTTCTCTTTTAATTTTCTTGAGCTCTCTTATTTTTATTTTAATAAGGCCATTACAATATACATATGATTTTGGAAGAAAACTACTATGCATTAACTCTTTCAAATTAAGGTAATCTCGAACTAACATGTATTTGGGGTCAAACATTTATAATTGCTAAATGATAATTTAATGTCCATTTGAAAACCTTGTTTAAGTGATAACTTTTAATGCTCAACCAATTTTATAAAGAAAAACTAAATAAATTAATTAAATATTATATTTTTTTAGTACTAATTTAGGCGGGAAATTTTCTATTTTGGAAAAAACTTTGTTTCAGATATATATGGGCGAGGTTGATCTATTTTACGAATAAAGATCCGTGAGATCGTCGTACAAAATATCAACTCGAGTAAGTATCAAAGGAGCCACACAACCCACCAATTTTGGTCATGAAAGCCCGCCTTATTAGCGAAGGTATTTCCCTGCCAATCTCAATGAGTTGCTTGGCTTGGAATGCATGAAGGCTTGGGAACCGACATGCTCTCCGTGAATTAAGGCGTCTTATAGCCGAAATAAACCCACTTTTGATCTTTATTAGTGAAACTAAATTATTCGTGTCTCGATGTCGGGTGTGGACAGGTAGCCTCAACTTTAGTGGCACTTTTCTTGTGGATTGTTATCTATGGCGAGAACCTTTTAACATCATTATTAAATCGTACTCGTCAGGTCATATTGATTGCACGATTAAATTTGGATTGAATGAATTGATTCACAGGTGTTTATGACAACGCTTTAGTTTCTCTTAGGATCAAGTTGCGATGATCTATACCGACATTTGTAGAGATACATGTATGTGACCCACCATATTTTGTTGATTTCCAATAACTCGTATCAAACTTCAAAGAAGTTTGAAGACCACATTGACACCTGACAATAGATTATGAGTTTTTCCACCATAATTTCCACAAAGTACGCGTGCTCTCAGCAACAGTATACTCAAGTCTAACAACTCTAATGAAGTAATCTTTCACATATGCAATCAAATCATTCTTATCCTTAAAAAGCATATTTACAGATAGCTCTACTTTGTCTGAATTACAATAGTTGGATCGCAAATTAGAAGGTACACCAATAGAATCAGGAATTTCACACCCGAATGCTCCAAATGTATATTGTTTAATTCTTTAGTAACATGCACAATATATTATTGCGGCTTATGAAACCCCCGTACGAAGAAGTACCCTGTTAGTTATGGAAACCACCTTCGAAGAGTTGTAGAATGTATAATTCGGTTTCATGCCCCTGACATCATGGTTAATTTGCTCTGTTTCCACATACAAATTCAACATATATATATATATATATATATATATATTGCATTACAAACTCTAAAAATTCAACATATATATTGATATTGCATTATAAACTCTAAAAATTCTTCATAAACAATGTTGACATGTACTTCATTTCAAGATGATTTTTCCATGAACGCATATTTCGTTGACAATTTGATAGTAAACTTCATTGGATCGATATTTAATTTCGTACTCATAACTTGAACAAACTCCAACAAACTAATAGATCGTTATAATAGAATTGGTCTCACATGTGAGATGCTATATTCGACCTATCTGTTTGGACAATAATATCACCATCCAAATATAAGAAAACCCCGATTGTATCCATCAAACTGATTGGAGAAATTGAAAAATGAAATCGTGCGTTTAAAATTTTAGAAGAGTTGATGAAATCTGAGATAAAATGTGAAAAGAAGCTCAGTCTACATAATGAATTTGGTTCGAAATTTCAAATTTAAGTCAATCCGTGAATCGCAGAAAGTCTATAATCGTGGAAATTCGCATGCAACAGCGTTTTTGGGTTTAGAAACTCTAATAATCTTGATTTTGATGATAACAAAACTTTTTATTTTGTTTCTTATATATTTACACAAGTGTGAAGTTTTTAACTCAAGATGGAAGCTGAAACTCGAATTTATCCAAACTGAAAATCTGGCAAGCTTCGTTATTTTGATAATATCTCACAGCTCCATAATCCAAATGATCAGACACCAAGACAACGAATAGAAAATTCAATTTGGCACAATTCATATTTCATGTCAATTGAGCTAAATCGGATTTTATCTAGGCCAAACCGATAGTTGAGACCAAACCGATAGCACGAAAACAACAATCAGTTAGGCATGAGCAGTTGCGGTATTTTGGTCAGTTTGATCAGCTCGATTATTTAAATGAAACGATCCAGTATGCCTTACGAAGCTAAGACGGTGATCTACAAATCATATTGAAAAGTCAAAGTCTGAATCGGAGTGTAAAATGTTGATAAATGATGATGAATCTACTTGTTTTGCATAGGCTGAAATCAGCAAGACTGATTTCACCATAACTCATCAGTTTGGTTCAGTTGAGCAGTTGACCAATTTCAATTGAGCAGTTTCAGTTGAGCAAGTTCAGTTGAGGAGGTTCAATTTACCAGTGTAGTATAACTGAACCAGTTGACCGGACTAGAACTAATCCAGTTGAGCAGACCAAAACTGAACCAGTTGCGCAAAATTGAACCAGTTGACCAAACTGAACCGGTTGACCAGGAGCAAAAATGAATGACCAATTTAGGCTCTGGTAAATGTCCAATAAGACGAATTTGACCATTGCAATTTCAGAAACAATACAGAAACTTTCTAAAATATCATATTCTTGTATCTAACGTTTATATCATTGGTGAGGCCTATAAATACAACATCTTGAAGATCAAACAAATGCTTTTTTGGAAGGGGATTCAAAGCATTGACAATTAGCATAAAGAAATCTGCTAGTTGAGAGCACAAGCTCTTGTGTGACGATACATTTAAGATGTACACTGTAAACGATAAATCTCACACACACAATTAATCACAAATATACAAGAGAGTTGAACTTCAAGGATTAGCTGAGCGAGTCTTCAAACAAAGAAGTAAAACAATGTGTTTGTAGTTTTTTCATTTGAGACGTTAAACAATATTATGATTGTGAGATGCTGCCTGAAACCTTGAGTGCTTGGAGTTGTAATTGGGTGTTGTCTTTCTGGATCGGGTTTATGAGTTGTTAATCTCTGAACAACCATAAACAAATTCGTGTCTATTTGTTTATTAGCATTTATTTATCATTTCCATCGTTTTAAAGATGCTTTGTTGAAACATTTTATGTATTCTTCAAATATCAAAATATTGAATATTAAGTGTTTAATAAAATGTTTCAATCAAAATACTTTTACTCATTCAACTTGCATATCTTTTAAATGATTTACAAAAGTTTAATCGGTTTCTACGAATGATTATTTCGAGTTTCTTCTGCTTGGTTTACAAATCAAACTTTATTTAATTCATCGGTGTTCAATATTTCAAGATCCGAGCTATTGTAGCTCAATGATTATCCCCCGAATCGATCCTATCAAACTTCAACAACATCTCGGGGGAAGCGTTGCAGCTTTTCGCAACGTCCGCTACTATGAGCAGATTTCGATACAAAATATTATACATCCGTCATTGGTAACAGAATTTTACGATAATTTTGCGAAAAACTCTACCAGTATTTTGAAATTCCATTTAAAAAAAAAATTAATTATGAAAAAATCCCTTCGATGTACTTGATTTGAAATAGTACGTGTACAACAGACACGGCCAGTTGTTCAACTATTTGCAAATCAAAACAAATTTAATTTGGAGGGCTATCGATAGAAGAAACTGTCCTGATAATGAAAAGGCCACTTTCTAGATCACTTTATAATTTATTATTATTATTTATTTATTTATTACATTAACCTAACATTTCGAAGCTACCAGTTATTATTACATTTAAATATTCAAACAATCTTTCCAGCAGCTTCATCATTTAACGTTTTACAATATTGATCTCTGTTTGGGAGTTTCTTGCTATTTTCATCTGTCACACATGCATACATTCTTACTGCTGCAATAGTTGAGGGAAGATTTCACCTTATCTTGTGGGACACTGCCCCATGAGAAGATCAAAGGCCCAATGTTTTGTGTGAAAATTAAACATTTTGAAGATAATATAAACAAATCTTGCCATCTCGTTACTTCCAATGAATTTTTTTATATAATTTCAATTGACAAAATATGAATTTCCATATCAATCACAACGAATCTCTATAAAATCTAAAATTTGAAAAACAATAGAATTTACTTTAAAGTTACATACATACGTGGCCCTATAGACCTTCACGCAAACAAAACGAACCTAAGAATTAAAATTGAAAATTCATGAAATAAGTTTTCTAAAATATTTAAATTTTTTTTAAGAAAAGGTTTTTTAATTTAAGGAGTCTCTGATGTAGCATGGGCACGTAAGCATTTACACGCGTCTTTGAAATCAGACACTTGGCATCTTCCTACTCTCCCCCATACTATATATAAACCATTTGCCTGACTTTTGGATTCATCATTCGAATATCTTGCGAAATTGGTAATTAGAATTACGAGCTTGAGATAATTTGTCCGCGACGAAATCTTCACAGTTGAAAATGGCATCCAACGATCAGATCAACTACAAAGCCGGTGAAGCCAAGGGTCAGACTCAGGTACTCTTTTGTTCTTGATCATTTGTAGTTCTTGAATGCATTTGCTTCCGATGGCAGCTGACAGAAGTCGATTTGAACTCGACATGTTTTTTTTTTTTACAGGAGAAGGTTGGACATGGAGTCGACGCTGTGAAGGACCATACCGAGGGAGCCAAAGATAACACTGGAAACTTCTTCACCTCCGCCAAAGACAAAGCTGGTGAAACCGCCCTAGTCGGCAAGGACAAGGTGACCGGCGCTGGCCAAGCCACCTGGAACAAGGCCGGTGAAACTACCGAAGCCGCCAAGGACAAGGTGACCGGCGCAGGCCACACCACCAAGGACAAGGCCGGTGAAACTACGGAAGCCGCTAAGGACAAGGTGACCGGCGCAGGCCACACCACCAGGGACAAGGCTTCTGAGACTACAGATGCCGCCAAGGATAAGACCAGCTGTGCAGCTCACACCACTAAGGATCATGCGTCGGGAGCGGCGGAATCCGGCAAGGAATCAGCTGAATCCGGCAAGGAGAAGGGAGGCAACATCATCCAGAAAACCGCGGATGCACTGAAGAATACTTTCGGCGCGGGGGCCGACCAGAAAGCCGACCAATAAATTGAATATTGAATTCCAATATTGAATATTGTTATTTGCTTTTGTTTTTGTTTTCGTTTTGGTATGTCTGGGGTCATATGTTTCATTTGGATGTTAAATGAACATTGTAAATGAGGAAGCCTTTTCCTTTGAATTTGGTGTGCCAATTTGTGGGTGTGGCTTTCTTGTGTCTTAGTAATATGGTCTTATTAACTAATACTATTTCTATTTTGTTTTAAGTTCTTGGAAAATTTTTTATCTAACGCAATGATATGTTACTAGTTGTTGGATAGAAAGTTAGCATTTTGGTTTGCCACAAGTTTTTTGTTCTTGCGTTTTACCAGTTGACATCAATTAGACATTTATAAATTCACTAGAGGTAGAAGCTATGTCATCAGATTTTTCAATACAAAAAATATGTTCATTTGACTCATTATTCCTAGCGCATGGCATGATACCAGTGCCACAATCTCCCCAAAATTTGAGTGGAAGGGATGGCTTAAAACCAAAAAATATGTGTGCGCATTTGTTGGGTTGTACACTTACTCTTGAAAAATCCTATAATTTATCAATTCTAACAGCTCGACTAATTGGTCAAGCTGAGTCCCAAAGATGTCTCTTGACACAGTGTTCAGTAGCCAAGATAACGCTAATGCATCGACTCATTCCCACCAAGGAAAATGCTTGCCTCTTCAAAGTTCCATCAATAAATGGAATTTTGTTCTTGCTAACATTGTCCTTGCTCCAGACACCATATCAATTGACCACTGATTAAGTGCATACCTGGATTGAATGTACAATGGATCGTTAAAATTGATTTTTTCCATGAATGTAGTCCCTCGAACAGCTCACACAAGAAGCCAAAAATCAACTGCTCGCACTGGTATACTGATACTGTGAAGAAATTGGATAAGTATCTGTGAATCCAGGTGAATTATGGGGAAAAATCGTCAAAGATCAAGGCTCTACCACTGGTGAAGTTTGGTTTTCGGGTCTCTCGGGTGATGTGGGAGATACGTTTAAACAGACTAATTTGCATTGTGACAATAATATAGCCCTTCCAATTGCGACGAATCCTCTTCTTCATGAGCTTGCTAAACATATCCAGATTTACTGTCTCTGTCCGCTGTCGCTTGATTAGGGAGCAAATCAAAGATAATGAAAGGGTTTTGTTCCTTGTAAACTTACTGGAAATAATTAAAACGAGTATATCAAAATTTGGTGTTGTATTAGGCTGTTGTCAACACCAGCGCACAACATACAGCGGAAATTAACTATTGACAAACAAATATAACTTGAACAAATGAAAATTGGTTATTTAAATTATGCACAAGTGCACATATTTGTGCAATGCCTCATGGCAATAAAATTCACTAGAAAAATATGTAAATCGTTTCTTTTAAGGTACATGTAAATCGTTTTAACAAAAGAATAATAGTGAGATTAACAAAACTAAATTCATTGACATTCCAAGGAATTAAAATATGAATCAACAACACAAATCAAATCTAGATACACAAACACATCACATATTGCTTAAAACAACCGAAATCACTCTTCGATCAACACTCTGCGTCAGTGTTGTTTTTCGAATTTTGGCAATACCAATCTGCAACACTGAAAGTATGTGAATCAATCACACAAAGCATTCACACCAAAAATATTCAATCTTTGAATCCAGCAGCATCTTTGTTATTTTCAAGAAAAAACTATTTTCCACTTCTCTCTCGTTATTTCCTCTATATAGATCTTTTTCTCTTTCCTCAAAATCTTTCCATAGATACTCAAATCCTACAAACAAGGAAAATCAAGAGTTTATTAGGAATAGAACTCTATTTTAGACTCACTACAAGAAAATTAAGAATCAACAACACACATACGACAACGGTTTTAGTTAAAACCGTTGTCAAAAAACTTTTAACAACGGGAATAGAACTCTATTTTAGACTCACTACAAGAAAATTAAGAATCAACAACACACATACGACAACGGTTTTAGTTAAAACCGTTGTCAAAAAACTTTTAACAACGGTTTTAACTAAAACCGTTGTCGTAGATAATTTTTTAAGCAAAAGACAACGGTTTTTATAAAACCGTTGTCTTTTGGGGGTCAAAGACAACGGTTTTTAGGGTCAATAACAACGGTTCTGTAAAACCGTTGTCTTTGAACGTTTATGACAACGGTTTCATGAACCGTTGTCTATTAGCGTGTTTTTTTGGACAATCGACAACGGTTTTAGAAAACCGTTGTCGATTAGCGTGGGTTGATAGTAAAAGACAACGTTATTTAGCGACGGTTTAATTCAAACTGTTGCTAATATTTGCGACTGTTTGAATATAACCGTCGCAAATTCAAAAACTTGATCCCGCCTAAACTTCCCTCCTTTTTCATCCATTCACTTCAAATTAGCGACGGTTAGATTTAACCCGTCGTTAATTTGAAATTAGCGACAGTTATATTTGAACTGTCGCTAAAGTTAGCAACAGTGTCATTTACAACAGTCGCTAATTTGATATTAGCGACAGTTTTAAGAACACTGTCGCTAAAGTTAACGACGGTTTAGCTTAAACCGTTGCTAACATTAGCGACGGTCATTAACCAAACGTCGCAAATTCAAAAATTCGATCCCGCCTAAACTTCCTTCCATTTTCTTCCAGCACTCTCTATAAATACCTTCAAATTCGCTTCATTTTCTTCAATTCACTTCACAACACTTAAAATTTTCTCACTTACACGATTTTACAACTTCACAACACTTAAAATTTTTATCTCTTACACGATTTTTTTACCACTTCAAAACAATTAAAATTTTTATCTCTTACACGATTTTATCACTTCACGACACTTAAATTTTTTTATCTCTTACACGATTGTACCAATTCAAAACACAGATTTATTAAATTCTTAAATTTTTTTTTATTTTACCTAAAAAATTAGCGACAGAATTTATAAACCGTCACCAATTAGAGACGATTTTGCACATTAATACCGTCGCTACATTTAGCGACGGTAAATTTAGCGACGGCTTAAAGAACAGTCGCTAATTAGCGACGGTTTATATACACTGTCCGTCGCAAATATCTGTTGCGACGGTTGTTAAAACCGTCGCAAATTTTAGCTACGACAACGGTTTCTCATTTGCGACGGTTTTTAAAACCGTCGCAAATTGTAGCTACGACACCACTGCAAAACCGTTGTCTTTGAGCGGACCATTTAACAACATTGGCTTTAACAACAGTTTTAAAATGGCTACGACAACGGTTAAAAACCGTTGTCGTATGGCATTTTTCTTGTAGTGACTAAGATATTATATCTTAGATATATCATATAAGTTCCTAAATTGACATGTGTGGAATAAATCCCAAGAATAAAAGATTTATCTAAGAATAAGTCTTCTCATATAATCAATTTAAATTAGTCTAGAAATGCAAAATTATAATATTTTATTTTATATGAAATATAGATTAAATAGGAATAAAATATTCCTTTCAATCTCCTCCTTTTTGCATTTCTGGACAAAAACTTCCCAAAAATGATAACAGACAAGCTTGTAGTCAGTTTAGCTCCCGCTGAGTTTTAAAATGCATCTCCCCCTGAATAGAACATGTTAGTTTATGCTGGGGTTGTCAACACTGTCTCACAACACCAGACATCGAGACAAGTCAAATGAAGACAAAGAAAATAGGAGTCCATTACTTCATCATTTGAATAAGAAACATAAGAGCACATAAACTAAACAACAAGACCAGAGGAAATACTAAAAAGCAGAAAACAAGGAAAAGGAAACATAAGTAATAAATGCATGGGCCTAGTCAACTGGGTCATCAGTATCATCTACTTGAGGTGAGGTACTGGCACCAGCATCTCCAGTTGAGGTACCAACACCCTCATGTCCCATTTTTGGCTGTTTATCTCCCTTTTTTTGAGCAGAATGTACACCAACTTCGAGAAGTAGGCGATAGTCAGCAATTTGATTTTCATGATGAGCGATGACATCCTTTGCCTGTTTAATTTGCTGGAGCTCAAACTCAATTTGTGCGTGGATCTCGGCAGTAGTTAGTAAAATAAATCTTTCAGGAATGGAGGAGGATGAGGAGGCAGTGTTTCCAACATCTGGGGCAACACTAGTAGCAGACCAGGGAAGATCCACTATCCGATTCCCTTTGAAGTATGCCGGGGCAATCTTCAGTGAATCGTCTATTTCTATCAACTGATCATCAGAGTCTTTGACAAACCCTTGTGATTCCAGGAGGCCATATATCAGGGAAGGAAAGGGGAGTTTCGTGGACTTCAACCCTCCCTCTGCAAATTGTAGAATGGTGTTGAACACCAACTGACCAAAGTTGAATGGTCGACTAGTTCCAATATGGAAACAGAGTGATGGCTTGTGTTTTGGTGACCACTATAGAGTTGGTTGACGGTGTCCAATTTTGGATGGCGGTCTTTTGCTGTACCGAATAGAAAGAGGTCGTGTTTGCTGTTGCCAGCTGCTTAAGAAGGCTAGGGAACACCGTGATGAGACCCCCGGTGAGTACAGAGGTGATAGAGTCAATACTCGAGAGTTCATCTAAGTCTTCATCTTTAGGGGTGTTGTAGAATTCATTAATGGCGTATGGTGAGAAGTCATAGACAGCATCGGGTACAAAGACGCGTCCAAACTTTGCATACCTCCCATCACTAACACTGAAGGTTAGATTACAATAGAAATCCAGAACCGAACGCCTTGCATAGGGCATAACTGAGTTCACTGACGAACTCAACCTGCGGGTGTGGAAGATGGTGGTGAGGTTTTATTTCCCATATGCCTCAAAATCAATGTTACGCTGTTCGACGAACTCTCGATGAACATACAGGAACCATTGGCCCACAGCAGATTCAGAATAAAATTTAGTTGAGAAAGAGGTGCCTAGATCGTAGTCCTCAGAGTCGGTGTTGCCAACACCTGGCTCAACACCGGTCTCAATACCTTCAGCATCTGCCCCAGACTCAGCTGCTCTTTCTGAGCTAGCATCAGATCTTTCTGCTTCAGACATAGACTCAGATTCTGATGGAACCTTTTCGGATGACTCATGTTGGGCTTCACTATCTTTTTGCATCGATTCATGTCCCTTTTTTTTGTTTTTCGCAGGATGTTAAGAAAATCAGCTAGCGATTGTTCGTTTTCAGAGGAGAAAGTGGGCTCACTCGAGGCCTCCTGGGGCTCAGGCAAGTTTGGAGTGGATGATGCAGAGGGAGTTGTAGGAATTTTCTTTGCAGCACCCGAGGCACGTGGTCTTGCGACCAACTCAAAATCTTCATCATCAGAATCATCCCTTGAAGAAAAATCTGGGTCCAGAATAAATGCGGCAGTGCGAGGTTTCTTCGCATATGAGAAATCTGGGTTATACCCTGCTTGCCGCTTTGAGCGTCTTAGTATAGTTTGCTGTTGTGGGAGAAATGCCCACCAATAAGCCTCGGAATCTGGAGGATTTTCAATGTCATAAGGATTTCCCGGCTCACTGGGAGCAATTTTCTCCAGTGAGATGGACTCTGGAGTGGCCACAACCATCTGTAATGGATTATCGTTCGGAGACTCTGCAGGTGGTGTTGTTGATGGTGTTGCCTCAGAAGACCGAACACCAGGGCTTGCCGCCATTTCGCTTTGAATGTCCAACAGGTCAATTTCCATTGTCATCCATCTGTAACGAGTGAGAGCGGAATACGTGAGAATTCAATAGTTACACAGTGAAAGAGAGAGAACGAGGGTAAGGAACAATTTTGAGTAATCAGAGAGAATATGCAAGAGTAATTTCATGGGTTCAATTGATAAAGATGAATATGATGCTCTTCCTCCAACGGTGAAATTTCGTTCAAGAAACGTCGCATAGTAACGATAAAGAAAAACGTAATCTAAGCAATTTCAGAACAACCCTTCCCAGCCCCAACGGTAACATTTCAAAAATTTTCCCGCAACTCTAATCACAATTTTACCCCTAAATCAAACGGTAACTAGGATTCAAACCTGTGTAACAACATTTCCATAGAGTTATCCAATTAAAACCCACAACGATTACACCCCATGGACACAAGAAGTCACTTACCTTTAAAGAAATGGGTAATCAAGTTTTCATCAACTGTTATATATCAGACACCGATAACCCGCTGTTTACGATGGATTCATGCAACAATTAATAAATATCCATGTTCTAATTATGCCTCGGATAAGATGAAAGATCAAAATATCAGGCAATGTGTAGAATATACTGTATTGGCACTTGGTGTTGGCAACACCCTAGTGCAAACCGCAGGTTGTGAGACAATCCTTTCATGAAAATGATTTGACTAAGACATGGTAGCTCCCACACTAAAGGAACGATCTTCAAGGGACTCCTCCAGGTAGTTTTTTTCATTTTCTTCTAAACTGAGACAATTAAATTTTTTTTTTCTGGTTTTCACCATAAATAGACTCAAGTTCCTCAAATCACTTTTTTCTGTATTGGACATATTCAAGAAATTCTTGAAATTCCATACTTGTTTGATGATTGAGATTGAGGTTGATAAAAAAAATATTTACACAACTTGATTGGAAGATTTGACTCAGTCAGGATGCACACTTAGGAGACTGCCACCGTAGTACCCATAAAACAATAAAATAGGATGACTATGAATATGCCGTATGTCTATTATCCTAAAAGTGGTCATGCATAAATGGTGTTGCCACCGGTGTTGTCAACACCAATGACAACACGAATATATGATTATTGTACGCACATACTCAGAGATTTCCGTAAATTGGAGAATCTCTCAAAGAGCAAAGGTTTCGTGAATATATCCGCAAGTTGGTTTTTAGTCCTAACAAATTTAGTCGAATTAGGCCTTTTTCAACAAAATCTCGAATGAAATACTGTCTTATGTCTATGTGTTTTGTTCGAGAGTGTTGAACAAGATTCTTGGAAATGTCTATAGCACTCAAATTGTCACAATATACAATCATTGCATCACTATGAAAATCATAATCCTCTATCATTTGATTCATCCACACAAGTTGTGAGCAGCAACTAGCAGCTGCCACATATTCAGATTCAGCAGTTGATAAGGATACACAATTTTGTTTTTTTACTAGACCATGATCACTACAAGAAAATACAAATTCAACAACACATCAAAGACAACGGTTTTTATTAAAACCGTTGTGTTTTTTCTTTTAACAACGGTTTCAACAAAAACCGTTGTCTATGTGAGTGTCTGTCAAGGGTCAAAGAAAACGGTTTGTGTAACTGTTGTCTTTCAGCTGGTTTTTGTAGAACTACGACAACGGTTTTTTAAAACGTTGTCGTTTTTTAATGTTTTGTTTGGTTAACGACACCGGTATTTGAAAAATCGTTGTCCTTGTTCTAAATTTTTTTTAAAAAATCGGCAAATATAGCGACGGTTTAAAACAAAACAGTCGCTATATGTTGTGACGGTTTCAAATAAACATCGTCGCAATTTTAAATTAGCGACAGTTAATTTAAAACTTGCGACAGTTGAATAAAACTGTCGCTAATAGCAACAGTTTAATAAAATCCGTCGCTACTAGCAACAGTTTGAGCCACAACCGTCGCTAATAGCGACGGTTTAAACAAAAACCGTCGTAAATTGTGTATAAATATCCGCGTCCTTGGTCATATCTTCAAACAATAAGTTTTTCTCTCTTCCACAAAATTTTTCTGTCTTCCAAAAAATTATTTTGCTTCAATTCTAAGTGTTAAGATTATAAACATTATGAGTTTAGTAAGATTTTAAATTTTTTTGTTATAATTATTAAATTATAAAAGTATTTTTTTATTTTACGTAAAATAATAGCGACGGAAATCAAATTAAAAAATTGTTGCTAATTAGCGACATAAATCATATGCAAACATCGTCGCTAATTAAAAATCATATGAAAATCGTCGCTAATTAGCGACGGGTTTAAAAAAAACGTCGCTAAAAAAAGCAATATTTAGTTTAACAACGATTTTTCAATGCTACCACAACGGTTTTTCACCGTCGACTTTAGACGTGTACGACAATGGTTTTACACCGTTGTCTTTAAACGCATCCTTTAACCACAGGGCCTTTAACAACGGTTTTACAAGACCTACGACAACGGTTTTTCACCGTCGTCTTTAGACGTCTACAACAAAGGTTAAAAACCGTTGTCTTTGAGCCCACCCTTTAACCACATGGCCTTTAACAACAGTTTTATTTGACCTACGACAACGGTTTTTAACCATTGTCTTTTGCCTTTTTTTGTAGTGGATACAAGGTTATTGCCTAGATAAAAGCACTCACCCGATGTGCTTTTCTTATCATCTAGGTCACCGGCCCAGTCAGCATTTGAAAAACCTACCAGATTTGTGTATGTGTCTTGTGTGTACCACAATCTTAATTCAAGTATACCAGTAATGTATCTAAGTATACGTTTCACGGCTTTTAGGTGTGATATTTTTGGATTTGCTTGATACCTAGCACATAAACACACACTGAACATGATATCGAGGCGAGTAGCAGTTAAGTACAACAGACTACCAATGATGTTGCGGTACATGGTGTTGTCAACACCATCGGCAACATCGTCTTTAAACAGTTTTTCACTTGACCACATGGGAGTTTTCATATGCTTAGAATTTTCATTTGAGAACATTTTAACCAAATTCTTAGAATACTTGAATTGACATAGAAATATACCATCATGCAATTGTTTTACCTGTAATCCAAGAAAGAAATTCAACTCTCATACCATGCTCATTTCGAATTGCGATGACATGCACTAAAAAAAGTTATCAACAAGTTTTTGAGATGAAGCACCGAAAATAATGTCATCCACATAAACTTGGCAAATCAAAATGTCATGCTTCAATTTTTGAATAAAGAGGGTTTTATCAACCTCACCTCGTTTGAAGCCCAAGTTGATCAAGTAATCAGCCATCCTACTGTCCATGCTCGTGAAGCCTGTTTCAGTCCATATATAGAGCCTTCTTCAACTTGCAGACATGGTGCATGTGATAAGGATCTTCAAATCCTTTCGATTGACTGGCATATGCTTCCTCATTCAGAATTTCATTCAAGAAGGCACTCTTTACATCCATTTGATACAATATGATACGCATATGGCATCCAACAGTAAGCAACAGTCGGACTGACTCAATTCGAGCTACATGAGCGAAGATTTCATCAAAATCCACCCCCTCAACATGCGTCTACCCTTGAGCTACCAACCGAGCCTTGTTTCGAATAATATTACAAGATTCATCTGTTTTATTTTTAAAAATCCATTTTGTTCCAATAACATTGGTATTTAAGGGTCGAGGCACTGAATCCCATGCATCATTGCGCACAAATTGTTCAAATTCTTCATGCATTGCATTTACCCAGAATTCATCTTTTAGTGCATCAATAATATTATTGGGTTCAATTTGAGACACGAAACGAGAGTGACTAACCTGTGAAAATGTCGAACTCATACAGACCAGTCCAATTATCATTTTGCAATAGTCCACTTTTTCTTTCTTTCTTATTTGAACTTTATCATATACCTAACCAATGATCCGTGAAGATGGATGATTTTTCTGAATCTTACTTGAAATATCCTTCCTTTCACAATTAGTCCCATCATCATTGTCCTCAATCTGTACAATTTCTGTTGGTGTTGGGGTGGGTTACTTCATGTTAGTTACTATAAAAATTGTCTTGCATAGGGTCTTGTCCAATCTGTTATATCTAATAGCGATAGGATAAATTATTTATTTCACATCTAAAATGTTCACTCTTATTTTAGCCAGCAACAACAAAATATTCGACATCACGCCAACTGTTCTCATTATCTTGTTAGCTATCCGATTATGTCCAAATAAAATATTTGGAAAAAAAAATTGTAATGGTAATATTATAATAACTAATAATAATGCTAGTATTCGATTAATATTGGACTAAAAAAATATACATATAAATATTTTTTAGTAAGATCGATTTTTAAATTAACTAAAGGATCGAAAATGCATTAACTTTAATTTTTGTGGTATGCTCAGTTTAAAGGCAAAAATTTGTATGAGACAAGTCTCACGAGTCGTGTTTTGTGAAACAGATCTCTTATTTAGATCATCAATGAAAAAATCTTACTTTTTATGCTATGAGTATTACTTTTTGTTTTGAATATCGGTAGGGTTGACCCGTCTCACAGATAAAAATTCGTGAGACGATCTCACGATAAACCTACTCCATTTTTTAAAACAAAATAAGGTGGTGTTGATGTTCCAGAATTTATGTAAATCGCTAGTTCCAAAGTTCTAACTGAAGTTTTTTTAATTTCAACCGGCGAAATATGATTTTAAAATTTAAACCACAACGAATCTCTGTAAAAATAAAATAATAAAAATATATAGTCAATGACGTAACATACGTCGGTACGTGGCCCTATGGATCTTTACACAAACAAATAAACCTATCGTAATAAAAAAATAAAAAATTTGACCAGCCTTGTGTTGTTGCATGGGCACGTAGCACTACACGTGTCTTGAGAATGAGACACTTGGCGTCTTCCTAACCTCCCCCGAACTCTATATAAACCATTTGCCAAACCTTGGTTGTTCATTCAAACATTTTACGGTGTGAATTATTCAGTACTTCGCGAAGATAACTTCGTATCATTCGAGATCAGATCTTGAGATTATTTGTTCGTGGAAAAAATTCGCAGTTGAAAATGGCATCCAACGATCAGATCAACTACAAAGCCGGTGAAGCCAAGGGTCAGGCTCAGGTACTCTCTTGTTCTTGAATCATTTTTAGTTCTTGAATGCATTTCCTTCCAAGTCACATTTTAGCCTACCTGGTTGTTTTTATATATATATACACATCAAGTTTAGCATGAGCCCACAGCTTCTTAACTCATGAGAGAAGAGTTCACGACTTAGAAAAAAAGCAATCAAGCAAAATCTAATGAAAATACTAGCGGGAAATGGAAGAAATGTTATCGAAAATTTCGAATCACAGTAGTTTCAGAGCAAAGATATTGAAAATCTTGCTGATTACAAGTTTTTTAGACTTTAGTGAACATGCATCATATTTTTTATTTTAACTTGTATGTATTATTTTGTTGTTCATCAAACTCTTTTTAGCCTGGTGGATATAAAATTCTGATTCCGCCATTTTACCACATGTGCTTTTGCAGGAGAAGATTGGACATGGAGTCGACGCTGTGAAGGACAATGCCGAGGGAGCCAAAGATAACACTGGAAACTACTTCACCACCGCCAAAGACAAGGCTTTTGAGACCGCGCAAGCTGCCATGGACAAGGTGACCGGCGCAGGCCAAGCTACCTGGGACAAGGCCGGTGAAACTACGCTAGCCGCCAAGGACAAGGTGACCGGCGCAGGCCAAGCCACCTGGGACAAGGCCGGTGAAACTACGGAAGCCGCCAAGGACAAGGTGACCGGCGCAGGCCAAACCACCAGGGACAAGGCCTGTGAAACAACGGAAGCCGCCAAGGACAAGGTGACCGGCGCAGGCCAAGCCACCAGGGACAAGACAAGTGAAACTACAGAAGCCACCAAAAACAAGGTGAGCGGCGCAGGCCAAGCCACCAGGGACAAGGCTTCCGAGACCACAGATTACGCCAAGGATAAGACCAGCGGAGCAGCTCATGCCACCAGGGATCGAACGTCGGAAGCGGCTGAATCCGGCAAGGAATCAGCCGAAGCCGGAAAGGAGAAGGGCGGCAACATCATTCAGAAAACCGCGGATGCATTGAAGAATACTTTCGGCATGGGGGGCGACCAGTAAATTGAATATTGTTATTCGCATGTTTCAGATTTGGATATTAATGAATATTGCAAACGAGGAAGCCTTTTTCCTTTGAATTTGGTATACCAATTCCACGGAGGGTATGGCTTTCCTTGTCTCTTTGTAATTTGGTCCAATTCAATAATACTATTTCTATTTCGCTATAATAATAAATTCTTGGGATAAATCCCTTTTTGCTGCTAAGTTAATATAAATTGTTACAATATAAGAAACATTGCTGTTAATATAAATTGTTACTACATAAGAAACAGTTCATTAATAAATCTGTCAAATTTACGTAAAAAATTATAATCACAAATCAAAATAGAAAGTGCAACTCCACTATAGATGAGTATATTACTATTATTCTCTTTCAATTGAATTGAGTTGGTACATCTGGTTGATAGTTTACGGATAAGTCAATCATACTCGTGAAAAAAATAAAATTGACCTATGGGAGTAGAGGATATATTTAATATATAATTAAAGTGCAAAACCATAAATTTAGATAAAAACTTATATGGCCTAGTGGTTAATTTCTGCTCACTCAATTGAGAGGGTTCAAGTTTGAATCTCGACCAATTAATGCATTTGTATTTGAGTTCTAAGTCCAGGTGGAATTCATATAAAAAAAAATCAAGATCTTCAATAAATTACATGTCATCACATCCGTTGACAATGTATTTTAGACCAAAAATGTGTTTCTCACACTTTTAAATCTTAACTTCCTAGGTTTCATGTGCAATCAAATCAATTTTAATATCAATGTGATAATAAATTCCTTTTTTACGTCTAAAATGTTCTTTTGATTATAATATTTAGGGAGAAAAATATTTTTGTCTCGTATATTTTTCAGTTTTGGTCATATTATCAATCAATTTATGATTTTAATCTACTTAACTTGTATTTTTTTTTTCAATTTTAGTCATTTTTAATCAGAGTGTTGATGTAGAATCGAGCATCTGGGCCATTCGGTACAGTGCATTGATCATCAAGTACCGAATTTATTTCGAAATCTAATTCACATCCAGAGACCATTCCAAGAAGCTTTTCTGGAAAAACGTCTGAAAATTTTTGTATTACTGGATTATCTTCCAACTTCAGCTCATCTCCATCTCTTGCTAGGTAAACTTCTTCTCCCGATATTATGGCTTTCCAAGTCTGCAAAACAAAAAAATGTATTTTTGTTCCTTGGCACCGCTATGGTACCTGATTTCTTCTTGGTTCGGGGTTCAGAGTTTGACATTTTTACTCTGGCCATCTACTATTCCTCTTAGATAATCAGTTTACCCCTAGTATGGCGTCGAAATCTACCGAAGTGAGTTGAATCAAGTCGGCATTGAATATATGCGAATTGATACTAATTTTATCTTATCTTGAAATTATCCCAATTACTATATCAAAACTTAAAACTCAAATAAAATATTGAAACTTAACTCAATATCGATCTACATTTTATTGACTTAAAACCCAAAAATTATAACCTAGTCGTTACCTCAAAAAATTATTCTTTTACTAAATCTTACTTTCGTTAAGACCATGAGCTTATCACGTTCTAACACAAAAGAGATCATTGAATGTCATTCTCTTTGAATCATTCTTAGTACCACAAAAGTCAAAACTTATTGTACTATAATTTTCTTGATTTCCACCAATATCTCAGAACTTATTTTATTTACGTAAGATCACAGCCTACTTGTTAACTCAAAATAATATAAATTCCTTAACCTGATGATATTGTCTCACAAGATATTCCAAGGTCCTATATATTTAAAGTTAGCGCTTAACATTCTTAATAACCCAAACATATTGCTCACACAGTTAACTATCGACACAAACTCAACTTCTATATTGAAATACCCAAAATTTATTATATACTTCTTATATCAGATTTTCGCATGCTAGTTTTTCATAAATAATTTATCATCCCGAGTCAAATCTTTCATCTTAAGTCAAAAGCTTAACTCAACTAATCTCTGATAGGTATATTCCCAAAAATATAGACAAATACTAATTTTCCCCATAATACAATTCCATAAAATTTCGACAAATAGTTCAATAAACACGTTGAACGGGATTTTTCGAGAAAGTTTCCAATAGTAGAAAGTTTGAACATTGAGCCATGGATAGAAAGAATACGTCAAGAGGATTCTAGAACAGTTGATGGAATTAAATTTTGAGTTTCCTACGAAAAGTTATGAGTTCTACGAAACTTTCCTAAAATAGCGAAAACGCGATTTCGGAAGTCTAAACGAAGGATTTTCACGTTTTTGGACTATGCCTCACATTCACAACAAAGTTGTGAATATTACTGGTTGGGCCGTTCCGGAGGGAACTGCATTGGCCGATTTTAAAAATTCCATCGAAAATTTTTAACGAACAATTTCCTTCCCCAACCGGATTATAAACCTGGCTGCTCTGATACCACTTAAATGTCACACCCCGAGACCGGGGTTAGTCGACACCGGCATTGGCTCACAATCACATAATTGCAAAACAAGGAGCCTCGTAGTAAATCGCAATAACCAGTCTTTTCATAACAAGTAATCGTCTTTACAATGCGATGAAAATAAAATGCGGAAGCGAAATACATGATAATAAAATTAAAAGACGGAATAAATTCGACTGGTCTCGAATTTGATTGGCTTCATCACCATCCCCAAAAGTAATCTTGCTCTTCATTCTCGATTTGTTCCTCATTCTTATCTGGGTGGGAATGTAAGGGTGAGTATTTTAGGAAATACTCAGTAAATGGGGGCCGATCGTGCATAAAAAATATCAAGGATATACATACGAATAAATTATCGAAACCTCAATATTAAGCATGTTGAATCAAGTACTAACACAAATACGAATATAGCACTGAAAATCATCTCATTTTCTATGGTTTTTACTGATCAGTCCCCTATATGTTACTCCTCTAAGGGGCGAGGCCAAAGGAACGGTTATTATAACCCACCGCATCAGAGCCTAAACAAAGCATATCAAAGTTCGGAATTTCCTTTACCATTTCTAAATCAAATCATTACAGTGCATATCAAATAATTCAAACATGCTTTCAAATATTATAACTGATATTGAACAACGAATAATTCCGGAGATTTCAAACCAAATGAAATGAATATATCATGCCGATCGAATTTTCAAAGTCATATTTAATTTATTTTTGAAATATATCATGCTCACTTAAAAAGAAAATAAGTGTGTCATTTTATATAATAATATCAAAAACCCACTTACAAGAACAAGTGTGGCAAACAAAAACTCACTTACGGAAGAATATATACATAACAAAAGCACACTTACAAAGAACAAGTGTGCAAATTATAATATAGCAAAAACACACTTATGAAGGACAAGTGTGTCAATTATAATATAGCAAAAATCCACTTACAGTGTTTTGAATGCTAAAGAAAAACTTGGATGGTGTTGCACTGGGTATTCGAATTTTATTCCCGGTCCGGATTGCGGCAGGGCTTCGCTACTTGAGGATGAAAGCTTCGAAAATATGGAGGATACTAGAGAGAATTTCGAAATTCTAAGGTGTGAATTTTGAGTTATGGGACCTCCTATTTATAGGCGCATGATAAAATCCTATCATAATTAGATTGATACACCTTCCCTATTTACGGGATAATCTTTCCATATACGTAAGATTATTATTCCCTAATTAAAACATTTCCAAAATTCAAATTTATGGCTTCTGGACTGGATGGATGAACGTAGACTGCTTTGTTGTACAGGTTCGTTACGTATCTGGACTGTATTGCAAATTTGTTAGCTTCTTTATCGAGAAAACTTCCTTATATGCGATATATTCTTTCCAATTAGGTGGATATCCAGCTTTAATTTACTGTGTATCTTGCACTAGATTTCGATTTTCATGTATTTATTGGCTTGGAAGATTTTCTGCATACCATATATTATTTATATTTTCGAATTTATTATAACTCGAAAATAACTTCTTATACATTACTATATTTCATTAAATAATTACCTGCCAAAAAATTTGGGTTCTCACATCTGGGGCCTTTTCCCTCGCAACATCCTCACAAAATCATATATCCTTTTGTCACAGTCAATTAACATTACTCAAAACATTTTTCATTTTCTTTTACAAGCATAAAATATCACGACTTTCCAAAAATAGTATTTTAAACTGTATAAATTGCACAGCTTTACCATATATCATAAAATATAAATTTTTCATTAAAATCATCATTTTAAATCATAAATTATCATTTAACATGCGTTATGATCCTTCGGGACGCTGTCAAGCTTTTACGTATTTTCCAAATGTAAAATTATTATTTTGCTCCTAGACGTAAAAATTCTCGATTTTTATCTTTCTCTTGCTTTTAATGACATGAGTTTATTCCAAATAATTAGTAATAGTTAAATATAATTTTTTCACAATTTTATTTGGCTTAATTCGAGACTTTTCAATTAATTCTTTAATTAATTATTCGAGAGGCGATTAAATCTCGAATAAATTCAAAACTCATTATTTTCTTCCCAAATTTTAAACATAACTTTTTAAATACCTAATCTACCCTTGTGAGCCATGAACCACACCCGTGGACCCATGGCTCCAATTTTAGTTCATTAAATTCGAAATATGACCCTCAATCGAACACACTAAGCCATCTCTTTATTTAGTCGAGCCATGGTCAAGCCATCTCAAGCCAAACCCGAGTCAAACCACCTAGGCACCCTCGTGACAAGCCTTGACCCAAAGAACCAGACCCTAACTCGCTCAAACCCTTCTGCACCTCAGCCCGACTGCATGCATGTGTGTATCCTAGTTGAACTAGGACTCCTAGTTAGCCTATGACTCTTCCAGCTAAGCCACCAGTGAGCCCACCTGACCCTAACCGACCCTGGACCACGCCCAGACCCAACCAATCCCAGCCCAAGCCACTTAACCCATGCAGCGAGCCACCAGTTCGGGAAACCAGCAGCTGCGCTCCCTTGTGCTTCTCACGTCGCGGTCGAGCCATCAGCGAGCCCAGCCACGCCACCCCTTGTCCCAGCCTTGACCAACTTCCTTAGACCCTATAGGAATCACCTGGCATGCCCATGCCTTATCACCAAGCCCCCATGGCCGCTGCTGCACCAACACACGCGCGGGGGAGAGTCCCTCTTCACGTGGACGCTTCCCCAGCCCATGACTCAAGCCCTAGCTCTCCTTGGACTCATCCTAGGACCTAACCATGACCAGACCAGCCACCTAGCGGAGCCCTGTCCTGCCATGCAAGCTAGCCGCCACTTGAACCCAGTGCAAACCCCTTCCAAACCCTCGGTCCTCTCCTTAGCAACACCTATGGTTTTCCAGCTTATTTCTCCTTTAAAGATTGTCATGTTTTGTTCAGAAATCAACCTTATTTGGCAGTGTGTCCATTGGGTTCATAACGTTTTTCATATAAGCGTAAAAACATCGTATTTTTTAAACTATACGTTCTACCGTAAAAAAATCCAATAATCATATTTTTCATGCATAAACAATTCAAACATGCATAATATGATTTGTATGATATTTTAAAAGAGTTTAGAAACATGTGCCATTGCATTTATAACACTCGAATAAACGATCGTTGTCGAGGGTGCGATGTTGGACGACCGGACGACGAAGACTCCTCCTATCTTTTCTTCCTTCCCTAAATCTCGATTTTTCTAGTGTGTGTGTTGTGTGTTTTCGGCTGGTGGAGGTGAGTTATGAGGTTTTGAAAGCCTTGGAGTCCTATTTATAATTTAATCAACATGTTAATTGGCTTTGATTTTGGGCCTTTACGATTAGGATCAATTGGGCCTACTTAAAATAATTAAATTGGGCCCAATAACTCTTATTTAATTAAATAATAAAAGTTTATCAAATTAGTTTCCCAAAAATAATATTTTTGATCTTTTAAAACTCACTTTTTGCCCAAAACTGGTTTCACGGGAAAAATCGAGCTCGACTCGTAAAATAATTCGAACTCCGACATTTTTAGAAAAATTTAATCATTTTTAATCATATTAGGAAACCTTGAAAATATTTAGAGAAAAATAAATATTCTTGTCTTGGTCGTCCCCTGTCTCCTTTCTCATGCATGTTATAGAATATTCGGGTAAAATACTTCAATTTCATAAAATCATGTCATATAATCATTTAATCATGCAATCATACCTTTAATTATTTGTTAAATATCATGCAAGCATTTAAAATCAATTAAATAAAACAATTAAGCAATTAAAATAATTTTGCATGCATGTGTTTTACGTGAGTTTGGTTTTTCGGACGTTACAAGTTACCTAGATATCTCAGTAGGCCAAATATAAGTCCTGCTGAAGTAGGTTTTTGCAAATTGCTCGTAACTACAAAGTCTTCTAGTAGTATCATTTCAGGAACGAAAGAATTACACCACCTTCGAACTTCCTTAAACAAATTGTTTGTGCATTTTAATTTTCGTCGGTTACTTGGTCAAGATGAATCTTAGCCCATTGTATTACTGTTCGAAGTAGTTCAGCGAGCCTCATTCCATACAATTACTCTTATTGTTGGCTTGTTGAGCTAAACCTACTGGGATGAATTTTCGGAAATTTTGAGTTGATTTCTTATTAACCCCTCTTTATTCAATCTTCTGATCTTAACATGATTCAATATGACCGAAATAGTGTTAACTTTGCCTTTTTGTGGAGTGCTCATCTTGACAAAATAAGGCGGTGTTAATTTTCAAGAATTTGTGTTTAAGTGACAATAATAGTAAATTATGCTACAGGATATAACATCTTTTGGATTCGAGATATTTGGTCTTTGAGTGACATACCGATGCAATTGGGTTGATGTCATTTGAAATTTTTGAATTTAAAAATTTAGAATATAAAAAAAATTTACCGTGAATTTATAAATTAATTTTTTTGTTTTCCAGTGGGATCTGGTTTGGGTTCATTCTATCCTATCATCAGTATTCACAAGGAATAAGCACATCTCTGTCCGAAAAATTACCCATCAGGTCGCCCACTTTTTCCTGTTAGTATCATATAATATTGATGCAATGCAAGATGTCTTTTTGGTACGTTGGGATCACCTAAGATTAAATAAGACATGTGAAATTAACGGATTTTAGAGAACGTCGAAATTAGATTAAAAAAACTAATATGATTTTAAGCGGATCAACATTTCATGATAAAACTTGAAATATCTTTCTCGGCGTGAAACTAAGCGCTATATATCAATATTTGCACAATAAAAACATCCCCAAGATAATTTTTAAAACTCTTGTTATCTCGTTACTTGCAACGAAGTTTCAAATTTCAACCGGCAGAATATGAATTTTTAATATCAACCACAACGAATCTCTCCAAAACTAAAAAATATAATAATAATAATAATAATAATAATAAGACAAAAGAATTCACTTTAATTAATCACGTAACATAAGTGTTAGGATTTATTTTGTCCGAAAAATGCTAAAAATAATAAAAATATCAGAATAAAGTTAGGAATAGTAAATTTGTGTTTTGTCAGAATTAAATGTTGTGCCAGATGTTACAACATCTCGGACAACATCTACATGCAGCGGAAAATTAACTTTTATAACACAAATTGACTTGAAATAAATAGATGGACGAGATTATAACTTTTATACTTGTGCGGTGTCTTATGGCAAAAAATAATCACTAGAAAACTCAATCGTTTACATAAAAAAACCTAACACTAGTGATTGTATCAAAAATCAATTTTCTCAACAATTTGAGAAAACAAAGCTTTCTAAAATAAATAACAAAAATAAACGTAATCAAGAAAGCAAAACTTGATCCCGGAAACCACTATCAACTAGATGCAATCTTCAGTCAACATCGTTACAGATGTTGTCTATAGATGTTGGCACCATTCAACTTAACACGGGAATCACCACTCCTAACAGCAACGGCTTCGAGAATATTTTTTCTCTGCAAATCTCTGCAACGTGTGTGTATGTATGGTCGATATTGAAGCGGCGGCTATCAATGAGCTTTTCTTCTTATTTATAGGTGAAGAATCATATCTCCTCAAGGAAACCTAAAATACAAGGAAACCTAAAATACAAGGAAAGTGAGAGTTTTATTAGGAATAAACTATTTTTAAACACTAATAACATATCTCTTGAATTAAGATATCATTATCTAAGGAAGGCAAAATCATATTAAATATTTGCTCAATCAAATTAACTAGGAAAACTCTATTAGGGAAATAAATAAAATATATCATTTAAAATCGAAATCTTATTTCCCTTCATTCTCCCTCTTTTTGCCTTTCTTGGACAAAATGAGATCAAACTCATTTATCCTTGTTAAGATCAAATCAACTCCCCTTGAGTTTTAGATTTTCTCCCCCTGAAAAAAAAACTGTTAGTACGGGGTGTTGTTAGAAATGTTGGCAATACTTAACACAACACCTGCAACAGTTCCATTGACAGTTAGAGATATTAGCCAAGACAAGAGTACAAACAGAAATATTAATAGACAATTAAGAGCAGAAATAAAAACATTTAAGCCAACAAAATCTAAACATCATCATCTTCATCCTCCTCATCCTCAGTTTCTTCATCCTCACTGTCCTCTTCCTCTTCATCATCCTTGGTCCCTGACGGACCAGCACCAGTTTGATCATCTCCCCCTTTTTGTCCATGAACGGCCATATCTAGCATGACACTGATGGCAGCAACCAAACTCTCATAGTAGGCCAAGTCAGCCTTAGCCTGGGCAATTTTCTTAAGAGCATGATCGAGATGGGTCTGGGCACCCGCTACGGTAATCTTCACATAACCAGGTTTAGGTGGTCGAGAGGTAGACGCAAGAGATGGTCCAGTAGCAGTCGGTGCATTGGATGAGTCTTTCCATGGAAGGTCAACTTTGCGGTTTCCTTTGAACAGGGCCTTGGCAATTTTGATTGTTTCTCGGGAATCAGATAGACCCTCATCAGCATTGCGAACAAACCCTTGAGACACCAGTATCCCATAGATCAGACTGAGAAACGGGAGCTTGGATGACTTTAATCCCCCATCAGCATACTGCATCATAGTGTAAAATACCATACGCCCAAAATTAAGAGTGCCATTGCCAATGGCAAACAGAGTCAGTGCTTGAGATTTGGTAACCACCGTGGTGTTTGTGGACGGCGTCCAATTCCGGGTGGCAACTTTGTGCAGGACAGAGTATAGGGTCGTGAGTTTTGCAGCTGAAGATTGCCATAGAATTCAGCCACAGCTTTATGGCAATAGGGCAATACAGATGAGACGGTAGAGAGCAGACCACGAGTTTTAAGAAACTCGATCAAATTGTTTCTGGAGAAGGCTGCCATATCAGCGTTGCGTTCTTCAACAAACTCCCTGTTGGTATAGAGATCCCAGTTGGAGAGTGACTTCTCAGTATAAAACTTGGAGTTGTAGCTACCGCCTAGATCATACTTGCTAAGATCAGCGTTGTCAGAGGTGTCGGCAACATCGTTGACAGTATCCTCGTCCACTGCCTCGTTTGTTTCAGGGGCTTCATTGACTGCAGCAGGAGTATCAGCAGAACTGCTGGAACCAGTGGACTTTTCAGTTTCTTGGGGAGCAACAGGAGCGACAGGGGCGTCACTTTTCTGATTTTTCAGGTTGGCCATAAATTGGGCCAACGTGATTTCTTCTGCAGTGGAGGGAGAGATCTCTTGTGGAGGAACATGGGTTGTTTGCTCAGTGGTGTTAGTGGCATTGCTGGAGGTAGACTTGCCTTCCGTAGGCGGAGGGGCACTCTTCTTGCGGGCCACAAACTCATAATTCGCATCATCAGAGTCATCACCGGAGGTGTCTGCTGGATCAATCAGCGAGGGGCGAGTGGATGGCTGACCCTTGTATCGGAAACGTTTGCCCGGCGTGAGGTCTGGGTTATACCCAGCTTGTCGTTTTGAGCGTCTTTTTGGAGGAGAGGGAGGATCGAAAACCCTAATGATAGGTGGGTTATCAATATCCTGTGGATTACCAGGCTCACCTGGCTGAATAATCTCCAGGGGCACTGCGTCTTCAACAGCAAGTATCAAAGGTAGCGGCGATTCCACAGTGGGTGTTGTAACAGATGTTGTCGTGCTGGGGGCAACATCATCTGTGTTTCCCATTTCACTTCGAATATCATGGGGGTCAAATCCCTTTCCTGCCATTGATGGTAGATCGAAAATTAATTTACGAACAGGGAGGAAAGTAAAAAAAAAATTGAAACAATGAAATATTCCTTCAAAAAAAAATTTCGAGATGCCGTTGTGAAATTTAGAGAACCGATTAAGTAAACAGAGATGAATTAGGCGGTGTAACTCACAGAGATAATAATGAGCGCACAGTACAACGGTAAGAAAATTAGTAACAGATTATTCAAAAAGAACAACGGGTAGAAAATAACCGTTACTCCCTTCAGAGTTTATCGCAATAATTTTGTGCAATATCAGTTCAAAAATTAACTCCAGACATAAAACCCACATCGAATTATAGCTCCACTTACCATCAAGGTGCACATTAATTCGATTTCCTGCAAAGATTGGATTTGTCACAAAACGTCTTTGTTGTAATACAAATAACCTCATTACCCAATTCACACTGTTATGTTTATGCATGACTTATGGATGCCTAAAAACAGAATGGAACATAGATAAAAACATGAGAGAAAATATGAGATATGTTTACAGATGAAGTGTTGTCACAAATGTTGGCAACATCTCCAGTCAACTCCCACAGTTCCTGAAAACAAAATTTGATAATCTTCAAACTCAGTGACTTAATAATCTTTTTAACCTAGAAGTGGTAGCTCCCACACTAGAGGAACAGTCTTCATTGGACTCCTCTAGGTAGCTTTTTCCATTTTCTTCTATTTCTGTGTTAATTTTAGAAGGGGTAGCTCCCACACTAAAAGCACAGCCTTCATTGGGCTCTTTTATGTAGCTTTTTTCCATCTTTCCTTCTAATCACAGACCCCTCACTTGATTTTTCAATTTTACTTCGTTTACTTGTCACATTGGTTAGAGTCAAGTGACCACACTTCAAATCTTTTTGTGACTAAGTTCACATGTAAAGGTGTGAAGTTTGATAACAAGGAATTGTAGGTGCAACAGAGAATTATGCTACACATGTTCAACACATCATATCACAGTATGAATGCAATGCAGAATGTCTAAGTCCTAGAAATGTATATGCAAATGAGATGTTGACTGAGATGTTGTAACATCTGAGACAACATCCAAGAATGATTAGGCAGAACACATGCTGAGAGATTTCCGAAGGTTGGAAAATCTCTCAAAATCCAATGCTTTGGAGAATATATCGGCAAGTTGGTTATTTGTATCAACAAACTCCATTTGGATCAATCCTTTCTCTACAAGATCTCGAATAAAATGATGTCTTATGTCAATGTGCTTTGTTCGAGAGTGTTGTACTGGATTTTTTGAAATGTTAATTGCACTAGAATTATCACAATACACGACTAAGGATTCACTTTTAAGCCCATAATCTTCTATCATTTGATTTATCCATAAAAGTTGGGTGCACGCATTTCCAGCTGCCACATATTCTGATTCAGCAGTGGAAAGTGAAACACAGTTCTGTTTTCGACTATGCCAAGAAATCAAATTATTGCCAAGATAGAAACACCCCCCAGAAGTGCTTTTTCTATCATCTAAATCCCCAGCCCAATCAGCATCAGAAAATCCTACCAGGTTTGAGTTGGTTTCGTGTGTATACCATAATCCTAATTCAACTGTTCCTGCTATGTAACGTAAAATACGTTTAACAGCTTTCAAATGAGAAATTTTAGGATTGGATTGATATCTAGCACATAAGCAAACACTAAACATGATGTCAGGGCGACTGGCAGTCAAATACAGGAGGCTACCTATGATGCTACGATATAAGGTGTTGTCAACATTTTCGGCAACATCATCTTTGCACAATTTCTCACTCGATCCGATATGAGTTTTCATGTGTTTTGGGTTTTTATTTGCAAATTTCTTAATCAAATTCTTAGCATACTTGCTTTGACACAAAAAGATGCCATCATGCATTTGTTTAATTTGCAAACCAAGAAAGAAATTTAGCTCACCAACCATGCTCATTTCAAATGTAGATGACATGCACTCAACGAAATCATCAGCATGCTTTTGAAAGGAAGAACCAAAGATTATATCATCAACATATACTTGACAAATAAGAATCTCACCTTTGGACTTTTGAATAAAAAGAGTTTTGTCTACCTCACCTCGTTTGAAGCCAATTTCGAGTAGATATTCAGTCAATCTCCCATACCATGCACGTGGTGCTTGCTTCAAGCCATAAAGTGCCTTCTTCAACTTGTATACATGATCCAAATGGTGTGGATCCTCAAAACCCTTAGGTTGTCTAACATACACTTCTTCACTCAAAATACCATTTAAAAATGCACTTTTAACATCCATTTGAAAAAGTTTGATTTTCATGTAGCATGCAACGGCTAGTAGTAGTCTGACTGACTCAATACGGGCTACAGGAGCAAAGTTCTCATCAAAATCAACCCCCTCAACCTGTGTGTACCCTTGAGCAACCAATCTTGCTTTGTTTCTAATGATGTTTCCAGACTCATCGGTTTTATTTTTGAAAATCCATTTTGTACCAATTATGTTACCATGGTCAGGAGGTGGAACCAAGTCCCACACATCATTTCGAACAAATTGCTCAAGCTCATCATGCATAGCATTAATCCAAAACTCATCTTTCAAAGCTTCATCAACATTTTTAGGCTCAATATTTGATATAAAACATGAAAATCTAACCTGTGAGTATGTAGAACTCATGCAAATCAGTCCAGCCATTTTTCGGTAATCAATCTTTTCTTTCTTCCGAGTTTGAACATCTCCACGCATGTTTCCAATTATTTGAGATGATGGATGGTTTTTCTGAATTTTGCTTGGAATACACGATCCATCATCTACTGTATCATCATTGCAATGCGGTTCTTCAGATTCAGTGTCTTCAGTGTCACATGTTGTGCCAGATGTTGCAACATCTGCATTTTCCAGTGAGATTGGATTGTCCAGAAGGTCTTCAACGTCATCTTCAGCAGTTTTCCTCTTGAGATCTGCACAATCATCAAACACCACATTAATGGATTCCATAATATTCCTAGTTCTTAGATTAAACATGCGATAAGCTCGACTATTTGTGGCATAGCCCAAAAACAAACACTTGTCGCTCTTTGAATCAAACTTTGCAAGTTGATCCCTGTCATTCAAAGTGTAGCAAACACAACCAAAAACATGAAAATATTTAAGGTTAGGCTTCTTTCCCAAAATGATTTCATAAGAAGTCATGGTTGAACCACTTCTTAAATAGACTCTATTCGATATATGGCATGCTGTATTAAGGGCTTCAGCCCAAAAACGCTTTGAAATATTCTTTGAGGCTAGCATCACCCTTGCCATTTCTTGCAAAGTCCTGTTCTTGCGTTCGGCAATGCCATTTTACTGTGGGGTTTTTGGTGCTGAAAATTCGTGTGAAATACCTTTCCTGTCACAGAATGATGAGAAGGATATGTTTTCAAATTCTTTACCGTGATCAGTTCTGATCCTTCTCACTTTTAAATTGTGGAAGTTTGAGATTCTTGTGAGCAATTGTTTAAACACATCATAAGTGTCCGATTTCTCCCTAATGAAGCTCACCATGAAAACCGCGAGAAATCATCAACACACACAAAAGAATACTTCTTACCTCCAATGCTTTCTACTTCCATGGGACCCATAAGATTCATGTGCAGTAATTCCAGACAGCATGTTGTCCCAGATGTTGGCAACACTGGGTGCGACACACGCGTCTGTTTTCCCTTTTGACAATCTCTGCACACATATGATATTCCAGATGAAAGATTTGGCATACCTCTAACTGCATGGTACTTACTCAAGTTCTTCAAGGTTTTGAAATTTGCATGTCCGAGTTTTTGATGCCAAAGGTCGAGTTCGGTGATTTGCACATGTTTGCACGAAAGTTCCTCGCCTATTTGATAGCAATTATCCGTAGACCTTGTACCTGTCATTATGCACTTGTTAGATTCATCAAAAACTTCACAAGTATGTTTATCAAACTTAACAAGCAAATTATCATCACACAGTTGGCTTATGCTTATCAAATTTGAATTTAATCCTTCAACATGAAACACATTGTGAAGCTTTGGTAGTCCTTCAACTTTCAAAGTACCATTTCCAACAATTTTTCCCTTAGCTCCCCCTCCATATGTAACTTTGCCACCTTTTTGCTCAACATAATTGGTGAGACATTCTCGTGATCCAGTCATGTGACGGGAGTTTCCACTATCAAAGTACTAATGACCTGCAGTGTTAGTTTTTAACCAGGTATAAACAACTTTACAGTGAGTTTTTACCTTTGGGACCCAAATTTGTCTTACTGTAGGTCGATGGTGGAAGGTGTTGTGGAAAGTGTTGGACAACATTCGGGGCAACATCCGACTCGACTTTTGATTCTTGCGATCATCCCTGAGTTTAAAACAGTAGGGCCTGATATGACCAGGCTTAAAGCAGTAATGACATACATACCTGCGTTTTCTTTTCTTAGCGATTGGTGCAGCAGTTTGTCTTTTTGATGAAGAGCTTTTGATTGGTGAATTGGATTGTGGTTGTGGAGATGTATCAGCTTTTCCCTTCACAAAAACCGTAGACTTGGAAGATTCACCTATTTCAAACACACTGTCTTTGAACCCTAAGCCTTTCTTGTCATCTCTTCCCATCAAAAGTATGGATTCAAGATTGGATGTGCTTGAATTAAACTTGGACAAGGTTTCAGTTGCCTTTTGAAGTTCTTCTTTGGTCTTACCAAGTTCCAAGTCTTTTTTGCTCAAAATTACTTCAATTTTGGCAACTACGGCTTTTAGTTCAACGTTCTCCTTCATGAGACTTGAGTTCAACTTGTTTCTTTTGGTCCAATCTTCAAACAGCTCTTCATAAAGCTTTTGCACACTCTCAAGAGTGAGTTCTTCATAATCAGCTTCTGATTCATCATCTCCACTCAAATTTCCAGAAGTTGTGGATTTCAAACATACTGAATTTTTGCAGATGTTGCGGCCAGGTGTGGCAATACCTAGGGCAACACCTAAAGGATTCACCTGCAGCCAGCAATTTTCTGTAAATAGTGCAGTCAAGGAGGTTTGACTTTCTTCATCAGTGGATTTCTCCTCAGCATCGGATTCTTCATCGCTTAGAGACACATTGTAGCCTTTGTTTTTTCGCAGTCGGTTAGCACATTCATTGGCATAGTGTCCAAAGCCCTTGCATTCTCTACACTGCACCGAATCGTACCTTTTTGAAATGTATTGTCCCTTGACTTCATTCTGTGGCTGAAATTGTTGCTTGGCAGGGTACTGTTGTGACTTTTCAGGTGCAGGCAGGCTAGAAAATTTAGATGGTTGTGCATTCTTCTTTTTATCTCGGATTCTTTTCAAGTAATCACCAAATTTTTTTGTGATAAAGGAGATAGAATCCTCGCAGAGATCAGAATCATTGACTTCTTGAGATATTTGAAGGAGTTCATTGTAGGAGTCATTTGAAGCTTGGAGTGCAATTGTCTTCCCTTTATCCTTCTTCTGCATGTCCAAGTTCATCTCGAAAGTACGTAATGAACTGATAAGGTCTTCCAATGCCATCTTAGAAGTGTCCTTAGCCTCATCTATTGCGCAAATTTTTATGTTGAATCTTTCGGGCAGAGAACGGAGGACTTTGCTAACTAGGCGCTCATTTGAGATAGCTTCTCCAACACTGAATGCCTCGTTAGCAATTTTCCGTAGGCGACGATCATACTCAAGTATGTTCTCAGATTCTTCCATCCTCATCATCTCGAATTTGGAGGTAAGCATCCTTAATCTGGTTCGTCGCACACTCTCAGACCCTTCACAGTGACTTTGGAGAATATCACATGCACTTTTAGTCGAAGTACAGTTTGTGATTAAACTGAACATGTTCATGTCAACCGATGTGAATATAGCATTCAAAGCTTTGAGTTGTGGTTCGAATTTTGCACTTCATCAGCAGTCCAGTCAGTTTTAGGCTTTGGCCGTTTGTCACCCTCTTGATCTATCATGACTGCTGGAGTCCATCCATTGATGACATGCTGTCATGCCCTGTTCATCTAGAGATTTTATATAGTATCTTATTTTGACCTTCCATAGGCTGTAATTGTTACCATCTAGAACTGGTGATCGAAGTGCTGCGCTTGCAAATGAATTGTCCATCGGATTAGTTCTGTCAAACAAAAACAAAAACCAGAATCAGCACTTAGTATATCAAGAACCCGCTCTGATACCACTTGTTAGGATTTATTTTGTCCGACAAATGCTAAAAATAATAAAAATATCAGAATAAAGTTAGGAATAGTAAATTTGTGTTTTGTCAGAATTAAATGTTGTGCCAGATGTTACAACATCTCGGACAACATCTACATGCAGCGGAAAATTAACTTTTATAACACAAATTGACTTGAAATAAATAGATGGACGAGATTATAACTTTTATACTTGTGCGGTGCCTTATGGCAAAAAATAATCACTAGAAAACTCAATCGTTTACAAAAAAAAACCTAACACTAGTGATTGTATCAAAAATCAATTTTCTCAACAATTTGAGAAAATAAAGCTTTCTAAAATAAATAACAAAAATAAACGTAATCAAGAAAGCAAAACTTGATCCCGGAAACCACTATCAACTAGATGCAATCTTCAGTCAACATCGTTACGGATGTTGTCTATAGATGTTGGCACCATTCAACTTAACACGGGAATCACCACTCCAAACAGCAACGGCTTCGAGAATAATTTTTCTCTGCAAATCTCTGCAACGTGTGTGTATGTATGGTCGATATTGAAGCGACGGCTATCAATGAGCTTTTCTTCTTATTTATAGGTGAAGAATCATATCTCCTCAAGGAAACCTAAAATACAAGGAAAGTGAGAGTTTTATTAGGAATAAACTCTTTTTAAACACTAATATCATATCTCTTGAATTAAGATATCATTATCTAAGGAAGGCAAAATCATATTAAATATTTGCTCAATCAAATTAACAAAGAAAACTCTATTAAAAAAATAAATAAAATATATCATTTAAAATCGAAATCTTATTTCCCTTCAATAAGTACGTGGACCTATAGATCTTCACAAAAACACATAAAAAATAAACCTATGAAAAATCACAAAATAAAAATATTAAAATTTTAACGAGCCTAATGTTGCATGGGCACGTAGCACTTACACGCGTCTTGAGAATCAGACACAAGCCACCAAGGACAAGGCTTCCGAGACCTCAGATTACGCAAAGGATAAGACCAGCGGAGCAGCTCATGCCACCAGGAATCGAACGTCGGAAGCGGCTGAATCCGGCAAGGAATCAGCCGAAGCCGGCAAGGAGAAGGGCGGCAACATCATTCAGAAAACCGCGGATGCATTGAAGAATACTTTCGGCGTGGGGGGCGACCAGTAAATTGAATATTGTTGTTATTCGCGTGTTTCATTTTGGATATTAATGAATATTGCAAACGAGGAAGCCTTTTTCCTTCGAATTTGGTATATCAATTCCACGGAGGGTATGGCTTTCCTTATCTCTTTGTAATTTGGTCCAATTCACTAATACTATTTCTATTTTGCTATAATAATAAATTCTTGGGATCTTTAATTTACGATCTGATTCGTTGTTACCGCTTATTAAATATAAATGATTACAATATTATAAATAATTCATTATTTATAAAATATCACATCTATTGAATTCGAGATATATGGCTTTTGATTGACGGATGCATGCAATTGGGTTGATGTCATTTAGAATTTAAAATATTTATAATATAATAATAATTAAAGTTTTGATAGTCCAAAATATATAAAACTTTAGAATATATAGGTCTATAATAATACTTAATTATTTAGTTATGTAATTTAATTTGCTAGCTTTTTGTTGTAAATATTTTTCTCACGTATTTATTTATTTTATATCGAGTATATTTTGTCGGAGCTAAAAATTAATATGACACCATTTATGCTGAGTGGATATAATTATTACAATATTTACAATATTGCATTACTTCCATCATATTCACCTAGCTATAATTTTAAAAAATTCAAAATACCAAATGCATCTCTTTGATTAAAGATTTAAAATGGTTTTATAATGGACTTACAATGGATTTCTATAGCAACCTGTGTTAATCATTTTCGTAAAGCGAGGACGAATACGAAGTAGTTGCTATAGGGGCTCATTGTGCGGTCAAGCAGGCCCAGGCCCAGGCTCGGGGTGAGACAGAATGGTATCAGAATCGATCACAGCAAGGAACACCGAGAAATAAGTGATATGCGGGATAAAGTGCTACGTGCATGAGAGTCACCTCTTGAACCTGCGGGACAAAGTGCTACATGATGGGAGCCACCTCTTGAACCTGTAGGAGTCACCCCTAGATTCTCGGTGTTGGTGGATCAAGTGGTCAGGCTACGACGAGGACGTGGCGTTCTGAAAGATGGGTGATTGTGATATCCTTGTCCCACATCTTAAAAATTAAAGATTTAAAATGAATTTATAATGGACTTACAATGGACTTTTATAGCAACTTGGGTTAATCGTTTTCGTAAAGTTATGAGGAATATAAAGTAGTTGCTATAGGGGCTCATTATGCAGTCTCACAAGCGCGGACCCGAGCTCAGATCGTGATATATTAGACAAGATTGCTACCACAAAGATAATATTTGATGTCAATGTAATCGATTTTTTTCATATATATTAATGCGGTGTAAGATGTCTTTTTTATATTTTAAGATCAACCCAATACCAAATAAGACATATTAAATTAGTGAATTTTGGACAATATCGGATTTTAACCAATAAAATAAGCTATTGTTACTTTAAATGGACCAATGAGCTCGACAAGATTTTGAGCAAATTCCTAAATTAGGCATGCAAATTTAGGTTTTTTCTTTTTTCAGTAAGTTTTGTTTTGTTCATAAATTGGCCAAAGAAGATCGAAATTCAATTCCGATTATTGTGTGCGCGTTCTATATAAACAATCATACTTTCGATGTAAATACAAATTTTCGATTGAATAAAATTATATCTTTATTTTCAAAATTTTCGAACATTTTGTATAAATCAACATGTTAATTTTTTTATATATATACACATCCCTTACCTCATATAATTAATATGAAACTAAAGGGTAAAAACTTGTGTGAGACTATCTTACATGTCGTATTTTGATAGACGAATCTCTTATTTGGATCATTCATAAAAAAATATTACTTTTTATTCTAAGAGTATTACTTTTTATTGTGAATCTCGGTAGAGTTGACTCGTCTCACAGATAAAGATTCGTGAGACCGTCTCACAAGAAACCTACTCGGAACTAAATAGAGTTATCATTTTCAAATAGATGATCTTAAAAGAAAGTTCTAGTGGATGTACTCGATGTCATGTTCATCGACATCTTCATTGTCGTTCCAAAACTAAAATTATAAATTATATAGTCGATATATATTTAAAAACTAATAATGCTTTAGTGACCTTGCTTATCGAATATACCTAAAATAAAAAATTAATTGATTATATCAAAGTCAAATTTTTATATAATATAGTACAAAAATGTATATAGACCAAATTTTGTGTAGTATTAACTCTGCTTTTTTTCTAGTGCGCTTATTCCTACCCTTTTTCTGGTGTGCTCCCACCAAATACGATGATGCTAATGTTTATTTCAAAATGATAAAAATTTTAAAAAATGAATTGAGTAAACCTTTAACATAATTATTAATTTTTTTAATTTGCTCGTTTTTAATTGTTAGGCAAAAAATTTGTGTGAGACAGTCTCAAATATCTTATTTTGTGAGACGGATCTCTTATTTGGATCATACATGAAAAAAAATATTTTTTATGTTAAGAATATTATTTTTTATTGTGGATATCGGTAGGGTTGACCCATTTCAGAGATAAAGATTCGTGAGACCGTCTCACAAAAGACCTACTCTAATTGTTAATATTATTCTTAAGTAATTTGAGCTCGAACCATCTTTATTCAACCCTCCATTTTTGGCATCTTTACAAAAATATTTGTAAAATGAAGAAATCTCCAAGATAATTTATTTAAACATTGTTGCATGATCTGTTACACTGTGATTCAGATGTGAAGATGCAGGAAGATACGGTCTTTAATTAATAATATAATCCACAAAAATAAAGATTATCCACTTTAATTAATAAGCAACATTGAATACGTGGTACTGTGTAAACAAAATGAACCTATAAAAATTCATTAAATATGAAACCAAAAAATACAAAATTTCACGAGCCTAACATTTCACGGCACGTAGCACTTACACGCGTCCCCAAGAAATTAGGCACTTGGCTTCTCCCGACACTCTCCCGAGTTCTATATTAAGCCTTTGCCTGCTTCCCTACTTTTCCGTCCAAAATAAGTCATATTTCTAAATATTCTTGAAACCCTCTTCGAATCTTTTCACGAAAATTTATAAAAAAAACTCAGCATCAGAAATGGCATCCAACGATAATCTCAACTACAAAGCCGGTGAAGCTAAGGGCCAGACTGAGGTTCGCTCTTAGTTCCACTAATCATCTTATCTTATAACAAACAAGTATGTTTAATTTTTTGCGTTCTATTATTTATTATATGATTTTGATCGATTATATCGTCAAAATTCAAAAATTTCTTATATTTTAATGTTAAAAAAATCTTGATTGTTTGTTTGCAATTTTTAAGTACAATTTTTTAGACATTTTATGTCAGTATCGAACATGTCATTGTAATATTAACAAGAAGTAGAGAAGTTTAAAGAAACTGAATTCGTGAAGAGAAGATAATTGTTTAGGAATATAATTGATGAGCTTTAACATGTGCGTACCGCAGGAGAAGATAGGGCATGGAGCTGACGCCGTGAAGGGGAACACCGTGGGAGCCAAAGATAACACAGGCAACTTCTTGACCACTGCCAAGGACAAGGTTTCTGAGGCGGCTCAGGCCACCAAGGACAAGTTTGTCGGCGCAGGTCAGGCCACCAAGGACAAGACAGCTGAGACTACTCAAGCTGCCAAGGACAAGGCGTCTGGCGGCGGTGCACATTACTGATTAGATTGTTCGTTGATATTGATGATATTGTTGCATTTGTGTTGACTACTTACGTTGTTTGGTGTCTTGGACTCGTTTGTTACATTTGGAAGTATATATATATATGTTGTATGTATAAATGGAAGCCTTTCTACCTAGAATTTGTTGTGCCAAGTTTGAGGGAAGGGTTTCTTTTGCGTCTCTGTAATTTGATCTCATTTGGTAATACTACTATTTCTATTCTGTTATATTTCTGTGTTTGGGAGGAGAGCTTCTGCTACCGAATTTAACTGTTTTATGTACATAAGAATTATATAACATTCTAATGAAAGATGATACACAGAATCTCAAATACGAAAGCGCTTCCTTTATTTAAGAAAATTCAACACAGTCGCATTAATTATTAAATTATATTGGTTATATCATTTCTTCAGTTTCTATTATATTTCAAGAGAATCATAAATACTCTTTGCAAACAGCATATTTGATCATGTTGGCTAATATATATAGAGGTAAAATTAAAATTTTAATCATGTAAATTAGTCGGTTTTCTGTTATTGAGTTTTTAGTAACTTGGATTTTTATTTTGTTCGATATCATTAAATTTATCGAATATTGTTTATTTAACATATTGTCGTAAATAATGTGATAAGTATAAAACTTAGGGTAATCGTAATTCTGAAATTCTAAACTCAAGTTCAGCACGTGAACTATAATATAACATTATTGCCACTTCAAAATTTAAAAAAACACAGCTTTTATAAACTTCTATATAGAGTATCAATCGCGAAAACAATTTTTTTACGGGTCTTGTTAAGTGCACACATTCTATTTAAAATCTTAATTTATATGATATGATAAGTGCTCACATTCAATTTATCTTTTCATGTATTATTTTTTAAAAACAAAAATAAATTGCATATAGCTAGTGTTCAAATAAGTAATATGAGATTCATTGTCTCCACATGTGACATGTACGAGACAATCAGTGTCAAGTAAATTATATTCGACGAATTTAGTGGTTTCGTGCAAAAAAAGACCCAGAAAAAATCTAAACTACTGTATCAAAACCAAATTTTTACAAGTTATATGACTAAAACTCAAAACATGTCAACTTAAATTACTAAAGTTTTAATTTTCCCTCGAGATTATACTGGGTCATATATACTATTAGGGATGTAAACAATTTAAACTAAGCCAAATCGAGCTTTTATCATTGGGCTCGAACTTGAATTGTCTTGAAATTACTAAGCTTGCGAAAATTTTGAACCTGGCACGTTAAAAGATCGTTTATCATGTTAATCAAGTCGAGCTCGAGCTTGGTTCATTAATAGTTCATTTATCATGATTAACAAGTCTAGTTTGAGCTCGGGTTGTTTCGAGCTTCTAAAACATAAAATTGAAATTGAATTTGAAATTGTTAAAAATTAAATATATATCTACAATAATTTTATATCAAACATAAAAGCGTAAATTCATTCATAATTAACCAAAAAGACAAACATAACAACAACAAAAAACATAAGCTTGGTATATTATTAAACATCACAAAATATTACATCTAACATCCAAATAACAAATATAAATAACATCAATATAAATCTATTACCAGATATCTTACAACACAACAACAATAAAAATATAAAATTCATTATTAAATATTCATCAATACATTGATATCGTCATATAAATAACATTTCAATAATTTCACCCCTTCAAAACTTCAACTAAGTCTGGTGAAAAAGTAGAGATAACTTTAGAGAAGCTATTAGAACCAGGAATTACAAAACCATCTCCAATAACAACTAGTAAAGTACCCTAAAAATTCCATAATACCAATTTTTTTTAAAAAAATGAGTTATCAATTTAATCAAGAATAAAATTAAATATTTTAATTTAAAAAAAATAAAATTCACAAATTTAATGACAAAAAACTTTTTTACGAATATCTTCAATCTCCGAATTTTCCTTTTACGTACAAGTACACAAATTTAAGATGTTAGACATAAATAATTAAATTTAATGGAGCACAATAAATTAGACATATAACACATAGTTAATAAATACACAATTAAATTAGATATCAATTTACTTACTTTTTCTCTTCTTTTGATTTGGTAACGAGTACATAACCAATCTTCAGCACAAAGCAACATTTGAATTGTCTCTACTCCCAAATTGGCGTGATATGGATCAATAAATCTACCACCAGCACCGCCATCTGATTCAGAAGCCACAATAGTTATTGGAACTTGTGTTCAATTCATTTCATTAGCATTAGTACTGATATTTTTATATGTCAAATTAAAAAATGAGCCAAACTTGAGCTTACAAGTCATCTAAACAAGTCGAGCTCGAGCTCGATCTCTCGCGAGCCTATTGACAAACATGTTTGTGAGTTCACCAGTCGAATATCCTTAATCTTGAGTTTGATTTGATTAAATTATCGAGCTCAAAATCGAACTCGAGTTTTGCTTGACATGATTAACAAATGAGATCGAACGAACTTTTTATCGAGTCGAGCTCCGAATAGATTGCGAATGATTTTGTTTGTTTACATCCTTATATACTATACGACTCCTTTTGAAACTTTGTAGTTTTAAAAATGGGCATAAATCCCTTTGTAAATATATAGTAAATGTGCTTGAGTTTTAATTAAAACACAATGTTCACACGTGGGAGTAGAAAGTACAAACTTATTAATATTATACTAAGGATTTTTGAATTTTATGAAAGCGTACAATTTTATTTTCCCCATCAGTTTATGAAAAATTATCTTTAGGTTAATTAAATATTTAAAAAATCAATTATATTTAAATATTACATGCGTTTGTCTATGACTTATACGAATAATTAACATATAATCTAATATTTTCTAATATTATATTATATACGCTTCTTTCATATTAATATTTATCTCACATTTAATATCTTAAGAATATGACATAAATATAAACTTAATGATGTAAAATATAATAATCTTTATTGTTCAAAAAATTCAAAGGACATGTATTTAATATCTACATATAATTGAATTGTATTAAAATATGACAAGCTGTGGCGTGGCTAAAATTTTATCCCTTTTCCTTCTATATTACGGATCACGGATGCCTTAAGAAATGTGCCACATGCAATTGGTTGATGTGCCACATGCAATATAATTGATGTGACTGGATTTTTCGAATTTAAATTATGATATATATTAAAAAAATTAATATCAATTTAAATTTGATGACCTAAATTAAGTTTCAGAGTCTAAACCATGTCAATCTTATAAAAATATGTGTATAATAATTAATTTCGTTTTCTAGTTTTTTTTATAATATTTTCAATCACGTATTCATTTATTTATTTAATTATATTATATTGAATATTTCACTTATAGCATTGAAATTTAAAAAAAAAAATTGTTTATATTTTCTCTTTCTGATCATACAATTTTAAATCATCCACATGCAAAATAAACAAAGAGAATTGTTAGAATATGAGTCAAACGAGCTTGTAACTTAATTTTATTGACTCTCATGTAAAACAATCTTTATTTTAATAATATTTTAAAATTTTATCAAATTATGACATTTACTTTCTCTGTATATACACGCAAGGTATATAGATAAAATTTTTGAACATGCTATAGTTCGATGAGACCTACAAATCAAGTCGATCATGAAATTCAAATTATATGTATTGTATATTCTAAACTTGTTTAAAGTTAATTCAATTGCCTAAATATGTCGTTTGAACTCGAGACTAGCATATGTGATGTTGACATCACGTTTCATTGGTATGGATATAGAAAAGTCCAATCATGCAGATGAATACTCATGCAATAAGTCACTGAACAACTCTCTATTGGACTTTCTCAATTATTATCACTTATTGAGTATATTATTCTGCAGTTATGGTTGTATATTATTGGTCATTTGACCCGAGATAACATAGAGAATGTGCGAACTAGTGTTGCACTTTAACTCATTTACCTACTCCGTGAGGGTCATCGGGTGACGAGATTGTGTGTTGTTTCGACATACGTAGGAGCCAATACTTTGTAGTCAGGGATTCACTGTTCACCTGCGTGTATGAAGATCATATGTTATCCGATGAGTTAATAGCGCAAGAAATATCTCGCCAGAGTATGAGTTGTGATTTAGATAAAAGTGTTTCCCTAGTTGCATACATGATACAATTATGATTACTTAAAGATACATCACATCATTATTGAATTAATATGAAACCCTCAATATATCAATGATTACAGATTCGATCGAGATATATGAGATGACAGGACTGTACTGGTTGCTAACCATAACCTATTAGTTCTTGCAAACACTATCAATGGTACCTAGAGAATCATGATACGATATTACTAAACGTTCTTACCATGATTTGACGAGTTCAATTGATACTGAGTTATGACGTTCTTTTTATCAAGTGGTTAATACACAAAATGAGGCTACAAGGGTAAGTCTGTATAAGAAATAAATGTTATTTTGAATCACACGAGTTGCGAACTCACGGATAGATGTATCTCTGAACTATTGAGGATCAAACAATTATTGATTTTGTGTTCTTACTAAGATAGTCAAATTTAAAGAGTTGAATATATGATTTAGTTTGATGGTGATTAAACATATTACTTATAAAAGAGTTTAGAAGTAGATCTAATATTTGGAAATTGTGGAATTAATTTGACTATTAATTGGGGAGAGTGTAATTGCCTAATTTAGTGAAAAAAATTCCAAAATAGACGGTTACAGAAAATGAATCAATGAAAAATTTTGATATTTGACAAAGGGATTAACATTTACCTAGAATATTCCGCTAAGATTGAGATTTAATTATTGAGAGATAGTAAATATATGGTGTCAAAAGATGACCATGCACAATCACTGAATCACAACATAATCAAGAAAATCCAGTGTAGTTTCTCTCTTATTTTCTCTCTCCCTCTGACAAAGAAATCGCCCCTCTTTTTAGTTTGACAAGGCTCACGGCCGATCTCCCATTGTGCGCCACTGCAGCTTCACTGCATCACGGTCTCACCGTCGTCGGAATCTCCTAGTTTCCTCCGATTGTGTAATGTCCGGTTACTCGTACAAATGATAATAATGCGTTTATGTCTTTTATTATGTAGTTATTTAGCTCATTAGATTTCACGTGATGATTGAGGTATCAATACTGAGATTGAACATGATTTTTATATTGTTCATGGTGTATTGAGAATGAATATATGTCTAAATAGTGATAGTAAGATGTGTAGGTAAAAATAGTGTAATGAAGTTGGTAGGAAATGAGATGAAAAAATGACAGTTTTTAAGGGTTTTAGCATAATGATTTGAATATTGATCCAAATTGTGTGAGGCCACCACCATTAGAAAGCTAAGATATAATGCTACAACTTTCATGTTTTGGGTTTTGTCCAAATCATTGTGGAAGACAAGCCAAAAGTGTCCCGAAGTGTATCGTGTGTATCGTCATTCCTTCACTGACACATGTTGGGAGAATAAGCATAACATTTTACTCATACCTCCAAATGACATGAAACTAGTTGGAGATTCAAGCCAAGATATAGGGCTACAACTTTCATGTTTACCACTTTTTCAAATTATGAAGGAAAAAGACGTTTCTGGAGCGATCTTTGATGTGGCTGTGCGCAGAGCGGTGCCCGAGCGGTAAGAAATGACCACCCGAGCGCCACTGGTTCTGGATTTTTGGTTTTGGACAGAATGTTCTGCACTCGAGCGGTAGAAAATGACCGCCCGAGTGCCGCCTTGCATAGAAAAGGATAAGTTTCGACTTTATTGAGCCATTTTCACCATTCCTTCATTTCTTTTTCAGCAAGACTCGAGAGAAACCAAGGAAACTTCTTCCAAAAGCTCCCTTCTTCATTTCCTTTCATTAGTTTGAAGTTAAAAGTTAGTTCTCCATCACAAGAACCTTATAAGGGTGTAAGTTTTTTTCTCCTTTAGTTGTTCTACATGTAAATGGGTAACTTTCACCTTGTATAGAAATAGTAACTGAACTATTGGTTTATTGACAGCATAGGACTGATAAATATCGTCTCAAACAAGTGTTCGTACGCTTGGACTGTAAGTTGGCATGTTCTTGAAGTAACACATGAGTAATATTATGATTTCAAATAATTCCCATTGATTATTGCTATATGTACATTGTTAGTATTTTATTGATGAAAACATAGCACCATATTCCATTGTTATGTATTAAATATGAAAGAAACTCATGAATATTGAAGATGGGTGCTATGTTATGAACATGAACATTAACATGAAAGGAAAAAGATTGATTTTTACATGATATAGAGCTTGTTGACATCATGTGTGGTTTTAAGTCCACCAAATCTATTGGCCAATATATGTTCATGGGGCGTGGGATTGCCAAAGGTTGCTCCCTGACGTCCAATACAGTAGTAGTTATATAATAAAGCAAGCACGGTAGTACAGGTCAATTAATGAGGCTCAAGTACAAAAATAAACATGAATATATGCTATGATATGACATGGTTTAAAGATTAATTGTTGTCACGATTTGATATGTATGTTCCTTCGATGCATATTGTCACGATTTGATATGTATGTTCCTTCGATGCATATTGATACGTACAAGTGCCAAATTATTGAGTTTTATAAACTCACGTAGCTCGTGTATTACAGGATCAGGTAATGAAGATGCATAGGATGCCGGTTCGCCAATGGATGCTTGTGATGTGCCTCACCTCGACAAGAACCGGGACGTCTTATTGTATAACTTCCGCATATGTATTATAATGAATTAAATGTCAGGGTTTGAAACAAGTTTTGCAATGTTTATGTCTATGTGTAAAATGATACAGAGTATGTTTGTTTATAAGACTACGTTTATATGTACGTATTGTTATTGCTGATTGAGTTGTTGGTATAGACAAAATATAGGGACATCATGCCAAAATTTTTATAAACCGTTAAATTGATGCCCCTTGTTTGGAATTGCTTAATAATATAGATATATCATTCAAATCTTATTTTGATTATGGTAATCATGCTAAGGGGGTGTATTGGTTATAGACTTTTAATGACTTTTATGGAGTTTAAAAGTCTAGAGGTATTCAAACTAGACTTTTATGTACTCCATAAAAGTTTAGTGGTATTCAATGTAAACTTTTTTAGAATTTTAAAAAGTCATGTGGTATTCAAACTTAACTTTTAAAAACTCTACAAAATTCTATAGGTATTCAAAATGTCAATAGACTTTTAATGACTCTATGAAATTCTATTAAGTACAAGAATTATAGTCTAAGGTACAACAATAAAATGTCAACAAAAGTGTTTGATTCAACCTAAAGATTTGGATGTACATTTAATTGAGAAATCTCCCAAATTCAATACAAACTTTCATTCTTTTCTCATCTATTTATTTTTCCTTTTATTTGTACTTTTTAAAAACATAATTAAAATTTAATTTTTTTTATAATTATTATATAACATTTTATTTTTAATTATTTTCTTTAATTTTAGTTAATCTATATATTAAATTATTGTATAAGCAAATTCATACCGATACTATACCAAAATTTTTCGGTATACCGAAACAAAAAAACCTTACATTTTAAAAAAAATTATAATTTATTGTTTTAAAATATTATATATTTTAAAATTTTTGTATATTTTTCCGGTATTTCAGTATATACCAAAAATTTCAAATTGGATATCGTTACCGTACCGAAAAATTCGGTATTGTTACCGTACCGTATCGAAATCTTCGGTATACTTAGAATTCGGTAAATTCAATATTTTTTTGTTATGGTAATCTCGGTATACCGAAAATTCGGTATTTTTTCCCACCCCTAACAAGGTTTGTATTGGCATGTGCAATATTACACAATTTTCTTTGAAAGAAGTTCAATTTGATGAATTTCAAATTGAACTAGATAATGAAGCTCAATTGTCTTCATCAGCACAAGTTTATGAAGATGACGACTTTGATCAGTTATTTAATACTCAAAAACAACAACGAGCAAATGCTAATGCATGGAGGGATATCATAGCCAATGGAATGTAGAACGATGTTGATCAAATTGTCAGTAATGATTAGATTTTTTTTATAAAATACTATTCATTATTTTGAGTGTTCTTTTAATAAAATTTTATTATGATCTTATAAAAATATTATTTATTAATATGTTGAATTGACATAAACAATTGAAATTTTGATTTCAATAAATTGGATAGTTCATTTGTCGTTTTTCACAAATTAAATTGATTTAACTTTTAAGTAAGTAAAATTCATTTACATTCATAAATAAAAAAAATAATTTAAAATTGAAGAGGTTATCTATGTCCATTAAAAAAATTAATAAAAAATAAATCACAATTATAAACTACAAAATTCACATAATTCTATGAAAAAGTTTACAAAAATCTTGAAAAAAAGTCTATAAGAGTCTATGAAATTTGTTTTACAATTCTATGAGACTCCGTAAAAGTCAATAAAAATCTATCAACTCCACAAAAGTCCATCATTTAAAAAAGTCATTAAAAATCTTTGAAATTATAGAATGAATACACCCCCCTAAGTATAGAGTAAGGGTGTGACAGATTGATTCTCAATGCAATTTTGTCTAGATTTGTAGTGCAATCTAGGAAAAAAGCATTGATTCTAATCGTGAACTTGGTTAGACGATTAATGAAATATGATTGATCTAGTAGATCGTTTGAAAAAATTTGTAACAAAGAGTTATTATCGTCCAAACAACAGAATAGTTAAAGTCAATAATTAAACAATAAAGATAAATTCAAAAAACGTCCTATGTATAAAATTTAAAATTCTAATTTTAAACGTGAAAAAAAAAAAATTAAACTTTCAATACAGTCCGAAAAAAAGCACCCCAATGAATATTATCTTCAACATATCCACACACAAGAATCTCACCAAAAATTAAAAAAATTATAACTTTAAACAATCACGCAGTCTTCATTATACGTGGCCATATACGAACAAAATAAACTCAGTGACTATTCATAAAATAAACAAATAGGAAATAAAAAATTTAACGAGCCTAATATTGAATGGCACGTATCCCTTACATTACACGCGTCGAGAAAATATTAGACACTCGGCATCTCCCTAACTCCCCCAACCTCTATATTAACCCTTGGCCACCACATTAGGTCATCATCCAGAAGAGCAAACTTCGAGTACTCTACAAATATTTACTATACACCCGTTCTCGTATCGTTAGAAAAAGAAAGTCAGCAAAGAAAATGGCATCCAACGATCAAGTCAACTACAAAGCTGGTGAAACCAAGGGCCAAGCTCAGGTTCTTTTATTTCTTTCCCTGAATCACTTTAGTCTAATAAGAAGAACGTATATGATCCAATTCACTCAAGCTCGATCCTCTCTAGGAGGCGCGCATCCATTAGTCATGTAAAAATTAGCATTTTGAGTGCCATCAAACTTAATAGAACTGGTTCGTCTTATCTATACAGTAGAAAGAAAGATCTCACTCAAGTTTTAACCTATCCGGGAGGCGCATATTCACAAGTCATGGACAAATAATATATTTAGACTCATTTTGAGTATCATGAAACTTAATAAAACTGATTTTTCTTTTTTACGTCGTGGCGAAAAAGCCATTGTACTCTGCTGGAGGTTTTGGTTAGCTGGTAAGTATCTGTCAAGTCCCACGAACGAGTCGTGTTTTGTTTTTGTTTTTGAAAGAGAAAGTTCGATCCTTATTTGTCATTTTAGAGTTGCTCAACATATGTGTACATTGCAGGAGAAGATAGGACATGGAGTGGATGCCGTGAAGGGGAACGTTGAGGGAGGCAAAGATAACACGGGCAACTTCTTCACCACCGCCAAGGACAAGGTTACCGAGGCTGCGCAAGCCACCAAGGATAAGGTTACCGGCGCAGGTCAAGCCACCAAGGACAAGGCTGCTGAGACTACTCAAGCCACCAAGGACAAGGTTTCGGGCGGTGATGCTCAGCACTGAACAGATTTGTCCGTTAAATGTTGTTGCATTTGTTTTGAAATTTCGTTCTTGTGTAAGAGGAAGCCTTCCTCCTTGAATTTGTTGTGCCAACTTTTTGAGGGCAGGATTTCTTTAGTTTGTTGTGTCTTTTGTGCTCAGTAATTTCTTTTCGTTCACTTTAATGTTATTTCTATTTTTCTTAAATGGGTGGAGAACTTTTGAATTTTTAATTTTTAAAGATTATATAACTTTATTACATGAGACTGATGCAATTAAATCAGAAATGACAGAAAGCGAAAGAGGAACCCACCACCAAGAATTAACAATTCCAGTTATTATGGTTATATAGTAACCAATAATTTGTATATATAATATAAAGAAAATTGATAAATTAAGAGGGAAAATAAATACTAATGGCGTCTCTTTTTTTACATCTTTTACATAAAAAAAATTTATTTAACTTTGACGTAAATATTTTATTATACGATCATAATTATTTGTGTAAATAGAAAAAAAATAGAAAAATTATAATTATGAATTACTTTAAAAAAAATTCATAAATATACACTATTTAGTTACATTTTCTTATTTAGTCACATTTAGGAACTTCTTAATTTCGGCTGAAAATATCAGTATTGTCTTGGTCAAGTTAACAATTTGATAAAAAAAAAAGAAAAAAGCAAAAAATAAATTTCTTTAAAGAGCTAAAATGCGGAAAAAGTTACCAATTCATTAGAGAAAATACTAAATTATGATAGAAAGCAAAATCCTAAATATATATTTGCTCTAAATTTAGATTTTTCTCTTAGTGTAAATTAGATTTGTAACCATTCTGACCAATTAAGATGCTACTAAAGTTTAATAATTTGAATACATGTGACAATAATAGAAATTGTTTAAAAAATCTCGTAAATTGACGTGTTTCGATTTTAGGCATCGCAAGATCTCATGCTTTTTTCTTTTAAACTTTTTTTTTTTAATCTACACATAGGCAACAATGATGGCACCAGGAGTAGACAAAAATTCGATCGAACTGAATTAATCGATCGAACTGAATTTCGATGAGATTAATTTGGAAAATCAATTTTCATTTTCAAATATATCGATTAAATCAATTTAATTTCGGTTTTTACTTTTAAAATATGGTTAACGAATTTAACCAATATGTTTTAAATAAAATTAATTATTATACGGACCTTAATTTTGTAACATGCATTTTATTTTATATATATATTGGGTATCAGCCTTAGCAATCTTGAATCTATTCTTGTCCACAAAATAGTTTCCTTCAGCGATTTATAGTATCATGTTTACAATGATATTTCTGAAGATGGTAAATTACTCGACCAAACAAATATGTTCCAAAAAGATTATATTAAAAATAAAATAATATAATTTATTGTTCTATGAATAAATATAGATTTCTTATCGGATCAAAAAAAAATTAACAGACCAATCGCTCTTTCTCTACATTAATTCATAATATCGACTATCACTTCCTGTCCTTTTCGGTCCTGTCAAATTAACTTGCAATTTTACTGAATTTTTCCATGGTAAATTATTGCATACGATACATCGCATCTATCCAGTTACGGGCGATGATCCCTATCTAAAATATCAAAGGCGAAATATTCGACTTTTCTATGCTACGGGACGCACAACTATACCACATGGCATTAGTTCATACCATTTGGATTTTTTTTAGATTTAAAAATACATTATTATTTAATAAAACGCTTTCATGCATAACTCTCTTGATCAATGATCATTAAAAAAAAAGATATAATTGATATAAAATGTATTAAATAATTATGTTACTTTCGGGAGAGATCCTTTCGGATTCCTCTCACGCAATAGTTCGTGGCGAACTATTAGATGATATACAGCTGAGCATCATCCATAAGAATATCGGATTTGGATTTTTTTTTTTTGGCTGAATATGTGTTTTGCTTTTTTTATACTCTGACAATTTTTCGAATTTATGTGATGTTCATCAGATGATCAGCCGATCATTTCGTGTAAAAAATGCATAGCATCATGTGCTGTGTTTTCAGTCACAGCAAGGATCCGAATCCCAAGAATCTCGCGAAAAAAATTAAATAATAGAATACAATAAAGGGTTAATTTTAATTAATTACGAGATGTATACGTGGCCCTATACAAACAAAAATCAACCTATCGAAACTCAGAAAATAAAATAAAAAAAATTTAACTAGCCTAATGCTACATGGCACGTAGCCCTTACACGCGTCCTAAGAGAATCGTACACTTGGCATGCCCCCGACATCCCCCCAAACTCTATATTAACCCATCGCCAATCGCCTACGTGACCATCCAAAAAGTTTGCAACTTGTTGAAAACTCTATTCATATCATTCAAAATCTTTAATATCTTACCCGAAAGACGAACATGGCATCCCACGATCAGATAAACTACAACGCTGGTGAAGCAAAGGGCCAAGCTCAGGTTCTGATAATCTAAAACTCGGAATCTAAATCTTATCTACGAACGTTTTGTGTATTTTTTTTTAGCTTGATTACCTGAGTTTTATCCGGTCAAGAATTGACAATGCATGGAAAATGATATGTAGTTTGGTGTAATATTATTCATGGTTGTTTATTTTTTTGTTTTAAACTTATTTGGCTTGCGAGATTTAGAGTTACAAGTTTCAGGTTATAATAAGCTTCAACATGTGAATGTATGTTACAGGAGAAGATTGGACATGGAGTCGACACTGTGAAGGACCAGACTAATGGAGCCAAAGAGAACACTGGAAACTTCTTCACCGCCGCCAAAGACAAGGTTACCGAAACGGCTCAAGCAGCCAAGGACAAGGTTTTTGGTGCAGGTCAAGCCACCAAGGACAAGACGTGGGAAACTTCTCAGGCGGCCAAGGACAAGGTTGTCGGCGCAGGCCAGGCCACCAAGGAGAAGACTGATGAAACTACGGGTGCTGCCAAGGAGAAGACCTGCGGGGCAACTCATGCCACCAAGGATAATACTTCTGGAGCGGCGGAATCCGGGAAGGAAACAGCCGAAGCTGGCAAGGAGAAAACCGGTGGATTTCTCCAGAACACCGGTGATCAGGTGAAGGAGATGGCGAAGGGGACGACGAATGCGGTGAAAAATACGTTAGGCTTGAACCGCAATGCTGGACAGAACGAGTAGTTTGGTTATTGATATGGACATTAATGTTGTTACATTTGTTGTCGCTTTCTTGCATTGTTGAGTCGTTTCATTTGGATATATATTTTTTGTTTGAGAGGAAGCTTCCTCCCTTTTCATTGTTTTCCAATTTCGTGGGCATAGTTTCCTTTGCATCTGTATAATTTGGTTTTCGTTCAGTTATAATATGTTTCACTTTTTATAACATTTACGTTTTCTATTATTATTCCTTCCAAGTTTTGCACAAATAAATTTTTGCATACCATAGCTTCACCATGTTTGACTTCATTGTTTCATTCGTAATATTTTACGTGTTCATCTTCAGAACAACACAGATAACGAAGTTTGATATACCGATGTAGATTCGTTATAACATAAGATATGTTTGAACTTATATTGAACTCTGCTAGATATTGTTGGACATTGGTTTGAAACTCTTTTTCCAGTTTAGTCATATCATTTATGGTTGCTTAGTGTTAAAGATTGGAATTTGGACCTAACTCAACCTCAAAAGCTAGCTCTTGAGGTTGAGTTAGGTCCAAGTTCCAATCTTAACATGGTATCAAAGCCCGGGTTCTACCGTTATGTGTTGGACAGCCTATAATTAGGCCACCCATTCTGGTCATAATTGGGTCATTTGTAAACTCCACGCTCCAGATGTTCATTCCATGGGCGTGAGAGAGGTGTGTTAATTGTCCCACATCGGTTGAATAAATGATCTGAGAGTTTTATACATGGGCTTGGACAATCCTCCCTCCTTGAGCTAGCTTTTGAGGTTGAGTTAGGTCCAAGTTCCAATCTTAACACTTAGCAGTTGTCTTACTATTACTCTCCCATTTTTAGTGCCAGCTGCTTTTATATGCTGCAGAAAATGTTGTCTACATGTGAGGAAAGAAAGAAGATATACATACACATACATCCATTAAAATATGCCGAAAACCATATAGATTTATTACAGAAACAACACACTATCACCAACAAAATAGCCAATCCAAATCATATGTTAGTAGTATACAGGATGAAATAAAGATCAACAACTGAAAAACTTTATTTAAAGAGTCAAAACTGTAATGGATTGATATGGAACTTCTATCACTCTGCAGGCCAATTTGTCTGTTCCTTGTTTTTCGCCTTTCATCAACTTTTCTTGTGCCAAGTTCGCAGTTTGAATCCTAAAGTCCCAACCTTGTATGTAACCAATTGCTGACCTCGTCCAACTCCTTAGGCACGGTATAATGACCGATCCTAAACAGCGATAAAACTAAAATGGTAAGTTGTTGCTAAGATAACTGAATATGAGTGAGAAGAAGAAAGTCTTACATACCCGTCATATGATTTAAATTCTAGATTTCGAAATCCAGCTTGGCTTAATGTATGATAGGACCTCTCCCCATATTTGTAAGGAACCACTTCATCACCTGTCCAAGAATCCAACGAGGTTAATGTGCTAATTTGTAAGATTATCTGTTGATACACAACAAAACTATGTGATTCGATTGTTATGCCATACAGGTTGCTGTATAAGGCATACATACACCGACGCAACATCATACACAAGATAATGTGCAAAATGTGTAAGATATTGGGAAAGATTGGCCATGTTTGGCATGGGATCTAACAAATGTTAAGTAATGTTAGATGCTTTTAACGAAAAGCAAGACATACAAAGTCCATGGGAGAGCAATATTGGCAGATATGAAGCACGTCTTCCAGCCTCATGGGACCCCTCAATCTTATGTCTCACACTCCTGCAACAACGAATGATCCAAGATTTTGATCACGAACGAAGCTAAGAAGAAACAGAGATTCGGGTATTTGTCCTACTTTTTGAACTTAGTGTGATATGTGATAATGGTGAATGTGCTTTGGTTATTTATCTGATCCAAGATTTTAAAATTTATATGGCTGAGAAGAAGCATAGTAGAAACCCCAACCTAAAACAGGGAAGCCAACCGCTCAGACCAACAATAGCCCTCAGGTTAACCGGGTATGGGCTGCCATTTCCATATTTTCCCAGAGCGAAACAAGTAGCAGAATAGAGAGCAGTTGCAGCACCCATACTAAAGCCTCCAATGCCAAGTTTAACTGCAATACACCGTAAACCAGGATTACCATAAGCGCATCCAATGCCATGTTTTGAAGACTATGATAAGCCTATCGAATTGCATGATCTAAGCACATAAACGAAATGATAAATGTGGTGTCTGTATGAGTACATGCAATTCAGGCACTGATACAATTTGAGCTGGTACTGCTCACGTCAGTTATTTCTCCATCAAAAAACAAGTCCTATGTGCTAAAATGTAGAATAAGGATTTGAAAATTAAAGAAAATTACTGTCAGCAGGCTCTGTAGACAACAAGTTAGCTATATGTGCTGTTGAAGCATCTAAACCTTCAAAATCATCTGGACCATCTTCAGAAAGCTCTCCCACATCAAACCCTGAGAAGTCACTTTTTAAATAAATGTATCCATTAAGCCGAACTCGAATATCTCATTACTTATTTAGCTTACATGCAGTACAAGGAAATCCTCCAAGTATAGCCACAGGGCGAGTTGGGGCAGTAGGGCATATCCATTTTATCTGCATCATAAATTTTAAACAATGCATTGAACTCTTGAAAAATGGTTTCGATTTAGTCGCAGCAAAATGTAGTAGACACCTTCATGCATAACAGAATTTATGATGTTTCGAGAAACTGAGGCTTACATTCGGGAGAGGAAGATTCTCCAATTGTTGCGACCAACTGCGGAAACAAATGTAGAAAAAGATCACTGATATTATTCTTAATATTGCAAGGTGCTTAAGAGCACACGTCTATCTTAAATCTGCATATACTTTTAGCATTTGCATTATCTTTTGAAATAGGTAATATCTAACCGTTGATAAAAGACACTTTTCACTTCACAAGTTAAATTTAACTGAGAAAGAGGTAAGAATAACAAGTAGTAGAGATGAAGTTGAATTTGCCATGGTTGGAAAAAGATAAGCATGTTAAAAAAATAACAAGAAAATTGCGTATTCCAAATTTTGTGAATATTCTCAACAAAAATCGTTTCTTCTGCTTGTCAAGTGAGGTAAAACTTTGAAAGCCAAGTGGTGGTGGTCCCATAGAAACATACAACGAATGAAGCCTATGTGCCATAATATTACACAAATTCAAAGAACAGAAAAAATTGAAATCTAGTTTAAGTTCTGAGGTGTCATTTGTTTATTGGAAATTAAAAAAAAAATCAGTTGAGTGGAGCGATCCACCCTTTTTGCTTGTTTTATCCTTGCATTACCAGTGGAATCTTACCTCATAGTATGGACACATTACCCCATACTAATTTAAGGTTGTCTATTCTTTTGCATCTTAGAATAGTGATAGAACAATATAGGCCTCAACTTTCTGTTTCCAAGATAATTTGATTAGACTAGCAAGCATTTTCCTTGGTAGAAAAAAAAATTACAGAAAGTTCGTCTATTTGATAAAGTTGAGATATTTTAGAACTGCATTGAGTTCACTAGTTCTTCATAGCAGAAAAGAAAATGATTAAAAGGGTACTTCTGGTATCTCAATTTGATTCAGTTGAAATGACTATACCGCCCTTGACGATCAGGAAAAGCATCGACGAAAAGAGATTTTACCTGGAGCCATTGTCACCAAGACCATGCAGCCAAATTATTGTAGCTTGGTGTTTCCCTTTAGGCCTAACCACATATGTCCTGCCGAACTCAAATGTTTTTCTTGCTGTTCTGCTTCCTGAGAAGTATTGTATAAGAATTCAGCTTTTCTAACGATCAAGTTCAAGAAATTTACTCGGCAAATTTGGGATGTGGGATAGGTTTGTACTAGCAGAAGTTTCCCATTCTCAAAATGTGATGAGTGAGTGACTTCACTCACTTAAGTGTAAATCTTTTGCCACAACCCTTCAATGTCAAATGACACTGACATTCAAGAAAAAATTCAAGAAAGATGGAATCTTGATACTTACCGGAGCCCACTGACGAATTTGGATAGCTCATTCTGGCGAAGAAGAGATTAACCAAGAAATTCCCAAGAGGCTTAACAATGTGTAGTTAAATGAAACTACAAACTTATGTGTAATGCAAGAAACAGCAACGGAGACTTGCTGTATTTATAATCGAATGGGTTAGACGAAAATGGAATAAAACAGCTGCACCTTACCTAAGCTAGGAACTCAAAAATAAAGAGAGAGAGAGAGAGATGGGGGCATCCATGAAAAAGAAATGTAAAGAAAAGGGAACAAAGCAGCCAATCTTTTCATCTGCGAAGGGAGAATCAAAACCAGTAAAAAGTATATAGCCTATTAAATAGAGTTGTAATTCATCCATTCAACCCCTAATTTCCCTGAATCGTCCAGGTTGAAGGGCTACTGTCACCCTTACGTGGCCCTGCAAGATGACTCAGTTCAGTACAACAGGATATTACTACTTTTATTCAATCTACCTTCGTCCAAAATTGTAACATCCACCCGTAAAATCGATTACATCTGATTTTTTTACGTTGTCCAATACATTTCGATATGTTCCGAATCGGACCGTAAACGTTGTATTATGACGGAGAGAATGATTTTTATTTTATAAAGAAAAGTTGGAAATAGTGTCACATTCACCGAACTTGTGGACCATGAGTTGACAAGCATTTTCGTGCCATAATCTTCCTGAGCCGTTGAGGTTGGAGGGGCTGAACTAAATATACGGCATACAAAAGAGAATCTATGCTTTCTTGGGCAGTGGCAATTAAATAAGCATCCCACATACTTACAATTTCAAGAATATTTCCGAAAACTATATGGAATAATTCAATGTGTTGGAAGAAAATCATTTAAATCTTTATTTCAATCATTTGTTTATGTATTCCTTGTGATTGATGGATACCCATTATGGCATTATCTCCATTGTGAATTTCAAACTGTCTAATTTATCATCACCATTCCATGCATATAATACATACTTAGTGTGAACACATTTTGCGTTCATATACAGTTTTCTAAATAAATAATTTTATTTTTAAAATTATTAGTTGATAAGGGTATGGCTTTTATATATATATATATATATATATATAGAGCGAGAGGTATGATATTATAGGCGCATCTTGTTAAGGACGCTACAAGATATTCACATGAACATCATGTGAATTTCACATAGCCGATTTTAAGAAATGTGTTGCATTAAATGCTTGCGAGATGTTCACCGTGAACATCTTGTTAATGTAACATAAGCTGGTCTCCCGAAACATAATGCATTAAATATTTTGTGAATATCACATCAATCGATCTCGAGAAACATGCTGCATTAAATGTTTGCGAGTCGAGAAAAGTGTTGCATAAATACAAGAATAACATCTTGCGACGCCCATGAAATATCCATCAAGAAAAAGAGCCAAATATTGGCCGGGCTATGAACACAATAAAGAACATGATACAAAGGCTGCATAGAATTCATGGTTGGGTTGAAAACTTGGAAGTATATATTAAGAAAAGTATGTTAACTTTATATCTTTTACACTTTCTTGTTTTCTAAAATTTTCTTGTTTGCATAAATCAAGTCCACTGATACTTAATATAACTTATATGGATAAATTAATGTTAAAAACATTACAATTAAAATTTAACTGTTTCCATTTAAGTCATGACTGACTTAACATATAAATGGGATCAAAAATATAAATTTTTAGAAAATTTATTTCAATGAAGGCTTTTATTACATGACACATCTTGTGAGTGGAACTGGGCAATACCTGCTGGTGTGTCTCTTTGCCTGTTGGCTGAGCTGTTTTCAATGTCAATTCATTAATTATTTGTGGAATTTAAAGAATGTGTCCAGTGTCCACTAGTTTGTTCGAGTCTTAGGTCTCGTAGATAGTATTTTGTGAGACAGATCTCTTATTTGGGTCATCCATGAAAAAATATTACTTTTTATGCTAAGAGTATTACTTTTTATTGTAAATATCGGTAGGTTTGACCAGTCTCACAGATAAAGATTCGTGAGATCGTCTCACAAAAGACCTACTCTCGAGTTTTTAGGAATTATTTTTTCCGAGTATTGTGCATGCATAGACGTACATGGTTTGTTTGTGCAAACCGAGTCAGTCACACTTTTTGATCCTATGCAGAATTATTATGCACATGGGCATATATATCCATGCTTTTGAATCGCCTATTTCGTAGAATATGATCGGATCGGAGGTTATTCCGACGACACGAGCTTTTCATCCAATGCAGTGTAAGGTTTTCCAGAATTGTTGGATATATTTTGGGAATGGTTATATATGTTAGTATTTAATTTTTAGGGTAAAATAATAAATATTTAACAAAAATCATTAAAAAAAAATTAAGTGGAAGAGTATCTGTCCATGCCCTCACGAGGAGATTTACTAATGTGGGCCGAGTCAGAACGGATTCTATGGCCCATCATATAGTCCTTTATCTCGTCAGCAACTGGGCCCATTTCAAGTAATAATGATAATATCTTTGACTTTCACGAATTCTCCAAATTAAATATTATTGCTATGATCTAATTTTTGGAAGGGCATAAATTATAAAAATAATTATTAAACGAGGTAATGATTATAAATAATCAGAACAAATCTATTTGAATCATATTAGGCTCATAATTCAATTTGGGATTCAATTCTAAAATGATGTTTTGTTTTGTGTTGTGTTGTGTTGTGTTGAATTTGATTCATTAGGGAGCAAATTTTATTTTATTCAAATCATTATTCTTTTTTAACTTCATCAAAATTAAATTTATCCATTAGAACGCATGAAACCGAATTTACTTGCGGTTTATACATATATCCGTACTGGTTCGGCACGAGAATGAGAATGAGAATGAGAACGAAAATTCACCTCGTGGATAGAGACATTAATCAGATCACAAGAGCATCTTTACTTTTGATTATCACAAGACTTGGCGAGAGTAAGTTAAATGCAAGCTTTTTTAATGTCAACTGCCCACTAGTACACTGCCCTTTTTCACATAATTAGTGAAATTTCAAGACCTGAAAAATTCTTGTGCATATTTAAATAAAAGATAACGAAGATTCCGTAGGCACTAATTCTCGTATGATTTAATTATGTATTTAAAATTAGTTCCTATGGTTGTAAATGAATCACATTCCCAAATTTGCACTTGGAAATTTTTTTAAAAAAAAATAAAAATTTGCACTTACATAAATTATGGAAATTCATAGATGTAATTGGATATCTATATAATTTATTTAAATCCAATTATTTTGAATATATATAATTATGTGTGGCCGCTAAATTTTTTTTTTTTTAAATGATTGATTGTGTCGCATGCCACATATGAGTAGGTCTCTTGTGAGACGATCTTACCAATCTTTATCTGTGAGACAGGTCAACCCTACCGATATTCACAATAAAAAGTAATACTCTTAGCATAAAGAGTAATATTTTTTCATGGATGACCCAAATAAAAAATCAATATCACAAAATACGACACGTGAGACCATCTCATACAAATTTTTGCAGCCACGTATGCGCTCGAAGAAGTCCAAAGAAGTATTAGTTGCTCGGTTCTTATTTTATATTTATCTCTTTCAAAGCTGTCAAATGTGGAACAAATTCTCGCCTTTATTTTTCTTTATTTACCTTTATTTCTCTTTTCAAAAAACAACACTTTCAAAAAAATGTTATGACTAATTATTAGATCAATTGCTAAGTTATAGCAAATTGACAATACGAAGAATTGTAATGTCAATTGATATTGTTAGGATGTAATGGTGAACTCTTTTAGGATAGTGTTTGAAACATATCATTCGGGTTGTCAGTATTATTTAAAAAATTGGTTGCATCATTATTGTTAGTTATAATGTTTTGTAAAATTACAAAACGCTTGATTCTACAAATATTTTTACTAATTATCAAAATTAGATATAATCAATCACCTTGGATAAAAAAAAAATACACATTTAAAAACGAATTTTGCTTCATAAAATAAACGGTGGGGATAAGTTATTCCTTTTATAATGGAATTTAAGTTGGTACATACATATAAATTATGTGAAAGTATTTTTCTCCTAACATTTCTCTCCTTACAATATTCCAAAGGACGTAAAAACATCTTGTTCTTTTCCCATTATTGGTAGGATTAATACATTAGGGAACCCGTGGAATCAATTTTATTTTTATATTTTATTTATGGATCAATTTTTTGTTGAGTAAGTCTCTTGTGAGACGGTCTCACGAATCTTTATCTGTAAAACGGGTCAACACTACTGATATTTACAATAAAAAATAATATTCTTAGCATAAAAAATAATATTTTTTCATGGATGATCCAAATAAGAGATTTGTCTCACAAAGTACGACCAACCCATGAGACCATTTCACACAAGTTTTTTTTTTTTTTGTTTTGTAATTCTTTCTACAAAACGGAACTCCACCATAAAATTTAAAAAACAAAAAGAAATTATGCATTAATTTGGTTCCAAAAACGTCTCAAAATCGTGTGTATACACACCCACCGACACGGTTTTTACATATTTTTCATTTATGACTGTGGGGACCTGAGGATTCGGCCCATTGGGCCTTTCATTGAGGTTGAGGCCGTCTTGTTGGGCCAAGGCCTGCAATGATTCGTGTAGTTAACAAAGGTAGCAACCAAACGTGCCAAGAATTTCTACGCAGCGAGTCAAAGCTTGAAATCTAATTATAATTAACAATAAAGAAAAAAGACGAACTTGGAAATGTTTATTTTTTCCCTACTTAAAACTTAGTGTTTTTTTTTTTTTTGAGAAATAATTAGGTAAAAACTTGAATGACAGCATACGATTTCCAGCTTCCAAAATTTACACATCACGCAACTAAAAAGTTGACTGAGCTGAGTTCAGAAAAAAAATATGTCGCTACCCTAGCTCACTCGACTCTGATCCACTACAATCCCAATTTGGGGGCAACACCAGAGTTTACAGAACAAAAGATTAGCAATAAAATGAACAAATTGTTTGTTCTTCAACATTATTATTATATCATGAATGAGAAGGGTGTGAGAGTCCATATTTCCTATGGAGAACTCGCTCGTGTTTGAAATCCCCGTAACATCAAGAAACAGAATAACAAGAGAACTTGTCGCCTAAAGCAACAGCGCGATTCATAAAAAAAACACTCAGAAACAAATTATAACCTTTTAAAACCTGAAGAATATTACATAATCGCTCATATGGTCACCAGATCTTATTCTGGCAGCAAAATTGCCAACTACGTTCAGTGGTGATGATCATCTTCACCGTCTCCATGTCCATCGGGTGGTCCACCTGGGCCAACCACTTCTAACTGCCAGTAGAATGAGGCCGTGAACATTTTGAATGAAATAAAAAATGGGAACTACTCATATTATTTGGATTAATTTAGTCAAGGGAGCTAGAAATAAGCCGAGCCATCAAGTGAATATCACGAAACACAACATGTACACAAATGTCATCTTCATATCAGGTTCAATCTATGCTAGATAATTAATGGACCCTGGTACATACCACAAAGTACTGCGAACATACTGGGCATTCATGTGGCTTGCCCTTCTCTAGCCAGAACCAAACAACATCATGCTCATCCTCTGTTGTTTTGTTCAGAGAAGATATGATTAAGCAAAGATTATAACTAATGATCATTTTGCAAAAACCAGAAACTAGATTAAAAGTTAAAACTAACCTCCTTCAACTCCAGGGCATCCCACAATTCTTTTGTCATAATAAGACTTAACCACAGCAGGTTCTTCCTGCAAGAGTTAATAAATGATGGTTGATGATGAGTCATGGGGGACAAGATCATTGAAGTTTAAACCATTTGACTGATTGAGTCGACACAGTTATATTGCAGCTTCCAGGTGGTGTGTAGCAGAGGAAAATTTTAACAGGTTCAAATACGAAATACTAGTCATTCAGATTCCAACTAAATGCGTTATATGGAAATAATAGCAGTAAGTGTTTTATTCCATGGAATTTTTTTATTTTTTATTTTTTGGTTTACAGAATTGGGGTTTTTAGGACTTGATAACTGGCTCAACAATTATTAATTAAAAATTTGAACTTCATACTCTACCTATTAGGTAGGATAGGCTTGGTTGGAATTTCAAAAGCCCATCCCAATCTAAACTTTTGAAACCTATCTATTTGATTTTCTTTTTTAGTTTTGCTATTGTGGATATGTCATGTGTGTGCTTAATACCCACAATTTTATCAGTCCCTGTTACAACTTAGACATGTATATTCAACAGAAATGGAATATTTATGGTTCTAGGAACCTGAGTCAACTCCTTTACTAAAGGCTAGCCATTCGCCTGTTAGAGTAGATGTCCTGTAAGCCAACTGTTGGCTGAGGATTTTATTGACTCAATTGTAATAATCAATCTTTATTTTAATATAATTCATTATTTCATGGTTTGTTAATTCTTTATCTGTATACTCATGTTATCAAACATAGATAAAGACCTTAATTATACTTTAATACAAATGAATCATAATTCAATGTTGAAACTCATTTGTAAACACTGTATGATCTAAATTCGTTCCTAGTCGATTCAGCCGCCTAAAACATGGATAAAGGTCGCTTGAGCTCGAGACTAGCATATGTGATGTTGTGTACTGTGTTTCTTGGTAAGGGCATAGAGATGTCCAAACATACAGATGGGTAGTCATATGATGATTATACCGAACAACCCTCCCTCGGACTTTCCAAGTGGTTATCATTCATCGAGAGGATAAGTCCGTGGTTATGATTATACACCATTAGTCCTTACGACCCGGGACAACACCGAGGCTCTATATGCTAGGGTTTTGCTTTGACTCGTTTACCGGCTCCAGGAGAGTCATCAGGTGGCGAGGTTGGTGATACAGTTGCGACACATGTAGGAGCCAGTGCATCGTAGTCTGGAATTCACCGCTCACCTACGGGTGTGGATATCCTATGTGATCTAATGGAATAATAGTGCGTGGAATCTCTGGCCAGAGTATGATATGTACATTGAAGAAGGAGTTCTCCAATGGTACGTGCGATGCCACTATTTATATGTATCACATAGTTATCGAATTATTATGCAACCCTCGATGAACCAATGGTTGCAGATTCGATCGGGATATATGAGATCAAAAGACCGTACTGTACGCTAATCATAATCGACTGGTTCTTGCAGGCACTATCAGTGATACCTAGAGAATCATGGGGCGATGCTACTAGACGCTCTTACCATGATTCGATGGGTTTAACCAGAAATATGATTTCTGACATTCTCATGATCAATTGTTGATACATAGAATGGGACGAATTAGGGTAATTCCGAATAAATGATTATGTCCTGAATCACAAAGAGTTGTGAACCCACGGCTAGCTGTATCCTTGAACCATTGAGAGTCACACAAGCACTGGATCATTTGTTCCCGTTGAGAGAATAAATTCAAGAAGTTGAATTTATGTTATAATATAGTAAATTCAAATATTTGAATTTATGATAATTAAATTTTGAGAAAATGAATTCAAGTAGTTGAATTTATGAAATAGTAATTCAAGAAATTGAATCTATGAAATTTGGAGAGAATAAATTCAAGGAGTTGAATTTATAAAATTTGAGGATTTAATTTATTAAACTCAAAAGTTGAGTTTATTAAATATTGGATTAAATATAGTGGGAGTATGTTTAATGGGCTTGTAGGAGTACAAGTCCAACATACTAAATAATTAAAGTTCTTAATGAACTTTGATTAATTAATTAAATTAGTTGGACTAACCCAATTAATTAAACAATCTCATTAATGTTAATTATGATTATTAGGTCATGACTTAATTATAAAAGATAGTAATCAAGCCATAACCCTAGCCTCCATCTCCTTGAGATTTTCGAAAATCCCCTCTCCCAAAGTCTCTCACTTTTCGGCCCTCTCTTTTGAAAAAGAGTTTGAGCCGTCTCTCAAACTTTGATCACCAACGTAAAAATATCTTCTAATTTTTCCAATACAAATTAGAAGAGGAATAAATCTTCTAGTCGTGGACCTGATTTGAAGATTGAAGGAAGGAGTTCTTTAAAGATCGTTCGTAGGGATTTACAACAAGAGTTACCGCTTATACCGGAGTAGTTGGAGACTAGTGATTCTTTCACCAAAGGTATATATTTTAACGCCCTACGAATGTTTAATTTTAAAACCATACGAGTGTCAAAATACATCTCAAATGTCAAGATCTAAAATTTTTAAAAACTTCCGCTGCGTTTGGGCACGAGAAAACCGAGATCCAACATCTCCAACACTACCTTGTCATCAAGCAAGAACAGGACTCATAACTTCAATTCTTAAACTGTAAAATGCAAGAGGTAATACATCAAGCTCTGCACAGCTTCTATACATGAATCTTGAGAGTTTCCTAAGCCAAAAGCAATTTCACTAACATCAAAGACGGTAAAACCCAGGCTTGCCATTTGAAACCGGCAATTGAGACAGTCTCATTACCTGTCTAACAAACACATATTTCAAGATAAGAGAACTCAAACTGACCTTTGTTCCGAATGGACCAGACGGGTAATTTATTTCAAGAACATCCTTTCCCTAATACAATCAATTCAACACAAATAGGTAACCGTTATCCAAACCATCAAAACGTTTGATTTTAATATTCATGAAACACCAAGACAACAAGAAAATGCTGGAAAAACACTCACTTCAAGAGACGCTTGGAGCTCCTCACGCTCATGACCAGTAGCAATTGGCATTACATCCTCCACACTTTTCGTTGCACTTACATCCCCTTTTAAACACATTCATTTACAAAAAAAAAAATTAATCTAAAAAATCAACAGAGAAGAAACGAATAAAAATTCCCCAAAAATGCCAAATTTAACTGACATATCAATACATCACGATAATCTCAGAGAATGGATTTTAGGATCTTCTGAGTCAAACCAGAAAAAAAAGTAAAATTTTATAGAGACACACCAGAATCGACACTGAAATGGCGTGAGAAGACGGGGAACAAACGGCGGGGATTCTCCGGGACCGCGCAAGATCCAACGACGAATCGGGCGGATTTGGGAGCGGATAGGATTGGGGCGAGAGTTCGGAGCTGCAGCGAGAGTCTTCTCCACATATTTCTTCAGCGATGATCGATTAGGGTTTTCAAATGTGATCTCAGCTCGCCACTTTGATAGCGCAAATGAGAATTAAGGAGCTGTAGAGGAAATCTTCAGGTAAGGTGGATTGCATCCTTTACTCTCGCACGTGTCAATTCTTTTTTTAAAATAAAAAAAAATAACAACATTGGTTATTTTTTAAAATTGGGGAAAATCCGATTTTGGTCCAAAATGTTTTATTTATTTACTCGCCCCTTTTATTTTCATATTTTTTTAAAATTTAGTCTTTTTTTCGATGCACAGCTGAAGTGACATATACGCAATAGTGATGTGACATTGACGTTTGTAATGACACATCAGTATTTCAAAATAAAAAATAACTAAAATTGTTAAAAATCAAAATATACATGAAAATTAAAATGAAATTTGATAACATAGAAAATCATAATTTAAAAAAAAACAAAACAAATATACACGATCAAAGTTACATATTTCCTTACATATTAGGAACTATATTTTAACAATTCCCCGGGGGCTTCATGATATGTACTTTTTTGTAGCCTCCAACATTAATTTGAAACGCAATAAACTTCCCCACGTTAGACTGTCAATTTTTCACTTATTTGGGCTCACGTTAAAACATACATGTTGACCCATCCCCTTGAAAGTTTAAAGTTTTGGCCCATTTACTAGACAAGGGCCACAAGGGTAACTCAAGTAAATAAAAAATTTATATATATATATATTGGCCCATTTTCTATGTTCAAGTAAACTTATGACAAGGGCCAGAAGAGGCTAACTCAAGTAAATAATATATTTATGTATATATATAATTTAGTTATGAGTTTTCTAAATAAAAATATTTTTTCCAAATATTAAATATAATTATGATTTTTTACAGTTAAATAATACATAAATAAAGTGAAAATTTATTTATTATGTCTATAATATTTAGTTGAGAAAACATTTTCAAAATTTTGATGAGAAATTCGTAGAATTAGTGAATTACTAATATATATACATAAAATAGAGTTTACATATTCATATATTCGGAAAAAAAAAATAGTGTCTCTCTAATAGGCTCAACTATTATATTTAACTAGCGACCCCTTTCCACGTGTTGCGTGCATATATGTGATGTTTTATGTTATTTTTTTATATAAATATTAAATAAAATACATTAATAGTTTTAAAAATTGCATATGATAGTGATAAGAGAACATATACATTTATTAAAATAGGTTTTATGATTATTATTTTTTATCAAATGGAGAGAGTTCTTTTATAATTTTAGAGAGATATTGTTGATTTTTTAAAAAAATTGATCATGTTATAAAAGTTAATTATTCTATGTACCTCAACTTAATAAATAAATAAATAAATAGTATAACTGTAAAATAAAGTTTTTACATATATCGATATAATATAAGACAATTTTAGATATAGTACATATGACCAAATTAATATTATTATGCTAATCACTACTTAATAATTTAAAATATCAGAATGATTTATTTAAGGAAAATGTCAAGAGAAAACTAGTATATATTGTCATATCCTGAGCTCGAGTCTACGTTTGCGTGACTGTATAATGGACCTCTATAGTAACTACTTCGTATTCGTACTCGTTTTACGAAAATGATTAATCCAAGTTGCTATAGAAATTCATTGTAAGCCCATTATAAACTTATTTTAAATCTTTAGTTTTTAAGATATGAGACAAAGGATATCATAATCACCCCTCCTTCAGAATGCAAGAGAATCTAGATGCGGCTCTTACAGGTTCAAGAGGTGACTCCTGTCATGTAACACTTTGCCCCGCAAGTTCAAGAGGTGGCTCACATGCACGTAACACTTTGTCATGCACAACACTTATTTCCCGGTGTTCCTTGCTTGTGATCGACTCTGATACCATTTTGTCACGCTCCGAACCTGGGCCTGCGTCTGCGCGACTGCACAAAAGACCCCTATAGTAATTATTTCGTATTCGTCAATCGCTTACGAAAATGATTAACCCAAGTTGTTATAGAAGTCCATTGTAAGCTCATTAAAAACTAATTTTATTCGGAATAAAAGATATCACATATATTAAATAAGAGAAGAAATTGTAATCGAAATTCCAATTATATAAAACATTGTGTACAAGCAAAAAACTAATAAAAGTATTTACATGTTCGAAACACAAAAGGCCGGTAAGGTAGAAATGAGAAACGAACAATACTGGAAAAGGAGACCGATTTTCAACTCTATAGCTTAGAGGAAACACTTTTGAGAAAAGAAAGACAAACACGTTACGGGTTAGACTAATCAACATTCATCCTAAAAAGAACTTTCATCCATCTAAGTTAATTTAGTTAGAATCCTAAATGAGACGCATCACTCATTTTAAGCAGCAGCACGTTCCCTACAACTTTCGAAACACAATGGGTGCACCATGTTGAGGGTGTAGAAACATTAGAACCGAAGGTGAATGTTGGTAGCTGGGCGAGAGCTCGAAAGAGAAGCGTTGGAGAATTATGGCGATGGCTAGCTTGGCTTGTAATATGGCTAGGTTTTGGCCTATGCAACGGCGGGCGCCCAAGCCAAAAGGCATGAACGCCATCGGGTGCTTGGCCGCGTGGGCGACCCCTTTGGCGAACCTCGCTGGGTTGAACTCGTGCACATCGTGACACCAAAGAGTTGGGTCGTGGTGTACAGCTAGTATGGGGATGAGAAGCTCCGTCCCTCGCGGTATTTGGAGCGTGCCTAGCTGTGTATCGTTCTTGGCTCGTCGGATTACCGCTACTGCTGGCGGGTATAGCCGTAGTGATTCGTTTAAGATCATTGCCAGCTGCAAATTAATTCAAACATTAAACTAATAATTCTTTTAACTTAGAAACAAGTATTTAAAACCATGTGGCAAGCAAAATATGTACTAAGTTTCATAATCTGTAACTAATCAGAGCAAGAATCAATTAAATTAATTCAAACAACAAGAATTGAAGTACAGCATTTTTAAAATTATCATCACATTATTATATCAACAACATCATTAATAACCCTCAAGATAAGATCCCTTTTCACGCATCAAACACATGCTTAAGTTTCGCTTTTTATTTCCCACAATTTCCAAGGATGAATTGTCCTTTTTCGAAAAGAAACATTATATTGTACATATAAATTTATGTAAATATATAAATTATATAATCATGACATGCTCACGACTTGGGCTTATATTTTATTCTATAAAGTATATAGCTTATACACAATAGTCCAGATTAATTTAAAAATATTATTTTTATGTCAAAAATATCATCGAAATTACGATTTTCACGATGTGTTCTAGCTTAAAATGCATTTGACCTAAAAATCGATTTATTTGTAACAAACTAGTGAAAACAAGCTATCGCTATTGAAAATAGAATTAGAAATGATTAACGCACTTTTTAAAAGAAAAGAAAAAGTACAAAAAATAATTACCGTTTTGAGCTTGGCGAGATCATCTTTAATAGGGACTTCACGTGTTCCACACACCCGCAAGACCTCCTCACGTGCCTGTTCCTGCCACTGGGGATGCATCGCCAGCAGCACCGCCGTCCACGTCAGCAGATTCGACGTCGTGTGATTGCCGGCGAAGAACAGCGTCTTGCACTCCTCTACGATGTCGTTCGGCGTCACCGCCAGCGGCGCAGCCTCATCCCCCGCCCGCATCATCACCTCCAACAAGTCGTTGGGACACTCACCCGACGCCGCCTCCGCCTGCCCACTCGAATCCCCCGAGGAGCGCCGCCTGCCGTCGATAAGCTTCAGCAGCGATCTACGGATCTCCTTTTCCAATCCCCAAGATATTCGGTTCTTTTTGGTGGGGAGGAACCTGAAAATCAACAAACAGACACCTTTTCATCAGAGATATAACTACACAAAAATGGGGTATCAACTATCATGTGTCGCTTCGCTTGATTGAACGTGCACCGGTTTCGAGGGGAAGGAATAAAGATGATTTTTCACGCGTGATTTGATTATTGGGGCCTCATTATTTTTAATGCATTTTTACTATTTATTATTATAATATTATATTATTGTCAAAAACTTGTGTGACACGATATCACGGATCGTATTTTGTGAGACGATCTTTTATTTGGGTCATTCATGAAAAAATATTACTTTTTATGCTAAGAGTATTACTTTTTTGTGAATATCGGTAGAGTTGATCCGTCTCACATATAAAGATTCGTGAGACCGTTTCATAAAAGACCTACTTTATATTATTTATTTGTCATGTATTAATTACTACATGTCTCACATTTATGATCTTAATGTGACCACCAAGTAATTGGTTTTTGAAATAGAAGCTGGTCTTAAATCTAAGATCTTGATTTAAGTTCGAATGAAATCAAACATTTCGTTTGAAATTTGAAACAATAAGACATCGACCTTAATAGTGAAAGTTGCACCACACAAAATGTAATATTATGAAATCATTACAATAATTACGATCATTATTGCGATTTGAAATATTTAGGAAAAGACATAATTACTATTAATGAACTTACCTATATCCAGGGATGAAGAATTTCTGATAGGCTTCGGTGGCATGGACCATTTGCTGTGCTAGCAGTTCAAAAATGGCTCTCCCTTCAGAATAGCTGCTTCCAAACGTCACTCTTGTTATTACATCTCTCACTATTTTCTGGAACCAATCAGAAACCTCCACCTCAACCTTGCCGGAATCCGACATTTTCTCCGGCCAAGTCGCCAACGCCTCTTCTATGCTTTTGCCCATCACGGGCACCATCAACTGTTAATAATATCCGACGTCATGTTTAGTTCATAAAATATTGAATGGTTGCATTGATAAGGTGTTTGTATAATTTTATTGGTTGACTAACTCGACATGGAATCGTATCTAGATCAGTATGGACTTGTGCTCTTGATGATATAATAAAGTCAAGATAAGTATATCATTTCTAAATAATTTTCTTTTTGTTATTCCTTGTTCGGTGACGACTACTAAACCATGGATGAATCATGATTTATTCTTGACGATTAAATTTATCATATACCTTGAGATTTTCTGTGTGGAAAGTTGGTTGAATGATCCTTCTGTGGTGAGCCCATTTCTCTCCTTTGAGACTCAACAGGCCGTCGCCTTCGATTTTCCGCACTAATTCCGGAGACTCGTTTTTCTCGAACAACTCTGATTTCAAGACGAAGATTTCTCTGATAAGGGCCGGATCAGAAACCGTGACACGAGCTGTTGGTCCGAACCACACAAGAAACATAGAGCCTGCAGCCATGTGAAAACACTTCATTATTAAGTAGGGTTTTATCTCAAGTGCTAAATATCACATATCAAAGATCAAATATATCGGTGTTTGCCAAAAGTAGTAGCAGAAAAAAAAAGAAGTAACGGGTTCATCATTTTGTCTAAAGAAAATGGATAGTGTAGACCCTACAGAAACACAAAATGATCCTCACACCAACTCTCTTGAATAAGTAATTAATGTGTGTGTGTTTGCAAGAACAAAAGAAAATGTTAAAAAAAAAAAAAAAACTCCCACAAAGTGAAGAAACAAGATTTTTTTAGGCATGAAATGAAGATCAAGTACCGTAAATTTTCTTCCAATGATGATAGAAAGACAGGACTCTTGGGAGTATATTGTGGGAGAAAGGCATGGATTGAGATGAAGCAATGAAATTCAAGCTAGAAATCTCCTTCATATTCCCCAGCAAAAGATGGTATTTTGGACCCTTAATGCCTTGCTTCGTGAAATGGCTCCCAATTTTCCTTGGTGTCCACCATATATGAACCACAATCTTCAGCACAAAAAGCAGCAAAATACATGAGATCAGAAGTGACCCGAAGAAATTAAGGTTGTAATAATCTTCCATGGCTCAAGTTTTTCTTTTCTTTTTTTTGAAAAAAAAAAATTCTTGATTTGGGATTTCTTGAGGGTTGGGGAGCAGAGGGAGAATGAAGAATATTGTTTTGGCTGGTTGGCTGGATTGTGTTTGGTTTTATACAAAGATGGGAAAAGTGGAGGTTTCTTGTCTTTGTATGGGACAATGGGAAGAAAATGGGCTTAAACTAAGGCTGATGGAAGAAGCAATATCAATATATATATATATATATATATATAATATATTTTGAAAGAATTTGAAATTTACACAAGGTCAACTATTTGAGCAAATGAGGTGTCATTTTGTGTTTGTGGACAGAAGTGCCCCCGTTGATTTTTCTTAATTATTTTTTCGATTTAATTTCTTCAGCTAGGCACATAATAAATGAAATCCTACATGCATTGATGTGGGTTGTGGCCAGTGCTATGATCATGTTATGTTGTCTACAAACAGTACTTTGGCCAACCTGAAAAATTAGATTTTAAAAATTGACGCATAGTAGAGCTGGGATTTCTAATCGAGTCCAACTTATACCGATCGTGTGTATACTAGATTAAGAGAGTGTTTGCAATCAGTCGATCGATTATTTGCGAGATACATATGCTCTTATAATTTATGGATTTTCTTTCGCTTACAAACTAGAAATCAATACCTGACTTGAGCGTAGATAGTCAAGTTCTTTATGATTCGAACTAAGAGAAACATATTCAAATGAAAACCATATCTAGTGTCCATTTATTTTAAATCTATTTCGGAGACAATTCTGATTTTTTGTTTTAAATTACCATAATATTGTTGACAATTTTTAAAATATCAGAGAACAGAGACATTTAATATGTAATTATCTATATATTTATAAAGTCATATAATAATCAGTTGTAATATAATTTATAATTAAGGAAAAAAGAAGTGTCATCCTTTAAGTATTATGTGACTGATAATGAAAGTGTCTGCCGGCTGTTGCTATCTATTTGGGATCAGCACCAAAGGGTAGAGTAAGTACCAATCGAACATCTAAAAAAGAACAATTTTTTTTTCACCTATATATATTTTTTTAGAACCATATAATTTAATTATCTGTTTTAAAATAAGAAAATGACCCTTTTTTAATATATTTTTCCCTTTTGAAGAATAATAATAATATATATATATATTATATAAAAATATTTATCAGGAAAGTTGAATTCTTTATATAAATATATATTTATCAGGAAAGTTGAATTCTTTATATAAAAATATTTATCAGGAAAGTTGAATTCTATATTATTCTTCAAAAGGGAAAAATATATTAAAAAAAGGGTCATTTTCTTATTTTAAAATAGATAATTAAATTATATGGTTCTAAAAATATATATATAGGTGAAAAAATCTATATATGTGTGTGCAAATTTTTTAGTTCTTAAAATAAGCAACATGATGACTCATTTGTTTATTTTATATGATATAATTATTGATTATATAATGATAATCTTATTAAAAAAACAAGCATAAAGATATTGTGTATAATCTTTTTAGATATATCTTGTTATAACGGAGGTATGATTGTGAGAAATAATGGCGTAGGCACATGCATAATTGACCCTAGCTAGCAACTTTATTAGGGATTTTAAGTGGAAATAAATAATAGAAATAAAAATTATATATTCTCTAATTGTAAACAAAAGGGGCTCGAGAAATTTTCGTGGTATTTACTTTCGATTGATTGATATATCTGCCCATCATTTTCACTAATGCCCTTCACAAATTATGATTTTATACCTAAATTAATTTGACCTGCTGTTTAAAATTCAATGACTAGGTAGAAGTCGCCCACCTACCGCAACAAAGACGGCAAGACCTTCCATGAATTTTCATATATATATATATATATATATATATATAAATTACATATCTTATATTTGTCTCCTTCCAATTTTTTTATTTCAAATTGAAATTTTAGTCTTATGTATTTCATTTTATAATAGTTTTAGTCTCTTTTCATCGGGAGTGCTGATGTGATACTGTACTAAAACTTCAATTTGACAATATAAAATAACGAACTTAGAAAAAAATAAATATATAATACTAAAAAATTAGTTTTCTTTTTACATATATAGCTGCACACCTATCGGAACAAAGACGACAATTGTACAGTACGAAATAACATAAAAAACATATTATAAAAATTCATGAAAGGTGGTGCTGATGTGATACTGTACTCATCAACGTCATGTCGACATTACATCAACACCACCTTTCATGAATTTTTATAATATGTTTTTTATGTTATTTCGTACTGTACAATTGTCGTCTTTGTTCCGATAGGTGTGCAGCTATATATGTAAAAAGAAAACTAATTTTTTAGTATTATATATTTATTTTTTTCTAAGTTCGTTATTTTATATTGTCAAATTGAAGTTTTAGTCTAATATATTTCAATTTATGGTAGTTTTAGTCTCTTTTCACCGAGAGTGCTGATATGATGCCGCACTCGTCAACTTCATGTCGACACTACATCAACACCACCTTGGTGCAACGTAAAAAAAAAAGAATAAAATTGAGAAAAAAAGCAAAGATAGCATATTAAACTGAAATTTGAAGACTATAGAAGACCAAAATCAAAAAATATATATATACAGATAAAAAATACAATTTCTATATTTAAAAAAGCATATATATATATTAACAAATTATAATATTTTAAATATATTATATTTTTTTAAAAAAAAAAAAAACTTTTTAAAACTTAGCATGTCATCACCGGTGAAATTTCTGAATCTTTTCAAGTGACATGCAACTTTTTAGATTTGGTGAGTCGAGGAATTCAATTATTGATACAGAAGAAACCCCAAATTTAGAATCTTGTCCCCTCATTATCAATAATTTATAGGAGTACAGATTGGAAAAAGTTAATGAGCAAATGGGGGATTTGTTTGATACTTATTTTTTACTTTTACACAAGATACTTCTACATTATAATTGCATAAAAGTCAATGGATGATCAATTACTTTTTTAGACTAATTATCCATTTTCATTGTTGATTAATTTGGAGTAAATTATCAATGGAGAATCCAAAATAAAAAATAAAAAAATAAAAACATGTTAATATAAATATCACAATTTGATTTCCTACCATGTTTCTCAACACATATATATTTTTACGAAAATCGATTTTATTTTGTATTCATATCGATATTTATGTGGATCCCGATCTTTCCCTGATTAAAAGTTCTTGAAAATGAGTAGGTCTCTTGTGAGACGTTCTCACGAATTTTTATCTGTAAGACGAGTCAATCCTACCGATATTTACAATAAAAAGTATTACTCTTAGCATAAAAAGTTATATTTTTTCATGGATGTCCCCCAAATAAGAGATCTGTCTCACAAAATACGACCTCTGATACTGTCTCATACAAGTTTTTGCCCCTGAAAATATTTATAGCAATATTAAAGGTACAACCAATACATCGTACAAAGATATATACAACAATTATATCGTCAGATATTGTGTTGGATTTATCATGAGATTTTGATAAATGAAATTTTGTATTGAATTTTTTTGTGTTTTAAGCATTTTTATACAAATTTAATCGTACATGTACACGTAGCATTACTCAAATATTTAAATATAATCACATTCTATACACATTATATATTTGTGAAGAAAATGATAGAATATATGATACTAAAAGGAGAGAAGAGAAGGGGAGAGGAAGCATTGCACAAGTTGTGTTTTGGAAGGTTGCTCTTAAATTGATGCACATGGGAACAAGGCTGTCTATTATATTGCTCCTTTTTGCTGTGATAACGGGGGGATGTGCCTTGCTTGTCTCAAAACAAGGGTACCCCATCCAAGGCCACTTCCCTTAATCTTTGTCTTAATAACACCAAAACATCATGGGGGCCATTTCAACCTTAATATATTCATCCCTACCACCTTTAATATTTTCTTTACACTTTAAATCGAGGGGCGGATAAATCGATCTCGATAGAAAGACGCGTAAATACCATCAAATTTTAAAAAAAAAAATTGAAAATTTGTGTTGGGTCTTTAGCTTCTAGTCGAGTTCGTCTTTGTTATATTTTTCTCCACATAAAATAAATATATAATTATTTTAGAATTTAAATTCAAGAAAAATGCTTTTCCGCAGCACGTCATCAACAGCGTGCATAAAAAGTACGCTGTGAATATTACTTTTAACAACGTGCATACCAGTATACGCGGCACGCATGCGCACGCCGCGGATAATCTTGAACTTTCAACAGCTTGCAGTTGTGCATCGTGCAATGTACGCCGCGGAATGGAAATTTGCGCGTTGCGAAAATTCATTTTTGTTGTAGCGTTTGATGCCACAAATTTTGAGTGGTGTTTAAATATCAGTAATCATTTACTAGGTATAACAGATAATTGGAGTGAAGATCAAACATTTAGTAAGAGACACCAACATGCCTTCGGAAATGGTTCCAAGAAGATAGAACAGTGCTTGGAAACTTGATGTAAAATGTTTTGCCCTCTTTTGAGAATATATATATATATATATATAAATATATATATATATAATAAATATTTTGTCTGTTGTCTCCATAACATGCTGAAATTATATATATGAATAATGTCAAGTAGCTAACTATATATAATGCATTATTTGTTCACAAAAAAATTTGATATGCTTGCTTTTATTATTGCTAAGCTAACTATTTGTCCTTCATACTCTCACATCTCAGGTCCACAATTAGGCAGTTGCGCGAAATTTGATTCAGTGGCCGTCTTCACTCTACAAAAACTTGTTTACCCAATTACGATATGAGTATTATGTTGTGACATCTTATAAATCAATTCAAACATCAATATATAGTAAATATGTTAGATAAGGGATAACACTCGCCTATAGAATGCGATGCTCAATTTATGACTCCTATATGTTAAAAATAAATAAAAATACTCTTATTTGCGTAATATTTGACATATATGTTGGAGTATCGTTTTTTCGTATTCAATGCGCAACGAAATTTTAGAAATTTTAGTTTTGAATTTCAAAACGTTCATTGAGCGTCGTGTGATTTAAAATATTTATAGGGTGCTTTAAATATGTTTATATTTACGTGTATAACGTCGGCTCCAACTATTCCGGTTTTTAAGCGGATATAATTAACCTTTCTTGTAAATCCCTACAAACGTATCTTCCTCATTTGATCGTCTAATCAAGTTCACGATCGAATATTTGATATCTTGTTTAGATCGTATTAAAGATCTTAAACAATTTTGCGTAGAGACTGGATCGCCTGAATTCCAGAAATCATGCGGCAATATGGTCATGGAAGTGGCCTTGAAATTTTTCTTGTGAAAAATTGAAGTGGACGAATTTTGAGGATCACGCAAAGCAATCTCTCGATAATGAATTATATATATATAATCAAATAATAATTATTTAATTTTTTAATTGATTGTTAATAAATTAATTAATCAATTCTAGATTATTATAGAATATTCCGTGATAATCATGTACGTATAGTAGTCTGTACTTCTAATATTATTATTTAATTACTAGATCCTAAATTTATTAAATAAATAATTGTGAACTCATTATAACCCCGATCGATAATCAGACAACGCCGATGTACCGATGCTGCAAATCTTGTTCATATAATAAAACTGAAAATTTCGAAGATCAATATTTTCATGACCCATTTTTTGCGGCTTCCAATTTTGTGAATTGCTTCATTAAAACAGAAAGTTTTACTCTCCTCAGAAAATTAGCTGTTAAGCTAACTTCCAATACATGGAATCAACTTATAAAATCCTTTATAAGCTATATGTTGATCTCCATCAAACTATTGTCAAATTCAACTCCTTAATTAAACTTGATTATCTCAACGGAAACACAAAATCCGATAAATGTGTGACCCTCAATGATTCAGTAATACAGTTAGTCGTGGGTTCACAACTTAATGTGATTCAGAATAACATTTATTATTATTCGCGTTTAACCTAATTACCCTCATTCTTTTCATCAAACACTTGATCAAGCATGTCAGAACTCTAGTCTGATTGCACCAATTGAATCATGGTGAGTGCAGTCTAGTAGCATCGCTGTGATGATCCCCTAGATATCATTGATAGTGTCTGCAAGAACCTTAAGTTATGATTAACTTATAGTACGGTTCATTCAAATCATATATTCCGATCGAATTTACAACCATTAATATATCAAGATTTGCATATGGATTTAATAACAATGTAATGTATCTTTGAGTAATAATAGTAACATCGTTTGTATAAACTAAGAAAACATTTTTCCATAAAACACATTTCTTACACTGTCGGAGACTCTTTGCATTATTAATTCATCAGAACACATATGATATCTTCACCGTAAGCAAACGGTGAATCCCCGACTACAATGTATTGACTCTTACATATTTCGAAACTACACCCAACTCCACCACTTGATGACATTTGCACTCCACCCTTTCATAAAATACACAAACAAATAAATAAAATTGCAGCAACAAATTCATGGATTGGAGGATTCGGATCATGGAAACGATATCATTAATTATCTACTTAATAAAGAAATACACACACATATTTTTCATCCACTTCTTTAACTTCAATATTGTTCAAAGAAATGAAAACAGATTCCGCAATGTATTCAAAACCTAGCTAGCTCTATACATTACTTGAAAGCATTGTCAACTACTCCCTACATTTCATATATAAATATTGGCAAAAATTTATGTGAGATGGTCTCACGTGTCGTATTTTGTAAGACGGATCTTTTATTTGGGTCATTCATGAAAAAATATTACTCTTTATGCTAAGAGTATTACTTTTTATTGTGAATATCGGTAGGGTTGACCCGTCTCGCAGATAAAGATTCGTGAGATCATCTCACAAGAGACCTACTCATAAATGTTTTAAATATTTTTCCATCCATATCAAATATGAATTTTAGTTTCCACATTTAGTATTATTTTTCAATTATTTTACCAATCTATCCTCATCACTTAAACAAATTAACTAATTCAATATTTTTTTATTCAATTAAAACATCCATTAAACAAGAATACAACACAAAATTCACTATAAAATTCATTTTTTTAATAACTTTCTTAATCTAGATTTAAAACGTCACGAAAAAAGACAATAGTTTCCAAAATAACAAAAACAACGGACCAAAACTGAAATCTGACAATATATAAAACCAAAACACACGTAGATAAATACACAATGCTAAAATTACACTTTTCCCAAAAAAAAATACAAGAGCTTCAAATCGATTCGATATCATTAGTAAAAACAGAGTTTCCACGTGATCCCGTTTAACATCGGATGCAAAAGAAACACGCGGATGATCTGTTAACTCGATACCTACTTAATAATAATCAAGAAAAATTTGTACGTCAGACGACGACGACGACAGATGATCAAACCACACCCCAGACCATATAATGAGCAAGGTCTTGATTTATCCCTATCCCTTGGCACAATTGTACCCAAATTTCAGAATTCAGAACACTAAGTTGTTGCTACAATTAGTACATCCTTCTAAAGACTCTGTCTGCCAAGGGACCCTTTGTAATGTGTGTCCATTGCATGTGATTTCTTATTAAGAAATCAAAGCATTGGAATGCTTTCATTGTCCTCTTTGTCAGCACAACAACTGTTTTATGGTTGTGCCATAATACTCGTCAGTAAATTAAAAATATTTAAAACTTTACATTCAAATTCGGAGATCGATAAATATATTTTTTTCGTAACGTTGTTTTTCGATTTTTTGCGAAAAATAAGGTCGAATTAATTTCACTCCAAATTATTCCTCCTGTGATTATTGTACATGGAACATGAAGCTGCTAGCTAGCTGTTATTTTCTACGGATATTTTTTGCCAGCTTTCCCCCAAATTGAAGGCGTAACTACCAACATGTTGGGTAAGTTATTTTAGGTCAACTCCTTGGCTTAATCCATAACAAGCTAGTTTGCTTTTGTTTTTAAATATGTTGACGTCTAACGTAAATATCGGCCTAAAAATAAAGTAGGTTTTTTGTGGGACGATCTCAGGAATCTTTATCTGTGAGACAGGTCAATCCTGCCGATATTCACAATAAAAAGTAATACAATTAGCATAAAAAATAATATTTTTCCATGGATAATCCAAATAAGATATATGTCTCACAAAATAAGACCCGTGAGACTGTCTCACACAATTTTTTGCCAAAAAAAATTAATTGAGGATGACGACTATGTCCGTTTCCTTTCTTTTTTCTTTATTTTTTGGAATCCTTAAAAAATTACAATTTTGGATATGTATACGATATAAGTTCTTGCTAACCTTGCGCAGCGGATGCTAAACATTTACGACTCTTCGAATTTCCACATCCAAAAATGATATTGCTAAAATAATCGCTCGTCAGATATGAAGACACGTCAACACGTTTTACCATATAATTGTCCCACGTCATTATATATTTCCTGAGGTTAAATCGAGATACCCGATATATGAAATAAAAATAGGTAATTTTTATTTTATTTTTACTATCTCATTTTTTTAACCTATATTTCTTATTTTCGAGTAGGTTTTTTGTGAAATGGTCTCACGAATCTTTATCTGTGAGACGGATAAATCCTATGAATATTCACACTAAAAAGTAATATTTTTTCATGGATGACCAAACAAGGTATCTGTCTCACAAAATACGACTCGTAAGACCGTTTCACACAAGTTTTTACCCTTATTCTCGGGATAATTAAGTATTGGAGGTGTTTGAAAACCTCCAACTAGTGTGTTGATCATGTTTTATGGCGATAGAGAGGAGATTGAACTACGGAAATTGGACAGCTCGATCGAGTTATTTTCAAGAGCATCAAAATGTAATCTTTGGGAAATTGAAATACTTTTAACACACGTTTAAGTTCAAGACCGACAAGGAATTTCCTCCGTATTATTGTGTTCCTGATGCAGTAATTCAAGGCTGACTATATATATATGCCCTGAACAGAATAAAAAATTTGATTGATATATATATATATAAATATATACGCACATATATAAACGTGCAAAGACATGTTTTCAAAATAATATATATATATATATATATATATATTTGACGTCACCAGGTAACAGGTAGTATAAATAAATATACACAACAATCATTCAGTTATATTAGGTCAGAATTTCTTATAAATGTCCACCAATTTCACATATAACAATAATGTAATGTCATCTAATTAACTTTAATAACCTCGTAGCCAACGTTAAGTTCATGACTGCATGGTACTTAACTTTACATGTAGTACTATAATCTTTCAAAAACGTCCAAGCTTACGTCATCTTTAAATTAAAGCACATCTTGTCTAAATTTATATATATATTACAACTAAATAGACTTGTTTAAATCGACATATTTAGGAAAAATCATTTTTTGGTTTTACAAATATGTTTTTTTTTTTTTTTTGTGATTTTAGTATCTAAGTTGTCAAATTCTTGTCACGGTCCGCTATTTTTGTTTTTCGGTAATTTTGGTTTTTTTCTTCTGATGTGGTTCATGTGACATCATTGCAGAACTTATGTGTGTCATGTCATATTATTACTCTTGATGAAAAATATTAAAATTATTCGAAAAATGAAAACAACCTTTCAGATATGCGGAGTAGGGGATGCCTGTGAGACCCGTCACCTATGTGAGATTGTAACCACCAAATAATGGTGATTAATGAGTGATAATAAAAATTAAAGACTGCATTATGTCATTTAGTTGGTTGAATAATACCTTTTAGATGAGGTTACTGACCATGAATATGTGCTTTTAAGAGGAAGTTGATGGCCATGAATATGTGCCTTTTTAAGTTCACAACGTTTTTCACATTCACAACTAAGGAAATACATTGCTGACCCGAGCCATGTTCTCGAGATATCACCATTGCTGATGGAAAGAAATCTGAATGAAGTACTAAGTCCGAAGAATTCCCGATCCGGTTAGTTAATACAAAAGACCAAGTGCTAACACAATGCTCTATTCCATCTGTCAAAGGTACAATAATCTAACCATACTGAGCAAGAAGCAACATGAGAGTTAGAAGAGAAGATCCGCATTCAGTATCCTTACCTTTTTGAATATTAAGCAAATCCAATTTTCTAGGACGAAACTTCCAATAAGGAGGGAGGGATGTAAGACCCCTTACCTCCGTGAGATTGTTACCACCAAATAATGGTGATTAATGGGTGATAATATAGATTAAAGCCGCATTATGTCATTTATTTGGTTGAATAATGACTTTTAAGAGGATGTTGACGACCATGAATATATGCTTTTAATATGAGGTTGATGACCATGAATAAATGTTTTGAAGAGGAGGTTGATGATCATGAATATGTGTCTTTAAGAGGAGGTCAATGACATGAATAATAACATTTAAGGTTAGATAAATGAGAATGAATTGAATGACCCTTCATCTCACTCTTGGAGGCCTATAAATAGAAGCCAACAACATCCAAGAAAAGCACACTCAATCACTTCAAGCAAATAATAGAGGCTGCATTCGGCTATTGTAGTGTTGTCCAAGTGATGCCCCAGTCGTGACCATATTACTGCCCAAGTTCACCCGAAGTGCTGCCTGTGTTCGTCTCAAGTTTTACTCAAGTATCGGTTAAGTTTGAATCATACATTTGAAACAAGTGTAAATGGGTTTTTGTATAATCAGGAAAATACCTTAGAAGGATCCCATTTACAGGATAAAATCTCAGAGGCAACCCAAGATCAATGATAATACATGATTATTATAATGTGTTTTGCTTCGATAAGATCTGATAATATTCAGTTTTGATACGTTTTGATCTGATATGACTATGTTCTGATATGTTTTGTGTGTATGATATGATAAGTCCTAAGTTCCAATTATTCCTCTCTATTTGAATTCTATTATGTATTATAATTATTTTGAAAGATATGTATATGTATAATTTTTTTTGGTATTCGGTCGGCCCCTACTTGTTGAGTGTTTCTTAAAATGCTCACCTGATTACGATCCTCCCCAGATAATAATGAAGAACTAGTGGAAGCGATAGAACAAGATCAATTTTGAGACTGATGAAGAAATCCAGAGTTATGGAGATCAAGTCCTTAATTTAAAGTTTTTATTTTATTCGTATTAGCTTCCACATTTCGCATTTTCTCTTTAAGAATAAATTTCGTTTTATTCATATTTCGTGTATATAAAAATAATGTTTTTTTATGAATTAGATATACGCCTTGAACCCCGGGACGTGACAAAGCTAATATTTACATGATTGGATGTTGTAGCGACATGATAAGAATGTAAAGGCCAAGAAACCCCGGTCACCTTTATTTATGTATATACATAAAGGTAACTGTGGGCCGGGATCTGGCCTAGGTGACTGTGGGTTCTTGGCTTTTATATTCTCATCACGTTGCTGCAATCATGTAAATATTGGCTTCCCCTACTCCACATATCCGATGTAAAGGCTGCTACATTTTACTCCTCAATAGCACTTAGTTGCTTCCAGCTCTTTTCCCTGGTTATCCTTCCACTCCACACAGCCAAACAAGGCAGATCCAATATATTTCTCTTGGTATAAAAATTACAAATTATAATCCATATGAACTTTCCATCTCAAAACAATAGATCAGGTTACATCTAACGATCTTGTCTCACGAGTCGCGCCTTTGACCCTGACCAGTTTATACAAAGGATTTCTGTAGCAACTGTTTCGTATCCATTGAAACTCTTGTAAACCATTTTAAATATTACTTTTATCCTGTTTAGATAAAGTGTATTAGGGTAATTACCAATTAGTCCTTTATGATTATTTTTGCCTTTACAAAAGTCAATATATAAAAGACTATAGTTATGAGTTTCTTCCTTATAAAAATGGTCCATATATGAAGCCGCCGTTACCCATATTAGTTGCCATAATTGGCCATCCACACCTAAATTTCAACATCTCTCTTATCAGTGTTATATTATAAGTTTTTGCAATTATTCATCATAGATGAATGATTAGTAGACACAGTGGACAAAATAAATCAAGATAAATTTAATTATATTTTTAATTTTCTGAAAGTTTAAATAATTATTAATTGAGTCACCTAAAAATACTTATCTTTAGTCTGATTTGACAGATATTAATCATTTATATAAATAGTGTTTTCATCTATCTATCACATGACACGCGTGTTTGGGGATGAATCATGACCAATCATGATCAATATATCATGGTTGAATGAATGTCCATGATTTATCCACTTAACACATATGTCATGTATTGAGTGAGCAAGAGCACTTCCATTTGGGTAGCATGAGCAAAACTCTTTAAACTCTATGTTTTCTTCGCTATTTTCTCCACAATAAATAAATTGGTATATTGCTTTTTCCAAATTTTTTAATGGGAAATTTTTCCGTAATTAATTAACTAGATATTTTATTAAGTTTTAATGCATAAAATTAATTTTCTTGACTAAAAATAGAAGAAACACTAATTTAAAAGTTATTGCAATTATAGTTAAATATTTAATTTTGAAAATTTTCAAATCTGTCGTATTTAAATGTTAAAATTCTTCCCATAATTACTATATACCATAGCGTCTTACTGTAAATTTTTGTTACAAGTTATAATGTAGCCAGCCAAACCCCCTACAAGTGGCGTGTGAATTGTCACGTGCCCTTGTAATAAATGGTGTAAAAGAGAGAGATCAATGAATGAATTGGTCACAAAAACGATATGCATGCATTTTTTCTTTTAAAATAAGAATATGCATTTTCAATCCTATCATAAAACTATTCAATCTCACGCTCCATAATAATTCTACACATCATGATACTACTTTAAACACTAACATAAAAGTTTTTTTTTTTTAAAAAAATAATTGTGAAACAATGTCGATGTAGATTAATTTCACTTTCGGGGTGTGATATGAGTCACCTCTTGAATCCACAGAACAAAGTGTTGCATGATAGGAACCACATCTTGAATATGTAGGAGTATCTCTAGATTTCTGGCGATGGTAGATCATGGGGTCAGACCATGACAAGGGCTTTACGTTCTGAAGGAGGGGTGATTGAGATGCATTTTGTCACACATGATAAAAATTAAATATTTAAAATGAGTTTACATTGAGCTGCAACAGACTTCTAAAGCAACTTGAGTTAATTATTTTCGTAAAGTAAACACGAATATAATGTAGTTGCTATAAATACTCATGGTACAGTCACACAGGTGCGTGCCAGAACCCGAGCCCGGAGTGTGACAAGCTTGGCTATAGTAATCTCGACATGCATGTGACATTCTACTTTATCTCATACTCCTTATATTAAGTTATTATATATTTTTCTATGTCCAATATCATTAAATCGTACGAATCTCTCGTATTACATTGAAAGCGGACACCATATATGAGTTGATTATCTAAGTATCAAAGTTTCACCACATAATGGAAAACAAACACTCCAGACGAAACATGTATGGACAAACTCCCGGCCCGGACACTAAAGCCGCAGCTGCTGTTGAAACAAGCATAAGGTAAAGTCTAGAATGATAGGTCGACACTATAGCCAACTTGGTGTATCCTTGAGCATTTTAAATATGTCACGTCAGTCGATAGATTAGTCCTAATCAGCGCAATTATTTCAAGTACATCAAATCAAATCAAATCTCGCAAATTGAGAAAAAAAAATATCTTAGACAATTGGCAAAGAAACATGCCCCTTTTTCGTGTCAACGATCATCACAAGGATTTTGTTAGGAGAAACACTGATACTTTAGTGCGTAAATCACCTCATTTTAATTAACATCGCATACCTAACATCATTTTCCAAATACCATCACTTCCCAAATTTTCAACGAAAAAGAAAAACACGAGAGTCAGGCAGCCACGCAAACGAGCGGATTTACATCGACTTCGACTCCATTGAGACCAATATTTTTTTCGGGTATGGACATCCTCGGTGTGTATCCTATACTTGATTATATTCGTTTTTTTTTAATCATATGACATGACATGTTTGTCTTGAATATCAATTGATCACCCTAAGTACCCTACCTAATCTTGTCTGAAAATGTCAAGATTTTTGGACCAAACTTCATATTTTTATTCACTGTTTTTCCATCCCAAAAGAGAGATGAACTTGCATGATAGTTGTCAATTACGACAAATAATTTTCATAATTTTGTTCTCCTCCCCTATATGTATAACTTTCCCATGTGCCGACTATTGAATGAAGGGACTTATAAGGGCTGGTTTCAAAGCAAAAGTTGTTGGAATTGCATATCTACAATTTCTTTGATCTTTTCAGATGACTTAGAGAAGAAATGAGAACAGTGGATGGATAAGCAAGCATGTTCCTTTATTATTATTTTTTTTGGTAATAGAATAAAAATTAGGGGTATTAATGTAATTTAACATCATATCAAGAAATATTTCGTAATAAGACATATGTATTGACGTATTATTGAAAGATATGACGGTTTCTATCGACTCATTTTCGATCTAAATAATGTTCAATATTATTTATCCGCACAATTTGAGCCAACATTCTATCATGAAGCTGTCCAATACTCACATTGGAGAGATGCTATGAAAGATGAGCTTTCGGCGTCGGAAGAAAATTGCACGTGGTCTGTCGTACCCCTACCTCAAGGAAAGCATACAATTGGTTGCCGTTGGGTATATAAAATCAAATATGCATCAGATGGCTCAACTGATCGCTATAAAGCTCGGCTAGTGGCTAAGGGATACACCCAACTTCTTTGAAACCTTCTCACCGGTTGCAAAACTTGCTACGGTCAAGATTCTCCTGGCCCTTGCTGCTGCCAACAACTGGTTTTTGGTCCAGCTAGACGTTAATAATGCCTTTCTCAATGGTGATTTGTTTGAAGAAGTCTACATGGACTTGCCCCTAGGATATTCCACAGCCTCTTCCCCAGGGCTTTCGTCAAGGCCTTTGGCTTGCAAATTGCATAAGTCCTTATACGGACTCAAACAAGCGTCTCGCCAATGGTACTCTAAATTTTCCCATTCTCTCCTTGATTTTGGCTTTACTCAGTCCAAGTCTGATTACACATTGTTCACCAAAGGAGCAGAATCATCCTTTATTGCACTACTGGTGTATGTCGACGACATTATCATCGTAGGACCATCTCAAACAGCCATTGACTCTCTTAAGGCTTTTCTCAAGACTCAATTCAAGCTGAAAGACCTGGGGCCCTTGAAGTATTTTCTCGGCCTGGAAATTGCTCGATCAAAGGCTGGAATTTCTCTTTGTCAACGTCAGTATACGTTACAACTATTGGAAGACACAGGCTTTCTTGTTGGCAAGCCAACCAATACTCCCATGGATCCAACACACCACTTGGCTGCCGAAGATGGTGTTTCTCTTGAGGATGCCTCTGTATATAGGCGTCTAATTGGTCGCTTTTTGTATCTCACCATCTCACGCCCCGATATTACATATGCTGTCCATAAGCTGAGTCAATTCGTGGCTCATCCTCGTTCTGCACATTTGACAGCTGCTCATCATCTCCTCAGGTACCTCAAGTCTTCCCTTGGCCAAGGAATTCATTTTCCAGCTCTGTCATCGCTCCAGCTCAAAGCCTTTTCTGATGCTGATTGGGCGTCATGCCCCGACACTCGCCGCTCTGTCACAGGTTTTTGCATATTTCTGGGTGACTCCCTTATCTCCTGGAGAGCCAAGAAGCAAACCACTACCTCACACTCATCTGCTGAAGCAGAGTATAGAGCCTTGGCCGGCACCACTAGTGAGTTGGTTTGGATCATGCAGCTATTGAAGGACTTTCAAATTCATATTCCTTCCCCAGCCACCATTTTCTGTGATAATCAAGCTGCCATCCATATTGCCAACAATCCGACATTTCACGAACGTATTAAACATATCGAAATTGATTGTCACTTTATACGTGAGAAGATTGTTGCTGGATTCATTAAACTTCTTCCCATCCGTTCGCACTTGCAACTCGCCGACATGTTCACAAAACCACTTCCATCTTCCTCCTTATCCACGCTTATGTCCAAGATGTCCGTCAAAGACATTTTCCGTCCATCTTGAGGGGGCGTATTACAGCTGTAGCTTAGCTTAACTAAACCTTTCAGTTAGTTAGTTAGATTAGTTAATTGGTTAATTAGAGTTGGTTAATTACTCCGTCAGTTAGTAGCATTAGAGAGCATGTGTATATATTGTACTGAATAGACTCATAAAAGTTTTTAAGTGAGAATATATAGAATACACTTCTACGGGAAGTTTTCCCCCGTGATTCAATATTCAACCTCTTGTAAAGATATCATAATTCAAAAAGCATGATTTAAACTATTATCTGTTTGTTAACACAAAATTGATGTAAAATTGGCTTCGCATCTCTATAACTTTTTCTAATTCAAAAAAAATTAGGTTGAGCCACAGCCTAGGACGAGCCAAATATAGTCCGTCCCTGGACTAAAGTAATAAAGTTGGGGAATTAAAACGTTTGTTTTTTGTTTAATTTGAACCAACAAGAAGATAACATGAAAAAGCTGAACACAAAACCGATTATTTTGGACAAAGAAACAGATTCGTGGAAATCTAAAAGGGAACATCATAGCCTTTGTCTGGTAGTACCAACCTGTGCTAACCATGCTGTCACCACAATCATTTTTTTATTTTACTATATTTATACATCACCGAAACCCACCCTACTTTTTTTTTTAAAAAAAAAATATAAAGTTAATTTCAAATATTTGACAATTTGATTACTGTTGTGAAAAAGTAAAAATTTATGGTAAAAAGTAAAAATCTCAAACTCTCAAAATTTACCAAACTACACACTTTATAATATTTTTCTCTCTACTCAATTGTGATTTTCTTCACAAATGAGAGATCTATTTATAGGAAATCTTTACAAATAATCCAAAAATAAAATACATCATTACCTACATCATCACACACTAATTTTCAATATTTACAACTCTTATTTTCAACATTCAAATATTCAACATTCAAATATTCAATACACACATTTTAAATATATTTTTCAACACTCCCCCTTGTGATGATGATCATAATGATTATCTTCATTACGTGTTTTTATACTGCCTTGTTAAAAACCTTACTTGGAAAAACCCATTGGGATAAAAACCATAGTAAGGGAAAAAGAGTGCAGTCACGTAAACTCTCCATGATGTTGACATGAACAATTCTTCACAAATTTCGTAGATTGCGCATCCCAATATTATATATGTGCTTTCTGAATATTGACGTAGGAAGTGCCTTTGTGAAGAGATCTGATGAGTTTTCACTTGATTGAATGTGACGAACATCAATACATCTATTCTTCTCAAGCTCCTTGGTGAATGCGAAGAACTTAGGAGGAATATGTTTAGTTCTGTCGCTTTTTATGTATCCTTCTTTCATTTGAGCAACACATGCAGCATTATCTTCATATAGTATCACAGGCTTCTCATCAGATGATAATCCGCATGAAATTTGGATATGTTGGGTCATTGATTTTAACCACACACATTCACGACTTGCTTCATGTAGTGCAATAATCTCGGCATGATTTGATGAAGTTGTTACGAGCGTTTGTTTCTGAGAACGCCAAGATATTGCAGTGCCTCCACGAGTAAATACATATCCAGTTTGGGAACGTGTCTTGTGTGGATCAGATAAGTATCCAGCATCAGCATAACCAATTATACTTGGATTAGCATCTTTTGAATACAAAAGTCCCAAGTCTGTCGTTCCTCGTAGATAACGGAATATATGTTTAATTCCGTTCCAGTGTCTCTTTGTTGGATATGTGCTAAATCTTGCCAACAGATTCACGGCAAAAGATATATCAGGCCTTGTACAATTTGTAAGGTACATAAGGGCACCGATGGCACTTAGATATGGTACTTTTGGACCAAGAATATATTCATCATCTTCACATGGACGGAATGGATCCTTTTCTATGTTTAATGATCTAACAACCATTGGAGTACTTAAAGGATTTGCTTTATCCATATTAAAACGTTTAAGGATCTTTTCTGTATAATTTGTCTGGTGAACAAACATTCCACATTCTTTTTGTTCAATTTGTAAACCCAGACAATACTTGGTTTTTCCAAGATCCTTCATTTCAAATTCTTCCTTCAAGTATGACACAACTTCTTGAATTTCCTTATTCGTTCCAATGATGTTTAAATCATCAACATATACAGCAATAATTACGCATCCGGATGTTGTTTTCTTAATGAAAACACAAGGGCATATTGAATTATTTACATATCCCTTTTTCATCAAGTGATCACTTAGTCGATTATACCACATTCGACCCTGATTGCTTTAACCCATATAATGATCTTTGTAATTTCACAGAATAACATTCCCTGGGTTTTGAACTTTGTGCTTCAGTCATCTTAAATCCTTCAGGGATTTTCATATATATATTACTATCAAGTGATCCATATAAGTAAGCTGTAACAACATCCATAAGACGCATTTCTAAATTTTCAGATACCGCCAAGCTAATCAAATACCGAAACGTAATTGCATCCATCACAGGAGAATACGTTTCTTCATAATCAATTCCAGGTCTTTGAGAAAAACCTTGTGCAACAAGTCGAGCTTTATATCTTACTATTTCATTTTTCTCATTTCGCTTTCGAATAAAAACCCATTTGTATCCAACAGGTTTTACACCTTCAGGTGTAAGGACTATAGGTCCAAAAACATTACGTTTATTTAGCGAATTTAATTCAACCTGGATGGCATCTTTCCATTTTATCCAATCCTTCCGATTTTTACATTCACCAAAAGATTTTGGTTCATGATCTTCGTTATCATTTATGATGTCGATTGCCACATTATAAGAAAATATATCATCAATTTCATCTATATCTTTTCGGTTTCATATTTTTCCAGTATTAATATAATTGATAGAGATTTCATGATTCTCGTCAGTTTGTGGTTCTGACAGAACATTTTCATCATCATGTGTTTCTTCAGGAACACCATTCTCTATTTTGTGATCATCATGTGTTTCTTCAGAAACGTCATTCTTTATTTTGTGATCATCGTGTTTTTCTATGAATTTTCTTTTTCGAGGATTTTTATCCTTGGAACCGACTGGCCTTCCACGCTTCAGGCGTTTAATGACATCATGAGTATCTTCCATTTGTTTCTTTGGAATTTCAATTCGAGCAGGGGCATTTGCAGCATGTATATATGATTTAGTTACCCCTTTTGTGTCAGCAAATGCATCTGGTATTTGATTTGCTATTCTTTGCAAGTATACAATTTGTTGTACATATTTTTCACATTGTTTTGTTCTTGGATCCAGATGTAACAATGATGATACATACCATGTAATTTCCTTTTCGGTATGTTTCTGTTCTCCCCCTAACATTGGGAAGATTTCCTCATTAAAATGACAATCAGCAAAACGTGCTGTGAACACGTCGCCTGTCTGAGGTTCAAGATATCGAATGATTGATGGACTATCATAACCGATATAAATTCCAACCTTTCTTTGAGGTCCCATTTTCTTTCGTTGCGGTGGTGCAATAGGCACATACACCATACATCCAAAAATTCTCAGATGAGAAATGTCTGGTTCTTTACCAAATGCAAGCTGCAATGGGGAGTATTTATGATATGCACTTGGTCTGATGCGAATTAATGAAGCAGCGTGTAAAATTGCATGTCCCCATATAGAAATAGGGAGCTTTGTTTTCATAATCATTGGTCTAGCAATCATTTGCAGACGTTTAATCAATGATTCAGCCAATCCATTCTGTGTATGTACATGAGCAACAGGATGCTCAACAATGATTCCCATAGACATACAATAATCATTGAAAGTTTGGAAAGTAAATTCACCAGCATTATCAAGTCTAATTTTCTTGATTGTATAATCGGGAAATTGATTCCTCAATTTTATTATTTGAGCAAGTAATCTTGCAAATGCAACATTTCGAGTTGATAATAAACACACATGTGACCATCTGCTGGAGGCATCAATCAATACCATAAAGTATCTGAATGGTCCACATGGTGGATGGATTGGTCCACAAATATCACCCTGAATACGTTCAAGAAACATTGGTGATTCAGTTTGGATTTTGACTGGTGATGGTCTTATAATAAGTTTTCCAAGAGAACATGCTTTACATTGAAACTTATTATTCTGAAAGATCTTCTGGTCTTTCAGTGGATGACCATGTGTATTTTCTATAATTCTTCGCATCATTGTTGAACCAGGATGTCCCAATCGATCATGCCAATTGGTTAATATCGAAGAATTATCAACTACCATGTTTGATTCAACGGGACTTATATGTGTATAATGCAATCCAGTAGGGAGCATTGGTAGTTTTTCAATCACATATTTCTTTCCTGATTTATATGTGATAAGACACATATATTTCTCATTCCCTTCATTCATTGTTTGAGTATCATACCCATGGGAATATATATCATTAAAACTCAACAAATTTCTTTTCGATTGTGGTGAATATAAAGCATCATTGATCAAAAATTTTGTACCATTAGGTAACAAAAATTGTGCTTTACCACATCCTTTAATCAAGTCTATAGAGCCTGATATTGTATTCACCGTTGTTTTTGTTGGTTTTAGTTCCAAGAAATATCTTTTATCTCGGAGGATAGTGTGCGTTGTACCACTATCGGGTATGCAAACTTCAGCTTTGCTCATAGCATTTTCCATATTTGAACTTCAAAAAAAATATGCAATGAAATAAATTACTTGCAATATATATTTAAATATAACACAAATCATAATTATACAATAAAACATTATTCTATGAATACATGAAAAATAGATTATTGTACATTTATATTCTACCATTATATTGTTCATTTTCAGAGAAATCGTTGAGAAAATCTGCAGCATCAATATTGTTCATTTCTATCCCACCAACATATTGATCATTTCCAGAGAAATCATTCATAAAATCACCAGCATCAAAATGAGTTGAATCACTCAAACGGTCACTGCGTTCAGTGAAGTTGGTCTCCTTTTCTTTCCCCTTTAATGATTCTTTATAAAGTTTACAAAGGTGCTCAGGGGCTCGACAAACTTTGGACCAATGTCCTGGAGTACCACATCTGTAACAAGAACTTTCATATCTTTTTGAGTGCTTCTCATTAACACTTGTATTCTCATGATGCCTTTTCTGTGGATGGTTTGGGACGTTCTTTTGAGATGAGTTATAAAAATAACTATCTCGATTATTTTCAAAACCACGGCCTTGACCACGACCACGGCCAATTCCACGTCCACGTCCACGTCCGCGTCCACGACCTCGACCTCGACCAAAACCTTGTCTTTGAATTTGATTTTGGTTTCCAGGTTTAAATTCATTTTTATTTACAGCTTACTTCTGGAAATGCTGTTGATCCAGTGGGTCGGGACTGATGATTTCTCATTAATAGCTCGTTGTTTTTTTTCCGCCACAAGAAGACAGGCGATGAGTTCAGAATATCTCGCGAATCCACGTACTCTATATTGTTGCTGTAGAGTAATATTTGATGCATGAAACGTGGAAAATGTTTTTTCAAGCATCTCAGATTCTGTGACCTCATGTCCACAAAATTTTAATTGCGAGATTATTCTATACATCGCCGAATTATAATCACTGACTTTTTTAAAGTCTTGGAATCTCAATGTATTCCATTCATCCCGGGCGGTCGGAAGTATAACTTCTCTTATATGTTCGAATCTTTCTTTTAATCCCTTCCACAAAGCCATGGGATTTTTTTCAGTCAGATATTCACATTTCAATCCATCGTCGAGATGTCGACGCAAAAATATCATGGCTCTTGCCTTTTCTTGTGACGTGCATATGCCATTTTCTTTAATGGTCTCGCTTAGACCCAATGACTCAAGATGCATTTCTACATCTAGAGTCCATGGCATATAATTCTTTCTCGTGATGTCGAGCGCAACAAATTCGAGCTTTGTTAAATTTGACATGGTGGTACTAAAAAAAAATTACGATGCATTTTATTAGTTAATAATTATTGCAATACAAAGTAACGGATAAACAAGTACAAGTATTTGTAAAAATAAAGAAAACGCACGAGGAGGATATTCTCCGATAAATACAATACTCGTGAGTATGATAACCAAAATAATTAAAAATAACTTTGAGAAAGTCATCTTCTTTTTTCTTCGAAAAATTTGATGAAGAATAATTTTTAGAGAAGAAGAGAAAGTTGGAGTGATTGAATGTGTTTGTGAGATGATATTTATAGGGTAAAAACTAGCCGTTTTGTTACCGTTTATGACCGTTGGTGTACAAAAAAATAAATGTATGTATTTGTATAATTTTATGGTAATAATATGGTGAATATAATATTAATCATGTTTAAATAATTATGTATATCATATCACATTATTATAATGAGGTGTCGTAAGTTATTTTGTTTAAAAACCTTATAGGCTTTTATACTTGTCGTATCCCTTACCGGGAGTATGGGATGTCGTCTTAACATCCTCCCAGGATTTATAACAAGTTTTTGAAAAATTTATTTTTATTATTTCTAATAATAAAATTATATTATATATTAAATATATACACAATAAATAAATAACAGTAAAATAAATATTATTACTTTTGTTACCTTTTTCTTCTGTTTGGAGCTTGGAAAAGGATAGAGGACTTTTAGAGTTTCGTGCTGATAACGTGTTGTGAAAAAGTAAAAATTTATGGTAAAAAGTAAAAATCTCAAACTCTCAAAATTTACCAAACTACACACTTTATAATATTTTTCTCTCTACTCAATTGTGATTTATCTATTTATAGGAAATCTTTACAAATAATCCAAAAATAAAATACATCATTACCTACATCATCACACACTAATTTTCAATATTTACAACTCTTATTTTCAACATTCAAATATTCAACATTCAAATATTCAATACACACATTTTAAATATATTTTTCAACAATTACTATATAGATGTAGAAATAACCAAATTTTGAACCTCAATCCACACTTATTTAAATTACATTTTTTTCTCTCTTACATAAACTTTCAATTATTACTCGAACCAGAGTAATTTTCTTTTTAGTCCATAAAAAAAAGTATGTTTCAGTCGGATATCGAACTCGAAATTTTATCTCAAATTTGGACGAAAAAGTATAAGATTTAAAAGGAGAGGGTGAAGTAATATTTTAATTATACAAATGCATTACAATTAATTAGCAGAAAAAGACGTGAAGTAAAGTAAAGAAATCCGGGTAAGCCGGGAGTTAAACCAATTGTTTTGTCTCTTTAAAACGATGCTTAGTTTCATTTCTCTGCTTTTCAGGTAATTATAATATATGGCTGGCTTTATCTTCTTGAAACTATATATTATATGTCATTATTCTTATTTATAGATAATGTTGGCAATAAATAATATGCATGCTCACGAATCTTTATCTGTGAGAGTGGTCAACCCTACCTATATTTACAATAAAAAGTAAAAATCTTAGCATAAAAAGTAATACTTTTTCATATATGACCCAAATAAGAGATTCGTCTCACAAAATACGACACGTGAGACCGTCTCATACAAATTTTGCTTATATATATATATATATGAAGTAAAATTAAAAGGATTTTTTTATTAAAAAAATGATAGGAAATTTAATTTTTTTTTTCTTTTTTGGATTCATCGCTAATTCTCTGATTTTCTAACATATTAATATTAAATAAGCAACGTTCTAATAATTAGTTTTAACCTTTTTTAAAAAAAATAATTAGTTTAAGCCTAAACCAACCAGCTTTTTTTTTTTTTACTAGCACGCACATTTCCTATGTTACTCATATTTTGATTTTAAAAATTCAAATCAAAATTAGATGGAGAAAAAATATACTCTAACATAATCACACTTTTATATAAAATTTTCTCTACATAAAATTATATTTAATATTAAAATTCGATTTATATACGTGTATATAAAATTATTAATAGTTAATAAATAAGCAATGCCGTACAATATAAAACGATGGAACGTGTTTGCAAACATCAGGTCTTGAGTTTTTAAGTTTTGGTGGTATTTAAATTATATATTTATATCGAAAAGTCAGTAAAATATTGTTATCATCTTCGTCATCTTTGCGTTGATATATCTCATAATGAACATTATAGATACAAAATATATAACTATAAAAAATAATTAAATATTCATCCAAATTTCAAAGATGGAGACATGAAATACTTTTTATTAAGTTGAATATTATGTCAAAGTAAAATTAATATATCATTTCAAACTTTATACAATAGTATATTCAAACTTTATACAATAGTATAAAACCAACTAATTATTCATCCAAATTTCTGTGACGAGACATGTGATAATTTTTATTTGAATGCATTTTCAAAGCCAAATTAATGAGAATATACATAATTTCTTAGCATTGATTTTCTAAGCAAAAACAAGCAAATAGTATGTATTTTCAATTCCCAATTATTCATTTAAATTCCGTTTCATCTCACATATACATATTAGGCAAAAACTTGTGCGAGACGGTCTCACCGATCGTATTTTGTGAGACAGATCTCTTATTTTGTCATCCATGAAAAAATATTACTTTTTATTGTAAATATCGGTATGGTTGACTCGTCTCACAGATAAAGATTCGTGAGACCGTCTCACTACAAACCTAATCTACATATTATTACCCATAAATCTCGGAATATTCAATTATTTAAATATAGTAGTACCAAAAAAAGAAGAAAACAAGATACCAAAATTTTATGAATTAGAGTTGACATAATTGAAAGTGAGATTCCATTCTAATCTGTTAGGTAATGGGCTTTTCACCGACGGCCTAACCTAACTTAATAGGTAGGCCCACTTATATTATTTAAATTAAATACATTGTATTAATTGGGCCAGGCCAGCTTGGAGAGGTTGACATTTCATACATAGATACATACATACATTATATATGTATATATCTCCATACTGTTTGAAAATGCCAACTCTTTCTTATCTTGAATATTCCTTCGACCAAACTTTGACTACAACTGGGACGACATTACAACATAGAATGTGCATTCAATCTCTATTGTTCCTAATTTTATATTCATTCTCTATGTGAAGTAATGTTTGATGTGTCAGAGATAGATATCTATGTGATATTTATATCCAAATAAGTTTGCTATTTATTTTTTTAGTTATACATAAATCAAATTCGAAATAGTTTTTTTCTATTATTATTATTCAAACTTACGCTAATACAATTTTTTTTAATAACGAGAGTTTGAATTAGTTTGGCATGAATTTTAGCTGAATAACTTACTTAGACAGTATGTAATCCGTCAGATGAGATGATAAATGATTTATAATATATCTTGAACAAAAAGCGTGATTACACGAAGTACCAAATAGTGACTTCAATTTATCTTTAGTCAATTGAGTTATGCAAATCGGGTTTTGGACAGCTAGAATTTTAGAACCTAACATGGAGTCTATACTTTTCTAGCAAAATTGTTTGGGTTTTGGACCGAATTTATACTATCGATATGGGAATATAAAATCAAGTCATATTAGACTGAGCCCAAAGTTTACCGGGTCAGGAAACCCAAGCTCCCGGCCCAAATGATGTCAGACCGAGATTGGACTGATTGTAGCAGCCATGGACCGTTCATTTGCACGGTTCTCATCCACACAAAGCTCCAAGCTTTGAATACCATATCATGTGATGTTTTTAACTCCTAATTGTTATTAAATAAAATTTGATTAAGATTAATTAATTATAACGGAAAAAGAGTAAAAAAATTTTTTACGATGAGCTCAAAATGTGTCAGCTATAATTATAATACTAAAAATAGTACATAATAAATTCTCGTCTAAACATATCACATCATAAAAGCCCACACATGACCGAACTCATCTACATACAAACAACTCATATTCCGCACACAAAGACAATAACAGCCCCCCTGGAAGTGATCAAACGCTTCGTTTGGAACAATCATAATATATACAACATGTTTCTACACAATGATATATGATATACAATGCATGCATGTCGTGGAGATATCAGGTCAAATACACATCCACTGAGCAATTATCGGAACCAATCCAATCTCTATCAAATCAATGCTCAAGTTAGCACGCTGGCCTCCGTCAAGTATAAGAGAATATCCATATGATAGCGTCGGCAAAGCGCCATCAAATCCCAAATCTCGACCAATCAATCATAGGAGTCACGAATGACTATGTTTTTAAGGGCCATATAATGCCAAACATAACATCGTGCTCACAAACCCCAGAATCAAGATCCAATGATATAAAGGTATCAAGTATCATAGCTCAACGTGCATGTCATATATCAATGTATGAATAAAATGATGTGTGTTAACAAAATATTTATTTTATACATCGATATACCAATCATGAATGTCATGTATGTCACATCAACTCAACAAATAATGCATACAAACACATATTTTCACTCAAATCAATCAAACATATGTCATACGACACATATACATGTCGTATGTTACTCAGTCACGACATACCTCAATTTTTCGTTTCCAGTTCAATGTAACTTTAGGATTTCAGTACAAAAAAACTATCTACATAATCAAAATATTTATCTCAATCAATTAATTCATTCAAATGCAATACTAATAGCGTATTTGAATGTACCAATTTGTTTTACGCTATTCCGTTTAACTTTTTCATTATTAGAATAATTATATCGCATTATAAATCCTAATAACTTGTTGTTATACATCCATTCATTTACAATCAAAATTCAAGTTTCAAAATTTTTTTGATACTTTGAAAATTCATATTAAATTGAAATCATAACATAATTTAATTTCAACTTTAAAAATTAGTTTTTTGTCGGTTATTCTGTCGTATATATTGCAATCAAATTCAAATATATTCTATTCTACCAATTTAATAAATAAAGGTGCCAAATCTGAAATAAAATTACCTCAAAATGATGCTCTCAACACGAAGATTTCGAATATATAATTTGTTCTGAGTTTGGACAACGTTTCACTATAGTTTTTACGGATAGAACTTGAATTCCTCTCTTTTCCTTAATTTTACTTCTCGGTTCTCTTTTGATCATGATCTTTCATTTATTATTATTTTGTATTTTATATTATGCTAATCCACATCCAAGTGGATCACCTCAAATTCCCCTCATATGTGAAATGTGTTACATGTATACATGCAATGGACAAAATCACAATTTATCAATGAGTAGGTTTATTATGAGACGGTCTCACGAATCTTTATCTGTGAGACGGGTCAACCCTACCGATATTCACAATAAAAAGTAATACTTTTAGCATAAAAATAATATTTTTTTATGGATAACCCAAATAAGATATCATTCTCACAAAATATGACCCGTGAAATCGTCTCACACAAATTTTTGCCTTTACCAATTTGCTTTTAAATTTAATTGACTACTTTTGCAAGTTATTAACAAGTTTGCCATCAAATTTTAATGCAATATTTTTTAAATTTATTTATAAATTTGTCATTAAAATTAAATATATCATTTTTCAAAAAATATAAAATATTTTTAATTTTTATAGTTTATCTCTATTTACATATACTATTTCAAATGTATTTTCAATATGATTATGAGGTGTATTCAATGTAGGAGATTTATTGACTTTTAATGACTTTTGTAGATTTTAAAAGTCTAGAGATATTCAATCAAGACTTTTGCATACTTTATAGAAGTCTGATGGTATTCAAAATAGACTTTCATGGAGTTTTAAAAAGTCAAGTGGTATTCAACATTGACTTTTAAGAACTCTATAAAAGTCTAGAGGTATTCAAATTTTCAATAGACTTTTAATAAATTCATGGAATTCGTTAACATACAAATATTAAAGCCTAAGGTACAACTATAAATTGTTAAAAATTGTATTTGGTTCAACCCAAATATTTGGATAAATTTTTAAAACTTCTAACTCATACACAAACTATTTATTTCTCTCTCTGTCGCTTCACATCAAATCACTTCTTATCTTATTTCCTCTCATCTATGTCTATCATTCTCTTAAATTTTCAAAATGTATCTCTATATTTTCATCTTTCCTTATCAAATTTTTCATTTTTGGCTGATTTTTCATTTAATAATTTTTTATTTTAATATCATAAGAAATTTTAAATTCTAGATTTGATTTTGTGATTTTTAATTTATGATTTATACAAATTAATGTAATATTCAATAATAATAAAAGATGATCCAAAAAATACCGCTTAATTCTTAATATTTGAATAGCCTGTCAACAACTATGATTTTTTAAATTCTTTTTAGCAGTTTCAATTAATGTGTAAGCTATGATATTTTTATACAAAATTATATCCACATAATGATAAATAATATTTTTTCACATTTATATTATCAATTCAAAACAATGTTACAGATTAATCAATTGATTTATTTTAAAAATTTACAAACATGCATACAAACCCACGTATATACATATGTAAGGATTAAATGATTAAATTTTTAAATAAGTAAATTTACTTATTAATATAAATATCGAAAAAATATTTCAAACTGAATATGTTATATATGTTAATTAATTATTAGTTCATAATATGTTATAATTAAGTATAAAATTTATAAAATTCTATAAAAAAAATCCACAAAAATCTATAAAAATGTTGCAAAAAAATCTACATGATATATGAGATTCTATATAAGCCAATAAAATCTATCAAATTCATAAAAATCTGCCATTTAAAAATATCTTTAAAAGTTATCAAAGTCTAAATTGAACACGCTGTACTGTGAGATGATTTACTATTATTAAAGTCCATCTGCTTCACTGTGGAAGAAGAAAGCAGAAGATGATGAGTAAGCTTTTTCTCTCCTCATCAATTCCTCAATTTCGCTGTCTCTCATGTATATAATTTTATTGGATATTTTTTTACGATTTTGTGTTAATTATGATAGCTTTGACAAGGATAGAGTAATCGTAGTCGCGGGATTTTCTTTACCTTTTTTTGGTTCTGAATGTATCAGGATTTGGGTGTATCAGTAAATTTTTGGCGCAATTCACGCGCAGGAGTGTGGTGAGTGATGTTCCTCTTACAACCGTTGATTTCAAGGTATTTTAAGGCTTAAAGTTCTGTTTTCTGTTGTACTGGCATATGATATTTAGAGAAGTGATTGGCATGGATGTGAAAAAGGATTGCTGATCTAGTCATCCAGCTTCTACTCTAATTTATGGATGTAGTATTGTGTTGTTGACTGGTAGAGGTACTGCAGGCAAAATCTTGGTCCTAAGCAATTGACTTCAATTATCATTTTTAATTTTCCGTCAAAAATTTGGTTTGATTGAACATTTTCTGTTGTTGGCTTAACTAGTATTCTCAAGCAAGAAGCTTTAATTTCAACTACACATGAATCTGCACTTTAAGTCTTGGCACAGGAGCAGTAACGAAGGGTGGTAGGCATCGCGACCGCTCTTCCATTCATTGTCAAATTTTCTTTTAAGTATTAGTATTTTTATGTGTTACACGATAGATTTTTGTGGTTTATCATTTCTATTTTTCATTAATTGATCAAGATTTTGTATATATTCATGTCACGAGAAACAGAAGTTTGTTACTATTCCTATAAACCAGAGTTGTTGTATTTATCTTTTTAGAACTACTGTATACGAGGATATAGAAAGAATAATTTAAAAATATTCAAAAGTAAGTTGCTAAAACTAAAGAGAATATTTTATTCTCTGTTATGCCCTCTCAAGTTAGATCCAAGTAGCGAGCCACCTGCAACAGCCAGCAGCCTGCGCGCCCCCTTGCGTGTGTGGGTCTCCTTCGCGTGGGCTCTTGCTCGAGCCACCACGAGCCCTGTCCCTTCCTACCCCTCTCTGAACCATCCTAGGGTACCGATCAGACCACCTAGCCCAGCCACAAACCGAGCTGCAAGCCACCTGCATGTGAAGACAGCAGCAGCGCGCGTCCATGCTCTCTCACGCTTTCCACGAGTTCTCACCAAACCGAGCCACACCCCTGAGCCCAGCCCTTCCTAACCCTCACCGGACCATCCTAAGACACCTTCCAGACCACCTTGCCCGGCCCTCTCTCAAGCTTCCCTCTGAAAGCTCTCGGCCAACCAAGATCACCCTACGGGAAGTGTCCTATCAAACGAGGACTCTTCCCAACCCTGCTGCGCGAGTTCTAGCCTTGCTAGGACCCTTCCCAGGACCTAACCACATCCCATACGAGCCCTCCTCAAGACCTGGCCGAGCCCCTTCGCCCCATGCACCCTAGCCGAGCCATATGAATCAAGCAAAACCCAACTCATGGCTTCTCTCCTCTCCTGAATCCCACGGTTCCAGCCTAATTTTTCCTTTAAAATTGTCATGTTTTTACCATAATTCATTCATATAACAACCTACGTTGGCAGCGTACTCATTGGATTCAAAAACGTTTTTAAAACAAGTGTAAAATCGTAAAAACGTTGAAAATATGTATCATACCGTAAAATACTCGAACACCTATATTTTTTCATGCATAATCAATTAAACACACATATTATGATTTGTATGATGTTTAAAGAGTTTAAGAACGTACCTTTGTGTTTATAACGTTCAAATAGACGATCGTTGGCGAGGGTGCGACGTTGGACGACCGGACGACGAAGAACCCAAGCTTTTCTTCCTTCCCTAAATTTCAAAATTTGTGGTGTGTGTGAAGGTGTATTTCGGCTGATAAAAGGCTGAAGAATGGTGTTTTGAAAGAACTGGTAGCATATTTATAATTTAATTAACAAGCTAATGGGCTTTAGTTTTGGGCTTGCAAGCTTAAGAGCAATTGGGCCTACTTTAAATAATGAAATCGAGCCCAATAACACTTATTTAATTTAAACGTAAAAGTTTATAAAATTAGTTTCCCAAAAATAATATTTTTGATCTTTTAAAATTCCTTGTTTGCCCAAAACCGGCTTCACGAGAAAAATCGAGCTCAACTCATAAAACAATTCTAATCCAACATTTTTAAAAAAATTAAATCATTTTTAATCATATTAGGAAGCCTTGTCAATATTTAATGAAAAATAAATATTCTTGTCTTGGTCGTCCCCGATCTTCTTTCCCCTGCCTATTGTCGAATATTCGGGTAAAATCCTTAAATTTTATGTAATCATGTCATATTATCATTCAATCATGCAATCATACCTTTAATCATATAATAAATATCATGCAAGCATTTAAAATCAATTAAATAGAACAATTAATATAATTTGCATGCATGTGGTTTACGTAGGTTGGTTTTTCGGACGTTACAAGAGTTGTTGGAGTTATCTTTTAAAACTACTATATACAAAGATTTAAAGAGAATAATTCAAAAATATACAAAAGTAAGTTGCTAAACTAAGGAGAATATTATTTTTCTCTGTTAATATATTGACAAAATACAGTTTCTCCTTCGCCAGGCCTCAAATGTTTCGAGCTTTAAGCTTTAGTTTACATTCCCTATGAGAAAATTCTGGTTCCGTCCAGATTATGAAATAGTGGTTTTATAATATCAGTTAGTTATTTGGTTACATTATGGAAATATGGATAAGACGTCACGCGAACTTAGAAAAGCTTAGATGTCCTGTAGCTTTATTTTTGTTGTTCACTTCTCGCTACTTTTGAGCTGTTAGCATGAATTTCTAGGTTGAAAACTAGAAATGTTCCTACCTTCTCCCTTCTCCTAACTGCTACATTAGCAAGCTGTAATCAACAATTCGGCACATGTTACGAAGATGATATACAATTTTTTAATCACACCTGAAATTTTAATAGTTATTCAATGAATAGGAAGCTTTCTATTCTGCTTGCCCATGGAACTCCTGTCACTCCAATGAATCTTCAAGTTCCTTAAATCACATGTTTTAGATGAAGGGAAAGTTGTAAAATTTTTCTGAATAGAGGTTTTATTCTTTATTTAGTGACATTTTTAGTTTATTGTGCAGGCTGTTCCATTGTTACCAACATTTCTTCCAAAACATGGTGAGGGTGGATTTGAATTTGCTGGCTCAAAGTTCTTCAAATCATTTGCAATTTATGGATTGGGAGCCTCAGGGCTTCTGAGTTGTGCAACAGTAGCTTACGCTTCTGATGAGGCTGAGCATGGGTTGGAGTCTGCTAGCTATCCCTGGCCTCATAAAGGCATCCTTAGTTCATATGACCATGCATCGTAAGTAAATTCATCATTACACATTTTTCGAATTTGAGAAACTTTAGATATGGATTTCTTTTTGACACAAAGTTAGGGTTCAAGCATTTCTTTTCTAACCACGCTGATTGAATTTGGAGAAAAACTAGCACTATGGCGCCAATAACATTAAATTTCTTTTCCACGAGCATTTTATGTTACCAAGGATATGTTAATACTTAATCCTATCGTTTGATTAATATCAAAAGCCCTTGTTGTTTTATCAGGAATTAGTTCCTTGTCTTGGCAATGAAATTTTAATTTGTGTGAGCAGTATTCGCCGTGGTCACCAGGTCTACCAACAAGTTTGTGCATCATGCCACTCTATGTCACTTATTTATTACCGTGATCTTGTTGGTGTGGCTTACACTGAGGAAGAAATTAAAGCTATGGCAGCAGAGATTGAAGTTGTTGATGGCCCAAATGATGAGGGTGAGATGTTTACTCGGCCAGGGAAGCTGAGTGACCGCTTTCCTGAACCTTATACTAATGAACAGGCTGCAAGATTTGCAAACGGAGGAGCATATCCACCAGATTTAAGTCTTATCACCAAGGCAGTATCATGATTTTGCAAGATTTGGATTTTTTTTTTAGTTTATTTTAAAAGTAAACCATCTAATCCTGATTTACTTACATCAGGCCCGCCACAATGGCCAGAATTATGTTTTTGCGCTTCTAACAGGGTACCGTGATCCTCCCGCTGGTGTAACGGTAATTTATGCGCTTTGCCATCTGTTTGTCCCTTGGATGTGCTAGAAGTGAGCTAGTCTGTAACATCTGTACTGCGATACTTGAAACCCTGTCATGCCCACATGTTCTCTTACATTAGCTCAACTTTGACTTTCACACATTTTTCTTTTCATTTTTGTTCTCTCTTTTTCTTTTTTTCGCGCATTCCATGTTGCTTTGGTCTAACAAGTTAAAATATAACTTAAGCAATGATCCATGTATTTCCTTTCTGACAAAGTTAATTGTTGCCTTGAATCTGCGAGTAAATAGCAGATCCGCGAGGGCCTTTACTATAATCCTTACTTCCCTGGTGGAGCAATTGCGATGCCTAAAATGCTTAATGATGGTGCTATTGAGTATGAAGATGGTACCCCTGCAACTGAAGCACAGGTGACATGGTCTTTATATTTTTAAATCAATTGTGTTGTATCAAATGCATAAGCAACTTGTTGTCTCCTCACGTCGCAGATGGGAAAAGATGTTGTGACCTTTTTGTCATGGGCTGCTGAACCAGAAATGGAAGAACGAAAACTGGTATGCCTCTCTCTCTCCCCGGTCTCTCTGTCTCAGTCACAAATTTTTATTTAAATCTGTTCCTGTAATCACTGCAGTTCTAGTAATATATGTGGTAGGAAAATTTGTCAAATCGATTGGGGGGGGGGGGGGGGGGGGGGGTTTGGGGATAAAACAAATCTTACGTAAAGGAATGCTATGAATACCGAATTGTTATAAAGAGTTTTGGAATTATCCAATGGGTATATGCATATAACAATGCAAATAGTTGTCATGACTACTGTAAACGTTATGGTTTTGATGTCTTAATTCGAGATGAATTTTATTCATGCATCATTTATGTTTTATATATCTTTTCCCATTTGCACAATCTTCTTGATAACTCAAGTTTGGTGTGGAAAACTGTTTTTCCTACATAGCTTATTGTGGTAGATAGATCACTGCACTTGAGCCTAAACCTCTCTCTTTCGGAATTTGGACAGATGGGTTTCAAATGGATATTTGTTTTGTCGCTTGCACTTCTCCAAGCAGGCTACCAAAGACGCTTGAAATGGTCGGTTTTTAAGTCCCGGAAGCTGGTCCTTGATGTTGTCAACTGAAACACTTAATATCTTCGTTAAAAGTCCTGAGATGTATTTCGCCTTCGATTACACGTTTGTGTGTGTATCTATATATATAAATAATGTTCAGTACTCGGATGTGCTTCGTCTTGTAGAAGGTTCGCGAGTTTTTGCTAATTACTATGTTACTTATTTCAAGAAATATAGTATATAATCCTTAGGTTACGGCACTGAACAAAATTATTTGTGCCGTGACTTGTATGTAATTTGTATCACTCACTTCGTTGGAATATCTTTTATTCCCCCTTACGACAGAGATCGATCACAAAACAAAGTACTAATAATTTTATAACGCACTAGTTATTTTACCTTTTGTATTAATGTGCTCACTGCTCTGCGCCAAAATTGAAATATTAGGGGATCTATGTTATCACTTATCAGGTCCAGATCCAACAAATCTATCGAACAAAGAAAGGCTAGTGAGGGTGATTTCCTTATATTATGTTCACATGGAATTTATATTTTGGTGAAAATCATGATGAAAACATTTAAATTTAAGGCTTTCTCCTTTTGTACTACGGAAAGCTTGAGCCATTTTTTTTTAAATCAGTCTTTAATAGTTTGCAAAGGAAAAAACGGTTGAGGAAATAGAGTGTCATAAATGGTGAAAAGATTCATTATAATTTGCGAAATAAATATATAGTTTGAGCTGATTAATATATCAATCAAAAAAATTTGTAAGCTCAAATCGAGCTTTGGAGCAGAAAAGTAACATGCCGAACAGCAGTTGGTCGAATTCGAGTGGTGATAAACATACAATTTACTTCCAAAGCTTCCTCAAAGACATTTTTCTTCATGACCTTGGCAACAGCCATTTCAAAGTCATCTTGAGTTACATGGACCCTCCTCTTTCTCAAAGCAAACATCCCAGCTTCGGTGCAAACAGCCTGCCAAACAACATCGGTACTTGCATAAATGAGGGCAACCATAGATCACTGATAGGCGTCGGTGACAATTAAAACAACATTATGGCAGTAAAAAACCAGAGTCATGCTTTGAATTCTAATTTCGATGATTTCAAGTCGCAAATATTTTCTAAAATTCATTTGGCTCAACAGAGAGGTTCACGGGGTCTCTATATAGATCAGCAAATATCAAGAAGTGCAGCTAAGTTATACCCATGAGTCTATGTTTTAGCACTGTTCTATTTAGATATGTAACAACTTGACGGGTACTCATCAAATACTTGTCGCTTTCCACATGATTTGGCCTCGGCCAAAAGCAAATGATAGACATAACCTACTGGATCTACTCATCCCTTATACATAATTCAGTTTAGTAATTACTGAGAAACATTATACCCCAAAATAAAACTCATTCCAAGATTCCCTTCAAGTAAGAAATAATGCATATTGAACTAAACCTGAGACCAATAATTGCTAGAAAGCATAGGTGTATGACCTGATTGTTATCGGAAAAAATGACAATGGACAGGAACAAGATGCATTGCCAGTAAATACATATCTTTTATAATATTGTGGCTGTTGACTAAAGTTTACAAAAAATATGAAATACCTCAAGTTCTGCACCAGATGCACCATTCATTTTCTCAGCAATCTTCTTCAGATCAATCCCTCGCATGATATTCATTTTTCTCGAGTGTATCTTCAAAATCACACGCACTATTCAATGCAACTCACGAGATGACTTTGCAAAAACTGATGAGTATTTGAATAAGGCGTGTGATTTTCATGATAAATTTAATCTCATTGCTCTCTATCGAGTAACATCCACACAAAGAACTACGACCCAAGTAAATCCAAAGATCACTGCCTACATAATCCAACATGGAAATATATCATAAGTTCTTTGCTTTTATTTTTTCGGGTCGAAAGTATTCTGCATGTGTGTTAACGAAAGTTGAATTTTTCTTCTGTGGTGTATGCAAACTCGAATGAAGGTAAATTTTGGCTATTGGTTGGTTTCCCAATTCACTGGTGTGGGAGCTCATAAACGTAATTTGATTCTTGGTTCTTTGATCATTGCGCTTGCCGTTAACCTAAATTTGTTTAATCTCAATGATAATGATCTTCATGTCGCTTGTTCTATGCAACCTTTAGACTTGCATTGTTTAGAAAATATGAAACTAATAGAACAGGTACATAGAGTTTTCTCTTTTTGTCCACCAGGTCCAGCAATGGCACTATCCAGCCAGCCCAACTATGACTCAGATGAGCCTTTGGACTCACGCGAACCTCCATCACACACATTTGCCACACCCCTTCGCAGACGTTTTGACGTGGAACTTGACGAGATCACGCAGCGGTTGACCCGAATGGAACAAAATCAGTTGGCATTTTACAGGCACGAACCAACATTTCTCCATCGCAGTAGTAGATAGAACTGCTCTATGATGCCCAACAATTGTCAGGGGAGTTCTCCAACTTTTCTTGCATTTTTATTGTCTGAGTTCAGCATCTATTTTGTGTGCCACTGAGGACATTGTCACACATAGGTGAGGGAAGGGGTAGATAGATTTAATTCTAGTTTTGATTTCTAACTTCCAAATTTTGTGCATGTTTATTCAAAAATAAAATAAAACAAAAAAAATGGTTGAAAAGTAAGGCAAAGTGAAGTTGTTTGATCCGTAAAGCATCTAGTATTCATTCGTCTTCTCTCTAATTTGAATCCCGAAGGCTTCTGTTGCGAGTCTATAAAAAAAACTGATTTTCTTTGCATGCAACTGATTTTGCATTATTTCAACTGCATTTATGGGTAATTGCTCTTGATGATGTGTTGAAATGACACGTGTATGGGATACAACACACATATCATTTTTTTTTGGCGAGCTTTGAGTCTATGAGCAATCAATATATAATGCTCTGTTCTTTTGATTGTGTGTTGGTCAAGCGTTGTTGATTTTTCGAGAACTTGCATTGTTATGCATGTCTTTGTTAACATCTTGTTATGAATCAGAGGCATAAACAAATAATAAAGGCATTAGGTTCAAACCATTTTCTTTCGCATCATGAATGCCCTTTTTTGAACCTACCTGATTCATTTACCCCTAGTGAACCAAGTTCGAGTCTGAGTTTTTTCTTTGGAAAATAGCCACATTACAAGCCATGATAAATCTTTTTTTTATTCCTCTCTTTTTTGAACGTTGAATTGGAGAATCATATAAACTTTTCGTATTTAACATCATTTTGAGCCAATTTTTGATATTGAGTGATTCAAACTCGAAGTCATTTTGGAACTTAGAAATGCAATCAACAAAAAGTCAACCAAAGCAAGATACTAGTAATGTGAAAACACACGTAAGCATATCCACAACACAAAAGAACACTCCAAAACATGGACCTCTTTTATGTGTTTAATTTGCTGGTCAAGACCACCGATCATGTCATAAGTAGAGTCTGGAACCTTTTTAACTTTCACAAGGTTCACCATTGGATCAACTTTACTTGGCAAAATCAAGTGCAGCACATACCTATCATTACGCAAAGCAACCCTTGCTGATGGTGTAATCTTAGTAATGTCAATGCTCTTGTCAATGTCAACAACATACTTCCCCTCGGGATTAACCTAGACATAAAATTGAACAAAAAGACAGAATATAATATCCTGTTGGCAAATAAAGAAGATAATATATGGCATTGCTTTATAACTAAATTTGAATCTTGTGAAATAGCTATCCGCAAGACCAAAACTTATCGGAACAGGGGACATGAACAACATTAATAACTGAAACAGAAATAGTTAGCCATCTTCTATCCTTCATAAAGGTAACAAATAGATTACCCCCTTCAACCTCAAGTGTCATAACGAGAGGCGTTCAATGGCCTCTCCCCTACCATTTTGAAATAAACTATATAAATTTGGGTTGAAAACAAAACCTTTGAGAAAAGATCTCTGAAACTAAAACTGCCTCAAAGAAACAAAAAAAGAATAAGAAAGAAAGAGTGGGTATGGCAATTTCCAGATTCATCAAGGTACAAAGTTGTACGCCATTTTTGACAGGCTATTCCATGAGAAATGTGAATGCCTTTAGGATGAACAACGATGCAAAAAGGAAACCAGACTTAAAAGTTGGAGCTGCAACTCTTTCTTCAGTGATCGCACTGAACATCAAGGAATTGGCACCAAAAAATGTGACAGATCTGTCTCATAATCTTATTTTATCCATATTATATGGATTCCATGTCTTTGATTCAACATCAACTAAGTACATGAAGAACAATATGGCAACTACCAATTAACAAATATATAGACACAATAATTTACTCGTAGAGACATATATACAGGCTAAAATGAAATTAAAAAAAAGCTTACACCAATGGATTTATTACTATCTCAGTATTCAATATTACAGTATGAGATGAATACCTCTTCCATTCATGAGTTAAGACTTAAGGAAAGTGTTGAAATTTCCGTTCATTTCAAAATTCCAGCTTGAGATGAATACTTATTTAATCCGACTCCTTCTTAATTTTATTTGAAGATCTTCCATATTCCTCGTTGACATGGCCCATAGCCCCATACCTAAAGAAATGCTTCACTTACCACCGCCCCATATCAACATGGGATGGGACCTGTGGACATTCTAGTAGACTACTCAATGTGCATAAAACTGAGGTAAATAGACTCAGCTAAACAAAATCACCTTCTCTATGAAACAATATTAACAAGATAATGCCCGGAAGACTCAACAATTCACGTATAAAATAACTAAAACTATAAATCACAACCGAGTGATAATTGCATAAATTCACAAGTTTATATGAAGTAAATAAAATTTCTTTCCAGCTTATAGGGTGTTACCGACAAGCAGAACAATTAAAGCACAAGTCTTCATCGAATTCAGCAAAGGAAAACCTCGGGAAATAAGGTCGTTGCGCTGCGCTTCCAGGCGCTGGAGATCGTGGCCTTTCTGCCGAACCAGGACCTGCATATCCTGTATACGTTGCTGATATTACTGCCGAAGCGCCTCACCGCCACCAGGGCCACTAACGCCTTGCTGGAGGCTCACCTTAGATTTATCCGCCGGCCGAGAATCTATCGCCGCCGTCGCCATTTAATGTTGGAAAATGTTGGGATCGGAAAGGAAGGAACTTGGCCTTCATTTTTCTTGAAGGTAAACAGGTTCTCAGATTTCTTCCTTTGCCCTTCAGTTAATTACCGACATGCCCCTAATTTTTAATATTTCCCTCTTTTTACCCCAAAGAAATTCATAGTAAAAGAACTCAAATATACTAATATTTTCTGACATAATAATAGCAGAGGTATTTTTTTTTCGGTTTTGAAGTTTTATACCTATTTAATTTAATCCTCGTTTACTTGATATAATTCAACAATATGAATAATGATTTATTCGTGTTTTGTTTAGTCAGAGAAGTTTGTTATAATTATATTTTTTTTTAACTCAAAAGCATTACTCCGACTTGAGACATTGATATCAAATGAATTTCTGTTTTGAAGTTTTATACATATTTAATTTAATCCTCGTTTACTTGATCTAATTCAACAATATGAATAATGATTTATTCGTGTTTTCTTTAGTAGGAGAAGTTTGTTATAATTATATATTTTTTTAACTCAGGCGCATTACTCCGATCGGAGACATTGATATTATGAACTACAAAGTATTTGGATGATCCGACTATAATAGAGAAGGAGGGTAAAAAATTGAAATATAAAAAAGTTTGAGGGAACTGAGGAATAAACGTTAAATTTTATTCCTATAGGCTATAAATAAGAACGGGATGTCCGACTTTATTCTTGCGCCTAGCCCTATGGTCCAGTTACGTTTGCGTGGGATTTCTCATTTCCATTACTCAGTTCTTTCTACGTACTTTTTCCTGAATTATTCTTATTTTTATGCTAAATTAATTGTTAATTTTTATATTTTCAGGGTTAGGAGGTGTGGATCTGCGGAGAATTGCAAGATTTTTGGAATTATCCGAAAGATTAGGGTTTCCCACCTGTGTACCACCGCCAATATACTTTATACGTTGTACGCTTGTAGATTCTAGTTTCTACTGAAGAGGTTTTGATACTTTACTGCGTTTAGAGTATTATTCGAATCGTTGCACCGAATTTAGAATAAGTTTCGTGTTGTAATCTGAATATATGGTAATTTTTACCTGGCAATTGTGCTTTTTTTTTTGTTTCAATTGTCAAAGTTAAGCCATTTTTGTGTTTTGAGGCCTGTAAAGTGGGATCAAGGGCTAGTGTTTCTTGTTATTGATATTTGGGAAAGAAAGTCTGCTTTTGTACTTGCATATAAGTTAGTTGAATATGGATAAGAAGAAGGTTGTAGCTCCACTGGTTTGCCACGGGCATTCGCGACCAGTGGTTGATGTGTTCTACAGCCCCATAACACCTGATGGTTTCTTCCTTGTTAGCGCGAGCAAGGGTAAGGTTTTACACGTGTTTGATTATTATTACTGTAAACAGGTCTTTATTTTACCAAGTTTCATGAGCATGGTGGCTTTTTCCAGATTCGACTCCGATGTTAAGGAATGGAGAGACTGGAGATTGGATTGGCACCTTTCAAGGTCATAAAGGTGCAGTGTGGAGTTGTTGCTTGGATAAAAATGCTTTGCATGCTGCCTCTGCGTCAGCTGATTTTTCTGCGTACGTGTCAAGTCGTGAAGATTCATCTCTTTAGATTATCTAGGGTTTTCATAATAAGCATCCTCGTTTAAATATTAATTAGGAACTTTTCTATACTCAGGGTCTCATAAATCTTATTATCTAATTGAATTAAAGTAATTATTTGCAGTAAACACAGAGCTAATAGAGATATATTCTGAAATATTTAACTTTATTAACATGTGAGTTGGTTTTGTTTTCTTGTTGACTGTAGGAAATTATGGGATGCATTAACTGGGAATGAATTGCATTCATTTGAGCACAAGCACATTGTTCGTGCTTGTGCCTTCTCAGAGGTACACCAGATGTATTTTCAAATATCTCTGTTAATCTTTTATCTATTCATAGTTTTAGTGATTCTTGTGTAAATTCTTTTCTATTTTTTGTATCTAACTTGATCACTAAAAAGATTAGAACAACTTTACTTGCTGCTCTAAAGTTTGATTACAGTAGACCCAGGCTGATTTGCGTAAAGACTCTTACAATCAATATAGACGTCTCTTATTTAGCATATTAAATTGCATTTGTTGTCCAAACTTATGTGGTAAAAATTTCCTCTTTGCATATGGAGATTTTTAGTTTGCCAATTTGTATTAAACTGGTTGAAGACATTGGTTGGGGAATATACCTGGCTTCAAATTTAAAAGATTTACGTTTCTAAATTTTATATTTGCTACTAACTATACAGCAGGTTTCATTTTCTGTGTCAAGAAATATAATTTTGACGTGACTTTATGAGAGATTGGTTGCTCACTTCAACGATTTGAGCTATTTATTTTAATTTAATTTAATTTTTTTTGGTCTATCAAAGTGATTTGTAAAAGAGTTCTTCTTCCTTGTTCTTTTGTACATTTTCATTGTTTTGTCTTGGTCATATACCACAACTCCAGGACAAATGCTTTACTGTTTAGTTTTAATCTCCAATTCTTTATCCATTTATCAGTTGAAAACACTCGCTTCACAGTTTGCAACATAGGTAGATTTTTGACTCACAGAATGAAGAATTGATATGATTTGGCCAGGTATTAGGTTTCCATTGAATTTCTTAGGGCCTCGTTAGAATTTACTGTGCTGTGTGGCGGTTGTTGTAGAATGGCATTTCTGTTTATTTATACCAAGTTTGATTTGATTGATTTGAAGGATACATGCCATTTGCTAACTGGAGGGATGGAAAAAACTCTTCGCATATTTGATCTAAATCGGCCTGATGGACTTCCACGGGAAATCGAAAAATCTCCTGGTTCTGTCAGGACTCTTTCTTGGCTCCACAGTGATCAAACGATCCTAGGTTCCTGTACTGATGTTGGAGGGGTGAGGTACGTGATAATCCTATCAGATTCCTTTTCTTTTTTTGTTTGCTCAGATCTCTCCATCCTGTTGAATTTATTTCCGCTATAAATATGAAGACGGTGTATTTCCTGTTAGAGTTTGTAGTGTTCATGCATTCCAGGTTAGATATCTAATATAAATCTACTTGCAGGTGATAGTACTTGTGTTAACACCAATCAACCAAACGACCCCCCTCCCTGACAAAGCTCACTTTCATCAGTGTCTTACAGTCGTAGGTTTAAAACTTAAATCTTCAGGTTCCTTTTTACTGTGCTGGTCATTTCCCTAGTCTTGATGCACATTGTGTCTTGTAACTGAGTTATAATTACGTTTTCAAAATCTCCAAATGTTGAAGGTGATCCTGTCTTCTTTAGTATGTAAAATGATTGTAAAATAAGTGCGCTCTATAACTAGCTCGGAATTAAACGGGATGAGAACTGCTGCTGTCTCCTTTTTGCTTCAATGTGTTTAACAATCATATCATTCGTTAATAATTATGATTGCAGTTATCTAAGACATTAGATTTTTCATCATTACAAAAATCATCTGAATCCTTTTGTCTTTGAATATGCGTCAGGCTGGTAATTTATTGTTGTCAGTTAAATCCAATTCTTTCTTATTTGATAATAACACTAGGTTATGGGATGTGAGAACTGGTGCGATTGTTCGAACACTTGAAACCAAGTCCTCGGTAACCAGCGCTGAAGTGAGTCAAGATGGCCGCTATATAACAACTGCAGACGGGTCAACAGTTAGGTTTTGGGATGCAAATCAGTATGTCTCTCATTTTCTCCCTACTTCTTGGATACGTCGATCTTATTTTGTTCCAATTTGACCGATTCATTTACACTGAGTGGTTTTGTTACCAATGATCCAATATTTTTCTTTTACCAGCTTTGGATTGGTAAAGAGCTACAATATGCCCTGCATTGTAGAATCGGCTTCATTGGAACCAAAGTATGGTAACAAGTTCATCGTAGGTGGAGAAGACATGTGGATTCATGTTTTCGATTTTCACACAGGAGCAGAAGTTGGTGAGTACTTGTTATTATGAGTTATTTAAAAATTGTCTATTGCTAAAATATAAAAATTAGTACTTCATTTACTTTTATGATAGGATTTCTTATTTACTTCTGGGGTCCATGTTCCTTTTCATGCCCTGTCCATGTTCCTTTTCATGCCCTTTCCAAATGTCTAAATTTCCATTCATTTCTCAAGTTTCTTTTTATCCCCTTGTTCATTTTTCCCCTTTGGGGGATATGATTAGATGAATTATACATATTCTATTTATTCATTTTTTGAGCACAGATTTCATTTGTCTTTGTATGGAAGCAACGTTTTCTAAATCTCGTGGCACACAGGATGCAACAAGGGACACCATGGTCCAGTTCATTGTGTGCGTTTCTCTCCTGAAGGTGAATCTTATGCCTCTGGATCTGAAGATGGTACCATCAGAATATGGCAGACTTGTCCATTGGGTGACAATGAGAAAGATATTCCTGTAGACGACGAGCTTGCTCGCCAGTTTGAGAATGCACATATTGCCAAAGAAGAGAAGAGGGATGCAAGCGAGAACAACACTACCGATGAAAACACCCTGGATGCTGAGTAGTTTATATGTACTTTTTTGTGTGCATCTCAGTGTTTGCATGTCTCATCTTATGGTTGTTTGCTTGTTTGGAGGTTGTAAAGAGTGGGCTTCAATTGATAAAAGCTTTTAGACATCTTTGGCCAACTTTCACGCACCCTCCCCCGCGCAACACACACACACACACATATGTATATGAGCGTGACTAAAATAAATAAAATTTACAGATTTCTTTTTTGTCTATATGAAATTCATCATGCTTGGGTCATTCATCTATTTTTTTTTTTGTCTATATGAAATTCACATTTTGACTAAACCTCTTTTCTTTTACTTTAATTAACGAAGACAGTCGTGTGGAGAAATATTTTTCAGTAATACGACATGGGATTAAGATCCTCTGCTGTGGGCAATCACAGCAAAGGGTCCGGTGCTATCTATTAATTTTTTTTTAAATTGATATTTTTATATTTTAAATTATTTTAATATTAAAATTATATTTTTTATATTAAAATATGTGATTAATAATCCAATTTAAAATTATAATTTTATTTTTTGTTACAAATATACATTGTGGAGTAAAATGACGTCTCTCTTATTATTTTTTCTTTTATAATTTTTTCAACTCTTTTTTTAAAAAAATGTTAATAAAAATATAATTTTTTTGTTACAAATATGTGATTTCGAACGAACAAGAAAAAATAACGGTATATTCAAATTTTTTTTATATTATAGTTCTTTTTTTAAAAAATATTTTCTCCTTTTTTTATCTTGTTAAATTTTTATTTAGAAGTTAAAATTTTATTAATTATATATTTGTAACAAAAATAATAATCTTGTTGACTTTTTTATATTCTAATTCTTTTAAAAAACTATTTTGTCCTTTTTTGTATTGTTAATTTTTCACATTACTTTTTAAAGTTTTAAATACAAAATTTTGTTTCTTTGTTAGAGATTTAAGAAATAATCCAATTTTCAAATAAAAAATGTAAAAAAAATTAAAAAAAGACCAAGTGTTCAAATAATAAAAAATTATATAAGATAATTTTCTTTTTATATCATGTCAATTTGTTGGTATTATTTTTAATTATTCAATAGGTTCAAACTTTTAAATTTTTTGTAAATTTTTTTAATTTGATTATTTCTTATATCCCTAATATATATATATACACACACACACATATATATTTCTTGTATTTAGACGTTAATTTTATTTTTGTTACAAATATGTGATTAATAAAATTTTAACTTTTAAATAAAAAATTAACCAGATAAAAAAGGAGAAAATATTTTTTTTTAAAAAAAACTATAATATTAAAAAAAAATTGAATGTACCGTCGTTTTTTTCTTGTTTGTTTGGAATCACATATTTGTAACACAAAAATTAAATTTTTATTAACATTTTTTCAAAAAAAGAGTTGAAAAAATTATTAAAAAAAAAAGTAATAAGAAAGACATCATTTTACCCCCACAATATATATTTGTAACCAAAAATAAAATTGTAAATTTAAATTGGAATATTAGTCACATATTTTAATATAAAAAATATAATTTTGATTTTGAAATAATTAAAATATAAAAATATCAATTTAAAAAAAGTAAAAAGTTCAAGTACAAGAAAGACATTCATCGACATGATGAATGCGAAATAAAAAAAATAGCCCAAGCAATTACTCTACACAATGAAACACATCTACCGACGTAGGAATACAACGCAAAACAATAATTTTAATCCCATGCACTAAAGCCTCCACCTTCGGCTTTTCATCATCAAAAATCATCCTGTTGCGGGAAGTCCAAATGCAATAAACTGTAGCCGCTAGCGATGATAAACGCATCCGATATATAGTTGAGTTCTCACGATAACAAGTTCTGAAAGCTTTTAGGACAGTTGCTGGTGAGCGCATCATCTTCATCATACCCAACCAATTTCGTATTTCACCCCACACTGCACTTGAAAACTTGCATAAGAAGAAAAGATGATTGATTGATTCAGCTTCTTCGTTGCATAGGGCGCATGACTTATCCACAACAAATGGCAATCGATCTCTTGTCAGTAGCTTCGTATGAGCCATCATCCATAGTGTGAATCTATGCTTCGGTAAAATGAAAGCTCGATTGAGTAGTGGTTTCCAAGGCCATTTACCTCGCTTGTTTGAGAAGCAATCATAAGCTAAGGAGAGGTTATCATTCTTCCCAAACCACGTCTCCAATGATTTACCCGGACGAGCTGACCAGTTAAGCAGAAATCATTGAGTTTCTGGTTCAATGCGCTTTACCGCAATATTGCCAAGACTTGCGAATTTTCTGGATACGAGTGTTACCATAAAGACCAACGAGTAAATTTGCACTACCAGAGAAATGTTTTTTTTTTTTTTTTAATATCAAAAGCTTGATTGATGCTTTAATAGAGATAGAAACTAACAAATGAAATTATTTTTATATTATATAGCTCACAAGGATAGGACCAGAGTTTTTATTGAAAGGTATGTCCAAGACACAGCCCCGATTCCCTTATAAACTATGAATATAAACCAAAATAATCTCACAAAAACAAAAACCTAAATATTTGCAATTTAGATCCAAATCCAAAACCAATCAAAAAATTATAACTAGTGTAGAGGAATATTCTGTTTACATAAAATATATAAAATTGTGTGTATCATATTTAAATATTGTCTCAAATATTGTAACATACGCAGCATAATAATATAATATAACAAAAACACGATTTTCAGTCAACACTTTCACATATGTTGTCTGCATATATCTCCATCGATCACGGCAACACGTAAAACAACACTCTTCGAACCAGCAACGTCTTTTTGAATTATTTTTCTCTGAAGTTCAAGGCGTACAAAAAGTACGCAACAACCAAAAGCCAAAAGTGAAAACGAAAGTCGACCGTAAAAGCATTTTTTCCAGCTGATTTCTCTTATTTATAACCCCTTTTTCTCCTATGAATTATCTTCAAAAAAATCTTACATAAAAACAAGAGTTTTATTAAAAATAAACTCTTTTTAAACAGTGATACAATATCATAAAATCTTTATTATAACTATCACATATCTAAAAAGACAAAAATCATAATTAATTATTTTATTCAATATTAAAAGATAATTTAAGAAAAATATTATTTTAATGAATAAATTATATTTCGAAAACTAAAAATTATTTTTCCTTTCAATTAAAATTACAATTTAATGTTATACTTTTGGAAATATACGTAAAAAAAATTTAATATACATTAACTACTCGATTTTTATAAATTAAATTAAACCCCTATTTTGTTTTTTTGTTCTCGTAAAAAAATTAACCGTTAACTTCTTGAATTTAATAAATTTTATTACTACTACACGAGTTATGTGGTTATTTTTTCTTGACTATTAAAATTTAAAATAATAAATTTCAACTCTAATTGCTTCGAACTATCAAAATGAAATTGAACTAATGAGATCCCAAACAGAACCGTGGTCGATCCCGAGGATCAAATACAAATTATTTCTTCGGACAATGTTATCTTGCAGTCTAAGAAACACAAATAAAATTACAAGCAGAACCGAATGTTTTATTATAACCACAGAATTTTTGTTTTCTCGTTTTTCCCTCAAGTTTTCATCGCTTACAAATGAAATTTTTTTTTTTGTAAAACATGATTAACACACAACACTAGTGAAGACTAAAGTGAGGAAAAAGAAGTCATGCCTTAGATGGTCATGTTGCTTGAGCCGACATGATAAGCGCATTGCCAAATATCTCGATAACAAGGATTTTAACAAAGAGGGGCGAGTTTTTGGCGTCAGATAATGCACAGCTGCTGCTTCCTATGATTCCGACACATTGCCTTTGCAAAAGCCCAAAAAGAACATGTGGATATAAATAAATTGGAGGAAAGTACTCTTTTAAAACAAAGTGTCAAGTCTATTAACTGCCCACGATATGAGGCATAGGAGGAGTGTGAGAGTCTCACCCACAAACAAGGTTTGCAAAACCGACAATTATTCCAGATGCAAATATGGCATAACCTGCTCTAAGGGACTCTGGTTCATAAATCCGTGAAGAAGGTACACGATCTCCAGCTTTGTTTGAAGAATTATAGCCACAATGACTCCATATATGGCGACAGCCTTGTTAAGGAAACTCTACAATCAGAAGGGATTAGACACGTCAGCCGTGACTCAAATTCTGGAAGCATCAATGAAAAATTAATGGAAGAATTAGTGCTGTCAAAAATCTCAACCATAATTAGGACTTTCCTTTATTTATTCTTCTGTCTAAATATAGCACTTTGCAATTTCGAGAACTTCTCTGTATATATACACAGTGTGATTCAATAGATAAAACAATCAAGGAGAAGAAAATCATTTTCTTCCAATATTTCTCAAGCCTCACAGAAAATAACACTGAGAGATGGTTCGTGTTTAGAAGATTCCGCAGTAATCATCAATAAGTTAAAAAAGTAATGTATTTCAATCTAAAGCCTTCATTGAGAATTATGACATGAGGAATAGATAGCCTCGTACTGCAACTCAACTATATGCTGCTACAGCCAGAAACAAATTTCAGACCTTGAAAAGCAAAAACGCAAGCTTTTAATGATGCCACCGTTGGTTTGAACCATACTAGTTTCTTAACAGCAACAAATCCTAGGTAAATCCTAGGTAAAATCAAAAACATAAATTACACAGGACCAGGGATCTTCTGGAAAAAATTTCCTTAGCAATGGCAAAAATCCTACTTCGGATAACAAATTGAGGTGGTAAATCATCTACATGTAGGTGAATCTCAGCTCCCACTGGTTCTTGTATTTTATTAATGGTAAAACGATTCAAATACATCTCTTCAAAACGCTCATTTCCGTCGATGCATGAGTTTGACACCACAATAAAAGATTAAACATACATTGGAATTCGACTCTCTCAACGGCTCCGGACATAATCAGCATAAATATACCAAGAAAACATGGATACCCTGAAATTGTATGAAAAATATCCTGAAAAATGCATAAAATATAATTAATCCCTTGGCCTTGAGAGTTTGAGCATATAGCTAGCTACAAATGTCCAGATAATTTAATGGAAAATTTGCATGGCCGGATAGTCAAAACTCTGCAGAGAAGGAACTTGAACATTATCCCAAAACAAAAAGAAGGAAAAAGAGAGATGACGCTCATAATAGTACTGATGAGCGTTCAAATTCTATCACTTCTCTTAACTCAATACTTGTGAAAATTCAAGTGTTGGACTTGAATATAATATGCACTTCCTGCCCAATTTGAAAATAATCAAAAGCAATTCACATGCAATTTTAGGTTAGAATTGGAAAAGTAATAAGCTGTGGTTCAAATATGTTGGTCGCGCGTGCATCCATGAGCTCGATGAAGCCACCATCGTGCTATACAGTTTAGATCTCTCTCTTACACTGTAAATATAAATCAGCGTTTGTTTGGGCTGATTAAATGGGCTCCTTTTATTTGGGCCACTTGGGATTGATTGATGGTCCTTCAATATATATTTAATATATTTACTATATTATAAAATTTTAGCATATTTTGGTCCGACTTGATTATATCAATGTCAAATTTCATATATGATCTTGAAAATAATTATTTCTAACTAACAATTTATGAACAGAAATGTCAAAAAGATATTTTCTTTTAAATTTTACTTCACTAAGGGTTGTTACTTCTCACTAACGTCAAAATTCGTCAACTTCAATTCGATATACGTTATAGTTCTTTTATTCTCATTTTTTTTAATGTGCTCATGTTTGAAAATTTAATCTTACTCATTTGCCTATTTTTCTTTTCTAAAAACGACAATATTCATGTATTATACTACAGACGCATCGTCTGTGCTTGTTTACTAGTTTAGTATAATGTATTTGGATAATTTGTTAAATCAGCACTGCTTTTTCATTAATGGAACTAATAATTTGATTCTTTAATGTCACACAATTTGTGGTTAAAGTATAATGTTTTGATATTTGCTCTTTAATGTTAAACATCATTTATATCCAAATACTTTAAAAATATAAATATATTACGTATATGTCATACATAATATATATTTGTATATTATGCTACACACGTAACGTGTGTACATCGACAAATAGTTTTGATACTTTTTTAATAAAATGCAATAGAAATCATGGAAAACTTTGATCCTAACATATACAAGGATATCTTAGTTTCTTAACTATCCCCTAGTGCCAACACTTTAAGCCAGGTTCAAAATTTACACCGGTATCGTTACGATAACGCCAGAAGCTATTCTGTTAGCTAGAAGAGCTAATGGAATCTACAGAAGAATTGAATCATATAATGATCACAGAAAAGAAAACGACAAATGTTGGTCAATCTAATCAAGGAAAAAACTTGTGTGAGACGGTCTCACGAGTTGTATTTTGTGAGACAGATATCATATTTAGGTCATCCATAAAAAAAATATTACTTTTTATGCTAAGAATATTACTTTTTATTGCGAATATCGGTAGTGTTGACCCGTATCACATATAAAGATTCGTGAGACCATCTCACAAGAGACCTACTCATCTAATCCATACTTGCTTTCTTCGTGTCATATATATTTTTTGCAAGAATATTTATTAGTCATTTTTTATTGTCTTCTTATTTGACTTGGATAAGATTTCATGTAGAACAAAATTCAAATAATATTTAGCACAAAATATCTGATTTGCACATTAATCAGTAATGATCATTAACGTTGACATCGGTAAATAGACGATGAGGGTGAACTCATCAGCCGCAAAGACGCAAGGGCCTTGTCGAAAAGCCTAGACTTAATGCCAAGATACTCGCTCCAAGTAATGGGCCTGTAAAGTTGGGGGTGGCATTTATCAACTAGCTTCTTAAGTGGGCTGACTTTGACACTTAACGGGGGCCCAAACAAATAGGCTACCGATAACCGATGCTGGGTCCGGTTCACGACAGCCCGATGGAGCACGCTCGGGTACAAACCGTTTGAAAGAATGTGCATGAGGTCGCCTACATGGATCACGAGGGCTCCCGGGTGGGGTGGTACCGTGATCCAATTCGAGCCACCCTCCCGGATCATTTGTAAGCCGCTTGTGTTGCTTTGGTGGATAATGCTAAGTATGGTGGAGTCGGTGTGGGCCGCCAACCCCATGGCACGGTCTGGATCCGGGCATGCCGGGTAGGAGTTCAACTGTAAGACGTCGGTTCCTCCTTCCACCTCTCCTTTTGGGTTGGCCCATTTGACTTCCTCTTGGGTTATGTCCAACGACCCAAGCATAAGCCACATAAGCCGATGTGCTAGGTTTTTCATCTCTTTTTTGCATTGTTCTAGTGTATCACTGGAAAATTTTGAGAAATACGATTAATAAAACGGAATATAGATAACAAAGAAGATTGTAAAAACAAGGCGCCGAAGTTGTTGATCCGGTTTTTACTTATTTTCCTCAATCCAATTTAGAAAAAGTTAGGGGAAAAAAAAAAAAAAGAACACAGACAATTTTCTTGAACCAGATAAATCACAAAAATAAAGTTAATCAAAATACAGTCTTAACTTCATCAATCCTTGTTGTGCTCAAATATATTTTGAACTCTTTTCTTCCTCTCTATCTTCTTCAATTGCAGAAAGCAGCTTATTTCTAAACAACTTGTACGTGCATGGTTCTTCCCACACACAACATAAGTACAGTATATAAAAGTACATTATGTGCAATCAAATTATACATACCAAAAATTGTGATAGTCGTTTGGCCAAAGTCGGCGCGCATGTTCAACCGTTGAGCCAGAAATGGTGAACCCTTCAGACCACATACACTTGGGAAAGAAACAAGAAATACGCACCACCCCGTATCCCGATACGCCATTGGGGAGTCGCTCAGCCTTAAGCTTCTGATACATCGGCAAAGAGAAAAGCTTTTTTCCCTCCATTTCAACTACATCGAGCAAATTCTTTGAAATATCGTGGTTTATAACTTGGAACACACCCCATCTCTTGCATGCATGGCCGATGAGTTCCGTAGCATTTTCGTCGTTTAGGTCGATGACCGGGACTGCCTCAGAATCAAACGTACCACCTCCGTAGGTAGGGTACCGGTCGAGGCCTTGGGATTTCCATGCATGGGAGTCAGGTAGTTCGTTGAACGAGTTGAAGTCCACGATTTTGTGGTGAAGATTGAGGGAGTGTGTGCTAAATACATCCGCTAGTTCTTTAGAAGGCATAGTTAATTTCTTTGCGTTGGAAAGTCGAATTGTTTGTATATATTCTATGTAGGAGAAAGAAATATACGTGTGTAAGAGATTGTGTTGGTGTCTATGGTGTTTATATTTGAAAAGGGGGAGATGCATGGGGACTTATAAATTTATTGACGGTCGACTCGGAAAAATAAATAAAAGTTATTGAAAAATACAATTTTTTTATGTTTAGTACAATTACTTTTTTTTTAACGTTACAAACGCTCTCTGATTAGAATCATTCAAATAATCAAATGAGCATCAAAATTAAATTAAATGATTTATACAAGATGGAACAGGATAGAAAGAGCATGGAAATTTGACAGGATGAAAAATCCAAAAGGTGAAAGGACCAATTTGTACTTTGCGTGAATTTGGAAAGGGGGGCGTAATAGGCTTAGAAAACAAAGGAAGGTTTCCAAGCAATTAAGTTAGGCAATGGGAAGGGGCCTGTTCCTTTGTTTTGTCTGCTCACTATTCATGATGAAAAGACCATTTTGGAGTGCTACTTCTCCTGAATCTGGGAGAACCCTAGCACAAGCTAGATTTTGGCAAAACTTGGTGTATAAAAACAGAACGTTCAGTGTGAATGTAATAGAAAGAAGCAAGAAATTCATATTTTTGTTCATATTTTCATTTTTCGTCGTGCTATTTATCAATTTATGATATTAGTCCACTAATTTGCACTTTGTCGATTTTGGAATATCGGAATGCGATAAATAATGACCTTTCACCGGAAAACGATAATATGTAGCTAGAAATTACCGAGTTACTGACTGGACTAAGACTGTGAATTGATTGATAACAGGAGCCAGTGCATATATAAGTAACTTAAATGTGAAATTGATATATTTGAATTGTATATAACAAATGACATTATGTTTTGCTTCTGCATGCGTTGTGGGTATTCAAAATGGTCGTGTTTTTATTTGGCATAGCCTGGGAAAAAGACAAGATCCATGAATACAGGCTACTGATTACTCAACATTCCAATAGTATTAGGGGTTTTTGAATTCATTAAATTTTGTGTACCGAACTCGCTAGAACATATTAAATGAGTTATATATATAAAAAAGAATCCACCACATATTCAGGTAGTGTTGAGCTTAAGTTCTATATTAGGTATTATTTAATATTATATATATATGGAGTAGGTCTCTTGTGAGACGGTCTCACGAATTTTTATCCGTGAAATGGGTCAATCCTACCGATATTCACAATAAAAAGTAATACTCTTAGCACAAAAAGTAATACTTTTTCATAGATGGCCCAAATAAGAGATCTATCTCACAAAATATGACACGTGAGACTTGTTCACACAAGTTATTGACATATTTGTGTGTGATTCTATATAAATTTACGATATATTTTTTATTATAAAATATTTGAATAATTTATTTTGAATTTAGCTTGAATTATGTAAAGTAACGTGCATGGACAGTATACATACATATATATATATATATATATATATATATTTTATTTGTCGAAAATTATTATTATTATTATTATTATTTTATCTATCTATTAAAAGAAGTAAAAGTTTGCACAAAAAAGAGTCGTCGCCGGGGCTCATGGAGGAGGAGTCCACATAAGCGAGAGTTTGCATTTGTAACGAGTTCCGTCGTCGACTTACGAAAATATCCATATACATTACCTTAGTTATACGTAGTGAAATTAGTTTTGAACTTAGAAGAACCAATGGAAATGCATGATTACTTGTAAAGTAGCTTAGCCACGGGGAAAAGTACCGGAAATGGCCATATATAAACAGAACACGAAATGACAAAGCTCAATAAGGACAAAGGGACCAAATTTGGACTTATTTTACCTTTGGACAATGCCGAAGGTCACTCAACTTTCTCCCGTTCAGGCAGGACAATTTTAAATTCACCAAGGGTTGGTCACTCTCTTGCTCATTCCATTTTATACTGGAGTATATCTTTTGCGAGACCGTTTCACATATCTTAATTCGTGAAACAGGTCAACTATGTTTATATTTATAATAAAAAGTAACACTTTGACGTTAAAAATTATACTCTTTAATGAGTAATCTAAAAAAAACATCTATTTCAAAAAATTAACCCGCGAGACCGTCTCATGGATGTCACGGGAGTTTTTGTGTTTATGTTATTATTATACAAGTACCGGAAAATTCAATTTCAACGTTAATTATACAACACTAGTCCTGTGTGTATGCAATACGTGCATCTCCAGTCAAATTTTTTCACATGTACTCATCTTAAAAACATGAATTTAAAATTCAAAAACTTAAAATTTTCTGATTTTTGACAAGTGTTTTATATTTTTTTTCATAAATGAAATTTTTCATAAAAACACAAAATAGGGTGCTAAAAAAGAAAGAAAGAAAGAAAGGTCTTTTGAGATTATAACAATTACACCAATATATTATTTTTTTCTCTATTATGGCTCGAGTATATATATATCAATGTGTAATTGTATATATATAGATTTTTATCACAACGCATAGAGCCTTTGTTGGGTATAAAAACTCTTAACAATCTTGCATTTTGATGATAGCAAAACGTGTTATTGTGTTTCTAACATATTTATTCAAGTGTGAAGTTGCTTATTCAAGATGAAAATTGAAACTCGAATGTAGTCAAATTGAAAATCTAGCGAGCTGCAGTTTTTCAGTTATATCTCTCAGCTCGATGATGCAAATGACCAGTCGCGTAAACAATTAATAGAAAACACAATTTGGAACAAGTTGTGTGTCACGTCAGTTGGGTTAAATCGAATATTATCTAGGTAAATTGATGGTAAAAAAATCATCGGTTTGGCTGATCAGAAAATATCAGATGATCATGAGCAGTTGCGATATTTTGGTCAGTCTGATCAGCTTGATTATCCAAAAGAGAAGATTTAGTATGCGTTACGAAGGTAAGATGATGATCTACAAATCATTTTCACAAGTCAAAGTCTGAATCGGAGTTTAGATGCTGATAAATAACGATGAAAATACTAGTTCTGCACAGGCTGAAATAATCAGTTTGGTTCAGTCTAGCTGATGTAGCTGACAAGCCCAACTGGCATCGATCCTATCAACCTTTTTTATTTCGAAAAATATGCGATACAAATTTGAAAAATATCGTTAATGCTTGAAATATTAACTTTGTATAACACTAAATTAATATATTATATAGGTATATATCAATTGATGCCAATATTAATATAACAAATTCTTTATTTCTTTTTATTATTATTATTATTATTATTATTATTATTAATAATTTAACAATATGCCATGTTCCATATGTGAAGCGAATTTCGTGAAAGTTAGATACATAGGTGAATTTTTGTTTGTACATGAACTCATTTCCAAGAGATCAAACGGAAAATAACAAAAATGAAATGGGGTGTTTTCAAATAATTGAATATTCGTGAAAAGATCAGAAATTAATGGGCAGCAATCCTGAATTGCTGATGCATGTGCTTATGAAATATTTTGAGCTACGACAAATCAGGGCAGGATATATATAATTTCAACTCTAATATATATATATAATTTTATAATATATATTTCATCTTTAAAATAAAATAGTATTTGGGTAGAAAATTGAAAGATGTTGGGGATGGATAATTTATATTTGAGTATTATGTTTTGTTTGTACTAATATATATATATATATATATATATATATATATATATGTATGTATATATATATATGATATAGATAGATAGAGAAGATATATTCGATCAATTTTAATTTAAGATATTATTTAGAAATATTTTATTTATTTTTTATTGTTATAAAGGCATATATAGAAAAGATTGTTTGGAACGGATTTGAAAACTTTGATAAGATTAAGGGTTGTGATTTATGATTTTGAAGGACCAAATTTTATTTATTTATTTTAAAATAGAAATATTTAATTAAATGATTCAATCATTTCACTATTGCTCCAGATCTCTATCCCGACCTTACTGACATTTTTTCCCTTCCCAGATGTTTTTGTAACATTGTATTCTGAGAACCTTATCATCACGAACGAAATTTTGGGAAGTGGGACAAATATAGAAACAATATGCTCTTCATGCTAAGATATAGGATTTTCCTATGCTAGAGGTCGAGTATTTCTTCCCGATGAAATTTTAGTTCTTTGATCGTTGAAATTTGATGTCGATTTATATTAAAATGTGATAGACTTATATAATCCAATGATGTAATGATACGTAGAGAATTACTTCTGACGGAGAGTAAAGTAACTCCATAATATATACTAGTACAGCGACGCACGCGTTGCTTGCTTGTATAATATTTTTTATAATTCACTTGATTTATATTTAAATGAGGATCAAAATATAATTATAAGAAATATTGAAGGACTACACTATAATTTTAATAAATAAATTAAAAAATAAATTGAAAAATAAAAGAATAAAAAAAATGACCTCAATAAGAATAGAACATATAATCTAAATCTCAAGAAATAATAACTCTATCCGCTGAACTACATATAAATTGCATTAAAATTTTAACATTTTATTAATATATATAATTATTAAAACAGACCATGACACCAAAGTTAGTTACTCTAAGTGTCTCAAACTTAATAAAATAGTATAGATATTGTATGACTGAATATTGTTAACAATATTATTTTTTTATTTTTTTGTGATTTTTGGTTTGTTATGTTGTCAAATTTGAATTTTAATCTTATATTTTTCGGTTTTTTGACGATTTTGGTGATTTTGTATCGGAGTCTTTAAGTGGAACTTCTCGTCGACGTCACATCATTTCTGCATCAATGCTATGTTAGTAAATAGACTAAAATTGAAATAAAATAAAAATAAAGATAGCTAATTAAAATTGAAATTTGATAACATACATGATTAAAATCACAAAAAGAAAATTATACCGAACTAAAATTACAATTTTCTCCTACATAAAATACAAGACATTATATATTGGTTTAAGCGTACATGAGTGAGAGTAGTACAAGAATTTGTAACTTACTAGGAATTTCTCTTCTGTCAAGCTGTTGACGTTGCGGCGCTTGATATGGTTGGCTAAGTAGGCCATAAGTGCACTCTATGTTATCACGTGTACAATAAAATAAAGTTGTATCTTGATTAATAATTATAATTTTTGATCTAATGATAATCGTTTGATTTTAAAATTATATTATATTATATTACGTGAACATGTGGTTTTACATTTAACGAGTAAAAAATCTTAAGTTATGAAGACGTCAATACCTCGTTCTTTAGCATAAATGACCATGATGATATAATAATAGCAATTCACCCACGCCAAAACTTTTTGCATAGATTTTATAATTTAATTAAATATTTTAAATTATTAATCATAGATTAAAATTTAATTTCTTATAATTTTATTAATTAAAATGTACATATAAAGATATAATAATATTTAGTCATTTTTAGAAATTGGACAGGTAGAATATTAGATATGGTAGTTATAAGTTGACAATGAAGCTTAGTAAAGCCCTGCATCATTTTTTTTACCTATATGTATATAATAAAGGAGTTTAATTTTGAAAATAATACATGAGAGGACCAATAAGTCTTGGTTCTTTTATTCAAATATTGGCTGAAAACATTTCCCTAATTCTGGTTCTTTCTGGTTTGGGCATTCAAGACAGACTACTTCTAATCATCTTCTCATATGAGTCATATTGTAGAATTTTCGACGAGTTTCTTTACTCTCTGCTAGCTTGCTGCTCCACTGAAGATTTCTTTTCGTTTAAAATGTTTTTTATGCAAAACTTGCAGTTTTTCTTGTCATGATATTTAATAGAAAAGATCAATTTACAGAAATTTGATAAAACTTAAATGAAAAATTGATTTTGTCCATCTTTGTGAGACATACCCATAATCTCATGCTTGTCTAGTGGAAATTTCGTCTTTAGTGAGTGGTGAAACAAGAGGTGTTTCATTCTCCGGAGGATCCTTGACGAACTTCTGAATGTTCATGTCTGGTCTTCTCAACTTGATGAAATGAAAGGCTTCATGTGAGCCTTTCTCAACTAGTTCTGGTGCTGCACTAAAAAAATAAAGCTCCAGAATATGTCATCTTGATAAATAATCATCATTATCTCATGTTTCATGAACAACTTCCTTGATACATTTTCGTAGTGCTGAGATTTTTGGGAAGCTGGGTGATGTAATATAAACAGAGACAAGAGCCCCAAATTCATACCATGATTTTACCTCCTTGAGATAAGAATTTGGTTTCATCTATATCCTATGATACTTTCCTGCTATATCAACTCGGATTGTGGCTGGGTGATACTTATTCATGTTTTCAATTTTCCTCAGTTCTGTTGACATACCTGAAATGGAGAAAATATAAGCTCGTTAGTACCAACCTTAAATTTTCCCTTGTCAGTTTGCGGTCTAAGGTTGATCTCTAACTCTTCAATTCCCGATGTAAAGGGTTGACTTGAAGGTTCGAGATAAGAGGTTCGAGATAAGGATCCGGATCTTCAATTTTTCATTTGGCCGACGCATTTAAAGATGATCGTGACTTACCACTTGTGCTAAGGGTACTTTAATCTCCTGCTCTAGGTATAGAGACATGTACTCAAAACTCATCATTTGAGAAACCAGTGACTTCTCAATAGCTTAGAGGATCGGCTTTTGCAAAACAAAACATAACTGAGTATAAGTCTATAAACAACATGTTATTCAATTAGACGCAATTCTCTTATCAACTTGGTGCACCATATCCATAATTTTTGCATTTAGTTCAAGCTTATTAAACTTTGTTTGAAGTATTTCAAGGTGTTCCTCAAATGCATTTGTATTTTCATGATGACATCGATATTAACGTTATTCATCTCTTGTTAAGAAATCTGCAATAATATTTTCATGAGATTTAATAATAATAATATCAAAAATATAATTTTGACACAAAGTCTGTCATCTCAATAATCTAGTCTTCTTGGATGTAAATTCAATTTTACTTTTCAAGAAAGCTTTTATTTGTGTATTATCAACTTTTAAGGTAAATTTATTTGCAAATAAAAATAATGACCATTTTCAAAAGCTCTTTTACTGCATAAAATTTTTTTTTGTTGATATGTCATCTTATGGCTTCTATGTCTGAGAATAATTCACTGCAATGCTTGTATGGTTATTCTCCTTTTGGTATGAGCTTTGTAAGAACCGGTGCCCACCAGTGATCATTGACATCTATGTGTAATACCAGATCATCTCCTTCTCGAGGGATAACCATTTTTGAAAGAATTTTTGCAAATATCTTTTAATTGGCTTAATCCTTTTTGTGTGTTTTTTGTCCATAAGAATCTTGCATCCTTATTTAGTAATTGACTAAACATTTTTATTTGTTTTGCTAGATTTTTTATGATCATTCCAACAACGTTAACCAACTTCTAAAAACTTTGAAGTTGTTTCTTATCTTTGAGTTTTTTTGGAAAATTCTGCACATTTTTCACAATGTGTTCTTGCATAATTATTTCCAACTTATCAGTTTTTATTTCAAGAAATTCAATTTTCTTTATTGTAATGATTGTCTTCTTTTCTGATAAGACTAGTCCTTCTTTTTTATACGTTTTTGAGAAAATCTCTAAATGTTTAATATGTTCATCCATTTTTTTAGATGTTATTAAAAAATCATTAATATAAACAAATATTAATTTAAAATAATCTTTAAATAGATTATCCATCTTTCTTTGAAATATTTGAGGTGAATTAGTAAATCTCATTGGTAATACTTCCCAAATATAGCGACTTTGAGGTGTGGAGAAATATGTGAATTTCTTTCTTTCTTCCTTCATCCGAATTTGATAAAATCATGACTTATAATTGAATTTAGATGATATTTTTGTGTTGCATATACAACTGATTAAATATTCTCTACTGGGTATAAAATACCAATAAAACTCGAGAATTTTATTAATTTCTTGATATTTAATTATTAATATGTGTTTGTTCCTTTTTATTTCACCATGATTTCTTAGCAAAAAACTTATACTGTTATATACTGATATTTTTTCTTTGATTAAACCAATATTTAAATGTTCTTTGATATTAATTTACATATTCTTTTGATCTAGTATGTTCATTGTTATAGGCTTATATTTGACGAACTCATATTCCTTGTCTTCCTTAATTTCAAGATCGGCTTGGAATTGATTTTTCTCTCACCATGTCAAAGGGTCTTCATTGTAGTTTTCTTTGATCATTTTCTTGATATCTTCTATGAGTACTTTTGATTCGAACTCTAGATTCTTCTGGTGTAAAACTATTTTGAGGAATTATATTTCTTTTGTTTGGCGGTTTTGATCTCCTCTTAATTGAAGCATTGTTTTTCTAAATCATCTAGAATCCTTCATTTTTTAGTTCAAAAGTTTTCCTTCATCACCATGCTTGCTGCAAAAATGGATTGACAATTTTCTCTAAAATGTCTCTCTTATTCTTTGGATTATGACTTTGTGATCACTTGGTGTTGTGAACACTAATCTTCTATTCTCATTTTCTTGTATATAAGATTTAAACATTTGCAAAAAATTATTTCTTGGCAGAATATCTGCTCCTATATTATGAAAATAAATCGGTGGTATTTTCACCTTGTCAAAGTGTTTGTCTAGCACGTTCGATTAATATTTCTGTTATCTTAATCACTTGACGTGAGATTACGATTCGCTCGGAGAAATCTTGTTCAACAATCTTAGATAATTCTTCTTCCAGTTATTTTTGCAACACTTTTCTTTTCGCTGCATAGATTACTGCTCCGGAATCAATATAAGCAGCAAAATATTATGCCTTATATTCTTCATATAATTCACTACTGAGATGTATATATGAACGTGGTCATTGGATTTTTCGCATTTTATCCTATGAATTCTATTATAATTTCAAGACGTTCCAAAGTTTTGTGTTCCTCGAGAAACTCTAACTGAAGAACTAATTGATCTAGTTCTTCATGGGATTCCTTTGATATGAATTTCAATTCACCAATATTGATCATTTCCAATATGTTCCTATCATAGGTTATTCCAAATAGTATATAGTATTATAAGAAAATTGATTTATTTGTCTTGTATTATCAAATATTATTTTGATTTCTCTTCAACATTCTGGAAATTTAAGATTTCCTATTGTCGAAAAGTTTTTTAGCATGTTTTGGGCTTCCTGGATAGGTGTTTTTCTCCACCTGTGATTTATTATTTCTCTCCTTGAAAAGATAGTATTCTTGATTCCAGTCTAAGACTTTGATTACCTTGTAGAATCGATTTATCTTGGATCTGAATATTTGTTTCTTGGATTAAAAAAATTACTTTTTAGATAAATTTTCCGAGCAACTTTTTCAATTATTTCTGGTATTTCAATAAACTCATTTCTAATAAACAATTCTGATTGATGTGTATTAGATAGAGCATATGCAATTTGATAGGTAATAGAATATGGTCAATTACCATATTTCATCAGCATATTTTGTTTGAAATTTTGATTTAATGTTAAAACTCGACTGAAATCTCGATCTGTCAGGTTGTAGGATATTATTGGGTAAATTACTCCTACAACTTTTCATGCACATTGATTTCTTGATATTGTTTCCTGTATTGAATCTTGAAGACTACCCATTTGTTTATAGCATATAGCAATGTCAATAGATGGATCTATTTTTTCTTTAAAAATAACTTCTATCATAATCTGGATTGCTTTGATATGAATCAAGGATATAGTTCGAGCAACTTCTATCTTGAGTTCTTGTAATTCCTCCTTAATTTCTTCAAAAAAAATTAATTGTATCTCAATCCGATTTCCTCTAAGTTTCATTGGAATTGTCATTTCTCTTATGGAAACTTTATAAAATAGATTATTTTTTTTGTTTCTTACGTCAGGATTTTATAAGAATTTTTCTACCTTTCCTGCAGATAGTCATTGATATCTCTATAGGCTAATCCCATGGTTTTTGGACCATCTTATGAGATATTTTTTTCTGGCTAAATAAAACACACAAGTCTTCATGTTTTTCGTGTCGAAACACCTAGTCTTTAGTCAGATCTGATTATATTCCATCATATTCTTTCTGATTCAAAATTTCTTCTTTTTCATATATATTCTGGTTCGAATGAATATATTCAAACTGATATACTTAAACTAGATCTTGATAATAAACTGGTTTTTCAATATCTAGAGTTGTTCGAAGCGTTTTATTCCCTTTTTGTTATTTTTTGGACAGTTGGTCGAAATATGACATCTTGCTCCATATGTCCAGCAATTACAATCTTTAAAACTTTCACTAGCTCGGGTTTGAGCTCTTCTGAAATTTTTCTTTTTTGGTGTACGTCTCATGCTTTGAGATGAGTTCGATGCTTGGAATGACATTCTACTTCTTGATGGTCCAATTCTTTGCCCAAATTTGTAAGATCTGGCTTTTTGTCTAGACCATATTGTTCTCGATTTCCAAGAACTACTTCCACTTTTTCTTCTTCTGGCATAAGGATGAGATTTAAAACTATTTTTTTTTTTACTTTTGTGGCTTCCTTCCAATGATTGTTTGAAGATCATTTTCTTTACAACATAAAATATTATGATTATTAATATCACTTAATCGTTTGTAATTATTTTTAATGATGTCATCTGAGATCATTCTGCCAAATTTTCTTTAAGAAAAGAGGCTATTCGTGCCAAAGTATCTGGATTACCAGTGACATATTCCCTAATTAATATTTATTTCCAGGGACTTGATATTTTGGCAAAAAAAAATTGCATTGCTATATTTTCTTTGACCCCTGAATTCCATATATATTTAGTGAATAACATAATATATTGTTCATCAAATAGATGTCATGTACTTCAACACTACACAAAGTTTGAGTATATTTCTCTTTCTTCTCTATTTTTGACTGTTAAAATAATTTACCTCTGTAAATTCTGCTTTAAATAGGGTAGTTATTCTCCTATCTATCTCACTAAGAGATTCTCCGTCTAGGACCGTCTCTTTGGTTTCTGCCGAAGTCACGTTCTAGGAGATTTTAAGTAATCCCATTAGACTCACTTCTAAAAGTTTAGTGAATCATCACTCTTCCATATATTTCACTAAGAGATTCTCCGGCAAGGATTGAATATTTGGTTTCTGCTAGAATCATGCCCCAGACGATTTTAAGTGATCTCATCATATTCATTTCTAAATGTTTAATAAATCCTTGTTTGTTGAGATCAAGTGTGCATGCTGCGATTCTCATGGTCGATGCCTAATCATCTATGAGATCTTCTCTGTTTCTATGAGATCTTCTATGTTTTTGAAAAATCCAGTATATTAAGGTTAAACATAACTCCATAAGGATGTACTGATTCTAAAACATATTTTTCATAAGGTGTTTGATACAAGATAATTTGATTTCTCCTTAATCTTATGTACTTCTCCACCTACTTGGAAATATGTTTGAGGTCCTCTCGTATTTGTATTATGAGATCCCACAATTTTTCTTGGTGGTTCATGAGAAGATGACCAAGTTATCGAGGGAGGTACATCCTCTGTTGTATTCATCTTCAGATATCCTATATTGAGATTCGCAAATGACTCTGCAAGGTCTTGAATATCCTTTAGAACAATCTTTTCCATAGTTGTCATCAGTTTAATTTTTTTTCAGACTTTTTAAATAAGATTAATCATTTTCTCATCGGTTAAAGGTTTTGGCATTACTTTGATCTTCCCTATTTGGTGTAATAAGGGTTCAATACTAAAGGATGATGGTAACTTTCATTCGAATGTCATTTTGCTAAAACTTGTTTGTTGTTATAGAGTCTGGATTTTAGTTTGAATATCTTTTAATGCTCCGAGAATTTCTTCTTGTTTTTCAAGGATTTCCACAATTTTATGTGGTACATAGTATAACTGACTGTCATATTTTTATACTGTGTTTTGGATCTCTCTAAGATTTTCGAAGAGTTTAGAGGAATCTAGTCCTATTTATAGGAACTTATTACTTTGAATAATAAGTTTACCTTAGGACTCTGATGTGTTTCTCTTTGCTCCTTAGGTCTAAGATTAATTAGCTCTTCTTGTAAATATTCCAAAATATTAAAATAAGACCTGTAAATAGGGAGTTCAAACTAAAATTTTGTCTTAAGAAATAAATCGTAAAGTAAAACTTGAATTGAGAATTTTTCTCTTACTCTTTAAACAACATATTTATACATGTATGTGTTCTAATGTATATATTTCTAAAAGCGCATTAAAAATAATTGCTCAATATATTGCTATCTAGCAATACATAATCATTGCATGTATCTAATTAAAATAATTTTTTTTAAAATTATCTAATTACATTGTGTGTATAAAATATTGATATTTTAAAATTTCAATATCAATATTAAATATACACTTTACCGGAGCAAGGATACTTTGAAACTCTCGAAACTAATAAAACATAATAATGTAAAAAATATTTTATTGTTTCCACTTATAAATAAATTTTAGATAAGATAAAAGAACCGTCCGATATCGTTCATAGTCATCCCTCACAAACAAAATTTGAAATGACAAAGTTACCGATAAAATGATGCATGATGTAAGAAATAAAGATGCCAATATTTATCATTGTATAAACTTTTTGTAAAACTTAAGTAAAACATTGAACAAAACAAAGATATAATCAACTAATAAATAATCTATCGTAATAACACGAAAACTCATGTGAGATAATATTCCATGTCAATTTTGTGAGATTAATATTCTATTTGGATTACCCATTAAAAAATATTATTTTTTATTATAAATATAGACATGGTTGACTCGTCTCACGGAAAAAAATCTGTGACCGTCCCACAAACAACATATTCTTACAATAAACATGAGTTCAAGTGCGGTAATTTATTTTGTTTCTAGTTATTTTTTTTTTTGTGAGAAGTGATATTTTAAGAAACCAGAAAAAGGTGTACCAAAACTTACTATATACATAGCTACAGAGTTATAGGATTCACAAGAGAATCAAAATAAATTGAAAAGACTGGTAAGTACCAAGTCGGGAATTAATGGTGTGTATTCATTTTATGATAATATAATTTGGAGTATTTGAACAATTTCTTTCACTGTAGTGATCAAATGTAAGAAATTGCAAAAGCACAAAGTTCATCAATTTCCAGCTAAATAAGAGATCATGGGATCATTCCATCACTCACCAATTCTTCTAATCCTTTCCTGAGCCTTTTTGAAGCAACACGACATTGATCCTCAACCAATCCCCCGAACGAGATCCTAAGATACCCGGGAGATCCACAAGAACTTCCAGGAATCAAAACAACCCCGTGTTTACGAGCAAGCCATCGAACTACTTCAAAATCATCGGTATACACATCCGGGAGCTTAGCCCACAAATATATTGCACCTTCTCCTCCTTTGATGGCATCCTCCCCTAACGGGGACAGTGCATCTAATAAAAGTTCTCGGTTTTTTACAAGGTTTTTGACTTGATCGGAAACCCATTCAGGTCCCATTTCCAAAGAGTGGAGAGCTAGCCGTTGGCAGATTATAGACGCGCAGATGGGTATGTTGTCTTGGACTTTAAGAAGTTGAGCTGCAAACCCTTGTACATGTGTAGGGTACGCGATCTGGAATGGAAAGTTTAAGATTCTACGATCTGCTCTGTACGTGTTTACTAATATATCGAATTTCACGACATACAAGTAAAAGGGTAAAAACTTGAGTTTATGTGGGGGAGAGTCGCAATTTCCAATACAGAGGTTGGTAGCAACCTTGGTTCAAAATGATGGCACGCAAAAAAGCTGATGATTTTGTTAATTCCCAGATTTCAAATAAAATTATGAAAGATCTGAAGCTTTCACTTACGTATCCAACTCGCCATCCCATCATTCCATAAGCTTTAGAAAACGAAAAAATATTGACTACGTGATCGCCCTCCACACACACATGCTTCCGACCATCATACATAAAATACCTGCAACACGACTACTTGTTCGCAAAATAGCACGCCAGAAATGTATTAACATATTGATTGAACAAAATGACGACTCACTCGTATGTATTGTCAACTACAAGCCAACATCCAGCATTTCTGCAAACATCTGACATTTTCTGCTTAAAGACAATAAATCCACACAAGATAAAGACATAATGAGTTAATGGAACAAATGGGAAGGAATGCTTAGAGACAATGTTAATCCATAGCAAATAATGCTTTGAAACTAGCTTCATTTTGATAAATGTTCAAATGAAATTAAAGCTCGTTCAGAGAGAGAGAAAGACCTGAAGAAGAGGTTCTGGGATGTAGGTTCCTGATGGATTACCAGGATTTACGACAGATACAAGCTTCGGAGTTGGTTTTGTCTGCAGTAAGGTCCTCTCTAGCCAGACTGAAGATGAATAAAACTTTGATATTTATACAACAATAACAAGCCTTAGTCCTACTAAGTGGGGCCAACTATAAAAAGAGAAAAATAATACGGGAACTATACAATAAATTAGTTTTTGTGCATGAATGTATCAGAAAATTTTATTTCCTTAACATTGTTGCCAGTATACTTGATAAGGTACGATGTGATTACATTCCTATTTGCCAAATTTCATTCTTTAAACGCCCAACAATATAGTTCAATAGCTTTCACAGGGCCTTCCATTAAAATCAAATAAATAAAAAACCTGTAAGGGTGCTGCCATATTCAAGGACTCGAAATAACGTGATCCATTAAATCATTTGTATCTGTCGTGTTCAAGGCCTCTTTGTTCCTCCACTTTTTTAAACCTTGATTCACATTTTTAATAAAAGAATCTCAAATCCGAGACGAAAAAATCCATTATCTCATGTCTAAGTGATTCCTCGATTCTGGCCAAAGGAACAATGGAACTTGATAATTTAAAATTAAAACAAAAGAAAAAATAAAAATCAAATTCATCAAGGAGATGCAAAAAAAAAAAGAGGAAACTACCAAAGCAGACAAATTCAGAGCCAAAAATAGGAAAATTAACAAAACATGCCTATTAAAATCAATTTTGTATGACCTATGGAACTAAGAAATTAACCTGCATCTGGATAGAGTGTCTCTGGATCCCCAGGACCAACCAAAATGTCAGTTACCCCGGTCATCTGAAATGACATGTATGAGTTGAAGTAGTATGGGGCAAACATGATGACAGAATCCCCAGTATCACATAGTGTCAGAACGATATTCACGAAAGCCTGCAACAATTTGGCGAGGATTTTTCTTTAAAGTTACATGGATATGAAGTTCTAGACACAGCTACGAAAGTTAAAAGAACGATGCAGTGGTTTGGAGATGAAAAAATTACCATGTGAAACTATGTAAAACACAAAAGTGGCCAGAGCTTTGGCATGCATCATCAAAATTTATTCATGTGCCAATTAACAGTTACAGGAGTTATGTGGGAAAATCACGTCGTGCGAGATTAAAACCTCGTTTGCCTACTTTCAAGCTCAAGAAACTGGCATACTATCTATACAGAGGTCCAAAGAATAAGGACATCGAAACAAGTAGACGAGCATCATAGAAAGGCAAATAAATATCGAAGGTATCATAGAGAAAATCTAGAATCCTTAGTGCTGTCATTCATGACAAGCAATGCCACTTAACCTCTTCACAAAATGTAAAAATTTCAAATCCAAACATCCTGCCCACCTGATTAGCTCCAGCAGTCACCATCACCGAGGAATTACACAACTTATTTTCATTGAGTAACTGCAAAAAAAAAAGGCAAAAGATATTGCTTTATAAGACTGATTAAGACAAAGATTTAGAAAAGACAGACATGCTACATTGTTTCACTCGTTATAATTTTGAGGGAAGACACCACGCCATTAAAATAACTCCGTGAAGTCAGTTTTGGGTACACAGAAACAATAACATGAATATTAACAATATTAACAAAGTTCAGCACAAAACTATAATCTAACAAGTGTCACCTTTTTCATTAATGCTTCCCTCAGCTCAGGCAGACCTTCATCAGCACCATATCGACTAACTGAAGGATCCCATACTATTTGTTGCACCTTTTCTAATGCCTTCTTTGGTGGTTGCCAATATACTACGCCCTGTTGAGCAACATGTCCAGGACGTTGTCAGCAGCCAGCAAAATACTTTCATAACAAAATGCCAATTGATATGTAGATGGAAATATCGTTATCCATGAAATCTTTGATTTGATGTCCAGGTGGTACAAAATAGACTGTACAATCAAATGTACCAAGACCATAGACAAACAATGATCAGGGGAACAATTTTTATTATTATTATTATTATTATTATTAGTTTCTACAGGTGATTGACATTGAAATACAATTTAGTCATATGCCTGAATATTCAAAGAAAATCGGAAAGAAAAAGAAAGAGATGAGCCAGTTTTTGTATTTATGTTCGGAACAACAGTACGAAATCAACAGATCAAGATCTTTGCTCATGGTTCAAGCCATCGCACCACCAATAGCCAGCCAAGTTACACAGTGATATACCTTGCGGTCCCAAATCATCAAGTAATATGGAAAATTTGGATATACCTTAGTCCAGTGATGCAATCAAAAACTCGACGAAATCATTGACTAGCATAAACCATCTTGGTAACAGCAATCCGATACAAGTCGAAATACAGATATTTCAATCACATCCATCATTTAGAAAGAAGACTGAGATTCTACACATGCCAAGTTTAAGGAATAAAATTTCTTTATTCCCAAGAATCAGGCACCAAACGCTTTCACATGAATATCACTACAAACGTACGTTCTACAGAGCTATACAAAATTGAAAAAATGGGAAAAGTGAAACAAACCTGAGCTAAAGAAACACAATCCTTCAAACCACGGATCAATTCTTGAATCTGAGATTCGAAACATAAAATCCATTGATTCCAATTCAAATAAATACAATCTCTTTTCACAATACTAAGGCAATTCACAATCAACTACTCCAGAAACTAATGAAACTAACTGAAAAATTGAATACCTGAACCATCACAGGAGTATCAGTAAGCAAAGCCCTTCTCGCCAGAGTCCCGTAAGAACCCATTTTGTCGAAAAATATTTCACCTTTTTTTTTCTCTAACCCAAGAACGCAGATGATTCCAAATGAAACGAAAATGTATTATATTTGACCAAGTTTACAACTTTTGGCTTATTCTCAGCTACCCATCAAAGATTATCGCTTTTCAACACCTAAAGATTGGCGAAGCGTCAAATTAAATTGTTGGGATCAGAAAAAAGATTAATTATAAAGTTAAAATTCGGGTTCGTTTCAGTTTATAAAACCTATCATCACCGCCAACCATTTTGTTCGAAATCCATAAAGTCATGTGAAAGGGAAGTAGAAATGTAGAATAGGATTGCATAAAGATTATTCGCTTTTCTTTTTCCATTATTATCATTATTACTGTTGTTATTATTATTACAATGTAATAAAATTTCAAATACAGTCTTTGTATTTTTTATGTTTTATAAAATTTACATTTTTGTATTCTCAATATTTATTAATTCATTTTATCATTTCAACAAGATAATTTCGTAGACAAAAATCCATCAAAGCAAACCTGAACAGTTTCGATTCCAACGAAATGCTGCACAGGTTTGGTTCCTTGGTTCTTGGGGACCGTGGTAGGGTCTAGATCAAACACTCAAAAGCTTCAGACTTTATGTAAATAATATATCGGTATATAGATATGTAAAATCTGCGAACTCTTCTGTTTTATTTCATCTTTACAAATTAAAACAACCAAACCGATGTCTTCCAACAACAAAAAACGAAACAAGAAATCATAGGAACAATATGTAATGACTCAGGCACAATTGCAGCAGCAGATATCCAGACAGCATTCGCAGGTCTCGTAACAACAGCAGCAGCAACACAACGCGAATAAGCTGCGCCGAAACAACAACTCAAAATATTAGAATAATCATAGGATCCACAAACATATTTACAAAATCATCGATTGATTCATATATCACCCGCGGAACCGGGCAAAACATTGGACCGACCGGGGGTCGAGTAGTGAAAAAACAATGGTAAATCTTTAAAAAACAAACAAAGAAACTAAACTGACCAAGCGTAGAGGCATCCTTTCTCTTCGTGTCTTTTTCTAACATGGTATGTATAGGACATTTCTTGGTTTCCTGGAGCATCCATGGTTTCTTGACTGAAAGTGGAGCAATCTCAATAGATGTTTGGTTTATATAGAGGAATTGCGAATATGCTTGACTTGTAAATGGAGGATTTTAACTCTTTATTCTTGGCTAAATTATTATATTTGCTCAATTTTTTTGTAATATTTATTTTGGATTAACCAACAATAAATATATCAAATCATATATAATCTCGAGAAGTTTAATTTCGTTTAATTTGTAAATCATGGGTGTATTTGATGGACAAATATTTTTAACAAATACCAATAATTATATGTATAAGTTTATATGTTTTTATATTAATTTTTTTATTAGTAATATTTTCTGATTCTTGTTAAAATTATTAGAAATTTAGGGAAGATGGTCCCAAAAAATTGTGAAACTTAGCTTAAATCAGTCAAAACTTAATGTGTAAGAAAGATTTAGGGTAAGGAAACCAGGGGCCGGATTCACAATTAGTCGATAAAATTAATTAATTGCGACATTTGACAATAGTATATATTCTACTTCCCCATTGTATCAAAAAAATAAAAATAAAAATAAAACAGAAGATAAATGGTTCGAAAAATATTTAGTCAAAGTTTAGACATTAAATTTTTGGTGGAATTTTTTTATATAAAATTTGAACAATATATTTATTGAAAACAAGATTGTTTGGTCTTAAATGTATATTGTTATTGAACATTTATAAGAAGAAGCTTCCAACTTTAATGCCTCAGTCTGTCAACAGGTAGTTGGGTGGATCAATTAATTAATTTGAGATAAGCTGTAATTATTAATGGTTCGACATTAAAGTCTTTAAATTTTCTTCTGATATAATATTTTTTGAGTAAATTTACGATGCAGTTCGAGGCGGATATGAGATTACTACATCATCTTTGAACCCGTCTCGAAAATAATATCAATAATAAAATAATGGTATTATTAGTATCGATAATATAATAACAATATTATTTTTTAAAATAATAATAATAATAATAATAATAATATTGATATTAATATTATCACTAATAATAATAAGTTGTGGTTCGAGAAAATTTTCAAATCCGTCGTCATATTGTCATATTAATATTTTTGAAATGGAGATGGGGGCGAGGATGAGAAGTTGATCCCCGAAATTTTGGGTTTGGACATTCTCTGAACCCGAAAAAATGGGGATCGGGACGAATATGAGGGTGGAGATGAAATTTGGCGACGGGGATGGGAAACCCGCCCCATTGCCATCCGTAAATGTGAGGGAAGTAATGATACATGTACAATTATATTTGTACAAGAATTCTTACTATACAAAAATTCAATACAAAAATTTCATTTATCAAATCTCATTATAAATTAAATACAAAATCTCATGATATTGTTATTGTAAATATATATGTACAATATGTTTATTGTACTTTTAACGTTATTTAATGTGAGAGTATCATTCTTATGCTTGCGTTCCATCGGTGCATACACTCCACTGTTGGAAAAAGGCATTTTAAAAACTTGCATTTCAATAGTTTAATACAAAAATTTATAAAATATAAACTTATATTTGATTTAAAACTAATTTATATATATAGGTAGACAAATTGTAAATTGTAAAGCCAACGACAGTTCGAAAATCAAGCTTATTAAAATTTGAAACTGTCAAATTTGGTGCTCAAGTTTTCGAATTATGGAGTTGGACTGAAATTATGATTTTTTTTATTAATCATGTAATGATTAGCATTATTTATGGAACATATTTTCGCTAATTATGAAATTATTTAAGGACCAAGAATAACACGATTTCATGCCAAAATTAATAGGGCGTAACACCTATAAATAAGCCCCCAAGACATTCGAAAATCACACCAAAATTTTTGAAATTTTCAAGCAAAATACACACATATTTTCAAGGAAGGTAGACATAGGCAGTAAGCGAAGAGCCGTAGAGTTTTCTTCAAGTTCGAGTTTCAAGCAGCAATCCGACAAATCTGTAAGTGAGCTTTGTTCTAAAACATGTTTTAAAATAATATTTATGTTTTAAATCGATCGATCATGATATGTTTCTGTTCCATTCGATATTTGTTCGTTCTATTCTATTTTTGTTTCGCTATGATTCATTGTTTTATGATTCGACACAAGTGTGTTCAAAGGCACTATTATAATTCGAATTTTATATGATAACATAATCATGAAATATGAAATTTATGGTCTTTTCGCATTAGGTAATAGTAACCGTGATATGACCCTGATTTGGTGGATTATATAATAAACGTTATATGACCTGACACTTTAGAATAGTAATATATAGAAGACTGACCAGTAAATCGTGGAAGATAAGATGAAATATCATTGTTATACGTCAGTGTTTTGTTCATGATAAGTTTTGCTTTGGTCATGTTATGCTCTTTTCAAAATCATTTATATACATATATGTCATTGTTATTTGTTGTATTCGATCTACCCCGCTTGTCGACTGCTTTACAAAACTCTCACCCCCTTAAAATATTCCCTTCTCATATAAGACTGAATAAGAATTTGAAAAGGAAGAGCATACCTAGTTTTGGGAAAGGTGAAAGGAAGAAATTTAGAATTGCTGTTGCTATTTGATTTCCACTGCCTTTATGTTGATAAATTTTAGCTTCTCCTGATATATTAGCATATTTTTGTATTTTTTTATGTAAGCACATATTTTGTAATGAAATTATGTATTGTTTTGATTAAGTTATATACTATGAGGTTCGTTGTTTTTCGAATTTTATTGGAAAACAACGTCGATGTCACGTCTCGGGTTCGGGAAATTACATAACTAGTAATTCATGCTCCTCTAAAAAGATAATTAAATGGGAAAATTGTAGTTTCAGACCTCTAATCTTTGCAGTCTTGCTTATCTATATAGTTAAATTTCAATTTTGGTCATGTATCTTCTAGTTTTTTTTGTAATTTAATTTTTTTCTTTCCCATAATGTTAACGCGATTTTGAACACATCAGGGACATGTCGTCGTCGTGTCAATGTCACGTAAAAAAGGACTAAAATTGAAAAACGATGAAGAAACCGAAGTAAAACTAAACTTGGACAACATAAATGATCAAAGATCGCAAACAAACAATTATAGAAGGCCAAATTGCATTGTTCCTTAATTAAATGATTGTTAACATAAAAAATTGGCAAAATAGATATCTTAAAAAAAGAATGAAATATCAACCAACATAGTATAAAAGCAATAATCTTCAACAACAATATAGGTGTAAGGTCCAAAATACGATGACGAAATCCAACTGCATGCAAATATAGGGAAAATGAAAAATGACTAATTAAATGATTTTAATGGTATGGATTAATTATGATTCGCATGATTACATGTCATGCCCCGAGACCGGGGTTAGTCGATACCGGCGTTGTTCAACAATCACATAATCGCCAAACAACAAGCCTTGTAGTTCAGTATAAACCAAAATCAGTCTATTTAATAATTAAATCAAAATAATCTTGTATTACAGCGATAAATTCCAAAATCAAATAAAAAATGTGTGAAAGCGTTGTACAACTTGAATCAAAACTTAGGAAAAACATAAGCGAGAAATCTTCATCTCCCGAAACTTCATCACCAACCCCAAAGCATGTCTTATTCATCCTTGTTTATTTGATCTTCGTTCTTATCTGGGAGAGATGTAAGGGGTGAGTGTTTCGAAAAACATTCAGCAAGTGGGGGCCGATCGATTACCACAAGTACATATAAATATAATTTAAAACCCATATTGCAAACTGATTTTCGAAACTTATTATATCATATCAAATCAGAATCGGAATCGAAATGCGAAACAGAGATTATCAGACAATTCAGAACAGAACAAATAAGAATAAACGAAAACACTGTTATTCATCTCGTTTTTCATGGTCAAATTGTCCCTCATATATTAGTCATTTAAGGGGTGAGGCCAAAACACAGTTTTATACCCACTAATGGGGGCCAGAACACAGTTTTATACCCACTGATGGGGGTCATATAGATTTTACAATCGTCATTCCATATCCCACTCGAATCATAACAGTGCAACACAGAATCAGATGTATCAAACAACACTTATCGGAATTTTTGAATGAATTCAGCGGAATTAAAGGACATCGAAAATAGAAGGAACATATCGTTTATCGATCGAGATTTTATGAAATATATAACAACATTTTTCGAAAATGGTTTGACACACATACAAGCATGTCATTAAATACTTATAAAAAGTTTAAATTACAAAAAAATACATAGCAAAAGCCCACTTACTCTTGGTTCAAATGTACGATTCGAACTTAACCGATACTTGTGTAAAACTTGGATCGAACACGGGCAGCACCTCAGTAACGATTTGGGCAGCACTTTGACAGCAATACAATGGACGAATGTAGCCTCTTCTCTTTGCTTGAAGTAGTCGAGACTGAGTGATTTGGGAGGATTTTTGGTGTGATTTTACACTAAACCAGAGCATCTATATATAGGCCATCAAGGGTAAGGTGAATGGTCACTCCATTCAATGTCATTTATATCATCTTAAATGTCATTATTCATGGTCATTAACCTCCTCTTAATGACACATATTCATGACCATTAACCTCATATTTAAAAGACCTATTCATGGTCATTAACCTCCACTTCATTATCATTATTTTTGCTCTTAATATAGGTGGTTTAATGGTTGATTTATTGTGGTTTAAATTAGTAATTAAAATGGTGATAAATGATCAATAATGAGGGAAAATGATTATTTAAATTTCCAAGAATATGGTTGCATGGAACTCAAAAACGTTGTGCCAAAATGAGCTAAAATTTTCTATGACATATACCGATCTTCTCGTTGCAAGATTTCGGGTCTTTACATCTCTCTCTCCTTATTAGAAGTTTCGTCCTCGAAACTTGAGTTAACTCGGTGTATATATGAAATGATTGATAAATTCGAAATTTAAATCCATGTTGAATGATCCATGGCTCGAATTCAATGGATTCAAGGAAAAATTTAAACTTGAATCCTATAATACGAATACGGCAGATTTCCAAATAAAAGTATTGAGATGTAAAAACAAAAAAATATGGACGAGAGTGTCCTTATTCCAAAAGACATATGAGAGCTTAATCTACTCATTAATGTTTCCGTCTCCTATCTCCTCGTTAGCCTCTTCTCCTTGTGCATTTAGTGGTTGTTGTATATGCTCGAGTGCAATTTGTTGGTTGGCAATTTTTGTACTCAAGTTTTGGTTGCTGAGCTCAAATTGTTACACATAGTTTCCCATTTCATGACGATACGCATTGAACTCCAGTTCAAGTTGGTCACAAAAATATTTCTTAGCATGATAGTGGTTGCACCAAGCTTCGGAGGTGGCAACCATTTGTTGACCATACTTTTGTGACTCTTGCAACTCTTCTTTGTATCTTTGAGTTGCTTTTCCGCAAATTTCTTGTCGAAAGTGAGTTGTCCCACTTCTACTTGAAGGTGATCCCTAGCTTTCTTCAACTCCTCTTTGTAATGAAGTAAACTCATAATGGTACCCCTAAGTTGCTCGATTTCGTGCTCGAGGTTGCTAAAGATCTTGGCTTGGGTCATCATTTTCAATCACGAAGTTGAGCAATCTTTGTTCGAGATTAGCTTGAGGGATGGCTCGAAAATATTAAATGATTGTGAGTCTTGGTGTGATTTTCTTCATTCATGATAATGTGTTTATATATATACTTTAGAGAAGATATATGGTAACCTTTTTAAGGTCATTAATTCAATTTTTAATTGTTATAACTAGTACTTAATTGAGTGATAAATTTTGGGTCAATGAATATTTTTACATTTCTAAAATAAGAAGCATTTAATCATATGCCAATTATGAGATGTAATTTTCGAAAATATGTCTAAGATGGATTCAAAAAAATTATGGGTGAATGTGAAAACTAAATTGTAGTGTTTAATGCAGCTTTCAAATTTTATAAATCGATAATGACGTTGCAAAAATTGAAGGTACGTAAATGATGATGCTTGAATAAAAGAAGCATCATTGAATGAAGAATTTTTGAACAATATATGATAATTCTAAAATATGGTAAAGATTGTATAGGAACAAGTAGATGAATAAATAAAATTTTAGAAAAGAGACAGAATATATAATCCACCAAAAAATGTATTATATATTTAGTTCTTAATAGATAATTGACAACTTACAAATGAGGACAATAAAAAAAATTGAGATGTGAATTGTTCCTTTATTCAAGTAGAATTTACATAAATTAAATTATAGATTGTAGACACAAAGATGAAACAGTCCAATAAATTGCACTAATATTTATTATGTTGTTATGAATTTTATCAAACAAGAATTTAATAATAGTTTAAGACCATTTTTAAGCAAATGATTTTTTTTATTTGACATTAAAAATAGAATTGGGAATGATGTCTCAAATCAAGAATATATATTTTCAAGTCTAGAACATATACTTATACGTGTACGTATATTTGCTTAAAATCCTAAATATAATTTGTTAATTCTATGGATATCACATTCTCACTTATCTGTCAATCTAACTTAAATTCGAAAAATCAGGACTTAAAACTTTCTATCGATGATTTAATACAGATAGTAGTCCCAAAATTAATCTTACTTAAATCCGAAAAATAAAAATCTCAAATTTCCTATTGACCATTTAATATAAAGACTAGTCCCAAAATCGATTTTCTATAAATTCAAAAATCTTATCTTAATTTTTTTCCCGACCATGTGATTTAAACACTAGTTGTCAATCATTATTATTATTATTTTGTATTCGGACCCTTGCACTAATATAAAGTTCTTAAAAGTCAAACTACGACCCAATATTGTCAAATTAACTTAAATTTCAATAATAATATCTTATAAGATTGAAATTCCAATCGTCCGATTCACATTAACACTAATTCCCAAATTTTTTTTATTTTCTGAAACTAAATCCTACTCCCATCAAATACTATGAGATTTTTTTTACATACTTATGCATATGGATAACAAATTTCGGTGCAGAATCAATGGAATATTCAAAAAGAAAAGTCAAAATATTTTCATAAGAATTAAAAATAATTCATCAGGATCAAGGAACAATTGGCAGAATTGGATTTCAATTTGCCTATGCGGATTTATAAGTTCTACGAGAATTTCCAAAAATGGCAAAAACTGAACGAGTTTACGACAGGCGTATGAAGCCATTTCCTGAAAAACAATGAAAGCTTACAAAATGATAAATTCATCAAACAGTAAATTTCAGAGTAATCTCATTCGAGTTTTGATTCAAAAAGGGTTCAAAGATGGAAAATTTGAGAATTGACGTATGGTTTGAAGATTATACATCGAGATCAATTCAAAATAATTAATGGAATCGAATTCTTGAGTTTCCTATGGAAAGTCAAAATTTTTAAATCAAAGATTTGGATGGACATGAATGACTAAGTTTTTGCCAAAATCTAACTTCGTCAAACTTTGTCTTTCGAAATCCCTAGTCGGATTATGAACCTGGCGGCTCTGATACCACTTAAATGTCACGCCTCGAGACTGGGGTTAGTCGACATCGACGTTGTTCAACAATCACATAATCGCCAAACAACAAGCCCCGTAGTTCAATATAAACCAAAACCAGTCTATTTAATAATTAACTCAAAATAATCTTGTCTTACAGCGATAAATTCCAAAATGAAATAAAATGTGCGAAAGTGTTGTACAACTTGAATCAAAACTTAGGAAGAACATAAGCGAGAAATCTTCATATCCCGAAACTTCATCACCAACCCCAAAGCATGTCTTATTCATCCTCGTTTACTTGATCTTCGTTCTTATTTGGGGAGAGATGTAAGGGGTGAGTGTTTTGGGAAACACTCAGCAAGTGGGGGTCTATCGATTACCACAAGTACATATTTAAAACCCATATTACAAACTGATTTTCGAAACGTAGTATATCATATCAGACCAGAATCGGAATTGAAATGCGAAAAAGAGATTATCAGACAATTCAGAACAGAACAAATCAGAACAAACGAAAACACTGTTATTCATCTCGTTTTCCATGGTCAAATTGTCCCCCATATGTTAGTCCTCTAAGGGGTGAGGCCAAAACACAGTTTGGTTAAGTTTCGAGTCAATACGAGTCAAAACCGGGATGCACGTCTAAATTTAAAATCGAATTGGGAAATTAGTTGAGAAGCTTAAGTTTACGTCTAATAAAATATTTATGGGTGAATTTTAAGGTATTATGTTAAACTTGGAATGATTTAGGTCGTCGTTTGATGGTCTAAGGACAAATTGGGAAGTTAGAGTTTCAGGGGCAAAATGGTCATTTTACACTTGAAAAATATTAGACGTCCTGGAAGTACCATGAATGATGTAATAAATTTTAAAATTTGTATTTTAAATGTTTTTGAAATTTTATGATGAAACATTAATTCTAAAAGACATGTTGCATGCTTGGTTTAAAAGAAAAATAATTTTATACGTGCATTAATTTCTATAAGTGATGGAGTATGAAAATTCGAATGAGGTGAATTGATTGTGACTAATACAATGATACGATGATATGTAAGGTCAATGCTCAGTTGACGGGTGAGAGGGTGGTTGATGTCCCTGCCGCCCGGTAACCGTGATAATACGTAGATGGATCCATCGACCTTCATCTAATACGAAAGTCACAATTAAGAATATGAATTCTATAAAAAGATAAACATATATGTATATGATGAAAGAAAATATGATATGATATGATGAAAGGAAAATGATTAAGTTTATGCTCACGAAAAGCTATTTTCTTAAACGTATTTTCACTTTTGCATGTGGATGTGTATGTATTACTTGCTATCATGATTAATGTCACGCCCCGAAACTCGGGATTGACACCGCCGTTGTTTAACAATAATACAATCGAAACAACAAGCCTTTCGTAGCACAGTATAAATCGAACCAGTTTATATATCATAATTTCCACGAAATAAACATTGTCTTTACAATAACGAAATCCAACGAAATAGTAAATAATGCGGAAGCGTCTTACAATTCTTTAAATCAGAAAATTCAAAATAAAGCCTATTACTAATTTGGCAAATCACCAACCCCAAAATTTTTCCGACTCTTCGTCCTCAACCTGCTCTTCGAACTTATCTGGGAGGGAGAGTATGGGGGTGAGTATTTTGGGAATACTCAGTAAATGGGGGACTTTGAACACAACATAACCAATTTAATAACATTTTCAAAACATATCATAAACGTACAACATGCTTTTCATAATCGTAACGTAAATACCATAACGTAATAACACTGCGATTTTTCACCTTTAACGGTTTACTGACGTCAGTCCCTAAGTTTTAATCCTCTAAGGGGGCGAGGCCATAAAACGGTTCTATCCCACCGTTGAGGGCCATATGTTGGAATTCCACCCATTTTCAGGGAATCCTCACAGTGCCAACAAAAACGTACCAAAATTTCGTAAAAAAACGTATAGACAAAACGACGGTGCTCGACCGGATTTTTTTAAAACAAACACATACGTAAACCGAAAGTTTAAAAATTTAAAACAGCCCACTTACAGTGTTTGAATGTTAAGGAAAACGTGGATGATTGGCTTCGAAAATGGATCATTTCGCATTCCTCGTCCGGGCAGCGCTTCGGTTCGATTGCTAGGCTAGATCTCGGGACGATTTTGTGCAGTATTTCGGCTAGGGAGGAGTGCTGGAATTTTCGAATCTTTCAGCTCTAGAATTTCGAGAATGTGGTGTGTTGAAGAGTGAGGGGGATGGCCTATTTATAGGTGAGGATGGGAGGTTCAATAAGGTAGCCAAATCATGTCCAAATTGACCTTCAAATCCTATGGTTGACTCCCAAAATTTTTATTCCAAGCAAAGTTTATTTAGGTACCAAATTTGTGGGTTAATTCCTTAGTCCATTGTCCCTCAATAATTTCGAAAATTTGGTTGCTTTGTGGGAGGGATTTTTGAGCAAATCCTTGATTATATGTTTCCAATTAACCAAGAGTCTACCTATCACAATGACTAGTCATATATTATAGGGAAATTCCGAAAATCTCTAGTAAGATTTAACCTTAATTTCTCTACTTGTATGGTATCCCAAATCTTGTAAAATTCCTCCTCCAAATTTCGAAATTAGGCTTGAACAAGTGCATGTAATAATATCTTGACATTAAAGATTTTCCATAAAATATTCTTCAATATGCATCCCTTATTTTAACACCATAATCCAAAAAGAATATTCTCTACTCATAAATTTCCTTACACTTGTTTAATCACATGGGGAAAAATCGGTCCTCACAATTAAGGTTTGCTGAGTCATTAGACTCACTAGGTGTGATCGATGCAGGTGAGCATGATACTAATGGAGGTATTGATGGTTGAACTAGCTGGACTGAAGGTGCACATAACCCGATGACCGTCGCTAGTTTTTCGCAAATAAAACTATGTTATGATTTATGATTACTTAAAGATTTTTATGTCTTATATATTTTTTAAAGGTTTTGAGAGGATTAAAGACTTTATGAGTTATTTTGTAAAATACTAAGTTTAGGTTTGGTTCACGTTTTACGATTTCATATTTTGAATGCTTACTTTTGGAAATTTCAAATAATAGGTTGGTTGGTATTTTAATTGCAAAAATATTTATTTATATATGCATAGTAATTTCGGCCAAATGTTTGGGAAAAAAAATTTCTAGTATATTTTAAAGAAAAACGAGTAGTAAACATTTCAATATGCACCAAAAGTTTAGGTGTAATCAAGTTATATCTCAACTACTTAACATAAATGGCCAGTCTAATTAATAATTATTCAATACAAATTTAATATATATAATTACTAATTGTTCTAGGAGCAAACCCTTGTGCATAGAAAATTTATATAGTGAAAGACTGATATACCCTTGCTTAGGGTTAAGTTACTCGTCCTTGGAGAGTCCCTTGAGAAGGTCTTTTGCTTGAAGCTTAATACCCTTTGCATCTGATCTCTTCATAATCCTCAGCCTTTTGCATGACTCTATAAACATCCTGCAAATCAAATAGTAACCAAATCTAATTTTTAGGTACTCCCATAGCCACATATTAGTATATATGATGTAACATGATTTATTCGATCATACGCTCAAGCACGCTGAAGGACTGAGATCATGATAATTTTGAAATAAAATATATATTTTCTTTAAAGAATTATATAAATCTTAACAATTTTTATTTAAATCGTCGTTCTTAACTCGTATGTCGTTTTTTTTTTATTTCATGTATAATTTCTCCATCTCCAATACATTCCATGAGTCAAAGCTCAGCTCACACATAAATAGGCGTGTAAACGAATCAAGTTTTAAATTTTTTTTCTTCCAAAACCATCTTCAGGCTAATAGAATGGACTTAAGAAACTCATTAAGTTAATATTTAGTGGATCTGATTCAAAATTGATTACAAACAAACGTATGATATATACAAGTAAAATCAATTTTTAATGGAAATGAAAATTACATACATTATATAATAATTTATTATAAACTTTTAACCAGAATTTATTATGTGAGTAAACAAAAAACCAGATTAAATTATGCGATGTATGTAATATGATAATTTATTGTAATTTTCATTGTAAATTTGGGAGTGATTTGGTTGTGTAAGGAAATTATATATGGCCTTGCAAACTTTCTATATGTACATGATAATGTTTGCCTTGACTAGGCATTATATTATTGTCCTTTTCCACATTTCCTGTCTCATTATTTAATCAGATTTATTTATTTTCCAATTTTAACTCTGTCGGCAATAATTAAATTAGCATACATGTATTTAAAATATTTAAATTAATTTAAAAAATTACAAAAAATTAAATAAATGAATTTTAGGATAGAGAAACTTACTCCCATGGGACATCTCCAACAAGCATCCAGTCTCCATCTTTGTCCTCGTAAATTGGAACGTAATCACAATTGTCTGCATCATTCGCTCCCTCCCCTGATATTCCAATACAATGAGATCTTATTTAAAATTTTAAATAATATATCATATGAGCTATAAATCATCGAAAAGATTTTCAAAATTCTCAATTAAACCATTTTTTAGTACTGAAAATAATCAACCTCTGTGTATCAGTGGGACGTGGAGTTCTATGAATCTTACTTGCACGTTAATTAATTTTAAAGTTAATTTCGTTCTGTCCTACGTTAACCGCATCCTATGTTGCATCTTGGATTTTGGTACCAAATTTTTTTTATTTAAAATTCTCTTTTGGAAACATTTAAAAAAAACATTTTCTGGACCCGAAATGGGCATACTTGACCTCATTCCAAATAACCCTAATTTTTAAATACAAAAAAACCCCTTAATAAAAATAAAAATAAATATAATTTTTTTTAAAAATAATATTTCATACTAGATTTGTAAGTTGAAAATAAAATTGAACGAAGGAGAGAACTAATTACTTCTCAAAGTTGAAATTAAAATTGAAAATACAAATATCAAGATATGGATTGGCTCAAACTAATTAAACTTACTCTCCTTATAATACTTATTATAGAAGGATTTTAGTAAATATGTTACACAATATTAAAATTGACATTTATGTATGAAAAATTAAATATTGCAGGAATTCTAGCAATTTCACATGATTTTAGAATCTTTTCACAGATTGAATAATGCTGATGTTTTTACATATATGTTAGTTAGATCATAATCGATTTTCCAATTTTGCATGGCAAGAATTGCAAAAAATAGTTCGTTAAACATGCAACTACAATAATTTTTCTGAATATAATATCAAAAAGAAACTGGAAAATTGTAATAACAATTTTTTTTAAAAAAAACTCACCGTTATCAAAAGATTCAAAGAGTTTCTCAAGAGCCATGACAAGATCAGAATAAGCTTTTTGCATACTCAAATCAATCTTCCGAAGAAAAGGAGCTCCATCCATGCTAACCTTCACGTACATTTTGATCCCATTGAAGCTATTCTTCCTCCGATACGCGCACACCGGCGGCCACCCCACGACCGGATTCTTGTTCTCCGCCCTATCGTCGTCGCTGGAAAGTTCGGAGAACACCCTTTTCTTGTCATTTTTCTGTCCCATTAATCCGCCTCCGCCGGGAAGCCCCAACCTCAGCTCGGTTTCGAGTGCCGGACATAAACCATTGGTGGTTTTCTCCATTTTGTGACGATGGAATACTTGGTTTCCTTTGGTAAGTATTTTGGTTTTGAAATGTGTTTGCTGAGAGATCATATAAAAAGATAGGTTTTATAATGAATCAAACAAAACATGTAGGACCCGTGTGGTAAATAAGGGCTGTCTCCCCTTCATATGTTAAATACTTCGAAATTTATGTTTGCATAATTTTTATTGAAATATAGGGTCGCAGGCCATGAACGAATTGAGTCGTCTAGTACTTTGTTTTTCTGGATCGGACTTAATTAGTCATCCCTCTTGATTAATTAAATTCATGTACGTGTACTTTGTTTCAAGTATCAAATCATTTGCATTTTCAGTTTTATAGTTTAGTTATTTGTATGGTCAAATTTCAATCTTAGCCTCATATGCATCTGTTAAGATTGGAATTTGAATCTAACTCAACCTCAAAAGCTAGCTCAAGGGGGGAGGATTGTCCAAGACCATATATACAACTTCCAGGTATTTTATCCAACCGATGTGAGATAACTAACACACCCTCTCACGCCCAGAAATGAACATCTGGAGCGTGAATTTTATAAATGACTCAATTATGGGCAGAACGTGTGACCCAACTATGGGCAGTCCAACACATAACGGTGGAACCTGGCTCTGATATCATGTTAAGATTGGAACTTGGACCTAACTCAACCCCAAAAGCTAGCTCAAAGGGGGAGGATTGTCCAAGACCATATATACAACTTTCAGGTATTTTATCCAATCGATGTGGGATAACTAACAGCATCTTTCATTTTTTTTTTGGAAAGTTCGGTCTTTTTCATCGAGAGTTGATGTGTACTATACACACCGACGTCATATCAGTATCACGTCAACATTACATCGTTTTTGTGTCAAAAAATGACTAAAAATTGCAACAAAATAACAAATATAACGGATTAAGATTATAATTCAACAACAAAGAATACCAAAATCATGAAAATATAAGTATATAGGACCAAAGATGCAAATGTTCTCTTTCAAGTATTATGACTTTGTCTTGATAAGGTCAAATAGTGAGTTGGGGTTTTTCCCATGAACAGAAGAAAATAATACAGGATGTTTCTTTTTTCACCAAAGCGTTAATATGAGACACATGGGCAATGGCGCAATGCTCAACACAAATTCATGACCATTATTAGAGATCGCATTAGCACACCGATGAAAAAAGACAGGCTTGTCTGTCAGGCTAAGACTCCGAACTCTGAAGACCTGTGGAATCAAGAGCCATTTTTTTTAAAAAAATTCAAAATGTTTTTTTTATTTGAATTTGTTGCACCCCCAAAATATAGTAGTGCTGGTGCAATTGATGAGTCCACGCGTAAGACTAAGAATAGACATTTCCAGGTCAAGCAAGCTTAGTGGTCGGTCACATGAGAAGCAGTGGTGGGGAAGAGAGTGCTGCTTCAAACACAAGAATGGGCAGACAAGATTCAAAGGTGGATATGGGCACATCCGAGGGTTATCGATTGGTAATGCTTTGCCAGTGCTTCATCGTGGCCGTTGGATGTGCTTCTACGCGACATTGCATGTGCATGGTTTAATTTGCTTCATCGAGGTGGACCGAGAAATACCTTTTTTATTATTATTATTATTATTTTTCAATTTTTACACATTTCATAATATATAAACACACTATTAGTTTATGTTAGATTATTAAGCGAATACAGATCTCTCTATGCCTAAAAATATCAAACAAAAAAATTTACATAAGTTTTGCACAATAATTAATTTGTACGTTTAGTTAATTAATTTAAAATTTTTGTGGTTGAATACTATATATCACACACACAGCCAAAAAAAAACATGAAAATCACATTCTTAAGTTATTAATATTTTTTATTACGATGAAACTCGCAATCGTTATCTTTGACCTCTAGTTAATATAATAGCTTGAAAATCACACTAATCAGGTAAACTGTACTGAGCAAACTCTATATGACAAACTCGTCCGAAAAACTGTTGGTAAATGTCACGCCCCGAAACTGAGACGTGCCATCGGCGTTGTTTAACAATTTAAAATCGTGTAACAACAAGCCACGTAGTACATCAAATAGCCAAAAGCCAGTCTATTACATAAATCAATAATCGTCTTTACAATGCGATTAAAACGAAATGCGGAAGCGTAAAATACGATAATCTAACTAAAAGATGTAATAACAAGACTGGTCTTGAATCGGATCACCATCTCCAAAAGTATTCTTGTTCTTTATCTTCGATTTGTTCCTTGTTCTTATCTGGGGTGGGAATGTAAGGGGTGAGTACTTGGGAAATACTCAGTAAATGGGGGTCGATTGGGCATAACGAATATCAAGGTTATACGAATACATTATCATAATTTCAATAATAAGCATGTTGAATCGAATACGAACAAAATACAAACATAGCACTGAAAATCATCTCATTTCCATGGTTTACTGATCAGTCCCCTATATGTTACTCATCTAAGGGGCGAGGCCAAAAGAACGGTTATTATATCCCACCGCATCAGGGCCTTAAAAAAAACATATCAAATATCGGAATTTCCTTGCCATTTCTAATTCGAATCATTACAGTGCATTTCAAATATTTCAAACATGCTTTCAAATAGTATAACTAATACCAACCAACAAATTGTCAAGGATTTTCGTAACAAATAAGAACGAATATATCATGCCGATCGAATTTCAAGAAACATACTTAATTTATTTTTGAGCAAATGTGGACATACTTACGAAGAACAAGTATGTCGATATATATATCAAGTAGTACACTTATGAAATGCAAGTGTACGTAAAAGTATAGCAAAAACCCACTTACTTGAAAGATTGTGCCAAAATCTTGGAATAACAAGTTGTAGTTTGACGCTGACCAGTCACTTTGCAAAAATGTTTGCGCCTTATTGAACCGTTGGATCGGTTTGAAATTTGGATATGTTGCTCCAAACACGTGTAGGTATATTTTGAACGGTGGAGATCGGATTTGGACTTGTAAAACTATGAGAAAAACTTTCTGAAATTGTGCAGAATATTTGGTACTCGAAAATTGCAACTTTTGGAGAGAACTTTTGATGTTGTTTTGGTGTGATTTCTCCCACCCTTTGGCCACTATTTATAGGCTCATGGAAGTGAAGTGAAAAGGCTCTTATTCAAGGCCATTACATCCATGTTTATGGCCTTCTTGATGGCCTTAAACACTATTAACATGTTGTTATGGCTATTCAAATTCCTCCTTGAATTTATGGCTTGAATGTCATGTTGTTATGGCTCTTCAAATTCCTCCTTGAATTCATGGCTTGAATTTGGTTTAAAGGCTTGGCTTGTGTAGCTAATTCTTGGGTCCTCACAGTAAATATAATCAAACTCATTAACATTGGTCAAATATTTATCTACTCTACTGATTCAGACATCCTCCGATGACCGTTATTAACATGTTTTACATATATACAAAGAGTTAGTATCGAAGTGTTTAAAAGTGAAAAAAAAACATATTTATTTATTTATTTGTCGTAAAAAATTATTATACTTATATTCAATATCTAAATCAATTGTCGACATAAATATAATATACATCACATGCGAAGCATGAGGGGAGCTTCCGTTAGTTTAGTGTGGGCAGCTGTCCACACTGGCCGTGGCTACTCATATTGGTAGCGGCGGAGCCTAAAATTTGATATTATCTCAGTTAAAATATTTCTTAACAAAATAACTTCATAGCAATTAGATTTTATGGGCTAAAATCTGAATTTTTCTGGGTTGTCTTTATTTTTCTACTTGAGACACATGTGCTAAATACAAAAATTTTAAATTTTCTCGGCTTTGTCTTTCTTTTTCTACTTGAGCTACATAGGCTAAATAAAAATTGAGCTAAAATCTGTATTAAAAAAAAAAAAAAAACTAAAAGCAGAAGAACCCATTTGAGGGCATAAATGTGGCTCCGCCTTTAGAAACTGGCCAGAAAAAAACATAAAAATATCTTTTAAAATCAAATTTATAAAAATAATAAATTATCGTAGTAATTGGTAACTTCTTAAAAATTTTCACTTAAACATCTAATTACGTCATATGTTATATATAATTTTCAATTGAGTAGGTCTCTTGTGAGACGGTCTCAAGAATCTTTACCTGTGAAACGGGTCAACCCTACCGATATTCACAATAAAAAGTAATACTTTCAAAATATGATAATTATTTTATATTGCTCAATGATCAATTGATTACAAGATTTATATATATTTGATTTATTAATTACAGTATATAATTGCTTACACTAGGTCAATATGTTAGCTCGTCCATGATGCCAAGAATTACGTCGTGTGTAAAAAAATCGAGATATTTACTACATATTATAATATATAAAGAATCAATAGATTGTGGATCTGCAACATTATATTGCGCGTAAAATTTGGACTTCGGGGACGGTTGAAGCAGTTCGATCGCAGCTGCTTAGCCATCGGCTTAATTCTGAAAACCGAGTGCTTTGAATTGAATTGAATTGAATCGCCTGTCTCAAATACCAGAAACAACATGGTACATAAAAGTAAACGTGTCGGGTCCATTCCACTTCAGTTCCATGATTTTCTCCCATCTCAAAGATTCCAATTTTATTTTAAAGCAGATGGATCTAATTATCAAGGAAAATATATATACTCAAAAGTCTTTTTTGTGTTAGTCATTTGTATTTTTTTAAAAGAATTTAAGCATTTTAATAAACGCGTTGATGTAACATCGAACATGTAAACAATATCTAATATCATGTAAGCATTTTCAAGTGTCATATCAAAAATTTTCGACGTCATGTCAGGTGGAAAACGACTAAAGTTGGATAAAATACAATTATTGTACTAAAACTGTGAATTAACCGATTAAAAATGAAAAAATATACAGATTACAAAAAGATTGGTGACAAAATTTGTTAGCAAATTCAATATAATAACCAAAAGAGAGAAAAGAAAACGTACAAAACAAGGATCACATTTAAAAATCTGTGCGTTTCCAGTAAATCTTTGGTTTGTAATTGTCGTGTGTGCACATGCACGTGTTAAATTTTAGTATAAAATACAATGGTTAGTTATTATTATTATTATTTTTTTTTTACTTTGGTGTGAAATGCATCGATGTTAGAGTAAATTTTAGTTAAAGTTGGTACTCGAGTTTTCATTTTGTTATATTTTATTTTCTAGAAATATAATAACATAGAAATATAAACGAACTGAATCAAATCGAATATTAGTAAAAATTATGACTTGATTCAGTTGAAATTAAATATATTTGAGTTCGGCTCGAAATGTTAGAACATATTCGCGATCTATTCGAAGTATTTCCCGGACATTAAGGTTCGAGAAAGAGGTTCGAAAGCTCGAAAAATCCGAAAAGCCCGATATATATATATATATATATATATTTAATATATAATTATATTAAATTAATAAAATATTAAAATTCAAAAGTTGCTCGCAAACTATTAAAAAAAATAATTTTTTGTTCGAGTTCGACTCAAAAAAATTTCGAACATGTTCGAGTTCAGATTGAGTTCAATAAATTCGAATACGAATCAAATATTTATCGAATTGCCTCGAAAAACTCGCGAACCTACTGGATTCATTTACAACCTTATAACATAATTATCTCGAGAAAGAAAATTTGATAGGAGACTTGGAAACTAAATGTAGTTAGTACAGAGTCATCACACACCATATAATTTAAGATTTCACCCTTATCGAATTAACAAATTTCTGCAAGTACTCTGCTACTTAAAAACTCGTCTATGGCGATGACGTCGAAATATATTAATATAATTTTATTATAAAACGTGAAGATTTTCTATCAATCAAATCAAAAATCCTAAAAGTGTGTGTATATTTAGGGTTAATATATTATTTTGGCCATCTAATTTCAAAATTTAAATAGAAAATGGCGTCTCTTCCCAACCGAGCATATGTTCCCTACGGTTATAATTAGGGAAAGGGGGACATGTAATAGAAGTTGTCCCCAAGACATCGTGGGTTACGGCTGTGTTTGGTTGCTAAAATCTAGACAACAATGCACGCCTTTGCAATTATGTGTTTAAGAATCTAAATATTATTATCAAACCCACATAATTATTCTCATGTCCAAACAAAGTCTACGGTTAACTTATGGTTGTCCGAATCCTTCAAATCATGGACACGATTTGGCCATACCTGCGAGTTGAGTTTCCAATTATTTTTCTATTCCAATATTTCGAAACCTGTATTTTTATCATTTTCTCAACATGATTTTTGGAATTTTACATAATATGTTGGCAAAAACTTGCTTGAGACGGTCTCACGAGTCGTATTTTGTGACACAGATATCTTATTTGGGTCATCCATGAAAAAGTATTACTTTTTATGCTAAGAGTATTACTTTTTATTGTGAATATCGGTAAGGTTGACTCATATCACATATAAAAATCCGTGAGATCATATCACAAGAGACCTACTCTGATATGTTTCATTGTTAGAAGATTCGTTAAGTAAGTTTATTTGTTTTTTTGTTTTTGGGTGCGTAAATTGTTAAAGATCAAGTTTAATCTAGTGAGTAAATTTTTTGTTCAAAGATAGTCATTTTATATTGGTGTATTGACGTGACATCGAATACCAACGGTGTAATATTGATAATTGATGATGTGACATCAAACTTTGATAACTTATTGGATAGAGACCAGACCATATAGTTTCATAACTTACTCGACCAAACACGAAAATAAACCAAATTATAGGAGAGAAATTTTAATTTCCTCGTTTTGTTTTAGTAGGAGCGAGACATGTTTTACCGTGCATAATTCAAATCATACAAGTTTCTACTGCTAACTAATTAAAATTTTAGTGGTAGGCATATGATTGTTTAAAATTTCTGAAAATAAATATTGTGTTTTTAAGATTTTCGGGAAAAGATGAAATTGTGAACTAAAATTTAAAATTATAATGGGAGATATAAATATATTTTTCTCCAAAGAGAAAAAATAATAATTGTGTTTTTTTAATTATAAAGAACAGTTTTTAGAGAGAGTAAAATATTTGTATGAATGGAATTTAGAAGGAAAATTCAAAATTAGGACAGTAGGACAGGTGTCACGTGAACATCACGTGAACCACGCTTGCTCTAAGTTTGTCATCCATTTAATTTCCGAGAAAAGACAAGTTGTCTCAAAATATTTTGCATCAAATCGTGTGGTGATGGTTGACTTGCTTGAGTATATACTACGTATACACGGTTTTTTTACGTTGTTCATATTTATATCATTGATAGGAACAAAAGTAAACTCGGTTTATGAGAAAGCTATGTTTTGATAAATAAGATGGGCATGATTTGGACATTATGTTGATACATAATGATACCTCATGAATGAGCCCACTACCCCTGACCCATCCCTAGCCCAAATAGAAGACAAGTCCATCAAAAACTCATGTATTCTCCTGTAAATACCAGGTTTGAGTATTCAGTTAAGAGATTCAAGATATTGTTTTCAGCAGCACCCTGCTCCCCCCATATATCCTCAGTCTCTGACTTGAGCGTCGGAGGGGCTACGTCGGGACACCCTCCCGATCCCCTTCTAACGATCTTATTCGTGATTTCAAGCTCAGGATAATTTCAAAACCTTTGTTTGGAATAGTGACACTTACTGGAAGCGAACCCTGAAATTTTGCGTGAGTATCACGTAAGATTCACATTTCCGGACATGTCTATTATTAGATATTGCCCTAAAGATGACATGGAATTTTACTAATCCCCTGGTTTATTTACTCTCCAGTCTCGACGACACGTCCCGAATTAAATTTTTAATTTTTTAATTATATTTAAATGAATGATATTTTTAAAAATAATGTACATCATCTGGTGAAGAAATTGTGGGCCCAAGTGATATGGGCCATGACTACTATCGTCGGTGTGATGTGGACCACTCATAGATTCAGTTGTGTGGATCGAACAAGTCCGGATATTATACGAATGGACCATTTGTTAATAAAATTTGGACGTCTTGTAAATAACAAAAATTTGTGTGAGACTGTTTTACGGATCGTATTTTATGAGACAAATATCTTATTTGGGTCATCCATAAAAAATTATTACTTTTTATGCTAAAAGTATTACTTTTTATTGTGAATATCGATAGAGTTGACCCGTCTCACAGATAAAGATTCGTGAGACCGTCTCACAAGAGACCTATTCCTTATAAATATTCCAGGCCTGCTAAATTTTTTGTTTTTTGTTTTTAAATATAGTATTAATTTGAAAATGATTTAGGAAATAATAAACCAAATGGATTAATTATCGATCCAACACTGAGGGTACGGTTCCGTCTGCCTCAAGTGTTTATCCAACGGTGTAGTATAATTGTAAATGTAACGACTGAAAATTTTATAATAAATCACTTAAACCGAATGATAATTATTTTATTGTTTAAAATGATTTATGTCGTAAAATTTTTTTTAAATATGAATTTTTTAATGTTGTAATTGCGTTGGAGTATTGATGATTTTGAGGTTTAGAGGTGATTTTCGGAGGAGGATACCCGAATAGGATAAAAGTTAATTTATGATTTTTATGAGGTAATTTTAAAGGGAGGAAATACCCCTTTATTTTGAGAAATAAAAATAATATATAAAATGTTTGATTTTTGGAGGAGAGGTTAAGTTGTTATTTATTAAATAGAATGCAACTTTAGATATAAATTTTAGCACTTTTAAAGTTTAATAACACTTTAAAGCTAAACCTTTAACACTTCAATTCTGGAAAAAAAAAACAAATAATAAATAGAGCACCATGTCACTTCACGTAGAAGAAAGAAGAGGCAAGGGTCCGGATGCTACAGTTCCTAGGAGGTCGAATTTTTCCAAGTTTTTTGAAGAATGTGATCATGCTCGTTGTATCACTCTGTAGCCGGATCATCCTTGCATCATGTACGAAGAGTTTGAGGCAAGTTGATTTTGTTCCTTGCATGAATTCATAATACGTTTTCGATTGATGCATGTGATATTAGAAGTTTTATGTGATCTAAGGAATTGATAGGAGGTTGATTCACTGTTTTTTTTATAAATTCCGGCCATATTCTTGACTGTGTTTATGCGTTATATACATATATATGTGCAGGTAGCAGTGCGTGCATGTGTATATATGTTCAGTGTGAGTGTGCTTAATTGGCTTCAAGATGGGTGCGTGGTGCGTGCAGGCTGCGTGAGACGTATACTTGGTGCAACGTGGTGTGTGCAGACTGCTTGGCAGTCTGAAAGAGAGGCGAGAGCCCTGGTTTCTGCGTGGACTCGCACTTCTGCGCGGACTCGGTACACTTTCTTTCCAGACACGACTCATATGTTTCAAAATAGTTTATGTCTGACATGTCAACTATCACTAACTTATACATTTTTTAGGATATATGTCATAGCCTAGCAAAGCACAAGTATGTCTTATTTAGATTATCTTGTTTTTTGTTGAAATCATTTGGATATTGTTTAATATTGTATCACCATATTCTTTGAAATCTAGCTATTGTCATAATATTCCCGACCTAGATACTTTCTAATGTACATGCTTCTTGCAGTAAAAACTAACATATTCTAATTTATCACGTTTTTGGGCTCTTTAAGTATTCTTTGGAGCTTGCTTCTTATTGACTTTGTTTTTCTCGTGAGCGGCATAATGCTTCATTCCCTTAACTTGTGGGACCTCTTTTTGTCCAAGATGAGGAGCCCACTAAGGCTGTGTTTGGTTCATGGGATTAGGTGGGTTTATGATTATTAAACCCACATAATCAAGCGTTTGGTACGATTTTTATTTAACCAACTCAATCCCTCCTATAAATGATTAGGTTATATTAGGTAGGTTAAAATAATACCTCCTCACCCCCTAGGATTATTTATCCCACTCTTAATCCATCCTATTTTTCCAATTTTACCCTTATCCTAAATCCAAACTCACCACCACTTCCTTCCACCGACCGCCCACCGCCAATCCCTGCCGCCGGCCGACCGTCGGCGCCACTTCCGGCTGACCGCCGGCGCCTCCTCCGGCCGACCGGCGCCTCCTCCTCCGGCCGACCACCCTCGCCGCTTCCGGCCGACCGCCGACGCTTCCGACCGACCGGCCGCCGCCCCCGTCGCCTCCCCCTGCCGACACACAAATGGAATAGCAATTTTGTCAATTCATCAAAAAATTATTAATTATCACATTCTTATCCATCATACCAAACATAATATTATTTTATCATTATATATTATATTTCTACTTCTATCATTCTTCTTATCATTTCTCTTTTAATCATTTCATTATCCTATCCTCCAAACCAAACGCAGCCTAAGAGAACAACATTTTTTTTCTTTATGGTGACCTCGTAATTTGTAAGCATGTTGAGGAAGGGAGTGATAACATGACATTGTCTTCATTGAACTCATTGGGATTCATCAATTATAGGCTCACTATCTTCTTATAAATAAGCTCAATCATATGTACAACACGCTCATGAGTCAATGCCTTATCTTACATGCGTGTAATCATGAGCTCTTTCAAAGTAGTGTGCATCACTGCACGAGTTTCAACACTATATACTCTAGTGTGTGCATTCGAATGTCAGCATCATTAATTATGTCTTCAAATTGTCTATACAGTTCATTTGACATATGAGCAAGCATATTATATTTAGCGTGCATAATATGGTCCAACCACCATGCATGTTTCGCTTGTTCAGCAAGACTGACATTATTGTCTATGCCATTTTTCTTCAAATTTAAAATTATTTTTCTGAGCTAATCTTGAAAATTAAAGTTCAGTTAACTTGTTTTAATTGAGAATAACATAAATAGATGACATTAATATACTGAATATGAAACATATAATCATTATCGATTATTTTAAATATTTTATAAGACATAAAATATAGACTTTTATTTTTATGAATTGTCTCTCACTATTTTGATATTTCTATCACCCTCCGATGAAAACGATAAAATTCAATTTTCTCAGTGAGTATGCAATGTTCAATTATTAAATTATGATCTGGAATAATATCAGTCAATCATAACTTCCAAAAAGTAGGACCCAATTGCAAACTCTTGCAACCATAACAAATTTTGCATCACATTTGATAAGAGTCCAATAATATGATGTCCTTTCGCTTCACGCGTCGAACCCGACCCATCAATATTGAACTTTAGTAGATGGTCGCCATTAGATCTCCAATAATATGGGCCGAAGTCATGAGAGTTTACGATAGTTCACATCAAGTATATCAGTGGAAGTCATAACTTTCTGGTATTTAGGCCTCCACAATAATAGTAGCAGACACTGATCGTAGGTAACGTTCATCATGCAACTACAATTTATTAAAGACAAGGAAAATTTAAGCTCTCTTTAATTTGACTTTTATAGGCTTGATATAAATTTTGATTATACCCAAAATGAGATATTTTAATTTTGAAAATTTATCTCATCATTAATTTTAAAATCTCGTGTCATGTTTGTTTGTATGTTTGTCACATTAATGCAACTCTTATTATTATTTTAATAATAACGCACATACTGATTATTTATAATATATCACATGTGTTATAAATAATAAAATATGATCGATAAACTAGACCTCATTTATCCATATGAGCCAATGGATTCAAGTCCAAAATATAGATAAACGTAAAGATGCAAATGCAATATTACATTAGCTTCCAATATTTTACATGTATTTGATCTTCAAAACTCTCGAGGATCTGGGCTAACCATCTTCAAATTTTGATCTCCCATCAAATATAATATTTACATTAAATTTTCACAGCACATTGTTATACAAATTTAAGGAGTGAGAACGGGAAATAATCGGGCTCACTTTAGACTAATTATCAAATAATTTAATCATAACAATATAAAATATTATAATATACACATAGCAAATTGGTTATGACTTTCGATCATCTTGTTATCATATAATATCAAATATTATATTAAGATCATAATATCAAATATTATCAACAAATTATCTATCTAGTAAATTTATGACTAACTGCCATAATTAGAAATTAATTAATAAGTAATTTCAATAATTCAATAATAATTAAATTTCTTATAAAATATTTTTTACCATAAATAATTAATAATCTAATTCTTAATTATTTATTTTATAAGAAATCTATAATTTTATCAAAAATTTATTTCAAATGTAAATTCAACTATATTTTCATAAAATATCAATTTCATCCAAATTAATTTTTTTAAAATTCAGAAAATTTTCTCGAGCACAATTGAACTCGTGCCCAAAGGGGACTGGGTTGTCTCGGGCACCCTGCCCAACTGCCCGCCCGTTGTTCGAATAGTTTGGGCAACCTCTGATTTATTGTTTTAAAATGTTCTGAGCAATAGCCGTTGCCTAGAATTGTTCCGGACAGCACATAATTTTTTGTTTGTTTCGAAAACAAATTTTTCAGGGGTTCTAATTTTTGAAAGATTTTCTTATACATATAGAAATAAATTACCCGTCATAATTCAAACAATAAATAATAGAAAATCATACGATTTAGAAACATTGACTATGATATCACTGTTGGTATATCGTTTTCTCGTACCTAAGACGCATCATAAGTTTTTAAACTTTTGTTTTGACGTTCAAAATGTTCTTGTGCGTTGTATGATTAAAATACTATTAATATGGTGTTTAGATCTGATATACATTTGTGATATAATATCAGTTCCAACTATCCTGATGCTTATGCATAAATGATTTTATTGTAAATCCCTACTTTCTCCAGTCTCCTAGTTAAGTCCACGATCAGAAATTTTATTCCTCGATAGTGTAGACTGCACTAGAAATCTACATGAAATTTGCGTTTAGAATAGACCGCCGGAATTTCAAAACTCCGACGGCGGTGTGGGACCTCGAGGTGGCGGTATTGTGGAAGAGCTGTTGTGTGCTTCCAAGAGAGATGTGTCTGATTTTCTTATGTGAGGCAAAGAGAGAAAAGTTCAGTGGACAAAAACTTGTATGTAAAAGTTATGCGTGTAATTCAAATATTGATTACACATTTATTAAAAGTCTCTTCGTCATCTAATCAAGACTATCCTTTTATCATGATGTTTTTCCTTATTCAAAAACTCCCATGTATGTATTTTTTACTCTTGAAATTACGCTTATAATTAAATTATTATCAGCTTTTGATAATATTATATATATATAGACACACACACATACATATTTGTATTTTAATTTAATTAACTTTAATTAATTAATTAATATATTCTAGACTCTCCTAGAATGTTCTACATATATACACACACATACATACATATTTATGTTTTAAATTAAATAATTTTATTAATTAATATATTCTATACTCTTCTAGATGTTCCATAAAAATTTACACTTAGTAATCACTACTACTAATTTGTTATTTAATTAGTATGTTCTAAATTTACAAATAAATAATTGTGAACTCGTTATAATTATCTCGATCGATGATCAGACAACGCCGATATATCAAGAGTACAAATCTCGTTCACATAATGAAAAATAAGGAAAAAATTTTTCATTGATCCATTTTTGGCAAATGACACTTTTGTGAACCCTTTCACTAAAACAAACAGTTCCACTCTCTTTACTTAATTACCGGTCAAGCTAAATTTCACAACTTCAATTATATTGAATCAACTTATAAAATCTTTTATAAGAAATCTGTTTGATCTTCATAAAACTACAGTTGCCAAATTCAACCTTTTGAAATTGACTATCTCAATATGAACACATAATCCAATACTTGTGTGACCCTCAATGGTTCAGAGATACAGCTAGCCGTGAATACATAACTTCATGTGATATAGAAAAATATTTGTTCTTATTCGGGTTTAGCCTAATTAGCCACATTCTTTTCATCAACCCTTGATTAAGAACATCAAAACTAAAGTCTGATTGCACCCATCGGATCTTAGTAAGAGCGTCTAGTATCTTCGCCACATGATCTCTTAGGTATCATTGATAGTGTCTGCAAGAATATTAAGTTATGATTACTGTACACTACGATCCCTTCAATTCATATATCCCGATCGAATCTGCAACCATTGGTATATCGAGAGTTGTAAATGAATTTGATAACAATGTGATGTATTTTTGAGTAATAATTGTGACATGATATGCGCAACTAAGGAAATGTCTTTCCAAAATACACATGTTGTTGAGATTCTCTTGTATAATTAGTGTCATATTCCTTATTTAGATGCTCCTTATCTTAGAATAGATTTATTTCCTATATTCCTTGATTCCCATTCTTTAGGCGCAAGCTTAGCAACTGATTAGTTATTTTCCTATATTGGCTGTACAGAGATGGTTGTATATATTACCTACGTTATAATCAATGACAATCAACTTTTCTGGTTCATCTTTCTCATCAATAATTTTTCCTTATGGTATCAGAGCCCGGGTTCCACCGTTATGTGTTGGACTGCCTATAATTAGGCCACCCGTTCTGCCCATAATTGGGTCATTTGTAAACTCCACGCTTCAGATGTTCATTCCTGGGCGTGAGAGGGATGTGTTAATTATCCCACATCGGTTGGATAAATAACCTTGGAGTTGTATATATGGGCTTGGAGGATAAATAACCTTGGAGTTGTATATATGGGCTTGGACAATCCTCTCCCCTTGAGCTAGCTTTTGGGGTTGAGTTAGGTCCAAGTGCCATTCTTAACATGGTATCAGAGCAAGGTCCAAATAGATTGAACCAGACTTCATCTCGTCAATAACATCAATGGCAGATCAAAGGGAAAGATCAGAGAGCTCAACAAAAGGGGGAGATACCGTGATGCAGAATCATGATGATTCACCATATACTCTTCACCCTTCAGATCATCTGGGGCTTGTGTTTGTCACCACACCTTTCACAGGAGAAAACTTTGCTTCGTGGAAAAACTCCATGGAAACAGCCTTGTATGCAAAGAGCAAGGGCGGATTCATTGACGGAAGTTTACAACTACCAAACTCGTCAGACTTTGGACGATGGAAAAAGAATGATGTTATGGTTAAAGCTTGGATAAGAAATTCTCTAGCCAAAGACATACAAGAAAGCGTTGTGTATGCGGACACGACACAAGAGATATGGGATGAACTTTGTGAGAGATATGGGCAGAGTAATGCACCCGTATCTACAAAATAAAGGAGTTCTCAAATCTCAGCCAAGAAGATGGACAAACCTTAACACAATACTATACCAAATTCAAAACTCTGTGGCAAGAATTACAAATCTGTGACCCCTTGCCCCATTGAAGGTGTGAAGCAGCAAAGGGATTTCAAGAGCACCGCGAAAGGGAAAAGGCTCATCAGTTTTTACTGGGTTTGAACAACAATTTTGATAGGTTAAGGTCTCATGTGTTATCAATGGAGCCAACACCGCAACTCAACAAAATTTTCTCTTTGGCACTGCAAGAAGAACAAAAATTTCTTACGCAAAAGGATACAGATCAACCATCAGCTATAGAAGGTGCAGCATTTGTAACAAAGCTAAATGGTGACGAAAAAACTATTCCAACAGAGGCCAAAACTCAGCAAATCGGTCTAAAAAGAGATGTGTGCATTGTGGTAAAAATGGACATCTTAAGGAAGAATGTTTTGAGATCATAGGGTATCCTCCCAATTGGAAAAATAACCAACAAAACCGTGGGAGCAGTGGAAGAGGTGTCTCGAGGCAGCGAAAAAGCTACAACAATATAGCCACATCAGGATCTCGATCATCAAGCCTTGGTGAACAACAATGGCGTAACTCAGGACCAGAAAATCACGAGCTTGACGCCGCACAAAATCAAGTTCAACAAACTCTGGGACTAACAACAGATCAATGCTCTAAATTGTTGTCTTTTATCACATCCTCTTCCAATCAGAACAATGGTAACGAAGGTTTAGCCAACTTTGTAGGTAAAAGTTCCATGACTAATAATCCTTGGATTATTGATAGTGGTGCCTCTGATCATATGATTGGAGATAAGAAGCAATTTGATCATTATGTGCATACTTTGACACACCCAAATGTAAAAATACCAGATGGTTCTTCCCTCTCAGTCACTCATGTTGGTGATGTACGCATTACACCAAACATTGAGTTAAAAAAGGTCCTCTGCATGCCTGGTTTTAAATACAATCTCCTCTCAATTTCCAAGATAACCAATGATCTGAACTGCTCAGCCACATTTTTTCCTAATTTCTGTTTCTTTCAGGACCTATGTACGAGGACGTTGATTGGAGCGGGTAAGCTGAGAGATGGCGTGTATCAAATGGAAGAAAAATATGGAATGGCGAGTCGAAGCGTTCTTGAAACAGATTATGTTTTGTGGCACATGCAATTAGGACATTATCCCTTTAGCAAATTTAAATTCATTTTTGAGAATTCCCCTTCGAATGACTTTCATGAAGTTTGTGATGCATGTCATAGAGCAAAACAAACTCGTTTATCTTTTCCTATCAGCAATAAAAAAAATTCAATTGTTTTGACCTTATTCATGTGGATGTTTGGGGTCTTTATTCAATTCCTTCGTTAAGTGGTGCTAATTTTTTCTTGACCATAGTGGATGATTGTTCTAGATGTACTTGGGTTTATCTTATAAAAGATAAATCACAAGCTTATTGTAAGGCACGAGAATTTGATTATCATAATCTGAAATGATTTGTGGATAAACTGATGTGATTATAGACGGAACGGGTCAGACTGGGAAAATGAAAAGAAGATTTAATTATGTGCGAGGAGCAGCCCTCGCTCATATGCGCGACCCCGTCGGGCGCATATGCGCAAGGTAGGCAGAACATTGCGCGCACATGCGCGGCTTGAAGACACGCACATGCGCGAGGAGGGCAGCAGCCAAGAAGCTGGAATAGAACATTGCACGCACATGCGCGGCTGGAGGCGCGCATATGCGCGAGTGTTTGTGCACCGAGACAGTAGGTCTCGCGCAAATGCGCGGCGATGGGGCGCACATATGCGCGAGCTGCCGAGAAGCTTATCGCGAAGACCAGTAGGTCTCGCGCATATGCGCCGATTGAGGTCGCGCATATGCGCGAGACGTGTTTAACAAAGAATGAGCCACTCGTCCTTTGGCATGCAATATATATATATATATATATATATATATATATATATATATATATATATTTTTCCCTCAGAATTCAAGAAGCAAGAATGAAAGACTTCAGGGAAAGTGAGTTTCTTCGCAGACCAGAAATTGATTTGCGAGAAATCCGTCCGTTCGATTTTTAATCCGACTTCAGTACTGTGTTTCTATCGACGCAGGCTTCAACTGGACGTAAGTTTTATTACGTTATGATATGATTTGAAATTATGATACTGCCAGAATCAGATATGATTGATATATGCTGTTCTTGACATAGTGGACATCGTATAATCGAAACCGGATCGAAGAACAGATATCATATGAAATTGTTATGATTTTCAGAACTGATACAATCGAGATTGTACAGATTTGAGATTATGATCTGTTATTGTTGAGATTATGGGTTGTACTGATATTGATTATGAGCTGTGTTTTTATATCTGTGATGCTGAGATTAACGGGGTTATTGAGATGATATTGTTATGCCGTCGAAACACCAGTAGATTGATATTAATCAGATTCGCTATTGATTGAGATTGTATCGTTGTATAGTTGACATTGATCAGATTATATCTAGATTTGAGTATTGATCAGAACATGTCTTGAATTGAGTTGTACATTGACACAGTATATTCGATATTGTCATTACCAGATTGAATATGGATAGAGTTGAATTCGGACTTCGACTTCATCAGACCGAGAAGAGAAATGTATAAATTAATGTTGATTCGGGATTGCACAACTCGAGTTTGATTTGACTTGAGTTTCCCAAAATCACATACTTTATCTTATTGCATTGATAATTGCAATTGATAAGTTTGATATGTCTAGGCTATGGATGTATAGTCTAGTATGTGTTGTGATGAGTCAGTGGTAGGACATGCCAGGGCGGATAGGCCTAGTCTTTGGCAGGATACGCCAAGACACCGGACGTTTGGTCATATTGATAGTGCATAGGAGTAGAGCAACTTCTATAGCAAGATTCAATATGGACAGGACCAAAGTCCGTAATAAGAACATACCGCCACAACGATCGGGAGAGTAGGTGGGAGATTGTTGCGTTCTTATTCAGATCGGGATCCCTAGATTAAGAATGAGTCGAGTCAGAGTCTCAGAGTCACAGAGCGTGATTTACCGCTTAATATTGATTCATGTTTTCTGATTTTGATACATGTTCAGAGTGTGATTTACAGTTTGATATTGATTCATGTTTTTTACTGTGATACATGTTATAGATATCTGCTTCATACTTTTATATCTGTTTATATGAAATGCATGTATACATGATTTATACTGGGAATGTATTTCTCACCGGAGTTATCCGGCTGTTGTCTTGTTTGTATGTGTGCATGACAACAGGTGGGACAGGATCAGGGTCAAGACGAGGACGAGAGAGGACTATTTTAGCGTGGAGATTCGGACACAGAAGTAGATCTATTGCATCACATGACATGTAGTGAATGAACAGTAGTTGTTATGATTTACTTTTGTACATGACTTGTACTTAGATCTGGATATTGATCTTGTAAATGAAATAAGATTATTTCATATGTTTCCGCTTTTGTATTTTTTTAAAAAAAATTAGACCCTGTTTATTTAATTGTTTTAATTATTCCCAAAGATGATTAAGAACTGAATTAGCGTCCGGGTCCTCACAGCAGGTGGTATCAGAGCAGTAGGTTCCAGAGCAATAGGTCTGTAGACAAAGATAGAAGAGCTAGTGAGCGGGGTAGAATGAGTTTTCTTTCCTTGCTTTTGATTGCTAGCATGATTTACTGCGTTAAAACTACATGTTTACTTGTTTATCTGATTTGATTGTAAGCATGTGTTATTGAGAATGAATCAGAATCGATTCTTGATCAGCAGTAAGATGATCAGAGGAAGACTGAAACAGGTTTGTTGTATTTGGTTACTAATTCTTTTGGTAATCAGATATACCTCCTCGAAGAATTCCAGAATCAGGTGGTACTTCGGTTTATCAGATGGATGTGTCAGAAACTCCGATGGAAACAATGTTGAAGAGGTTTCAGTCATTTCAACCGCCGATTCTGAAGGGTACTGAGACGTCTGATGATTGTGAGAGTTGGCTGAATGATATTGAAGTGCTGTTTGATTCACTTGATTACCCAGATGAACGCCGAGTTAGATTGATTGGGCACCAGTTACACGAGGTCGCAAAGAGTTGGCGGATCGCAACCAAAGAAGCATTATAACAGCATGGTACCGTGATTACGTGGAAAATCTTTAAAGCCGAGTTTCATAAAAGATTTCTCCCAGTATCGTACCGACAAGATAAGAGTACAGAGTTTGCCAACTTGAAACAGGGCCAGCTGAATATTGAAGAATATGTGGCAAAATTCTCTACTTTACTACGTTTTGCTCCTCAGGTGGCTGGGGATGATAAAGCTGTAGTTGATCAGTTCATCAACGGATTGAATCCTGAAATATCTGCATTGGTAAATGTGGAACGACCCCATTATTTTGCTGACGCCTTGAACAGGGCAAAGAGAGCTGAGGCAAGTTTGATTCAACAGCGAGGAATGTCGTATGTTGCTCACCCACAGAACCAACGACCTCCAGCTCAATTTTTACAATCACTATCTAGATTTGATAGTGGTAGTAGTTGTGGGGGAAAGAAAGATTTCCTGAAAGCTCACAAGAAACAGTTTAAGAAGTTAGGAAGTGGTTCATCTAGCTCCAGCAGTTCTAGCCCGAGTTATACGGGAGTTTATTGTAGCACTTGTGGAGGGAGACATTCCACAGAGCAATGCCGAGGTGTGTTTGGTAGTTGCAATGTCTGTCGTCAGCCAGGACATTTTGCTAGAGTATGTCCACAGAGAGGTTCCCGAAGATCTCAGGGAGCAGAACCATCTGAATCAGTGGCACCGCCTGATAGACAATCACCGGTTGTTCGCTCCTTCCAACCACCAACGACTCCTCAATCACAACGAAGGCCAGGACACACCTGACGAGGTAGTGGCAGGTAATTGTTTCCTGTATGGTTATGTTGCATATGTATTGATAGATACTAATGCATTCCATACGATTATTCTTGAATGAATTGCATTGATATATGCTTTGGTTATCGAGTTATTATATGCTGTAGTATTGATCTCTTTTCTGTTGGGGAGATGTTTTGTATCAGTGACATCTGTTAGATCTTGTATGCTACAGTATGACAGATATGAGATTGAGTTAGATTATATTGTACTTGGGTTGTCCGATTTCGATTTTATTATCTGTACTGATATGTTGACCAAGTACAAAGTTACCGTTGATTTTTCCAGAAGATTGAAAGATTTAGATAGATATGATTGATGAACGGAAATTACGGTAAGGATTCTAGATTTAGAATTCCTTGGATATGAACGATGTTGAGGACTCGATTATTACGGAAAGGAACAGAGGAATTCCTTATGTTTTCAGTTGATTTACTGAAATCGAGCCTATCATTGGCTGATTTGCCAGTGGTATATGAAATTGCTGATGTTTTCTCAGATGGGATTTCAGAGTTGCTTTCAGTCAGAAAGATAGATTCTAGCATTGAATGAATGTCAGGTACTGTTCTTATTTCTAGAACTTTGTACAGAATGACACTGATTGAATTGAAAGACTTGAAAGACCAGTTAGAAGATTTCTAGCCGAGAGTTACATTTGATTGGGTGTTTCTATTTGGGATGCTCCAGCTATGTTTGTGGGTTGATGAACCCTGTGTTCAGAAGTATTCTGATGATCGTTTTATTTATGATTATTTCATCTATGATATCTTGAGATATATCTATAATATCCTGAGATATTTGAAGCATATGACTGATTAAATCGAACATTTGAAAATTGTATTGAATATTCTGAGAATTGAAATGTTGTATACAGAAACTGTTGAGATGTGAATCTTGGCCGAGAGAGATTGTATTCAGAACATGTTAGATCCGAAGATAGTATATCGGTTGATCTTAGCACAGTTGAAGTCGTGACCAGTTGACTGAGACCGATAGCATTGTCAGAAGTTACAGTTTTATGAGTTTGGCAGATCAGTATCGATGAGTGATGTTTCGAATCTGATTGAATATTGCTGTTGTTCTGAATCCGTTTTTGAAACAGATAGTAGACAGTAGAGAATTTATATTGTACAGTCCGAACCAGAGCTGATTTTGAGAATTAAAGCAGTTCAGAAAGTTGATCAGAATGTGCAGAACTAGATATCGACAGTCAGAGCAGGGCATCGATCAGAGTAACAGGTTTGTGACAGTGTGTTATATGTTAATAATCGTTTTGTGTGCCGAATATTTCAGATTTGAAACGACAGATGTTGTCAGAAGCACATAGCAGTCGATTCAGCGTTCATCCTGATGGCAGAAAATATACAATGATCTGAAAAGACAGTTTTTGAGAAAAACAAATAAAATAAGATATTGCAGAGTTTGTATCAAAATGTCTGAATTGCCAGCAAGTAAATATAGAAAGATAGAAACTAGGAGGATTATTACGTAATTTGCCTATTCTTGAATGGAAATGAGATCACATTTCAATGGATTTTGTAATGAACTTACCGAGATCCTCTCGAGATTGTGACGCGATTTGGGTCGTAATTGATAGATTGACCGAATTCGCATATGTATTTCGTACAAAATGACGTACAGATATGATCCAATGGCAGAGATCTGTGTCCAAGAGGTGGTCAAATTGCATAAATTACCGAAGTGGATTGTTACAGACCGTGATTTTTGGTTACTTCGCACTTTTGACAGAGTTGTAGTAGGCTCTAGGTACAAAATTATGTTTGAATACCGCATATCATCCACCGACTGACGGACAGTCAGAGTGGATTATCCGGATATTGGAGGATATGCTTAGAGCTATAGTGCCTGATTTTAGCACTAGTTGGCAGGATTCATTGCCACGATGTGAGTGGTCGTACATCAATAGCTATCAAACGGGTATAGAGATGGCACCGTTTGAGGCGTTGTACGGCAAGAAGTGTAGATTCCCTCTTTATTGGGATAATACCTCTGAGATTCCTGAGATTGGATCTGATATGATCAGAGATATTACAGAAAAAGTGAAGCCGATTCAGATTTCTCGATCGTAAAAAAAAGCAACTCTGAACGAAGAGTATTCCGCTTGTGAAAGTTCAAGAGAATTGTTATTGCATCGAAAAAGTTATATGGGAGAATGAGTCAGACATGAGACAAAGATTCCTAGAATTATTTTATTGATGTGAATATTCTTATTTGCTTTTATTCTCCATTCCTTATTGTATCTGATGGATATTTGATTTGATATCTGATTGAATTGTTTGTGATTTCGGGGACGAAATCATATCTTGGGGGGGGGGGGAGAAATGTAAGGCCCGAGAATTTGATTATCATAATCTGAAATGATTTGTGGATAAACTGATGTGATTATAGACGGAACGGGTCAGACTGGGATAGATGAAAAGAAGATTTAATTATGTGCGAGGAGCAGCCCTCGCGCATATGCGCGACCCCGCCGGGCACATATGCGCGAGGTAGGCAGAACATTGCGCGCACATGCGCGGCTTGAAGACACGCACATGCGCGAGGAGGGCAGTAGCCAAGAAGCTGGAATAGAACATTGCGCGCACATGCGCGGCTGGAGGCGCGCATATGCGCGAGTGTTTGTGCACCGAGACAGTAGGTCTCGTGCATATGCGCGGCGATGGGGCGCGCATATGCGCGAGCTGCCGAGAAGTTTATCGCGGAGACCAGTAGGTCTCGCGCATATGCGCCGGTTGAGGTCGCGCATATGCGCGAGACGTGTTTAACAAAGAATGAGCCACCCGTCCTTTGGCATGCAATATATATATATCAAAAACGATTTTTCCCTCAGAATTCAAGAAGCAAGAACGAAAGACTTCAGGGAAAGTGAGTTTCTTTGAAGACCAGAAATTGATTTGCGAGAAATCCGTCTGTTCGATTTTTAATCCGACTTCAGTACTGTGTTTCTATCGACGCAGGCTTCAACTGGACATAAGTTTTATTACGTTATGATATGATTTGAATTTATGATACTGCCAGAATCAGATATGATTGATATATGCTGTTCTTGACATAGCGGACATCGTATAATCTAAACCGAATTGAAGAACAGATACCGTATGAAATTGTTATGATTTTCAGAAATGATATAATCGAGATTGTACAGATTTGAGATTATGATCTGTTATTGTTGAGATTATGGGTTGTACTGATATTGATTATGAGCCGTGTTTTTATATCTGTGATGTTGAGATTAACGGGGTTATTGAGATGGTATTGTTATGCCGTCGAAACACCAGTAGATTGATATTAATCAGATTCGCTATTGATTGAGATTGTATCGTTGTATAGTTGACATTGATCAGATTATGTCTAGATTTAAGTATTGATCAGAACAGGTCTTGAATTGAGTTGTACATTGACACAGTATATTCGATATTGTCATTACCACATTGAATATGGACAGAGTTGAATTCGAGACTTCGACTTCATCAGACCGAGAAGAGAAATGTATAAATTAATGTTGATTCGAGATTGCACAACTCGAGTTTGATTTGACTTGAGTTTCCCAAAATCACATACTTTATCTTATTGAATTGATAATTGCAATTGATAAGTTTGATATGTCTAGACTATGGATGTATAGTCTAGTATGTGTTGTGATGAGTCAGTGGCAGGACATGCCAGGGCGGATAGGTCTAGTCTTTGGCAGGATATGCCAAGACACCAGACGTTTGGTCATATTGATAGTGCAAGGAGTTGAGCAATTTCTATAGCGAGATTCAATATGGACAGGACCAAAGTCCGTAATAAGAACGTACCGCCACCACGATCGGGAGAGTAGGTGGGAGATTGTTGCGTTTTTATTCAGATCGGGATCCCTAGATTAGGAATGAGTCGAGTCAGAGTCTCAGAGTCACAGATCGTGATTTACCGCTTGATATTTATTTATGTTTTCTGATTTTGATACATGTTCAGAGTGTGATTTACAGTTTGATATTGATTCATGTTTGATGCAAACATGGTTGGTCAAGCACCAAAGAAGGCATGGGAGTCGTTGGAGTTGCCCGAAGGACCTATAACGAGGGGCCGTAGCAAGAAGTTTAAAGAAGCACTTCAAGGATTCATGGTGAACTACCAAGAAAGTTCAATAAATGGGGTGTCTAAATTAGAGGAGCTTGAGGAACATGGACACAATGATGGAAGTGTTTGGAATGTAATTCAAGTGCTAAAAGACCATGAGGACAGCAGCACGCGCGCCCCCGCGCCAGAAGCGGCGCGCATGCGCGCATGCGCGCATGAACCGGCGACTTCGCGCGCCTCGCGCGCGCCATCGTGCGTGTTTCTGCGCTGCCGTGCGCACCGGGCAGAACATGGCGCGCCCCAACGCATAAACCTGCGCCACCGCGCGCACCCGGCTGGAATGTGCAGAACATGGCGCGCCACCGAGCGAGATCACGCGCTACCGCGCAGTTCCGTGTAAAACTTTGTTGCCAACTCTTTTGATGACTTTTTACACTACTTTTTATGGTTTTTGTTGATTATTTAAGCCTTGTAATAGACCATGAACAAAATAATTCAGATGTATAAGATTTCTTGAGATTTCTCTCAAATATCCAAGGCTATTTTAGCTTTGTTATTCACCAAAAATCAAACTTATCAAAGATTGCATCTTTGTGGCGTTTGTCGATTTTTTTCGCACGGATTGTCAAAACAAGTTATTTGAAGGTTCGTATGAAATTCAATTGTTCTTATCGTTGATATTTGTTGCTAAGTTTTAATCACTTAGAGGTTAATATCACAAATCGTTGCTTGTTTCAAAAGATCGAGACAACCTAATCGATCCTTGTTCGTTATTGAATTGAGAGCGCAATTCTAATTAATCGTGTTTGCTTCTCATTCGTACGAGGATTCGTATCAATGTTTCTGACTGTGATACATGTTATAGATATCTGCTTCATACTTTTATATATGTTTATATGAAATGCATGTATACATGATTTATACTGGGAATGTATTTCTCACCGGAGTTATCCGGCAGCTGTCTTGTTTGTATGTGTGCATGACAACAGGTGGGACAGGATCAGGGTCAAGACGAGGACGAGAGAAGACTAGTTTAGCGTGGAGATTCGGACCTAGAAGTAGATCTGTTGCATCACATGACATGTAGTGAATGAACAGTAGTTGTTATGATTTACTTTTGCACAGGACTTGTATTTAGATCTGGATACTAATCTTGTAAATGAAATAAGATTATTTCATATGTTTCCGCTTTTGTATTTAAAAAAAAAAAAATTAGACCCTGTTTATTTAATTGTTTTAATTATTCCCAAAGATGATTAAGAACTGAATTAGCGTCCGGATCCCCACACTTATGATTATCTAACCATGTTTTACTATTTTGTGCAAAACCAATTCCATTCCAGGATCAAGGTGATAAGAAGTGATAATGGGGGAGAGTTTGTTTCCAACAGAATGAGGGATTTCCTCACTAATCATGGGATAGAACACCAAACCACATGTGCCTATACACCACAACAAAATGGGAGGGTGGAACGAAAACACCATCATATACTTGAGGTAGCACGTTCTTTACGTTTCCATGCACACTTGCCATTAAAATTTTGGGGAGAATGTGTTCTTACCGCAGTTCATCTCATAAATTTGATGCCCACATCTATTCTTGCTAATAAGAGTCCCTATGAATTTTTGTTTCATAAGAAACCTGATTATGACCACTTGAGAGTTTTTGGCTCCCTATGTTACGCCCATGATAAACCAAGAGACAAATTTTCACCTAGAGCACATCGTTGTATTTTCTTGGGATATCCACATGGAAAGAGAGGTTATAAGGTTTATAATCTGGAAAAACAGAAATTGCTTGTGTCCAGGGATGTGATATTCCACGAAAAGATTTTTCCATTCCAAACTAACACTAACCTGAATACACCAGTTCCATCACCGTCGGTTGACCAACCATCTGATCTCATTTACCAATCAGCACATCCTTCAGATCATGATGTCTCAGACCAAATCGAGCTTGTTTAGATTGACAATTATCCAAATGATGAAACAAGCGAAGAAGCTACCACAATGACCTCACCAGTCAAATCTCCATCTTCCAACCAAAACACACCTGAAATTCATCGTTGTAGTCCCCAAACCAAAAATCCCACACAACCTGAACCAATCACCAATAATGAAATTAGTTCATCTCTTCTTCAACGACCAGCCAGGTCCCGACATGTGTCCACAAAGCTTTCTGGATTCGACTATGAGCCATTACCATCCTTAGCGCCATCACAAGGCCCTCCTCCATCAGCGAACTCAGGTATGTCCTATCCTCTTTCAAATTGTCTATCTTATTCTCGTTTCACTAATAGCCACAAAGCTTTCTTGGCATCCATTTCGTCATTAGATGAACCTAAATTTTTCCATCAAGCTGTCAAGGACCCCAGATGGCGACATGCGATGCAGCAAGAAATTCGTGCATTGGAGGAGAATCATACATGGACTTTGGAGCCTTTACCGCAAGGCAAAGATGCCATTGACTCTAAATGGGTCTATAAAATTAAATATCGATATGATGGTACTGTTGAGCGTTTTAAGGCGTGTTTGGTTGCTAAGGGATTCACGCAAGTTGAAGGGTTAGACTACCATGATACATTTGCACCAGTTGCCAAGATTACAACTTTACGGTGTTTGCTTTCAGTTGCTGCCATACATCACTGGGAGTTACATCAACTGGACGTAAACAACGCCTTCCTCCATGGAGACTTAAATGAGGAAGTCTACATGAAAGTCCCACACAGCTTTGCTAAACCAGGAGTAATCGTGTTTGCAGGTTAAGAAAATCCCTTTACGGACTTAAGCAAGCATCACGAAATTGGTTCCAAACATTTTCTAAGTCTCTTCAACAGTTTGGTTTTCAGCAAAGTGCAGCAGATAACTCCTTGTTTACATTGGTACAAGATAATCATTTTGTAGCTTTGCTGGTTTACGTTGATGATATCGTTATAACAGGAAATGATTTGCACATCATAAGTCAAATAAAGGGCTATTTGGACTCAACCTTTCGCATCAAAGATCTAGGGACTCTTAAATATTTCCTCGGCATTGAAGTGGCACGCAACAAAGAAGGGATAACTCTCAGCCAACGAAAATATGCACTAGATCTTCTTGAAGAGGTGAGCTTATTAGATGCTAAACCAGCAAGCTTCCCCATGGAATCACGACACAACCTTGCTGCAAATGTTGGAGATCCAGTATCAAATGTGGGACAATATCACCGGCTCATTGGTAGACTGCTGTATCTTACCATTACACGGCCTGACATCACCTACCCTGTACAAGTTCTAAGCCAATTCATGCAAGATCCTCGAATGCCTCATTTAAATGCAGCATTTCGCATTCTTCGTTACTTAAATTCTGCACCTGGTCAAGGAATTACCCTTTTTTCTTCAAACTCGCTACACTTGACAGCATATTGCGATTCGGATTGGGCAAGTTGCCCCACAACTAGACGATCGACCACTGGCTACATATTCTTCCTTGGACAAAGTCCCATCTCTTGGAAATCAAAGAAACAAATTACAGTCTCACGTTCTTCCGCTGAAGCTGAATATCGGGCAATGGCAAATGCGACATGTAAGTTATTGTGGTTACGATCCCTGTTTTTGGAGCTCAAAGTTACATTATCATCACCTATGTCACTCATATGTGACAACCAAGCTGCTCTTCACATTGCTGCCAATCCAGTTTTCCACGAACGAACAAAGCACATTGAGATTGATTGTCATTTCGTACGTGATCGGCTGCTTAGTAATGAGATACGTGCTTCTCATGTTCGTTCAAGTGATCAAGTTGGAGATCTTTTCACAAAAGCACTAGGATTCAAACAGTTCCATCACCTATTGGACAAGTTGGGCATCTGTAATCTTCATGCTCCAACTTGAGGGGGAGTGTTGAGATTCTCTTGTATAATTAGTGTCATATTCCTTATTTAGATGATCCTTCTCTTAGAATAGATTTATTTCCTATATTCCTTGATTCCCATTCTTTAGACGCAAGCTTAGCAACTGATTAGTTATTTTCCTATATTGGCTGTACAGATATGGTTGTATATATTACCTACGTTATAATCAATGATAATCAACTTTTCTGGTTCATCTTTCTCATCAATAATTTTTCCTTACATGTCCTACTCTGGCCATAGATTCCTTGCACTATTAACTCATTAGGTCACATAGGATATCTTCACCCTTAGGTGAGCGGTGAATCTATGATTACAATATATTAACTTCTACGTATTTCGAAACTACACACAACCTCGTCACCTGATGACCATCAATAGAGTCGGTAAATAGATGAAAGGGTATGCTAGTACGTAGAGTTTCCACGGTGTCCTGAGTCAAATGACTAATGATGTACAACCATAATTGCGAATTATTCCACTCGATAAGTGATAATCACTTGGAAAGTCCAATGGAGGGTTGTTTAGTGCATCATCAAATGATTACCCATCTGTATGAATGGATATCGCTCTTACCAATGAAACATGATATTTACATCACATATGCTAGTTACAAGCTCGAGCGACCTTTATCCTTATTTAGGCAGCTGAATCGACTAAAAACAAATTTAGAATATAATGTACGCTTCCTAATGAGTTTCATGATCTTACGTTGAAAAGCAGTCATCGTGGTATCTATTGTATATTCAAATATTTTATCTATGCAGCTTGCACATGTATACAGATAAAGTAAATGTCATAATTGGATAAAATTATAAAATATTATTAAAATAAAGATTGTTTTTACATAAGAGTCAATAAAGTTCAAACCACGAGTTGACTTCATGTACACCTATTTTAACAGGATGATGGGTTGACTCCCTGGATTCCTACTCTAACAGGATGAAGGGTTGCCAATGTTTTGCCAGCTCGTTGGAACCGAGTCGAACCTGGTGGATATTGGCGGTTGGGACCCGACAACATGGGATGTTTCCAATTATGTGTTTGTTTAAGACTTTGTTTCTCAGAAATGGAGACGCGGCGCCCCCTGCCCGGCTGCCGGAGATCTTTCTTTGCATGCTCGTCAGATGATCGGCGATTCCTGTTCATTGCTGGAGGACACGACGGAAATATATCTGCCATGAAAAGCATCATGGCCTATGATTTGAAGGAGGATGGGTTATGTTGCTGGAGATGGAAAAGAAACGGGATGAATCTGCCGGAATATTCCATGGAAGCAAGTTTTACGTTGTCGGAGGATACATCACAAGCATGCAAGGTAGAATGTTAGCCAACAAGCGTGTTTTCTTAAGAACGCCAAATATAATTTCTTGAAATATATTTGAATTTTGATATTATTGCCGCTTTCTCTTCCGGTCTTACAGGTAGATTCGAGATAAGCGCCGAAACATTTGATATTGCTTCTTGGCAGTGGAATTCATTTCAAGAAAATTTCTTAAACGGTGCAGTTTGTCCAAGAAATTGTATTGGCAATGCTGATGGGAGATTCTCTGTGGCTTGTTGCGGTAATACGGCCGCACTGCAAGGATCGGAATGGAAAGGGGCGGCGGAGCTGCCAGATAACGTGCAGAACTTGTGACGGCATGCGGAGACAAGGTGTTTGTGATGTGTTCTTCGAGGTCTGGTGGACAGCACCCGATATTTGTATTTTGATTTGGAGAGTTAAAGATGGGAAAATGTGGAGGCAACATATGATTTTTTGGGCCATGTTCAATCAGGATGTTGTCTAGGATTGTAGGATTATATTCCAAAAGTGTGTCCAAGTCCAATACCTTTGTTCCACTGTTTTATATTGATAAATAAAGTTTTATTAAGATAAATATAAAATAATTCAATACACAAGTATCATTTACCTATTATGGCAATCAAGAACCAACGCAAGATATCTCACTACTACGTGTAAAGAAATTTCCCCGGCTAAAGAATTTTGAAAATATTCGACCAACAAAAGAATGAACTGTCGGTAGACCTGTGGCGAAGGCTATTTTATTCTCATGCACGAGTACAAGACCTCACCAAATTTTTGGTACATGTGCTTCTTCAAGTACCTTTTCTCTACCTTTCGTTCCCATGTCTTGTCTTGCTGAGGGATTTTGAAGAAGAAATTCAAGATTTCCTGCAAGAATTGGCGCCCCTGGACGTCCCAAGCGATGGAGAAGACCGGTTACGTTGTGCTTGACAATCTCTTTCGTGCCACCAGAATCAGTTCCCAAAACCTACATTTCCAGAAAGAGTGCGTTGAGGCGTTAAATTACAAAGCACAAGTTTTTATAACTCCATAGAGCTACAAAAAAGAAACTGTATGACTTCTCAGACCATGTATCCATCTATTATTGCAGTCATGATTATCCACGTGAGTTGAGACAAAACAATTGTCACGTACAGTTAGCATGATCCAACATTTTGAAAAGATGAGTGTAGGCAGCCAGCCACATGATTGCAAAATCTAAGTTGGCCATTATTTATTATGGATGAGATTCATAGTGCTTTCTTGAATCCAATAGGCATCTTCATTATAGTTTCAAGAATCACACAACACAAAAGAAGTATATGTACAAGGATGCAAGAAAATGCAAAATTTCCACCAAATTGCGATCAGTGTGACTCCGAAGTAAACAATTGTAGATAGATCTCAGTATGGCATTGACTTGTGATGAAGCTTTGAAAGCAGCATCACCAAAAGAGTAAATTATGGACCATTGTGTAACCTGAATACGTAGGTAAGTCTATATATGTTCCAAGGTGACGCTCAAACAAGACAATAAAATAAGGACAACTAGCCCTGGTCAACTATTTTTTTTTTGGGAAATAGGTCTCTGCAGTGTAATGACCATGGTCAAATTTTAAACTGCCCCAAAAAATAATGACCATTGCATATAGAGAATACAATAATATAAGAAGATAAAGTGCCATACAGGAAGTCCAAATGCCATAGCTTCTATTGTTACTCTTCCCAAATGTCTCTCCAAGCCCCTGCACAGAAGTAAATCAAGGATAATCTAAAATTGTATAAATACTAACCCGATCAGGTAAAAAAAAAATGTCACCTATTTCAATGCAATGAATTAAATGAGCATGAAGGTACATGAAATGTGATAAAGTAAATAAATGTACGGTCAACACTCAAATCATTGAGTCACCTCTGAAAGATTCTACGGTTACTGGCATTTAAGAAGTGTTGGTTGTGGTTTTTAATTTTAGTTAAGCCCATCTATTTTGCTTGAAATCAAGGCCCGTAGTTTTTAGATCTTCTCTAGCCTATAAATATGGCGCATATTTCAAGGGCCACATTAGAGTGCATAGGGGAACATTCTTAGTTGTTTCTGGCCACGGGGTGGACCAAAAACCAGCCATGCTAAATTCATGTGAATTTTGGAATCTTCAGTCATTCTCATTTTGCCTAATACGTTTTGGATTTTTCAGTTATTTTTATTTTGCCTAGTATCTACTTAATTTGATGTTGATGCACAACAAGAAGAATCAGTTATTTTCTCGAAGCTTAAAAGCAAAAACAGGAAAAAAAAATTATTGAACATGGCAGCAAAAGTACAATGAGAGCAAGAAATACTTGTCATAAATAGATATATGTGTGTAATAGAATACCTGAGAGTTCATGACATAAACATCTGCTGCAGCGTAAAGGGAGGCAACACGAGTGGTTGCAGGAGTCCACAATACAGACTCTGACACCTTTGAATGCAAGGATAGATATTTAAGAAGTGTTTTGACATAAAGCGCCTTGGTACTTTTAGATCCAACTGAACCTATGAGAATTTTCAGATTCTGTTTCTTCTCTCCAGTGCTCTCGAGTAACAATTTTCCCACGCCAGCGTCTCGGTCAAACACCAGTGTATCAGGCTTATTCTTGTCGGTGACAATATTTGGAAATGTTTTATATTTCCTCCCGAGTGTACTGTGATGTAAGGAAGATCCATCAAAAGAACCGGATCTGTTGGTGGATCCATCTATATATTTCCAATTCTGAAGCAGAGCTCTTGCGTAATAATCATGATCTATTGCTATTGGATCTTTGATTTCAGTATCATTCAGCAGTTGACCCTGTTCAACCAACAAACGTGATGATTCCAGAAGTAGGAATTGACCCTTTCCAGGGTTTATACTGCTCAAAGAAACAACAAGCATATCGTCATCAGCCAGTCCCATTTCTTTTCTAACTGCACTTCTCAATGATTGTCTCTTTTCCAGCATTTTCTCTGGGGTGAAAGATGGAGTGTTTAAAGAGCAGGAGATGCCCGCTGCAAAGGCTAGCTCATCATTTACCGACAGTGGCACCAGAGCAGGCTCAGTTTTTAAGTGGATATTTTCTTCCTCGCACCAGGCTAGCCACTGTTTGGACTGTAATTCAGAAAGAAATATCAATTTTTTTACTCGGTTGAGGACAAGTTTCGTTCCATTGAAGTACTCTCTTCTGTTCTCCATGATCCACCACATGATTTGACTAGAACCCAGTACAGTGCGTGAGAGATACTGTTCTGAAAGCATGATTTAAAAGATCAAAACAGTGGACACATTCTTTAGCTTAGATGGAAAACCTTTATAGCTACAATCTAAGAAAGTCATATTAAACCAATTGCTGATAAAACACACTAATTTTGCTGTTGATCACAGTCATTTATATTTGATGTGATCCTAGTGAAATGGATGAGCAGGGTCGGGTGCTCCACCGGATCGAATCAACAATTTATAGTGTTTGGGAATTTTGAGTGAGGAAAATGGCTGTGATAGCACCTGCAAACAATGAAAAGAACTCGTGAATGGGCGCCGGAGGGGTGTCCGGCATGGCCACTCCGATGCTAAAGTCAGCAGGTTTTCAGATGAACACAAGCAATATTTGAGAGAAAATATGTAAATGCTTTAGAGTTCAAAGGTTTCAGAGTCATTAAATGATATTAATATATGCTATTTATAGTAGAAAATGGGGTATGTACCTCGATTCTCGTGCCCCCTACTAAGTATGGCAAGTCGGCTGCCCATACTTGTAGCTTCTGATGACTTCTAGGACACTCCAAGCCCAAGTTATTCTGACAAATCAGACTGTATGTATCAATCATACTCGAGTATAGTGCAAGTTTCGAGGTGGCCCGGGTAATAGAGTACCCGGGTTGTTGGTGGAAAGCCCGGGCTATGATGATAATTTCTCGGGGAGAAGCGAAGTGTCCAGGTCCTGAAGAAAGTGCCCGGGCTAATGGCTCTGATATAGACGATTCAAGTAATAAACCGGGTTAACAACAACCCGGATCCTTATGATGGTATCACCACCTATTGGCGCCGTCTGTGGGAACTTGAGCTCAAGACGTAGATATGGTTTCCATTCAAAAATAAGCCCAACTCTGCTTGGCCAATATATAAGTCCGACCAGCTCGGCACTCAAATTTTATCTAAGGATTTTCACGTGGGTTCGAAGTTCAGCAGCTATTCCGGATTGGCGTGGAAAAATATGTGCTATGCACTCAGTAGCATACAGCTGTAGTAGACACCTAATTTAGCACAACCAGAGAAGTTTCACTCTATCGAAAATGAATTCTGATTCAGTATTTTCCAGGTTAGTGATTTGGTTTGTAATAAAACTAATATAGCAGCAGGAGCAGAAAGGTTAAAATTCCGGGAGATTTGAGGCCCCGGCACCATAGACACGAGGCCCCGACACTTTATCTTGAGCCCGGGAGGCATGAGGCCCCGGCACATTTTCATAAAGCCCAGGGCACTACACCCTGGCTCGGGGAACCACACCTCGATCAACAAAAGCCCAGGGCACTACACCCTGGCTCGGGTAACCACACCTCGATCAAGAAAAAGCCCAGGGCACTACACCCTGGCTCGGGGAACCACACCTCGATCAACAAAAAGCCCAGGGCACTACACCCTGGCTCGGGGAACCACGCCTCGATCAACAAAAGCCCATGGCACTACACCCTGGCTCGGGGAACCACGCCTCGATCAACAAAAAGCCCAGGGCACTACACCCTGGCTCGGGGAACCACACCTCGATCAACAAAAAGCCCATGGCACTACACCCTGGCTCGGGGAACCACACCTCGATCAACAAAAGCCCAGGGCACTACACCCTGGCTCGGGGAACCACACCTCGATCAACAAAAAGCCCAGGGCACTACACCCTCCCGGGATATGCTCACTGGCCCGAGGCTCCGCACCTTGGTTATTGATAAGCCCAGGGCACTACACCTTGGCTCGGGGAACCACACCTCGATCAACAAAAAGCCTAGGGCACTACACCCTGGCTCGGAGAACCACACCTCGATCAACAAAAAGCCCAGGGCACTACACCCTGGCTCGGGGAACCACACCTCGACCATTCCCAAGTCCCGGGACATGCTCCCTGGCCCGAGGATCCGCACCTTGGTTATTGATAAGCCCAGGGCACTACACCCTGGCTCGGGGCACCACACCTCGACCATTCCCAAGTCCCGGGACATGCTCCTTGGCCCGAGCCTCCGCACCTTGGTTATTGATAAGCCCAGAGCAGTATTCCCTGGCTCGGGGTACCACACCTCGACCATTCCCAAGTCCCGGGACATACTCCCTGGCCCGAGGCTCCGCACCTTGGTTATTAATAAGCCCAGGGCACTACACCCTGGCTCGGGTCACCACACCTTGACCATTCCCAAGTCCCGGGACATGCTCCCCGGCCCAAGGCTTCACACCTTGATTATTGATTAGTCCAAGGCACTACACCCTGGCTCGGGGCATCACACCTCGACCAATCTAAATCCCGAGATTTGCCTTCTTGCCCGATTTTCCCATTTTGGTTATACACACCAATGTTTTATATCCGGGTTTAAGTTTGCTTACATCTGGGTCACTTACTGATTATGAGGCATTTTATTCATTATAAGGATCAAGATCCCGGGTACTTATTTGAAGTTACCGGTTAAATCGCAACACTTAGAAAATTTCCTGATTATTTTGTACACAAGCAATTATGTTACTCGGGTCTTTGAAGATTTATCAGGATATGACTGCAAAAATGATAAAGGAAAAATGAAGATTTCATTAATAAAAGCCCGAAGGCCGAGAAATTACAAATAAAAGCAGGAAAAAGAAGAAAAACGTGAGTGCAAATCCTATTCTATGTCCGGTTGCTCGGACCCTAGCTGATCTTCTTCATCCTCGGAGTCTTCTCTCTCCTCCTCCCCGGCCTTTTGAAGTGATGCAATGGCTAGCCTAAAGTCTTGGAAGTTAGACTTATCTTTAGGCAAGAGCCCGGCTTCTTCAAATTGTTTGTGACATTTGTTGAAACCGGTCTCGAAGAGAGGATAAGCCCGATCTTCAATTGCTGCCTTGAATTCTGGGGATGTGAGGAAGGAGGTCTGAAGTTGCTCCCTCTTTCGCTCAGCCTCAGCCAGGGACTCCTTCGCGGCATCCGTCCGGGACGTCTGCTCAGTCATACCTTCTGCCAGAGATTTATTCTTGCCTTCAAGAAGAGAGATGTGTTCTCGAAGGGATTCCTCCCAGGCAAGACTTTCTTGTAAATCATCCCGGGCTGCATCCAGCGAGGCATGAAGGAAAGGCTGTTCGGATAGGGGGGCTCTTGAAGTGGCTCCTGAAGGGCCTGTTGGAGGGGAGAGGTGCTGGATTGGCTTGCCCGAGAGGAACCTTGGCCTCCTGCTGATAATCTTCGACCAGAATCAACTCGGGGCTTGTGATAGCCTTTCGTTTCCTCTGCCGAAGGGGGATATGATCTTCTTCATCCTCCGAGGAGCCAGGCGCCTCCCGTTTTTGCTCAGTATTTGCCCGGGCTAATTCCTTCTCCCGGACCGCCGCCTCCTCGGCTGCTTGTTTCTTCCTTTCAGCATCAGCCTTCCGGGCTGCCAGCTTCTTCTCCTTGGCTAGCCGCTCAGCCTCCCACTTTTTTGCAAAAGCTTCTTGCATCTTATCTGCATTTATGAAAAAACAAAGGTCATCACAAGAGACAAACATAAATGAAGAAAAAGAAGGACAAGACAGGGAAAAGAAAGTTACCGGGCTGAGGGCCCGAGCCAGCCGCCTCATCAATCGCCCGGTCTATAGGGTCTTCAGCTCGGGCACTCAACCCATAGGCAACCAGATTCTCCTGAGAGATAAGGGTAGAGGAGGAGTATCTTTTGCCCTCTACCAAGTCTTGGCTTCGTGTATAAAACTCCTCAAATTTATAGGCACGGGGAAGGGTGGGTTGTTGAGGAAGGGAAGTAAGAAACTCTGTTAAACAGAAGAGAGGACCCGAGAGTCGAATATAAAAGAATCTTCCTTTCCACCCCTTCTGGGAAGAAGGGATGTCATCAAGGAACCGGACATTTAGCCGGGCAGTGAGGGAGAAGGCATTATCTCCCAGTCTACAAACGAAAAAATAGTGGAGAATGAGGGGAGTGATAAGGAGATTATTCATTTTGAAAAAAATATAGGTCGAGGCCATAATGCGGAAGGAATTCGGATGGAACTGGTTAATGGGCCCGCCAAAGAATTCAGCAACCTCGATATAAAACGGAGGGAGGGGAAAACGAAGACCATTTCTGACTTGGTCTCGAAAGAAAGTGGTATACCCGGAGGAGGGTTATTCGCTCTATCGGAAGGACCGGGAATCAGAATGGAAAAATCAGAAGGGATAGACCCTAGAACCCGGAGCTCCTCGTCCGCCCCCGAGCGCAAAGTGCTGCTCATTGAGGAGAACCAAGGAACTCCCGGGGCCTCAGTAGAAGGATGGTCAGAAGCGCGGGCTTTGCCCTTACCCTTGTCCTTCTTTAGGACCCGGGAAGTGCCCGAAGAAGAAGGTTTAGTTTGGTGGGCGGTAGGCGTTTTAGAGGTTTGAGTAAAACGACGGCGAGGAGGAGAAGGGGGGGAATCGGAGCGCATCGCGGTGGACTCATACCCAGATGAGCCTCGCGCATTGGCTCCCGAGATGGAAGAAGTAGAATTAGACATGGATTAGAGAAAAGTAACTTACGAGTTTTTGAAGGAACTAGTTGCAGTGGCACAAGGTCGCCGGAGATGGAGGAGTTTTACGCGCCGGAAAGCTGAGAGGAAAATTTGCAAGAGCTTCGCCGCAAATTTGAATTTGAAAGTAATTTTTGAAAAAAAAAAGGACTAATATATGTAGGCGATGAGGGGAGATCTCGGTCGTTAATCTAGATACACGTGGACGATCAAGATGTCCCTCGTAAATTGTACCGGGCATATGAAAGAACGTGCGTGAATGTCAATGTGTCAGACTTATCAGATCCTCGGAATATGAAACGATTTTCGGCGGTATAAATGCTAAAGAATGGGTAATAATGACACCCTTTGGACTACCCAATAATACTCAAAAGACAGAATATCAAAGCCCGGGAGATTTGAGGCCCCCGCATCTTATCAAAACCCGGGAGATTGTAGGCCCCGAGATATTACCTTAAAAACGGGTGGTGTCAGACTCTGGTATCTCATCCCATCTATGGGATATTTGAAGCCACCGATGCTCTTACACATTCTGAGTTGCGTGCTGAATAATAATGCAAGTATGACTGATCGGGACAGCGAGCAAGACTCTAGCCCGACTATTTTAGGGATGGGTGTTGATACCCTGATAAGGATCCGGGTTGTTGTTAACCCGGTTTATTACTTGAATAGTCTATATCAGAGCCATTAGCCCGGGCACTTTCTTCAGGACCCGGACACTTCGCTTCTCCCCGAGAAATTATCATCATAGCCCGGGCTTTCCACCAACAACCCGGGTACTCTATTACCCGGGCCACCTCGAAACTTGCACCATGCTCGAGTATGATTGATGCATACAGTCTAATCTGTCAGAACAACTTGGGCTTGGAGTGTCCTAGAACTCATCAGAAGCTACAAGTATGGGCAGCCGATTTGCCATACTTAGTAGGGGGCACAAGAATCGAGGAACATACCTCATTTTCTACTATAAATAGCAGATATTAATATCATTTAATGACTCTGAAACCTTTGAACTCTAAAGCATTTACATATCTTCTCTCAAATATTGCTTGTGTTCATTTGAAAACCTGCTGACTTTAGCATCGGAGTGGCCACGTCGGACACCCTTCCGGTTCCCATTCATGAGTTCTTTTCATTGTTTGCAGGTGCTATCACAGCCATTATCCTCACTCAAAATTCCCAAACACTATGAATTGTTGATTCGATCCGGTGGAGCACCCGACCCTGCTCATCCATTTCACTAGGATCTCATCAATATTCATTCTGATAAATCCAAGCACATATTTTGATAAATCCAAGCACAACAAAATGTAGATATGATATCACAGCAAGTAGTTAGTTAGGTATACACTGCAAGTCTGACTTTTTAACACTACTAGGAAGTTGAAATCTATTATTGTGGTGTAAATGCACCTCAACCACTGCATAAGTGTCAACCATTTGGTACACAGCTTGACATATTGGAGTGGACATGAACCTAAGGGGTAGAGTTATATGAATTTTCCATTCACCACAGCAGAAACTGGGAGAGTTTAACAAATTTTCTGTTTACAGCTGCAGAATCAAACAAACATGAACCTAAGGGGCAGAGTTAAGTGAATTTTCCATTCACCACAGCAGAATGTGGGAGAGTTTAACGGATTTTCTGTTTACAGCTGCGGACTCAAGCAAATGCTTAGGAAACATACCAATTATGGTATAAACAACCATACATTTCAGTAATTTGATAGTGGATTAGAATAATCAGGTAGAAGCAAGGAATATTTCACATGCCTTGAAATTGGATTTTTTCACTTGCGTAGCAGCGGATGCACGTATTACCTTGACTAACATAATTAATAAATTAATAATGACAGATATAGAGAAAGTAGTCAGAGAATGTAAACTTTGAGGACAGAACTGATTCTTGTATATGCTCACCAATCCAGGATGCACAAACAGCGGACCCTGCAATGATGAGATCTGCTCTCATTGATGTTTTGAAGCTTAGATCAGTTTTGTCCGGGAGCACTTTGATTTTTCTTCTAGAAAGTTCTTTCAGCAAACCACCGTTCTTATTCAGAACTATGACAGAAATTGTGGCTCCACAGCTCAAAAACTCCGAAGCCAACTCTAACATAGCAAGTGGAGCTCCAGTCATGGACAGCTCATGGAAGATCAAGACAAACTTCCTAGACCAAACTAGACGTGCAAATGCCCCCTTTCTGTCACAGGTACCTGACCGTTTCTCAGGACTCCACTCTAAAACTGTATCCTCTATAGAGCCAAATGGGCCAACAAGATGCCCATGAGTCATATTTTGCATTGGAACTTCCTCTTCTTCCACGCCATCTTCACTTTCTATATCTCTCAGAACCACGTTCGGTAACTTACCTAGGCTCTTTCTACGAGAACTTCGTCCTGATTTATTGCTTCTTTTCTTTGAAAAACTGTTTTTTTCAATGAAATGTCACTTCCATTCTTTGAGAGAACCACGTCCATATTCTTCAAACTAGACTGATTCTTATCAGTCTGCAACTTAACTGCCATAGAACCGACATCAGCAATCAAATCTCTCCTATTTTTTTGTAGTGGTTCGGAATACTCACCGCTCGACTCACCACCACATCCACCACTAAAAAGATCTTCCTTATTATCTCCATGAGCCCATTTCGATTGGAAATAAAACCCAGCATAAGCCCAAAGAGTGATCAAAAGCAACGAAATCACAACACGGTTTCCTCTGAACCATTGACAGCTAATGCCACCACCCCTAATCTCTTTCCTCGGACTGCGACCAGAGTTCAATCTCCTGAAAGACGGAGAACCCCTTGTTGTTGACTTCCCTGATGAACTCGACTTGAACACACCACCACTAGGCCTCAAAGGTGATGGACGAATTACATTGCCTTCCTCATCACTGATGAAAGGAATATTTTATTCCTTTATTATTTTGATAAATTGATAATATCAATTTATGATTTTGCTTTTCTAGATTATTGTTTGATTTATTTTTAGATTATCAAATCTTGCTTGATTTAATTCTAAATGATAATATCTTCGTTTACTTATTTCTAGATTACAAAATCTTGCTTGATTTATTTCTAGATGATAAGATCTTGCTTGATTTATATTTAGATATTATAGGATTTGTTTTTAATATGATTTTTATCTCCAAGATATTTTATCCTTGTTAAAAAGAGGTTTATATCTAACGAAAATCGTGTTTTTCATATTTTGTAGGACTCTTTATGAAATAACTTTTAGGTCAAGCCATGGACATAAGCATGAATAGCCTTGCAGCCGTATATAAGAGTTCTGGGAGAGAGAATGGGCTTTTGAGAGAAAAGAAGTTTTGAGAGAGAAAAGATTTTCGTGGGGTTGCAGGAAGAGTGTTCTTTTGTGTCTTCGTGAGCTTTCTCGTGTGTGATCTCTGCGTGGTTTTTTTCGTGGACTTAGTGCATAGTCCTTTTACAGAGATTACTGAAGAATATTTTTAATGTTGAAGACTTTGTGTGATTGAGTCACAGACTTTGCCGTGTTGCCGATTGGTGTTGCCAACACTCAAGAACAACACTGACGCAGAGTGTTGATCGAAGAGTGTCTTCATTTGGTTTTAAGCAACACGCTTTTTATTTTATGCATCTAGTTTTTATGCGATTTATTTTGATGCATTTTTAATTCCTTGGAGTATCAAGGAATTTGATTTTGTTTTCTCACTAGTATTGTTTTTGGTGTAAACGATTTACATAATTTTTCTAGTGAATTTTTTGTCATGAGGCATCGCACAAGTATTCGTACTTGTGCATAATTTAAATCTGATATTAATTTATTAAAGTTATACTTGTGTGTTAATACTTAATTTCCGCTGCATGTTGTGTGCTCGTGTTAACAACACTAGAGCACAACACTAACTTCTGATACACACATAATAATATTTCAATTAATTTCCTGTACGTTTATGAGCAACAATTCCTTACCACTGAAATTCTAGATCACCCTACTATTATAATTCCAAATGTGCATACAACAAACCGATAATCACAATCACCAAAATCATTGCCCGTGCATTCTCTTCTTCGTGAAATTAGACATCCAAAGGATACCATTGAATCAACAGCTGGTGGAAAAAATATTAAACAGCAATGCGCAACACGCCAGTCCAAGAAAGCATAAGTTCCAGAAATCAAGAAATAAAAACAACAATGCCTCAAGAAAATGTGAGGCTAACTAGTTTATGCAAATACGAAACCAAAGTGCCCAGCAAGAACTACCAATAAGAAACAGCACTCAATTCTTGAATAATCAAACCAATAAACTGTCAATCCAATACATGACAACACAAACGAAAAAAAAAAAGAATAAAAAAAAACAACTACTCTTAGAATCCAAAACTCATCGGAACTCACGGAATGGTGTGCCATAGAATTAAACTATGCCAGCAGCAGCTACCAAGTTATCCCCGCATAAAGTTTCAGCAAGTAAACAAAGTTTACGCACACAAGTAAAACTCAATCTTGAAAAAATTACATAGAAGAACTCGGAACTGAAGATCTTGAGTTTAACTGCCAACGCCACCGACAAATTCCATCCACATGTTCACATCACTCCATCATTAGAACTTATCCCAGCTCCGACTGCAACTCCGTCGACTTCTAGAGAAAGGAGGAATTGCTCCCCATTATTGAAGTAGAAACAGTAGGAAGGCTGGGGTGGCATGGGTGAATAAGTTCGCTCGTGTAAACTGCAGTTGGGTCGACGACTAATTAATTTTTTTTTAAAAAAATAATTATATATATTAATTTTAAGACAATAATATTTTGAATGGGAAAAGCGTTGCTTTCATTGATAATATTACATGTTTATATACATCCTAATACAAAGCTTAGCATAAATAAGCACAATCAAATCTCCTAAATATCTACACTAATCAAGGAAAGAATACATATATACAATATTTGTTTCCAATACCCCCTCTCAAGTTGGAGCATGCAAATTGTGAATGCCCAACTTGCGAAGTAAATGGTCGAATGAGTGTTTTCCTAGCGCTTTTGTAAACAAATCAGCGAGTTGTTCGGAGGTCTTGACATGTGCTGGCTTGATCATGCCATTGTGTATGGCATCTCGTACAAAGTGACAATCGATCTCGATGTGTTTTGTTTGCTCATGAAACACCGGGTTGGCCGCGATATGTAATGCAGCTTGACTGTCACAATATAAATTAATAGGAGTCGGATGATCCACATTGAGCGCTAAAAGAAGCTCTTGTAGCCATTTCAGTTCACACGTAGTTGCAGCCATCGAACGATACTCCGCCTCAGCCGAAGATCGTGATACTATATGTTGTTTCTTAGTCTTCCAAGAGATCGGTGAATTCCCAAGAAGAATGAACCATCCAGTCAGAGAACGACGCGTAAGCGGGCAACCAGCCCAATCAGAGTCGCACCAAGCATACAAACGCAAATCACTGTCGGATCGCAACATAATTCCTTGCCCAGGCTTCCCCTTCAAGTAACGAACAACACGCAGCGCAGCCTCCCAATGCGGTTCTCATGGATGTTGCATGAATTGAGCTAACACATGAACACAATAGGCTAACTCAGGACGTGTAACCGAGAGATAAATAAGCCGTCCCACCAACCGTCTGTAAGCTTCAGGATTGGCGAGAGGAGCTCCAGTGACCAATGCCAAGTTATGATTTTGCTCGAGTGGGATAGAGGCAGGCTTTGCACCAAGTAATCCGACCTCAGATATAATATCTAATGCGTATTTTCGTTGACATAAGAAGATACCTTCAGAATTTCTAGCCACTTTGATCCCCAAGAAATATTTCAATGTTCCCAAGTCCTTCATATGAAAACATTTGCTCAAGTATGCTTTGAAACTTCTAATGGCTTCATGATCGTTTCCCGAGACAATAAGGTCATCGACATACACGAGAACATGGAGTTGGATCTTGTCCCTTCTCAAAGTGAAAAGAGAGTAGTCGGAGTAGGATTGGTTGAACCCATAATGCTTCAAAGCAGCGGCCAATTCTGCGAACCAACACCTAGGAGCCTGTCGTAATCCGTACAACGACTTATTTAGACGACAAACCATCCCTGGTTTCCCCGAATCGAAACCAGGAGGCATACTCATGTACACTTCTTCATTCAAATCCCCATGTAAGAAAGCATTATGTACATCCATTTGATGAATTTCCCAATCTTTAGTTGCTGCCACTGCCAGAAAAGCACGGATTGTAACCATTTTTGCCACCGGTGCAAACGTCTCATGATAGTCAATCCCTTTAAGTTGTCGATTTCCTAGAATCACCAGTCTGGCCTTGTAGCGCTCGACAGTGCCATCAGCATTGTATTTGATCTTGTACACCCACTTACAATTGATGGCTCTTTTTCCATGTGGCAAAGGCACTACAGTCCATGTCACATTATCCTCAAAAGCTTGTATTTTTTTCTGCATCGCGTCCCTCCATTTCTCATCTTGCACTGCTGTACCAAACGAACTTGGTTCCACACCCCTAGTTACAGCTGCCAAGAAAGCACGATGTGCCACAGAGAATTTATCACAGTTCACGTAATGTTCAATGGGATAGAGACTACCTGAGGAATGCATGTGGTCAGGTGAGCTTGGAGAGGGGTTCAAGGACGAAGCGGACTTCTGAACTGTGTGCAAGACATAATCATGTAGGCGAGTGGATTCTCGTCGCTGTCTGTGACCACGCCCCAATGGTTCTTCGGTTTTGTTGTTGATATCTTCGTTAATGCCACCCCTAACTTCTGTTATTTCGACAGTTTGGACTCCATCAAGTTGTCCTCCTGTTATGTCTCCATTTGCACTAGAATCTTTTCCTTGTTCGATCGTCCGTGAGGACATTTCTTCTTCACCAAAATAACCATCAGTCCTATTATCGTTGAATTTGTCATGTTCAACCTTATTCTCGTAAGGGAACTCTTTTTCCACGAATACAACGTCTCTCGAAACAAAGAACTCCTTTGAATCAAGATCATACAAGCTCCATCCTTTCTTCCCAAATGGGTATCCAACAAAGACGCATTTCCTACTTCGACTAGCGAATTTATCACCACCACGTTTCTGATTATGAGCATAAGCCAAGCAACCAAAAACTCGGACATTCTTATATGAAGGAGCATGACCGAATAACAATTCATACGGTGTCTTTCCTTCTAGAAGAATAGAAGGAGTATGATTAATCAGGTACGCAGCTATCAAGACACACTCTCCCCAAAACTCAATAGGTAGACTAGCTTGAAAGCGCAGTGATCGTGCGACATTGAGGATGTGGCGATGTTTACGTTCCACTCTTACATTTTGTTGAGGAGTTCCAATACACGAATTTTGATGTATTATCCCGTTTTCCACAAAATATTTACTCAAACAAGTAAACTCAGTTTCATTATCACTTCGCACAATTTTCACATGTTTATTAAATTGTCTATGTATCATAGTGATAAAATTTTGAAGAGTTTGTCCCACCTTGACTTTATCGTTCAATAAATAGACCCACACTCCTCTGGAATGGTCATCAACAATTGTCAAAAAATAATGTGCACCACAAAAGGTCGGAGTTCTATAAGGACCCCACAAATCACAATGAATCATCTCAAAAATAGTGGCTGCCTTATTATTACTTAAGAAAAATTCTCCCCGACATTGTTTTGCTCGTAGACAAATGTCACAAGTTCTAACACAATCACTACTAATTCCTTTAACAACTGGCAATAACTGAATAATTCTACCAGAAGGATGTCCCAACCTTCGATGCCACAAGTCAAAGGTGTCCCTCGTCACTGTAGTCATAGCTCTTGCTGGCGCTATCCCTCTGAAGTAGTAAAGCCCCTCACGCTGCTCACCCGCACCAATCAGCATCCTCGAATTGCGGTCCTGCATAACACATATTTTATCATTAAATTGAACTACACAATTCAACTCCTCATTCAATTGTGATACTGAAATCAAGCTACACTTCAAGTTGGGTACATATAACACATTTTTCATTTTCAAATATTCATTAAACACCACAGTCCCGCTTTTTTCATCTATTGTCTCCTTCCCATCTAGCAGCCCAACTGGACATGCAGGCACTCTCTCCACATAACTCATCGACTCAAGTCTTCCAGTCATATGATGAGAGGCTCCGGTGTCAATTATCCACTCCATTATTCTACGCTTACCATTCAGTCTTTCTTGATTTCCATCCTTTTGTGTATTCAGGAGGTTCAGCGACACATTCCATTGCTCACTGCTCAGCCCACTTATTCCACTTTTGTCTGTTTCTGTTATTTGTCCTTGAGCTATGGTTCCATGTCCTGTCACTTGTGCTGCATTGGCTCGGATTTGACCTCCACGACCTCTCCCTCCAATTGCATTACCAGCAGGTCGTTGTCCACTTTGTGCACGACTTGTCAGTCCGCCCTCTTCCTCTAGGTCTATCTCCCCACCAATCGGGATAACCAATCAATTCAAAGCATGAACCTGCATCATGACCAGTTCTCTTGCAACTCGAGCAAGCCACAGTTTTCTCCTTGCCATCCGCTCGTCCCCTAGAATGACTAGGAGTTTGGATCGCAAAGGCCATGGCATCACTTCGATGTTCTTTTCCGAGAGTTATATCAGGTACTCGCTCCTCTTGTATGATCATAGCATAGGCTCGATTCAAGTTCGGCAATGGTTCAGTGCTTAAAATATTTGAGCGGACAGTGCCATAAGTTGTGTCATCCAACCCCATCAAAAATTGATGAAGTCTTTCCTCTTCACGTCTTTTATCCAGATCTCCTCCGATGTTGCACTTGCATCCTCCACATTGACATGTTGGGTATTGTTCATAGTTTCCCAACTCTTCCCAGATCATTTTCAATTTGGCATAATAATTCATAACAGACATGCCTTGTTGTTTGCATTCGACCAACTCACATTTGAGTTGTTGAATTCTCGGCCCGTTTCCGACAGAAAATCGTTCCTTGATATCCTGCCACAGTTCCTTCGCAGCCTCTATGTAGGTTATGGTTGAGCGCAGGGTTGGCTCGATCGTATTCAATATCCATGACACTAACATAGAATTGACCGTCCACCAATCTTCTAGTTCGACAGAGTCATCGGAAGGTGTCTTTACCGAACCATCGATGAAACCGAACTTTTTCTTGGCCCGCAACGCCATTTTCATAGCTCGCACCCATTCATCATAGTTCTCACCCTTTAGTTGAACTTTTGTGATGATGTTTCCTGGGTCGTCACTGGCAGAAAGGTAAAACGGAGATGTGAACTTCGAAGACACGTCTCCTCCTTCCTTCTTTTTGTCGTCATCTTTTCCAGCCATGTATATGGCTCTGATACCATAAGACAAGAATATTTTGAATGGGAAAAGCGTTGCTTTCATTGATAATATTACATGCTTATATACATCCTAATACAAAGCTTAGCATAAATAAGCACAATCAAATCTCCTAAATATCTACACTAATCAAGGAAAGAATACATATATACAATATTTGTTTCCAATAAATTTTGATAGTTCATATCAATCATTTTCGTAAAATTTATAAAAATTGAGAAGACACTCGTCAAATAAATAAATGTATAATTTTGTTATGTTTCATCATTTTTAAAAAATGAATATCATTTTAACTATATACACAAAGATAAACACGGTTGGTGTCGTGGATTCGTGATATTTAATCGTAAATTTGCCCTTTAAAGCTCTCGTCGGAGGAAAAAAATATCTCATCTGACATTTTCTCTTATATATTAACTATTAATTGTTATGTGATTTTTATTGGTGTGACATTTTTTTTCACCATATATTGAATTAGAAAAATACTTGTAATTTGATAATTATGTAAATTATACGTAATAGAGAATATTACATGCAACAATGAATTTTTGCCTCTGTAAAGCTCTCGAATTTGATTTATTACGAGGAATAATGTTTTGTTCCATTCCTCTCTATCTGATCATGTGGTTAAATCATAGATGTCCTTGTCATGCCTAACAGTCTAAAGCAGCCACTTTGTCGGTGGGAACTTTAAAAATTATTTTGCGTTTCCTGTTTATTACATATAAAGTTATCTCCTAGAATTTATATAATAATTTTACCTGTTCATTTCTTTTGACAATTGGTAATCACTTTTCGTCCTTGGTACTTCAGTTAATTTACTGACATAATAGGAAAAGAGTATGTCTCTTGTAAAATGATCTCACAAATCTTTATCTGTGAGACGAATCAACACTAGCAATATTCACAATAAAAAATAATACTCTTAACATAAAAAATAATTATTTTTCATTGATGACTTAAATAAGAGATCCGTCTCACAAAATACGATCATCGTATCACACAAGTTTTTATCATAAAAAAATGGGTTTTTAACTTTTGGAAGAGAATTAGTTGGCCAGTGGTCAAGAAGTTCTACAGGTCATTTTTCTTTGGCAAATTGAAAAGTGGACTGGCATCATCATCGATAATCTGAATATCTAATGTGCTAAATTTAGCGATCTTAGATGTATTATTTTTTTAAGGAACAAGTATTCCATTAATATGCCAAATTCATATGTACAACTTTCTTTAAAAAATCCTTAAATTCCATGTCTGTCATGTGAAGTATAATCTACTGGTTGTTGATTACATCTTCGTCTTCGTCTGATTTCCTCGGCAGCCAGTGCCTCAGGAAAGAATATAGGGTCCAATTGAAATTTCTTGCTACTACAACACCCTCCGTGACAACGAAAAGAACGACGACAATTCCCCATCCCTCCGAGACGAGGGAGGCCTTCACATACAACCCAGAGAGGATACCCCAACGATGACCCACAAAGAAACATGACAAATAATCTCCCCAGACCCTCTCAACAACCCCTTTAGGCAACATCCACCTAGATGTACTACTTTATGTACCATGTTACAAGGAAAAAACTTAAAAGTCCCAATCACACCTTCACTTCTACGTACTGTCCGTCCTGCCCAACTTCGTGTTTTTTGTCTTTATTTGTACTTATTATTATCATCATAATTATCAAAACATCAACTTGAATTATTTGATTTTGACTTGGAAACCATTGTATGGAAGTGTCACTATATAATACATTGGTCCTCGACTCAAAAAATCTTATTATTAAAAGGTACGATTCTCATATATAAACCAAAAATAGTAGAAACTGAGTTAATTTGAACAAGAAACTTCAGACACAAAGTTATCCCAACGCATTGACAAGTTCACTAGAACAGAAAAGAAGAATAAATAAATCAAACCAAGCATCGGCTGCACATCAATTTCTGTTATTGCTTTTTTTTTTCTTTTTGAAGAAGTAATTCCCACATGACAATCTTCTTGAAATCATTTCAGCAATAGACCAACGCACAATACCTGCTTCATCCAGGAGATGCGTTTACAAATTACAAGCAAAATTTGCAATATTGAATGACAGAAGATTCTCGGGTATTTTGATGATCTTACCGGACGTAAGTGAGATGAAATACCACCCGTCACACTGCCGTGATCTTCCTTTAAATTCAGCAGCATGATCGGGCATCTTCTTTAAATATACCTGTCAAGGAGAAAAATGAATACCATGGAATAAAAGCCATGACGGAAATATGAAGAAAAGACAGTTGAACTAGTGAGCTGATGATAAATGTTGATATTCCTGACGCTTGCAATAATTTCAAGACCAAAATCAAACCACTATAATCTATATACTATTGAAGCCGTTTGGGAGACCTTTTGATAAACCCAAAATGTAGTCATTGTTATTCCAAACACAGTCGTATATTTCCTACATCTCAAATGTATTTATAGGGGCATAAAGTCAAGGCATCAATAATTTTTTCATGTATCGAAACAGAAAGCAAAACACAAATTAGAGCTTCTAAAATGGTGCATCAACAGAAGATCAGCCATTTGGGAATGCTAATGAGGGTGATTAATGAATACCTATAAATTATATAAGTGCACAGTAGCCCAAAGCGCTCCGGATCAAGAACAAGAGAACAAAGGGCCTGAGAGAAGGTATGCAATGCAGCACCAAAAAGCATAACCAATAAACACCGCAACACTATGGAAGAGACATTGACCGCCAGTATCAGTAGATCATTCTGCTTATTGAAACAAATTCCATCGATCGAACTATGTCACTGGTCAAATTTCATCTCCGTATATCTGCAAATCAAAAACTGGTTGATCAGTAAGGGGAATGTTCTTCACCGAAATTGAGGGGTATGTATAACAATACCAACTAACCTGCGAGGATTTTTTTGCTTATGAACATAATCATCATTTGCAGGCTCTGCAGAGAAATTTATAACTACTTAAGAGTGAATGAAATATTGACGAGACTAGAAAATAAAACATCCATTAGGTCTCACCAGGCCTTGGTTCCGGCTTCAAATCGGTAAGGACTTTTGCTGCATTTTTTTCGTTGCTGCAACCAAATTAATTTGGGTCAATTATTTGTTACTGCGGAGCTGGTCACATAAAGAACATCATACATTCACCAAAGGTACAGTTAAAGCATCGAAGAAAATCAGGGAATGAGTATTCCGACGATAAAGCCAAATATGCTACAGCCAGGTTGATTTATGACAGATAAGAATAAATAATATATATATGAACATACTAGGAAACTGAATGAGTCAGAAAGTGAACCAAGGATCATGCCCTTGATCTAAATCAAGAATCAAGAATACAATAAAAACTGAAATACAGAATTCCCGTGCTGAATCAAAAGCAAATTCTAACCACCTCTGTTTCGGACTAACTTCTTTGCCCCCACACATACACGGGTATAACCGGATAAACATGAATCCCCAGGTAAATAACTAAGTCATTGTATCAATATATGTTTTTGTGTGTGTGTGTGTGTGTAACTAAGACCAGAATCAATGCAATATTATCCTATCTAACCTTGAAACAGACATTACAGAAGCTGACTGCCCAGAAGGACGAGTATGATAGGATCCATCAACAGAGAAATATGGAGGGCAATATGATGCCCCCAGGGCCCCAGCAGGACCCGCTAACACTGGTAACCTGAAATGACACACGGGTAGGGGCCAATTAAGTATGTGTTTACCATAACAGAACCAAAATCATGATGTTTTGCATTGACTTCTAAAATGATGATATAAGCTGAAAGGCTAAAAAAATTTGGACATCGGATCAATAAAAAATACACTAGTGCTGAACAAGTAAATATATTCTAAAGCACATTGAACAACATTTACCAAGTCATTTCAGAATTCCCTAATCCAAGTTGGGGTTGACCGACATATCCAGGGAAGGCCATGCCAACAGCAGGAACTCCCATTCCACCAGGATGCTGCCCTCCAAATTGCATGACTACAAGATTCATTGGTAGGGACACGAAGTTAAATATCACGAAAGTAAAACCGGGGAAGACCAAAGATAGAGCAGACTAATATTCTGCTCAAGATATTCGCCAAAAAACACATATGCAAAGAATAAAATAGAGATCGCTGCCATTCCAATATTAATGCCTGAATTTTCTACTATCATTGTAAGATGTATTTTGTGTTTCTTGAACTACAGTCATGCACATCAGAAGGGCGGCTGGTTTCAACAACAGTGCAATACATTCAGTTTTACTTCTCTCTATATAAAAAGTAACTTACATGGCAAGAAAGATGGAAAGCTTTGATCTCCCTGAGCATTGCCCATATTGCCAGGGGCACCTATAACATGAGCTCCACCATGTAGGATGGAGCCTCTTCCACCGCCTTGCAAGTTCCCTTTCCCTTTGGCAACCAACGAACTCTTGGATTTACTTGATTCTGAAGAAGATTCCTGCTCCTCAGTTTCATAGGCATTTACAAGACCAACTGATCTCGGTGGAGAAGAAGCTTGTGATCCACTGGGAACACGTGTAAACTGCTGACCAACAGAAGACTGAGAACGAGGTTGAACAGAATTCCTCGGAACAGCTTGTACGTGGGCTGGTGGAGAAACTTTGTTCGGTTGGTTATTAGACGAAGTGGGTCGATAGGCCATTTGTGTGAACGAAGTTATGCCTCTTCCATGACCCCTCATTTGAGGTTGATTAGAGTTAATGGATGGGGAACTAGACACCGGCATATGCACATTGTTAGAAGGCTTCCTGGGCATCGTAGAAAGTGGATCATCAATGGAAAGCTTATCGACACCAATAGAATCAACTATACTCTTTCCCCTCAGCATAGCAGAGGACTTTGGCCCAGCAAAATTCCCATCCGCAACGGATGGGAGACCATTGTGATTGATTGAACCAGTATGAACATCCTTTTTATCAGGTACTGAATTATCCTTTATTGAAGAACCAGAAGGATAAAATGGAGGAGAAGCGATGTTCAAATTGGAAGCAAACACTTGTTTTCGGGGCAGAACAACACTGGACTCTGAATTTGATGCTGATTCACTGGCTCTTTCAGAGCTAACAAAGGAAGGCTTCTCAACTAGTTTCCCGGACCTTAAATGCAAGAATGTAGCACAAATAAGAACCAAGTAGGAAATAATGAGGCAAAAGAAAATGTGTTTACTCACTCTTTGCTCAGTGCGACGGATGCATCACTGTTTTTCTTCCAGGATGGCTGATACCTTCGTGGTCCTCGCCCTCTGACACTCTTAGGAGCACTGTTTAGATGGTTATTATTCTGATTGCTGTTATTAGCATACTCTCTGGACCTGTTTCCTCGCGCATTGTCACTGTCTATGCCTCTATTTCTGCCACGACCTCGATGATGACCCCTTGAACCTCTCCTACGCTGGAACAAGCACCGTGTAAGAACCAAAAAATTAAAGAAAAAAACCTTCATCCAAACACAGACACAAATTTTCTAGAACACAGATGAAACATTAACCTCTTCATAACGCCTTTCTTGCACAGTCAACTCTTCAAACTTATCATGTCCCCATTTTCGTTCATCCTTAGATTCCCATAACTTTCTTCCTCCAAGCATTTGCCTAAGCACAAAGAAGGCCAAAATAAGAAGAATTTTCAAAAAATTAATTCATAATAATGAACTACATGCAATCACAACTGGACTGTGCTAACACTCAAAGCCCCATGACCATTTTTTCACTCGAATTGTTAAATTGGAATAATAAAATCACACACCAAAACCAAGATCAAGCCTAATAAATGGGTATATGATTGATATAAAAAAATACAAAACATCATAATAAATAAACTTATGCCAATTTAATCTGCGAAACATTATCCTACATCTCGGAGGATGAATTTGAATCCAAACAAAAAATAAAGAAGGAAACAAGCAATGTAATGTATAAATAAAAAACATAAAAACTAAAGCAATCAGGTATTTGACAACTAAGCTAACCATTGTTTCCTTCTAAAATTTATGCACAGTGACCTGACTTAATTAAGAATTTGGAACATAGCACAGCTATGTTTACATTTAGCAGTAAGTTAATCTCTTCATTGGACCTTCTTCACTAACAGGAAAAAATAGCCCATAAAACAAGTCAAAATTTTTTTAAAAAAGAATCAGGGTCAGATACAAGTAAAAAACCAGACCATAAAAAATAGCAACTGATCATAATTAGATAAACTAATTTAGCTCTTTTTCTTCATCTTTTATCGAGTCACTTCCAGTTCAAGGCCCAATCTTGAAAACTAGAAGTAATTTATGATACCTACCCGCATCCCTCCCACATTTTATAATTGTAAAGCAGGGAGAAACTAAAACTAAATCGTATGCGCTGAATCATCCAAAATATAGAAAAATGAAAAGTTTATGATTTAGGCATGTTAGCAAGAGGAACAATGTAACATGAAAAAAAATTGGGAGTCAATCAAGTCATATAAAGCTTCACAACATCTTGGAAGGATCATACTGTCCATCCAGTTCAAACCAAAACAGGAATAAGAAGTCTAACACCGGATCTCACAAGAAGTTCACAGACAATCCAAATAGTTATAAATTTAACTCGTAATCAACAGTCAAACCCTGTGTCGTATCAATTCAACGCATTCTATCACTAACCATATCAATCAAAACCCCGACAAACATCATTCATACCTGTGCCTTCCACCAGCATTGTCTCTAAACCTGTCATCATGCATGTAGAATGCCCCGGCGGTCGGTACAGCATATGGTTCTACCACCTTCTTCTCTCCATCATGCTCATCACCATCCACATTGCTATCACCATTAACCTCAGTAACCTCCTCCTTCACTCCCTTCTCCTCCACCTTCTCCACATCACCCACCACTTTCCTAACCACAGCTGTCTCCACATCCGCCGCAACCACACTGTCCCCTCCCCTCCTATCGCCTCTTTCTTCGTACCCCGCCTCCTCTATTTCCTCTTCCACGTAATCCTCATCCTCGTCATAATCCTCCTCATCCAACTCATCCTCGTACTCCGCCGCAGCACCTTCCGATTCCCCTTCGGAATCGTCAATCCTTCGAACCGGCTTCTCCCTACGGCTCTCCCCTTCCTCCTCTTCGTCGTCACTCGCCACCCTCCTCCTCATCTTCAGCGACAACTTCGCTTCCTCCGGATCGCTCTCATACTCGACCTCCTCACCCTCCATCCCGTCTCTACTCATCAAAAAATCCAACAAATACACCGAAAAAGATCCAATTCCCGAAACCCTAAGCTGAGCAATCGCAACGAACGGCCAGAAAAATTACCTCTTCGGGAAGGAGACAGAAAATTTCGCGACAATCAGGGAAAAACAATCAAAAATCCATCGTAGTTTAGAATCGATTAGGTAGAATCTCGAGAAAAAATTGGGTTTGATTTTGTGTGGTTTTGAAGAGGAGTCAATTCCACAAATCGATTAGATTTGGTTCATATATATAGAGAGAGAATTACGTCGAAAGACGGATATGCACCTCCGAAAAAATGGACAGTGCAGGAGAAATAGTGTTGTCATACGATTCCTTAATGGGTGTTTTGGTAAAATACGCTTGACATACCACGGTTCGAAATCCTCGGTTACATGGTACAGAACCATCAGTTCAGGTTCGAAACTCTCGATCCTTAAATATAAACCACTGATTACGATTATGGTTTGATTGACATATTTTAAAAGAATTTTTTATTTCGAATTTATTTATTTTTAAGAATTTAAAATTCATTCAAATATTTAAAAATATTTAAATTAAATTTAATAATACAAAATAAAAAAGACTTTAACTTCAAATTTCGTAAACAAATCATAGAGTTCCATCTTGCTCAAACATTTGGATTCACGCATTGATATAGTCTTGACATCTTATTCTTTTGAGAGTCCTCTCATTACCTTCAGAATAACTCCTCCGTAGCTGTATACTTTTTCCAAGTTCATTGAGTTCTATTGCGATTCCATTGACTCCCTCATCAAAATCAGACATTGATTTTTCAGGCTTCATCTTGATATTGTTAAACTTCTGTATGGCCACAGGAAGTTTGTTTTATTTGGTATGTTCATTACTTTCGCACAACTGAATCAATTATTCCCAAATTTTTTTGACAGTCTTACACATTTTTATTTTTGCTAAATGTGTATTTGTCAAAAGTTTTGTACAAAATATCATTCGTCACATTATCATGATTAGATTTCTTCTTGTCATCATTCGTCCATTCACTGCTTTGTTTTCCCATTATTTGAGTAGCACCGTCAGTGATGACTATTGTTGTGTTGGCTTTCAATATCTTCATTGGTCCATCCGTAATAATGAACCACATATCATCATCTTGAGTAGCTAAATGAGATTGCATTCTTTTCTTCCGGTCATCAAAATATTCCTTAGTAAACAACAGAATTTTGCTAAATGAAGCCATTTGAAAATAAATGTTAAGAGTCAAGAATAAGCCAAGCTCTGTACCATTTAATAAGATCGGTTGTAGTGTTTAGAAAGAGGAGTTGAATAAACACTAAACACAATTTTGTTTATTTTGGTTAATTTAGCTAGGTTGGCAACTAAATTATATATTCTCGAATGTTAATGTCAGTTGAGTAACAGATAAGTGCGGAAAGAAGCAAAACTGACATATTAAAACAAATCACAAAATTGGCTTGGCTAAGTGAAGTGAATGGTAATCCGAAAGTGGAAAATTCGCAGGTATGTTTCTGGATGTTCAGAAACTCAAGATCCTACGTCACCTTTCTTTTTTTTGGATAGCTCACACTAGAAAACATTGGATAATAAAAGTATAATTTGCAAAATCTCAATTCAATTTGGACTTAAACACTGTCAAACTGAAACTCATTGTACACCTCAACTGATGATAGACAATATATTGACTGTTATTCAAATGAAATGAATTATAATATTGTTATATCCCAGCACTTAATGATATTCAATGATCAAATACAATTTTTTGTAAGATGTGCATGGCTGACTAAGTTTGGTTAAGATATTTGAAAGCTTGAATGCTCATATCTCTGTAAAAGTTGTAGTTCTTTACTAAACAGAATACCTTCCCTATATATGGATGTCTCAAAAAATTATCCGTTTGAAAAAGAAATGTCTGCTGGTTTGTCTTTTGTCCATGTCAACATGCTCCGACAATCGTACGCTATGCAATCAGTTTTGTAACACAATTTATTTAATCATCACTTTTGTCTTCTGATGTAAACTGATTCTGATGTAAACAGATTCCCTTGAATCTAAACAAGGAAAACTGATAGAATGATAATAGATATTTTAGGGTTCGCGTGTAGACCAATTTACGTAAAATCAATTTTGTCTTAATTATTTGTTAACATCAAAACATAAGAATTCTCGTTCCAACAAGCATGCTTATTTATTAAAGCTTTTTCTTGAACAACTAGAAGTATATGGACCTCTTAAAAGATTTTGAATGAGAAAACAATTCGTCTAGACTAGTAATGCAATCTAATCAATGCAAGCAATCCTGTAAAAAAAAGCAGCTAGATAATAATAGTAAAGGAGACAGAAATATTAAGTGTAAGCAAATGAGACAATATATTTATGAATGTTCGAAAATAATCAACTTTTACGTTACCCTTTCTTCCAGTTAGAAAAGTATCCACTAGAAGACTTTTATTTATACAACTCTTGTACAAACTAATTTCGATTAGGATTTATCACTGCCTAGATCGAAACTATTAGTGACAATTATATAATAGTGTAAACTCTAACTGTCTTCAGAACCCTTGGTTCAGACAGACACAAAATAAATCTTCCATGGTTAGCTTTGAATGACTAGATTTATTTTGATTGACTAAAGTTGTTGAGATAATACAAGTTGATCTTTTATGATCTGATATGAAGGTCAGGCGTGTCATGCATGTATGAGAAAATTGACATTGTACTGCTCGAGATCTTGTATATTGCAGATTGCAAAGGTTTCAGCCTTGTTTTTTTCAATCTTGAATCTCTTTATATATATATAATGAATCTTCTGAATGGTCAAAAAAAAAATTTCAACGATCATGTATACTAACTCCCGACAGGATGTCATTGTCAATCTCGCTTCGTAGTACATTACATTTAATTCTCATTTAATGTTCCTTTCTTTTTATGGCTTAGGCTACTTTAGCTTCTAAAACGTTGATTGACTCTTTGAAATATTAGAAAGAATTTATATCAATCAGGAATTGTTGAGTACAGTGCATGACTTGTCTAGAGTTCTTTGGTAATTATGATCCGTTAGGGTCAGTATGCGGCTCGACTACTTGAAGCGGTCCAGTTCGATTGCAACTTGAACTAGAATTATTTGAAGTACTCATTTCAGCATGAATGAAGTCTGGTTTGACTTTTTGGTGTTCAACTAGAAATCTTTAAATACATGTAAATAGCAGATAAACTATGAAACAACTCGAAATTGTTTTTTATCACGAAAACTTAGAACATTTTCAATCTAATAGTTTCTCCTTTTTTTGGTGATGACTAAATTAAACTGCTAGGCTAAGTACAACATATGCGTGTGAACAGTTCAATATCAAAAACACAATGAGAAAATAATGTTTTTAATTGAGTGAAAGAAATTACAATGTTACATCGATCAAAGATAAATGAGTAATTACAATCCTTAACCCGGCTCGCTCATTTTATTTTATTTTTATATTTTTTAAAACTAAGTTGTTTCGAAGTCTTAAAACACTTGGACTTCATGTAAGCAAGAAAACAAAGACTTATTTTAGTAACAAAGCCGTAGATTCAAGTTTGAAAAATGTGAGCCTAATTTTATCAAACACTTGCTATCACTCTGAGAAAGGTTACATGTTTTTTTTTAATTTATCGTGTATCATTGATGATGAAAATGATTTTCGAAAAAAATGTTTTCTTCTGATAATAGACGTGACAAATTTTTATTCCTTACGACTCGGGAACAATACAAGACGTATTAAACTCGGATTGAGAACATTTTGAACTACACTGGCATGTTGAATTTTACTGTGGATTTGTAAATGAGATGCTAAGATAGCAGTATTCTATGCTTGATGATGTAAATATTCATTTTGTGGGGTTTTATTTTGTTTCTATATTTTGATTTACCATACACAATCTTTCTCTCGATAGTGAAAGATATAGTGTGTCAATATTTGTTTATTTATTTAATTACTTTCACCCTCACGCCTATTTTACAGTGAACTGGACTGCCTAGTTTTTTATTACTAGAATCATCTGCAATACTTATATTGATAAAATACTATATAATGAAAATGAGTAGGTCTCTTGTGAAACAGTCTCACGAATCTTTATCTGTGAGAGGGTCAACTCTACCGATATTCACAATATATTCACAATAAAAAGTGATACTCTTAGCATAAAAAGTAATACACATACCGATATTCACAATAAAAAGTAATACTCTTGTATAAAAAGTAATATTTTTTCATGGATGACCCAAATAAGATATCCGTCTCACAAAATACGATCCTTGAGACCGTCTCACACAAGTTTTTGCCAATGAAAATTTAGTAAATAATTACAAAAAATTAAAATTAATAACTTTTTTTTCATAACTCGAAAAAATGTTTCTAAAGTATTCATCTAGTTAGATCAAGGGTTGAGCTAATTGATTAGAGATATTTCAATTTAATAAATATCATATAGATTTAAAGTTTCTTTGCCAATAAAAAAATATACCCCTTCCTCCCAAAGAAAGCTTAAGAAATATGTGAAATACACATTATTTTGCAAGTCATTTTGTGAAAACCACCTTTTATTGCCATTTTCTTCTCAAATGCCATCCCGGGAAACCAATAAATCAACCTATATCTCTAAGTTTGGTATGGGGGGCGGAGGAGGAGACAGAGGCACCCTTTGCAAGTGAAGTGGCGGAGGCGATGGAGATTTGCAGAGGGCGGCACAGCCTTTCAAACAATGATAATCCGGCGGCTGCTGAACGGCCTTGCATATCGCAGCACACTCGTTGTAGCATTTTAGGTAGAAGTTTGAGGCAACAACCGATGACACCACCACCATCATCAAAAGCATACCACTAAATATTTTTCTTTCCATTTTCTTTTGTTTTTTGGGGTATTTAGGAGGATTTGTTAATGAATTTTTATACGAAAAATGGCAACCATTTTATGTTTAAATGTATATTGACATGTTATATTTAGGAAGGGTGATTTAGTGGATTTTTGGAGATTTTTTACGATCTTAACATAATTAACACATTCAATTCTTATTAATTTATTAAACTTCTATACATTTAATTTATATATTATTTAGCAAATCATGCATTAGAGACTAACGTATATAATATGACCGCATTTATTTACATAATCACGTTAATAAGTATATGAGTCCTTGAATCGATGGCTCCAATTTTTATATTTAGTATGATTTGATTTTGGGGTGATTTTGTATTATGATAATTATTTTATAATTATTAATGCTCAACAAAAAGTGATTTTTTTTAAATAATCCGGATAAGTTAAGTAAATATCTTCCATGCAAGTATAATGGAGAAATAATTAAAAATTTTAAACTAGTAAACTCGTTATTTAATACAAATTTCTTGACCATATTAACACTTGCATTGCCAAGAAAATAAATCCATTATATCAGAGATCCTTCAGCAATAAGAAGAACATCAACGATCATATGTACCGCGTCTGACATAAAATGAGTTGACTTTTGTTTTCCTTTTCATAGAACGTCATAGTAAATGTACCAATAAAAGCATCCAAGTAAGAATAGTAACCAACGACTTCTGAAAAATTGATTGAGAGAGAAAGTTGCAACATATCATCTCTAAGTGTATTCATCATCCGTGCTTTGTAAGCACGAATTCTATCCATCTCACCATCATCAGTGCTTTGTGAGCACCGATTCTCCACGTCATCATCCGTGCTTACAAAACATGGATGCTCCATTCCACCGCACGGATTGTCCACTCGACGTCCATCCTTCATCCACACCTTATCTCCTTTACCCATCTCCTTCTTCTTCCTACACTCTATTTTCTCACTCACCTTCGAAAAAAATTTCAAAGAACTCTCAACTTCGTTGATCTGTATTTTGCGTCGGATATGCGCCGATTCTCACACTACCTGTGACCACCGCACAATCATGAAACGTCGTGCTTAGAGAGTTTTGAGATTGTTTCTTGCCTTAGATCAAAGTTTAGAGACTATTGTTAAGGTAAATTATTTTTTATCGCTTCCATTGAGTTTTGGGTTCATTTTTGTTTGATTTGTTATTAGTTGATGTTGTGTTTGAAGCTTGTTTTTGTTGCTCTCAACGAGATTCCGGAGATTAGATTCGATCGATGTTTCTAAATTTCGTATTTCATTTTTTGATTTAAATAATTATCCCCTGATTAAATATTCATGATTAAATTTTGTATGATTAAAAAAAATCATTAAATTAATGTTTATGTTATTTGTTTGATATGATTATTCCAAAATTTTGTTAAGGAATTATATAATTGGAAATTAGTCGGCTAATGTATGTGAGAATCGATCATTTATGATGATGGTTGATGGCTTGTAATTATTTAATATATGAGTTAAATGTTTTTTTCTTAAAAACAAACATTAATCATTATATTATTATTTTCAATTAGTTGTAACTAACTTTGACGACTTACTTCAGAATGACAGATAATCGAGGTCTAGAAGATCTCAATATTCTCTATTTACAAGCGACACATATGTCATCTGCAGTTTCTTCCGTAACCGTTGATGTTATTTTCAAAGTCAAGAGGTCGGACAATTTGATTTGGAAGTTATACACTAATAATTATCTACACAATCGTGTACTTGCATACTTGAATCATATGGGTTTTTATGGAGTTTTAGAATGTGGCTCACAAGTTTTTGATAATCATTTGACTACTGTTCTTGTTAAACGTTGGCGACACGAAACACACACATTTCATTTTACATGTGGTGAAGCAACTGTCACGTTACAAGATGTTTCAATCATTTGTGGTCTAACAATTGATGATGAAGCGGTCACTGGAATAGATGTGTCATATACAGTTGAGGAATGACAACACATATGTTTGGATTTGTTGGGATTTGTGCCACCATCCAAACATTTGAAATGTGGTCATATGTATATGACTGCACTACACGGTCATTGCATGGATGACCTTGTTAATGATAATAGTTCAGAAGTAGATGTTGTGAAACATACCCGTTGTGTAGAGTTAATGATTATTGGAGGAATATTGTTCCCTGACTATCAAGAAGGGTCTGCTAGGCTCATGTTTTTGCAACTGCTACGGAATGTAAAGTCTTATTGATGCAAACATGGTTGATCAAGCAACAAAGAAGGCATGGGAGTTGTTGGAGTTGCTCGAAGGACCAATAACGAGGGGCCGTAGCAAGAAGTTTAAAGAAGCACTTCAAGGATTCATGGTGAACTACCAAGGAAGTTCAATAAATGGAGTGTCTAAATTAGAGGAGCTTGAGGAACATGGACACAATGATGGAAGTGTTTGGAATGTAATTCAAGTGTAAAAGACCATGAGGACAGCAGCACGCGCGCCACCGCGCCAGAAGCGCGCTGCCGCGTGCACCGGGTAGAACATGGCGCGCCCCAGCGCGTAAACCTGTGCCACCGCGCGCACCTGGCTGGAATGTGCAGAACATGGCGCGCCACCGCGCGAGATCACGCGCTACCGCGCGCAGTTCCGTGTAAAACTGTGTTGCCAACTCTTTTGATGACTTTTTACACTACTTTTTCTTATTTTATTGAATATATATGCATTGTATCAATCAAGGAACGAGATATTCAGACTTTTAAACACATTATTGGAGATTTCTCACAATATTCAAGGCTATTTTAGCTTTGTTCTTCACAAAATCAAACATATCAAAGATTGCATCTTTGTGGCGTTTGTCGATTGTTTTCGTACGGATTGTCAAAACAAGTTCTTTGAAGGTTCGTATGAAATTTGATTGTTATTCTCGTTGATATTTGTTGCTAAGTGTTAATCGCTTAGAGGTGAATATCACAAATTGTTACTTGTTTCAAAAGATCGGGAAAACTTAATCGATCCTTATTCGTTATTGAATTGAGGGCGCGATTCTAATTAATCGTGTTTGTTTCTCATTCGTACGAGGATTCGTATCATTTGGTATCAGAGCTTCTGGTTCTGTTTGATTCAAGTAAGTTATCGTTTCTGTGAAAAACAAAAATTTGTATATAATTAAATATTGTAGGAAAATTTTAGAACAATATTTTATCATTAGAATAATATTTGTATATGGGAAATAGTTGTTGGAAAATCTTTTGTTAAGTCAATAATATTACACCAAAGCATGCAAATTTCGAAATTGGGAAGGAAAATTTTTGCAAGAATTGAGTATCATACAAATTAAAAGAATTGAGGTGGGATATTGCTAGGGAATCTCGAAAATTCCTCCTAGATTAATTGCCTAGTATGGGAATGGATAGATACTAGTGTACATGGAATTAAATCATCCAAGGTTGACCAAAATCCTTTTCACCTAGCAACCTAAATCTTGAACCAATGGAGAGCATGAGATCAAGGAATAAGTCTCACTAATTAAGCATCAAGAATCTCGAAATAATGGCAAGGAGATGAGAGCCAAAATTGAGAGATTTGAACCAAATTTAGGCATGATTGGGCTACCATATTGAGCCCCACCCTTCTCCCCTATAAATACCACATCAAAGCCTAGCATTCCCTACACTAAAAACTCGAAATTCCCTTGCTGAAATTCACGAAATTCAGAAGCCTCTCCATAGCCAAACTCTGCCCGAAATCCACTCAAAGTCGTCCAAGGAAAATCGCGCCGAAGTGCCGCCGAAGTGAGGATCAATGAGCGACCTATCTTCTAAGCCAATCATCCACGTTTTTAGCATCAAATATTCTGTAAGTGGGCTTAATTTTAAACTTTAAAATTTCGGATTCGGGTATGCATGTTTTCGATTTTTACAAGAAAAATAAATAGTCGAGTACAATCTCCTTTCTACTCTTTTCGTGTAATTGTCATACGATTTCAAAAGCACTGTGAGGAGTCGACTGTATACGGGAGGGAATCCCAACCACGACGTACCCTTATGCGGTGGGGGACATAACCGCTATACGGCCTCGCCCCCTTAGAGGAGTAAAAATTAGGGACTGACGTCAGTAAACCGTAGAAAGTAGATGAGTCGCAGTGCTGTGTCAAAGTTATGCATGTTTATGAAGTATGTATGCAAGTCATGTTTTATTCTCGAAATTTATGCACGTTGTCTTTATTGTGCTCGATTTTCTCCCATTTACTGAGTATTCCCAAATACTCACCCCCTTACAACCCTTCCCAGATAAGCCCGAAGAAGAACTCGAGGATGAGGAGTCCGAACAGTTCTGGGGATGGTGAACGTTCAAGGAATACAGTTTAAGTTATTTCTAAGTAGATTTACGTTTTCGCATTAAAACTATGTCTTCTTATTTATTTTGGGAATTGTAAAGACAATGGTTATTTAATTTAAGATTATGATATATAAACTGGTTCGGTTTATACTGTGCTACAAGAGGCTTGTTGTTGCGATTGTGTGATTGTTAAACAACGCCGGTGTCATTCCCGAGTTTCGGGGCGTGACATTTAAGTGGTATCAGAGCCGCCAGGTTCATAATCCGAGTGGAAAAAAAAAAACCCTTAAAATTTTCGGTGGAATTTTAACTCAAGGTCGATGCTACCCCCTCCGAAACGGCCCAACGAGCAAGGCTCACGACCCTAAAGTCGTGAGCACCAGGCTGAAATCGCGAAAATCCTTCGTTTAGGCCTCCGAAACGTCGTTTTTGCCGTTTTAGAAAATATTCGTAGACCCTATAACTTCTCGTAGAAAATTCCGAATTCGATTCCGTCAATTGTCCCGGAATCCTCTCGACATATTCTTCGAACCCATATGTCAAATTCCAAACTTTCCATTTTTGGAAAAAGAAAATATATATTTATTTAAATTTCATATATATTGCATATTCTCACTTGTTATATACTGTCTATTTCGAATTCTGAGCATTTCCATTCTTGATTTCAGGAAATGGCTCCAACTACTCCCATGCGACCCCGTACTCATGTCCAAGCTGCCCTTCGTTTGAAGGAGCTTGCCCTTCACTACCAGTCACGCCAGATTCGACGACTTAGAGCCTGATTAAGGGAGAGGAGGAGTGAGGTCGAAACCTTAACCGCTGAGAAAGAAGAGATTCAGGTCCGCCTTAATCAGTCTATCTATCAGGGGGAACTAGTTAGGGGAGATAACATGGATCTACGGGACGTCATAGAGCAATGCAAATATCAAAATGGAAAGCTACGAGAGGATGCGGAGCGCTGTCGCAAGGAACTTGAAGAGGAGAAACAGCAGAATGCCAAGGGTAAGAGGAGACTCGAAAATTTAAGTGAGGCGATAAGCTGCATTGCCAAAGTGAACCACCAGCTGACTCAACAGGGTGAAGCGCTGAGGAACAAGATCAAGGAGAATAAGAAGGGGTACGAACTACGCCATCAGAGTACCATAGATCTGTTGGACGAGGCAGAGGCAGATGTTCAGGGGTGGAAGACACAGGTGGCCCAGCTTAATGCAGAGAATGCCCAGCTTAATGCAGAGAATGCCCAGCTCACCCACATGGTGGAGCTACTGCAAGAGGAGGAGCCGGAAGAAGAGGAGCCGATAGAGATCGACGAGCCTATAGCTGCCATAGGAGATGGAGAGATAGATGATTAGAGTTCTTAGTTACCTTTTCTATTACTAGGAGTTTATCTTTCCATTGTTGCTATTTTATTTCAATCAGTATGATTTATTTCCATTCAGCACGCTTTGTTCATTTAGTTGTTTCCTTACATTCAAAGAATTAATAAAATTATGATTATTTATTAATCTCAGCTGTTCATGTATATTCAAGTTATGCTTACTTATTAACTTAAATTGTTCCAGCATAACTTATCTATTCAATCTTGTTATATATACAACAAATTCTTAGAAGCGTTTAACTTGTAGGAAATGGCCGGTAGACCACCAAGACAAAACCGCAACCCCCGTTATGCCAACAACAACAACAACAACAACAACAACACTAATGAAGAAGGCAACGGGCCTCCACCTCAGTTCAATCTCAATCAAGCGGACCTAATGGCCATAGCCACGATCGTGGCAACGACACTTCAGGGGTTAGTGAACCCCAATGCTAATCAGCAGCCCCCACCTCCACCACAGCATGGGGTCAAGTTTCATTACGAGTCACTGCGCAAGAACAGGTGCCCAACCTTCAGTGGCGCTGCCGACCCCGAAGTTAGCCAGAGTTGGCTAAAAAGCGTGGAAACTCAGTTAAGACTGTTGGAAGTCCCGGATGCACTAAAAGTGGACGTGATAGTGCCCTTCTTGGAAGATAAGGCAGCTAAATGGTGGGAAGCAGTCTCGCCAGCTATGACCCCTGCTGGACCAATCACATGGCGAATCTTCCAAGAAACATTTCTGAAACACTACTACCCGGCAGAAGTCAGACTACAAAAGCTAAGTGAGTTTGAAAATCTCAGGCAGGCCCCAGATATGTCAGTAGTGGAATATACGTCTCAGTTCAATGCCCTTGGATCATATGCTCCAGCGATTATGGTGGATGAAGTTCTGAAATTGCACCGCTTTAAGAAGGGGTTGAACAGCAGAATCCAATCAGCTCTAGCGGTCTACCAACCTGCCAACTTTTCAGATTTGATGGGTGCGGCTATCCGAGCCGAAACTGATATTCGTCGAAGAGAAGGGGAAAACAGGAACAAGCGACCCCCTGTCAACCCGCCTTCTCAGGGCAGACCAATGTTCAAGAGGCCCAATCAGTCGGGTGGACCTCCCTCAGGGAAATTCCCCGCCAATAACAATCAAGGACTCAAGCCATGCTCAACATGTGGCTTCAAGCACTCCGGGGAATGCCGAAGGGCCAGCGGTGTATGCTTTGGATGTGGGAAAGCGGGACACCGAATTGCAGAATGTCCTACCGCTGCCAACCGACCAGCAGGGCCAAACAGAGGAACTGGGCCAAATACGGGAGCAGGCCCTAGTAAACCAAAGGAGGACAAACCCAATGCTAGGATCTTTGCCATGACTCAGGAAGAGGCTGACGACGCAACTGAAGTCGTGTCAGGTACCATTTTAATTAAATCAGTACCTGCCTACGCATTATTTGACTGTGGTGCTACACATTCCTTTATGTCTAAGAGGTTTGCTAAGAAGTTAGGAAGTAAGCCTGATAAACTAACTGCACCTTTCCGAATAGCCACACCTACTAATAGAGCCGTTGAAACGAACGAGATTTATAGAGATTGTAGAATCAGTATTAATGATCAGACTTTTAGCGCCGATTTGATACATCTAATCATGGTCGATTTCGACGTAATCTTAGGAATGGATTGGTTAGCAAGAAACAGTGCAATAGTAGATTGTAAAGGGAAGAGAGTTAAACTCCTAACCGCAGAGCAGAAGGAAGTCGTGTTTCATGGTAAATCCAGGGAACGGAAGTTGCTACTTTCCGCATCTCAAACCTGGAAAGCCATGAAATCCGGGGAGGACATCTACCTAGCGCTGGTCAGGGAAGGAAAAGAAGAAGTCGAAATGAAACTGGAAGACATCCCGATAGTGAGAGAGTTCCCAGATGTTTTTCCTGAAGAGCTCTCAGGGACGGTCCCGGACCGTGAGATTGAGTTCGAAATCAACTTGGTTCCCGGTGCTGCACCAATCTCTAAAGCACCCTACAGAATGGCACTAGCCGAACTCAAGGAATTAAAAGAACAACTCCAAGAATTGATAGATAAAAGGCAGATTCGACCAAGTGTGTCCCCGTGGGGAGCTCCAGTACTCTTCGTAAAGAAAAAAGACGGTAGTATGAGATTATGCATCGACTACAGAGAATTAAACAAGATCACCATCAAGAACAGGTACCCTCTACCTCGGATAGACGATCTGTTTGATCAGCTTAAAGGAGCCGCCGTCTTTTCTAAACTGGATCTGAGGACAGGTTATCACCAGTTGAAGGTCAGGGCTGAAGATATCCCCAAGACAGCCTTTCGAACAAGGTATGGGCATTACGAATTCACAGTGATGCCTTTTGGTCTGACCAATGCACCGGCAGCATTCATGGACCTGATGAACAGAGTATTCAAGCCATTCCTGGATCAGTTCGTAGTGGTATTCATCGACGATATCCTCGTCTATTCTCCTGACGAGACGAGCCATGAGGAGCACCTTCACTTTGCACTACAGACCTTAAGAGAGAATAAGCTATACGCTAAGTTCAGCAAGTGTGAATTCTGGCTAAGGAGTGTGTCGTTTCTAGGACACGTGATTTCAAGAGAAGGAGTGTCAGTGGACCCAAGGAAAGTAGAGGCAATTACCGAGTGGCCGAGACCTAAGAACGCCACCGATATCAGAAGCTTTCTTGGATTGGCGGGTTACTACCGAAATTTTGTTGAAGGGTTCTCCTCGATAGCCGTGCCACTGACGAAGCTCACACAGAAGAATTCTAAATTCATCTGGGATGACGATTGTGAGAAGAGTTTCCAGACATTGAAGGAGAAACTCGCATCCACACCAGTGTTAATATTGCCTGCAAAAAATAAGGTTTTTACCATCTACAGTGACGCATCTAAGGAAGGTCTGGGATGCGTACTCATGCAGGAAGGAAGAATGATCGCCTACGCATCAAGGCAGTTGAAACCGCATGAGCAGAATTATCCTACTCATGACCTGGAACTAGCAGCGGTTGTCTTCGCCTTAAAGATTTGGAGGCACTATCTCTATGGTGCTAAATGCGAAATCTTCACAGACCATTAGAGCCTCAATTACTTGTTCACCTAAAAAGGAACTTAATATGAGGCAAAGGCGATGGATCGAACTTCTGAAAGATTATGACTTGACCATAAGCTACCATCCGGGTAAAGCGAACAAAGTGGCCGATGCGCTAAGTCGGAAGGGCCGTGGCAAGGTAACTCTAGCGTCCCTCTCTGCCCAGCCATGCCTACAGGAGACCGTCAAGTTAAACCAGGATCGAGACCCGGTACTGACTAAACTTAAGGAGCAGGTCAGAGAAGGGAAGTCTCAAGGTCATCAGATTGACGATAAGGGAATCTTGTGGATGAAAGGGAGACTGTGTGTGCCCGACAGTGATAACCTTCGCCAAGAGATAATGGCAGAGGCGCACAAGTCAAAATTCTCAGTCCACCCAGGCAGTACGAAAATGTACAGGGACCTCAAGAATAGTTTCTGGTGGAATGGCATGAAGAGAGATGTAGCTGAATTCGTCTCCAGATGTCAGGTATGCCAGCAGGTCAAAGCAGAACACCAGCGACCTGGGGGATTATTGCAACCTTTGGAAATTCCCGAATGAAAGTGGGAGCATATCTCCATGGATTTTGTGGTAGGATTGCCAAAGTCTAGGCAAAGCCACGACGGTATATGGGTGATCGTGGACAGACTCACAAAGACTGCACACTTCCTACCCGTCCGCATGAATTACAACCTCGACAAGTTGGCTTCACTGTACATGGACCACATCGTGAAACTGCATGGAGTGCCAGTTAGCATCTTATCTGACAGAGACCCGAGGTTCGTTTCGCGTTTTTGGAAGAGCTTTCAAGAGGCCATGGGAACGAAAGTGACCCTAAGTACGGCCTATCATCCTCAAACCGATGGGCAAACGGAGAGAACCATACAGACCTTAGAAGATATGCTGCGAGCGTGCGCTCTTGAATTCGGTAGCAACTGGAGCACTCATCTACCCTTAATTGAGTTTGCTTATAACAACAGCTATCACAGCAGCATCGGAATGGCCCCATACGAAGCCCTTTATGGAAGAAAATTTCGATCACCACTTTATTGGGATGAAGTCGGAGAGAAAGCCTTAGTGGGACCCGAGCTAGTGCAGATGATTGTGGACAAAGTTAAAATTGTCCGAGAGAAACTCAAGGCAGCTCAAGATCGACAGAAAAGTTGGGGAAATCTTAGGAGAAGGCCTATGGAGTTCCATGTGGGCGAGAAGGCTTATGTGAAAGTCTCGCCTATGAGAGGAGTTGTCCGATTCAATAAGGCCGGGAAATTGAACCCTCGATATGTTGGACCCTTTGAAATCTTAGAAAGAGTGGGCACGCTAGCATGTAGACTGGCATTACCACCAAGCATGTCAAGGATACACAACGTGTTCCATGTGTCCCAACTAAGGAAGTACATTCCAGACCCAAGTCACGTATTAGAAGTAGAACCGCTCTTGATCGAAGGGAACTTGGGAGAAGGACTGAAATACGAAGAAGTCCCTATTAGAATCGTGGACACCAAGGAACAAGTCCTCAGACGACGCATCATCCCCTACGTCAAGGTACAGTGGTCCAACCACACCGAGCGAGAAGCAACTTGGGAAGTTGAAGAGAAGGTGCGAAAGGAATATCCCTACCTATTTGGAGACCAAGCCAACTCCAGTTTCGAGGACGAAACTCCTCATAAGGAGGGAGGGATGTGAGAACCAAAAATTTGTATATAATTAAATATTGTAGGAAAATTTTAGAACAATATTTTATCATTAGAATAATATTTGTATATGGGAAATAGTTGTTGGAAAATCTTTTGTTAAGTCAATAATATTACACCAAAGCATGCAAATTTCGAAATTGGGAAGGAAAATTTTTGCAAGAATTGAGTATCATACAAATTAAAAGAATTGAGGTGGGATATTGCTAGGGAATCTCGAAAATTCCTCCTAGATTAATTGCCTAGTATGGGAATGGATAGATACTAGTGTACATGGAATTAAATCATCCAAGGTTGACCAAAATCCTTTTCACCTAGCAACCTAAATCTTGAACCAATGGAGAGCATGAGATCAAGGAATAAGTCTCACTAATTAAGCATCAAGAATCTCGAAATAATGGCAAGGAGATGAGAGCCAAAATTGAGAGATTTGAACCAAATTTAGGCATGATTGGGCTACCATATTGAGCCCCACCCTTCTCCCCTATAAATACCACATCAAAGCCTAGCATTCCCTACACTAAAAACTCGAAATTCCCTTGCTGAAATTCACGAAATTCAGCAGCCTCTCCATAGCCAAACTCTGCCCGAAATCCACTCAAAGTCGTCCAAGGAAAATCGCGCCGAAGTGCCGCCAAAGTGAGGATCAATGAGCGACCTATCTTCTAAGCCAATCATCCACGTTTTTAGCATCAAATATTCTGTAAGTGGGCTTAATTTTAAACTTTAAAATTTCGGATTCAGGTATGCATGTTTTCGATTTTTACAAGAAAAATAAATAGTCGAGTACAATCTCCTTTCTACTCTTTTCGTGTAATTGTCATACGATTTCAAAAGCACTGTGAGGAGTCGACTGTATACGGGAGGGAATCCCAACCACGACGTACCCTTACGCGGTGGGGGACATAACCGCTATACGGCCTCGCCCCCTTAGATGAGTAAAAATTAGGGACTGACGTCAGTAAATCGTAGAAAGTAGATGAGTCGCAGTGTTGTGTCAAAGTTATGCATTTTTATGAAGTATGTATGCAAGTCATGTTTTTATTCTCGAAATTTATGCATGTTGTCTTTATTGTGCTCGATTTTCTCCCATTTAATGAGTATTCCCAAATACTCACCCCCTTACAACCCTTCCCAGATAAGCCCGAAGAAGAACTCGAGGATGAGGAGTCCGAACAGTTCTGGGGATGGTGAACGTTCAAGGAATACAGTTTAAGTTATTTCTAAGTAGATTTACGTTTCCGCATTAAAACTATGTCGTCTTATTTATTTTGGGAATTGTAAAGACAATGGTTATTTAATTTAAGATTATGATATATAAACTGGTTCGGTTTATACTGTGCTACAAGAGGCTTGTTGTTGCGATTGTGTGATTGTTAAACAACGTCGGTGTCATTCCCGAGTTTCGGGGCGTGACAGTTTCTATTTTCAGATCTGTCTAAAAAAATAAAATAAAAAAAATTCATTCTGATCAGTGTTATCCTTTCGTTTCTATTTTCAGATCTTTCTAAAATTTAGTTCTGTTTTCAGATCAGTGTTATACTTTCATTTCTGATTTCAGATCCGTGTTATCCTTTGTTCTATTATCAGATCTGCGTTATTCTAGCGTTCTTGGTTTTGTGCAGTCCAAGTGAGACAGTTGCGAGTGTCCACGAGTTGAATCTTGTTAGTTTGATTTACAAAAAAATTGATCATACTTTTGAGAGAACTATCACATTCGAGTGAAAATATTTGAGTGAGAGCGTTATTTCTTTGGAGTGATCGTGAGAATTTGGGTGACGAATATCTTTTATTTCTACTAACATTTTCTTGCAGGTACAAAATCTGAAAGTAAAATGGAGAGGGAGGTAGGAGAGAGTTCGAACCATGGGTTGTCTAAGGTTCAAATGGAGACGTTATTTGGGCATTTCAGTAGGATGATGAGAACTGAGTTGGATCCTTTATATGAGAGGTTGGATAGGCTTGAGGTTAGTACTAGTGAAAATAAATCTAAGCCTAAAGGTTTGGGTAGAGGCGAAGAAGAAGAAGAAGAAGATGATGATTATGATTTGGGAGGAGAAGAGGAGAGTCAAAACAAGAACTGTGGTAGAAGCGGAAGATGTAGAGGATTTGGTAGGGGAAGAAGAGAAGCTGTACGGGGTAGGTACGATGATGGGAATAAGGAAGATAGTAACATAGGTAGTATTAAGATGAAAATTCCGTCGTTCCATGGTAAGTCAGACCCAGAGGCTTATCTAGAATGGGAAAAGCGAGTTGAATTTGTTTTTGACTGTCACCACTATTCTGAACTTAAAAAGGTTAGGTTGGCCGTGGTTGAGTTTGTTGATTATGCACTTATTTGGTGGGATCAATTATTGACCACTAAGAAAAGATGCAATGAGAGGCCTATAGAAACTTGGGCTGAGATGAAGAGAGTAATGAGGAAGAGGTTTGTACCGAATCACTATTATAGAGAAATGTTTAAGAGGTTACAAACTTTGAGACAGGGTGTGAAGAGTGTTGAGGACTACTATAAAGAGTTGGAAGTTGTCATGATTAGAGCAAACATAGAGGAGGATCGTGAGGCTACTATGGCTCGTTTCTTGTGTGGTTTAAACAGGGAGATTCAAGACCAAGTGGAGCTTAGACACTATTTGGATATAGATGAGATGGTGCAGATGGCGATAAAAGTGGAGCAACAACCCAAGAGAAGAGGAGTTGGTCGCACTAATCAAGTGGGGTATACATCAACACCTTGGCGTTCCAACGTTGTTAAATGAGAAGAAGGCAAGGTTGTGACCAAGTCCAAAGTTGACATTAAACAGGAGGCGCCTAAGCAGGTAGTGCAAGGTAAACCTGAAACTCCTATTAATCGTTCTAGAGATATCAAATGTTTTAAGTGTCAAGGAGTTGGACATATTGCTAGCCAATGTCCCAATAAAAGGGTGATGGTATTGAATACTTATGGGGAGTATGAATCTCATAGTGAGGGAGATGATGGAGAGGATGAAGATGAGATGCCTGCATTAGAGGATCCTGATGAGGGATATGAAGCAGTTGTGGGTGAGGCATTAGTGACTAGGTGTATCATGAGTGCCCAAGTCAAAGAAGAGGAGACGAATCAGCGGGAAAACTTGTTCCATACTAGATGTTTTGTCAGTGGAAAGGTTTGCAACATTATTATAGATGGAGGAAGTTGCATCAATGTGGCTAGTAGTGAGATGGTAGAAAAGTTGGGTATACCTACGTTAAAGCATCCTCAACCATATATGCATCAATGGTTGAATGATTGTGCGGAAGTGAAGGTGACAAAACAAGTGTTGGTTTCTTTTTCGATTGGGAATTATGTTGATGAAGTTTTGTGTGATGTGGTGCCAATGCATGTTTGTCATATTTTGTTAGAGAGACCATGTCAATATGATAGACAAGTAACACATGATGGGTTTAGGAATAGATATTCTTTTGTACTCAAGAAAGAACCCATTGTTTTACTTCCTTTGTTCCCAAAGCAAGTGTTGGAGGACCAATTGAAAAAAAGAAGAAAGAAGAGGCCGAAAAAAAGAGTGAGAACAAAAGTGAGATGGCCCTTGAAAGAAAAGATGAGATGGCTGAAAGAAAGAGAGATCAAAAAGGTGAGATAGCCATACACAACAAAAAATAGAGAAAAGAAATTGAGAGAAAAGATGCCAAAAAGAAAACATATATGACCCAAAAAGGTGAGTTGAAACATTTAATGCACACACATGAACCACTTGTGTTGATTCTTTACAAGGAGATTCTCCTTAACACAAGTGACATAGCCGGGTCCCTTCCGAGCATTGTTGTTTCACTTTTGCAGGAATTTGATGATATATTTCCGGAGGAGCTACCTCAAGGACTACCACCATTGAGGAGGATTGAGCACCAAATTGATTTGGTGCCCAGGAGTGCATTGCCAAATCGTCCAGCTTATAGGAGCAATCTGGAGGAGACTAAGGAACTTCAGCGGCAGGTAAATGAGTTGTTAGATAGGGGTTTTGTGCGTGAGTCCATGTCACCTTGTGTTGTACCTGTTTTACTAGTTCCTAAGAAAGATGGATCATGAAGTATGTGTGTAGATTGTAGAGCAATTAATAACATAACCATTAAGTATATGCATCCCATACCTAGACTAGATGATATGTTAGATGGATTGCATGGTGCTTGTATCTTTAGCGAAGTTGATTTGAAGAGTGGTTATCACCAAATTAGGATGAGGGAAGATGATGAGTGAAAAACTGCATTTAAAACCAAATATGGGTTATATGAGTGGATGGTCATGCCTTTTGGATTAACTAACTTTCCTAGCACCTTTATGAGGTTAATGAATCATGTTTTGCGTGCATACATAGGAAAGTTTGTTGTGGTTTATTTTGATGATATCCTAGTGTATAGCAAAAACTTGGATGAGCATGTTAACCACTTGAGACTTGTGCTAATCACACTAAGGGCTGAAAATTTGTATGCTAACTTAAAGAAATGTGATTTTTTTACAAGCAAGCTTGTCTTTCTTGGTTTTGTGGTAAGTTCACAGGGAATACAAGTGGATGAAGATAAGGTAAGTGCTATTCGAGATTGGCCAACTCCTGCTACTATTGGTCAAGTCCGAAGTTTTCATGGTCTTGCAAGCTTCTATAGGAGGTTTGTAAAGGATTTCAGCACACTGGCAGCACCGATGACAGCGGTGATTAAAAAGAATGTTCCATTCCATTGGGGCGAGGAGCAAGAGAAGTCATTTAATATTATTAAACAAAAATTAATTAATGCTCCTTTACTTGTTTTGCCGGATTTTTCTAATACTTTTGAAATTGAATGTGATGCTTCAGGTATAGGTATTGGTGGGGTTTTGATGCAAGGAGGACGACCAGTGGCGTACTTTAGTGAGAAACTCAATGGAGCAGCGTTGAACTATCCAACGTATGACAAAGAGTTGTACGCGCTTGTGAGGACTTTGGATATGTGGCAACACTACTTGAGGCCTAAGGAGTTTGTGATCCATACGGATCATAAGTCTCTAAAGTACCTTAGGGGACAACAGAAACTGAACAAGCGGCATGCCAAGTGGGTGGCGTTCATAGGAACATTCCCCTACATAATCAAGTACAAACAAGGTAAGAAAAATGTAGTGGCCGACGCACTATCACGGAGGTACGTACTAATCTCTACCTTGGAGTCGAAAATTTTGGGGTTTGAGCATGTGAAAGAGTTGTATTTTTTGGATGAGGATCTTAAGGAGATATTTGAAAAATGCATGCATAGTCCACATGATAAATTTTATTTGGATAATGGGTTTTTATTTAGAGAAGATTGATTGTGCATTCCTAAGTCATCAATTCGTGAATTACTTGTGAGGGAGGCACATGGAGGTGGTTTGATGGGGCACTTTGGTGTGGCTAAAACTTTGAGTTCTTTGCATGAACATTTTTATTGGCCACATATGAAACGTGATGTTGAACGTGTTTGTGAAAAGTGCATAACTTGTAGACAAGCTAAGTCGAAAACACAACCACATGGATTGTATACACCACTTCCTGTTCCTAGTGAACCTTGGGTTGATATTTCTATGGATTTTGTTTTGGGGTTGCCTAGGACTAAGAAGGGGAGGGATTCAATATTTTTTGTTGTTGATAGATTCTCTAAGATGGCACATTTCATTGTTTGTCATAAAATCGATGATGCATCAAACATTGCGGATTTGTTCTTTAAGGAAGTCGTTAGGTTGCATGGTATGCCTAGAACTATTGTATCTGACCGTGATGCATTCTACTACGAATTATTCACCATTTGAGATTGTTTATGGTTTTAACCCTTTAACTCCTTTGGATTTGATGTCTTTGCCTGTGAGTGAAAGTTGAACATGGATGGTAAGAAAAAGGCTGAATTTGTTAGAAGTTTGCATGAGAAGGTCAAGGCTAACATCGAGAAGAAGAATTCACAATACACGAAGCAAGCCAACAAGGGGAGGAAGAAGATGGTTTTTGAAAAGGGAGATTGGGTGTGGTTGCACTTAAGGAAGGAAAGATTTCCAGAAAAGCGACGTTCGAAGCTCCTACCCTAGGGGTGATGGACCATTTCAAGTGCTTGAAAAGATTAACGACAATGCCTACATACTAGATTTACCAGGTGAGTACAATGTCAGTTCCACTTTTAATGTTAGTGATCTTTCGTTGTTTGATGTAGGAGATGGTCAAGATTTGAGGACAAATCCTTTTCAAGAAGGGGAGGATGATGCAAACATGGTCGGTCAAGCACCAAAGAAGGCATGGAAGTCGTTGGAGTTGCCCGGAGGACCTATAACGAGGGGCCGTAGCAAGAAGTTTAAAGAAGCACTTCAAGGATTCATGGTAAACTACCAAGGAAGTTCAATAAATGAGGTGTCTAAATTAGAGGAGCTTGAGGAACATGGACACAATGATGGAAGTGTTTGGAATGTAATTCAAGTGCTAAAAGACCATGAGGACAGCAGCACGTGCGCCCCCGCGCCAGAAGCGGTGCAGCCGCGCGCGCATGCGCGCATGAACCGGCGCCGCCGCGCGCCATCGCTCGTGTTTCGGCGCTGCCGCGCGCACCGGGCAGAACATGGCGCGCCCCAACGCGTAAACCTGCGCCACCGCGCGCACCCGATTGGAATGTGCAGAACATGGCGCGCCACCGCGCGAGATCACGCGCTACCGCGCGCAGTTCCGTGTAAAACTTTGTTGCCAACTCTTTTGATGACTTTTTACACTACTTTTTCTTATTTTATTGAATATATATGCATTGTATCAATCAAGGAACGAGATTTTCAGACTTTTAAACACATTATTGGAGATTTCTCTCAATATTCAAGGCTATTTTAGCTTTGTTCTTCACAAAATCAAACTTATCAAAGATTGCATCTTTGTGGCGTTTGTCGATTGTTTTCGCACGGATTGTCAAAACAAGTTCTTTGAAGGTTCGTATGAAATTCGATTGTTATTCTCGTTGATATTTGTTGCTAAGTGTTAATCGCTTAGAGGTGAATATCACAAATCGTTACTTGTTTCAAAAGATCGGGAAAACTTAATCGATCCTTGTTCGTTATTGAATTGAGGGCGCGATTCTAATTAATCGTGTTTGCTTCTCATTCGTACGAGGATTCATATCACTTATAGTTGAGGTAGTGCAGTTTTATCATTTCTATACCGTGAGCTGTGTAACGCAACACGTATAGAAAATACTATAGTGGCTGGACAATTATATATCATGCAGGTATAAATAATGTATTATGATTATTTAACAAATTTTTTTGTTACTTTTGTTTAACTATTTTTATTATTATAAGCAGATATGGGCATGGAGCAGGATTAAATGTGTTAACCTCGACCGAGATGTGTTAACATTAGTTGTACCTCTCATTGATCCAGATGTTATTATTCCAGTTTCTCCATATGGTGCACGGTAATATTTGAAATTTATTGTCGTAATATCATGTATATTTTCTTATAAAATATTTGAAATTTATTGTCGTAATATCATGTATATATCTCATAATTTTTTGATAAATTGTAGGTGAAGAATTGGATTTAGTTACACACATTCGCCCACACATACTGTAAGAATTATAAAGGATTCTCTAGATCGTATGAATAATAATGAGGTATTATTGAATGTTTAGTATTTTATTCTGATTAAATGAATTTTAAAATTTATTATGATTAAATAAAATTTAAATTATAACCTTTATATTTTTTACAGTTTAATTGGATCATTTACAAGAAGAATGATATAGATATAAAGACGATTATTGATTCATACGACAACAAAATATGGCAATGTGTTTGTGACCTTATTTGCTTTGACATAGTGGAGATGCATCGTCCTAATCGCGTGATGCGACAATTCAAAAAGACGACAATCTATTCTAGGGTCTGCTCTCGACAACGATGATCTTCATAATATCACGAGAACAAGTCATCGAAACACAAACTGGAGACAATATCATAAAAATTCAATTAATACGTGGAATAGTAGGTTGAGATATGTTGCTAAAGAGGGACGACACGGGAGAACGATGCAAACTGACGAAGATTATTTTCAATGGTATAATCGAATAATTGTACGCACAATATCACCTACAGTTAATGTTGTTGGTTTTCAACAATATCCATACAATACTTTTGTCGGCAAATTAATGTCCAACAAAATTTCAGTACACCTTCTCTTTTTTCGCATCAATCATCATTCGAGTGGAGAAGTGACATGGTTAGGCAATCAAGTGAGTTTGCCACTGCTGTTCTGTTAACTGAGTTGAATATTGCAGGACACTCTACTACTCCACCTGGTTTTTTCAGTGATTCAGGGATTTCTGACTTACATTCGTTTGGTCCCCAGGACTATCAAACTCCATTTTGGTCAAACATACAAAGTTTCACAAATCTACTTAATATTGGTCATCAACATCTTGTCCATGATATGCGACCAGAGAAGAATGTTATTTCACCTATCAATTTTCCAAGTTACGTCCAATGAGGAAAATCATTAATATGTTTGATTGCGTAGAGGGACGAGAAGATGCAATCCACCCGATTGTGGAACCGGGAGTCATTTGTATCATTGTAATTTTGATGATGATTCTTCTACTTGATTGAATCTATATCATTTGTATTGTTATACCATTTGCATTGTTGCATCGTTTATATTGTATTAGTTCTACAAGTTGTTTTAATAGATTGAGATAAAGTACAATATGTATAATTTAGGATTTTTGATAAGTGCAAGAATTGCACTTAATAGATTGAGATAAAGTACAATATGTTTTGTTTGACATCAAAAGAGGTATTCGAGTAGGGCATGACCACGCCTTAGCCGAATACATCTGCTGCATTTTGGCCCCTTTTTTGTTTTTTTTTTTAATTTTTTTCAATTTTTTTTAAAAAATAACAGAGGATGTGATCACTCCTTGTCAAAAAACATCTACTGTTGGGGCTACAGAGGAAGTGTACGAACAATGCGTGATTATGCCTTGTCAAAAGACTTCATCTGTGTTTAGGACCCCCATTTTTTTTAAAACCAGAAGTGGTTTCCTTATAAGGCGTGATCACGCATTTTCAAAAGACATCTACTATTGGGGCTACATAGGAAGTGTACGAACAAGGCGCGAGCACGCCTTGTTAAAAGACTTCATCTGCGTTTAGGACCTCCATTTTTTTAACCAGAAGTTGTTTCCTTATAAGGCGTGATTACTGATAAGTGCAAGAATTGCACTTAATTTATATGTTAATCCATTTGAATTATATTAGTTTCGAATAGAATTACATTGATATTCGTTGTTTTTGTGTCGTGCAGGAGGGAAGCAACCATTGGTTGACTGATGACAATTAGGGGCTATTTTGGATGTTGAATTATTGAGAAGATGGCGCCGTTCGCCGCAGCACCAAGGAACAGCGCTGCAGCGCCAGAATTGCAAAGAACAAGCGCCTAGGCGCCATGAACTAGCGCCTCGGTGCTACGAGGCTGAGCAATGGGCAGTGCCGCAACGCTAGACCACTGAGCACCAAGCGCCTAGGCGCTACCTAAGCAGCTCCATGGCGCTACACCCTCGAGGAACGGGCGCCTTGGGCGGTGCCACGACGCTAGTGGCGGCGAGAAACACACAACTGGGCCTAGGTAAGAACATCGTTTGCATTTATCATTTAAATTTAGATTTTTATTAGGAATGTTTGAATCGACGGTTGAATGATATTATTTATTTGTCACTTGGGAAAGGGGAAATAAAATAATTAAGTGTTCTTGGCCATTAAATAATTTGAATTAATGAGTATAAATACAACGGGGAATAATTATCGTGGAAACTTAGTGAACTCTCTATAAGGTGATTTACTTACACCTTGTTCGTTGTTGTCTCTCTCTAACTACCGGTCTATGCATATAATTTCTCAATCGAGTTGTTCTATCCCTACCAACTCTTCTTCTTTCACGTTTAACCGGGTTGTGGTGCAACTCGAACGTTGGAGGATCCCAGTATCGCTCATCTGCAAGAGGTTGAAATCTAACCTCGTACATTGCTAAGTACTCATATATGTTATACCATAGCTGCACAAGTGTCGTGAGATCTAACGAGTGCCACTTAGCGGTGCAAATAGCATGGGAACATGAGATACCAAAAATCGTCCATTTACCACATGAACAATCACTTGTTGATAACTTGACCACCTGCATATGTTCGCCACGACTTGGTCTTCCTACAGTTGCAATCGAAGCATTTTGCAAACGTACATCATATTTGGCAACACGATGTTCACTATATTTTCTCGTCCATTTCTCATACTTCCGACATGCATAATCTGACCACAGCTGATTTTCCTGAACCTTACGACCACCTCTTGTCACACGTTCAATGAAATATTGTACGCACCTCAGAAATGTCAAGTGTACTATCGCAGATATAGGAAGTCTACGAGCATCCTTAACACACTATTTAAACACTTCGACATATTGGTTTTCATCACCACACGATGCCAACCACCGTCATGAGCCAAACTCCATTTTTCTTTCGCAATTCCGACCAAATATATGTGCCCCAAAATGTTTTTTTTCTTGATTGCCTCCATTGTAGCTTCAAACTTGCAAATTTGATTTTGTGTGCATGTCTCCCAGCATAAATATTTCAAATGCACGTCTTTGAATTTAGCATTAAAATTTGAACACACATGTCTCAAAAAAAAATGATGCACACAATAAGGAGGTTGAAAATAGGGTAGATCTTCAGTTGCTCGCACAATTCGCTTATGCCTATCAGAAATTAGAAACACACCATTTTCACCACAAACGACATGTCGTCCTAGATTCTCCAAAAATCATTTCCAAGAATCTGATGTTTCTTCATCCACAATAGCAAATGGTAGCGGTAGAACCTGATTGTTTGCACCCACAGTGATAGCAATCAACATTTTGTTCTTGTATTTGGTATACAAGTATGTACCATCGCACTAATAACTTTTCGACAATGCCAAAACCCATCAATACACGGCATTAATACCTAGAAAACATAGTTCAGTGTCTTAATCCTTTCAATGTTGGATCTGAGATGTTTCCACTCCACAGCTGTTCCCAGATTATATTTGGACAGAGCATGCATATATTTTGGAAGTAATTGAACGGAGCTTTCCCATGTACCATAAACAATTTCCATAGCATGTTTCAAACTTCGTCATGCCTTCGTGTACGAGATTTGATATCCATATTTATCTTTCACATTTTCAATGATATACTTAATCTCGTACGAAAGATCACAACGAACAACTCCCAATAGCGTATGTTCCACCATATCACTGTTCAAGTTTTGATGGTCTATACCCACATTGGTAGATATACATGTGTGAGGCCTGCCATGTTTTGTTATTTTCCAATAACCAGTTTTGGCTTTTAAAGAAGAGCGTAGTCCCCATCGACAAATGATCGTAGAAGAATTATTTCGGCAACGTAATTTTCACAAACTGCGTGTGCTATCCACGACACAGTACTCACGCATGACAACTCTAACGAATAATCCTTCACAGATGCAATGAGATCATTATTTTATTTAAATAACATATTTACGCATAATTTATCTCTACCGGATTATAATAGCTTGTTTGCATTTCAGAAGGTACACTGACAGAATCAGGAGGCTCTTCCCCAAAAACTTTGTTGAAAAATGATGGCATTTCAGAAGTGTTAGAAAGAAATGGTATGGTTTGCCTCTATAACGTCTCACGAGGTGGTTTCAAAGATGATGTCCTCTCATCAGGATTTGAATATGTATTCACATCTTCATCATCATTCACTTCTTCTTCTTCAAACTCGCTATATGACATATCGTGTTCAGTATCACTTCTAGAAATATCATCATTAGTGGCCAGATCCGGACAACGAGCCCTCGTATCTAATGTTGTAGTTGGCCAATATGGAGCATGATTTTGTTCCGACGAGACATTGATATATTGATTCCACGACCCACTTACATTATCGAAATTATATTGTTGAGTCCTTCAGTGACATGTGGCACATAAGATTCTAGATCCTGAAAACCACCATATGTAGAAGTATCGGGTTAGTTATTGAGCCTTGAATCGGATGTATGTGGAACGTAGGATTCAGGTTCATCAAAACCAATATGATTATCAATTGAATTTTCTTCCACATATAAATGCAACATATGCATATTGTCACATTGCATTATAAACTCTAAATCATCATCATCATCGAGATTGACTTGAATTTCATGCCAAGATGATCTATCCATGAATGAATATTTGGTTGACAACTTCAGAGTAAAATTCATTGGATCGATTCCTAACATTTTATGCACAACTTCAATCAACTCCAACAAATTAATAGATTGTAATACTCGTATCGGTCTAATACATGGAATACTATATTCGACCGATCCGTTATCGATAACTACATGACCACCAAAATATAAGAGTACATCGATATTAGACATTTGCCGAAGAAATTTGAGAGAAAATTTAAGCAGAATGCTCGAAGAAGATATCTTTCAGGAAAATAAATTTACAACTCATTGAAAAACTATCAGTGTTCACAATATTTTATAGATTTTAATACGCGTCTATAAAATTAAAAATATATTGTATAATTTTCACCAATTGATCCGACATATTTCAGAAATCACAAGAAAAATTTGACAAAGGATTCAATTATTCAAGAAAAAGAACAAAATGAACGTACTTCGATATCAATTTGTGTTATTATTGAATGCAAAAGAACAAGAAAAATTAATTGAGTTGGCAATTAAGAATAGATTTGCTGAGATGGTGAAGCATCCGTGCTTACGAAACATGGATTTGCTCAGGTGGCGGAGAATCTGTGCTTCGTAAGCACATATTTGATGAGCTGTTGGCCGCCACGTATCAGCATCTGTTCTTTCCGATAACGTTTTAACGTAATTTTTATATTTGTTTTATTTTAAAGTATTTTTGAAATATTTTTTTATTTTTAAATTAATAATAAAAAAACCTTGTTTTATATTTTGATGGGATTATATTAGAGCTAGTTTCGAGGGGGTGAATAAACTCTTTTAAAAATTTCTGAACTTTGAATTATTCTTAACAATTTTTAGACTGCTTAGAAATCTTCTTGAATTGCTAGGTTTGCAAGACCAATGAAAAGTCGGAAATGGTTCGTTTTGAATAGTGATGAACTATATAATGCAATCGGTAATTGACAAGAAACAACTTTAAAATAATATGCAAAAATGTAAGGTGCCTAATGAAATGAGACATATTTTTATAGATATTCAGATATAACACTTATATGTCACCTTTTCTTTCACTTACGAAAGATTCCACTAAAAGATTTTGGATTACTACGTTTTATAATAACAAACTTCAACTAAAACTTATAATTACTTAAGCTGAAACTCCTAGTGATTATTTTACAATATCTAGATTTTTGAGAACCATCAGTTCACCAGAAAACAATACAAGATAACCCAACGGCCAGCTTGACGACTTGAGTTGGTAAGTAACACAGATTGATCCTTAATGATATGATATATTCTAATAAATAAGAGTGTGTTAAGTGAGCCATTTGAAATTGAAAGATTGAGTGTGCTCGATTTTCTTGGAAATATGCAGGATTTGAGAAAATTTCAAAAATATTTATGAATCTTTTTCTTCTCTTTGAAAATTTGCATATATAGCTGAAAATCTTCAACGGTCGGTTTTATTTTCAACGATCATCTGTACTGTTACCCGACAAAATGGGCACGTTGCTTTCATTTTTCGTAGCTATCGTTAAATGTTCATTTAATATTCCTTGTGCTTTTGCGACTTTAGGCTTCTAGCCTTTCAAAATTCTGACAGACTATGGACGAAATAGACAATTTTATTTCATTTGGAAGTAAGAAGGATATTGTGCAATCATTCTAAATACAGTAGTTGTTGAACGGCTTAACTAGCAGTATCTTTTTTGAAAATACTCGTATGATCGGTTGCAGTGCAGTTCGAATTTCAACGATTTCAACATGTGTATTGCAAAGAGGACTTTGATCCGGTCAAATTTGACAGACGATATCTTGCAACCAGAGTAAAGATAATATGCGGCTGGACATTCTTGAAAAAATGACTTGGACTTCTGATGTTTTATCTGAACGGCTGAAATGATCCAATGGTCCGAAAAACCTGAAATTACAACTAAAAAGTAGATGGTTCTGAAACAGTTAAATGTTATTTGTATCATGAATTTTGACATCATGGTCACAAAGATCTTCTAAACTTTTATGCAATTATATATATTATGTATTTCTGAATAACTGTGACCATGTATCCCACTATTTATTAGATGTTTTATAAGTATCATCGAAAGAGTTTGAAGCCAAGTTGAACAACTGCGTATAAATATATTTCTTTAAGATCGATATGCTTATTGTTTTAAGATTAAGCCAAGTTGAACAACTGCGTGAATTTGTGCTGCAAAGATGCGTCAAGAAGAAGTTTTCCTTGTTTTTATGAAAAAGCTTATCAAATACCATTTGGGTGTGTGTCATCCTCCTACTTGTGTAATAAATAATTTATATGCATAATAATCACTCGAGAAATTTTTTTTAAGAAAAAAGAATTATACTTTAAAAGTACCTGCAAATAGAATTTTACAATTTTTTTATTTTAGCGGATATGTAAAAGCAAGAATTAGTGGAACTGTAGATTGTGTAGTAAACATTCATGTCTCCAGAATCACACGAACATGACTTAAAATAAGTAAATTATTATGCCGAAATGTTAAGGTCTACACAGGATAAACAAAAACAAAAAGGATAGGAGACAAACTTCTTGTCAGTTGCTCCAACTACAGAGACTTGTCTTAGTTTCCTCGACTTGTTTGGAAGAGAAATAAATCACAGAAACATACCCGTTGCCAAATACACATTCCTCTGAGATTGTGTACATGCCATTGTTACTCATCCAATGCCTTGGGAGAATTTTCCGGGGTTTTTAGAACAACCGATGTCGTATCTTTATGCAATGTAACAGCTGTTCGGAAGTTTTCAACTGTGGAAGAATCCTTAAACTTCAAGGCAATTGTAGAAAAACCGTCTTTGGATTCAGAAGCACTATTCAAACAGGCAAAAGTGACGCCTCTCTTCTCCATATCTGTCAGCTTCAAGTCTGGATAAAGACTGGCGTTCAAGATCAGTCGATAGTTCCCCTTAGCCCTCATGATGAGTCTGGCTTTACCTGTTCCTGATGTGGAAACATTGACCTTGATTTCTCCTTTGCCACGCTCTTTCCATGTTGCAGCGACAAACTCAAACAGCACGGAATCAGCTGTGAAAACGGCCTCCTCGTTATCTTCTCCCGTTTCAACAGTAACCTCCTGCCTGGCAGGAAATTTGCTGTTTTCGCAGTTACCAGCAGAATTTGCCGCCGGAGTACCAAACATCGAAGAATTTCCATTGTTAGAAAGACCAAAACTGAATGAAGGTTGGTCGTTCTTCAGGCCAAAAAGGGAACCACTGGAACCTGGAGGAGTCCCATCTTTAGGAACTGATCCAAATGAGAACAAAGTATTAGAAAACCCTGTCCCCGCAAGTCCAGAGAAGGCATTTTGTGCACTCGATAGTGGTTTAAATGAGCTAAAAGAGGGAGTTTCTACAGTCTTTCCAGCAGTTTCCTTCACACTATCTTCCTTGGCATTTCTATTGTCTTCTGCATCCGTCCTGGCATCATTCTCACTAATATCAGATTCTCCGGCGGTTTTGGCACCATCCTCAAAAGTTTCATTTACTGCCACCTTATCTACCCTAGCCTTTGCTCTATTTTGCTCACAGACATCATTGGTGTTATCCTTCTCAATATTTGGTTCAGTTTTTGACTCTCTAAACTTGCTTTCAGATTGCTTAGCATTGTTATTGATGTCAGGTTTCTCCTTCTCTGCAGTAGACTCGTCCTTTGACTTAACAACTTCATTTTCAAATTCGCTACCAGTTTCATCATTTTGCACTGTTTCCTTTCTTGTAACACTTTGTTCCGCCTCCACTGCATGATCAGAAATAGCTGGAGGCACCCCAATCGGATTGCAGCAAATGGGTTAGTACTATGAGCAGGGGTTGGGGCAGGGGCAGATGTGGTTGATGACGTTTGCTGGCGACGGACTTTAACAATCCTTCTAGTGGCAAGAACCTCATTGCTTGCCCTTCTAAAAGTTCCATTCTCTGGTTCAGATGTTTCATCATCGTCAAGGCCAGGATTATCTCGAGATAACTGTGCTCCAGCAGCCCTCTTTTTCGAAGGCTGAAAGTTGTTTTCTTTATCCTCCATGGCAGCTTCAAGTAAGCAACCTCAGCACACGGGAAAATTTTCCGCTGCATCAAACCACAACAAAACTCATTGAAACTTGGATCATAGAACAAAAATAGCTTGGAACTAGATAATAATTAGTCTAACCCACTCAACTTGGCAAAGATCCGAGGATAAAGAAAAGTGAATGTTCTCCACTAATTTTTGTTTTAAAATTTTATAGGCTCCCTCACATTACCAAGAGATCAAAAGGAGAAATGGTTCTAGAAATGAAAGAGAAAAAATAAACAAGTATTCAACTCCTACACTACAAAAGGAAAATCCATTGTGAAGTAACGAACAAAAATATAATTAAACTTGTACTGCTACTGCATCCAAAATGGCAACCAAATTCGGAAAGCCAGAAGGTCAATAAAAAAGAGACAAAACTGACAACTAAATCCCTACTCTCGTAAGATAAAATAAAACAGTTGACTATGATAAAAGATACAGCAAAAAAAGGTTACCAATCAATTGATGCAAAAAAAACCCATAAACATATATTCAAAATGAGCTCAAAGTTCTAATGTATACAGTAACAGCTGAAAATAAAACCATTACCCAATAAAAGGTAAAGTTAACCTTTCAATATAGGACAATGAACTTTTATCGAATGCCTATATAAATATGTTAAAAAAATACTCATCCCAACATTACATCACGAGACTTTCAAAAGGTAAAACACATTCCTACGCACTAGTATAAATAACGAATTTGTATTCGAGTTTCACGAGATAACATAACAGCCCTCGCCAACAATACATTCCCTTAGCTTAAATTTCTAAACACATATTCGAAACGAACAAATAGCACACACTTGGCAAGAACAATTTTCCTTTAGCTGAGGATGGTCATCTTTAATCTCGCAACTAAAAAATGATTAAAAAATAATAATAATAATAATGAAACGGAATGATAAACACTTCATTCTTAGCTCAGCTTTCACATGCATTCAAAATGAGCTCGACCAAAAGCCTACTTTTCTCCATCGATATCCCAGCCAAATACGAGTTAAGAGTATATAAAAATTATTGATTTTCAATCCAATAAAAAAAATAATGACTTGAACATCACCTCTACCAATGCACAATATTTCCCAAGCATATACAATACTGCACGAGTATACATGAAAACAGCGAGCGCGAAAGAGAGATCAGAAAATAGAAGTACCCAACATAATTTGAAGAGTTTGCGTTGGGTTTTGCTCGAATTTGAAGCTTTAAATGTCAAAAAATACGAATGCGTATATATCTGTATGCTACGTTCAGATCGACAAAACCCTAAAGAGAAACGAAATGAAAAAGGGGCAATTTTTCTTCTCCCTCTGTAATATTATAATATCAATGTTCGCGAACTATCGAATAATATAATTAGGACTCGAGTTTGGCTCAAAAAAATTCAAATAATATATAGATTATCCATAAACAGATTAAAACATAATAATTTATAAAATTTTAATTTTTTATAGAAGAAAATATGAAATAAAATAAAAATATATAATTAATTAATATATCATCTGCCGCACTAAACGGTGTTTACACATGTAGCAGCTAATGATCTTAAATATTTATAGCAAAAAAATAAAAAACAAAGATGAATGTACTCCGTGGCAGAAAAGCTAATTATTACAGTTTAAAAGCCAAACTGCAAAGAACGACCTTTTCACGAATAATGAAATGCTGGTTGCACAAGAAATACAGACAAGGCACGGGTATCCTTCTGGCCAGACTCGACTTGGCTAAAAATTTCAAAGATTACACCGAAAAAAGTTGGTAGGCAAGTTTCACAATTAAAGGCGACGAAGGACGAAGGAGAACATGGACCTTGCATTTGATGCATAGTCGATTATAATTCTTCTTCTTGTGGTGTAGCCTTTCTCCTTCGGGTAACTTTACTCTTGGGAGCAGCGGTCGCGCCTCCCACTTCAACTTTACGATGGTGCTGATTATTCACCTCAGCATTGGTTGAGTTTATTTGGCTCCTTAGCCGTAGAATTTCGCCTTTGGCAGATGCCAATTCCTCTTCTAGTTTATTTCTCCTCTTTTCCAAACTCTCTCTCTCTTTTCCAAGCTTCATCACCATGTTATGGGCGTCTTCCAAGTTTTCCCGAGCTTCTAGAGAAGCCTGTTTTTGCTCTTCAAGGGACCTGCAGACTGCATCTTTTTCATCTTCCAAACTCGAAACTCTTGAATTTGCCAACTCAAGATCCTTAGAAAGAGTTGATTCATTCCTATTCATCTCCTCAAGTGTTTTAGTAACCTCCTCTAAATCAGTCTCAAGAATTTTTCGCAATTCTTTGCTTCTAGAAATTTCAGTCTGCAGAACCTTTAACTCTTTGTTTAAAGAAGATACTAGTTTCCTTTCTTTCTCTAGATCCGCAGCTGCAGTTTCTGCTTTCTTGTCAGAATCAGCAAGTTCTTTTTCTAAGTTAGCACACTCGCGCTCCGAAGCAGCCAATTCTTGGGACACAATTTGCAGTTTTTCAGTATCTTTCTTGTAAGATTCTCTACCTTCTGTCAACTCGGCCTGAACCTTAGACAGCTCTGCTTCGAGCTTAGAGCACAAGTTTATTGACTGTTGGAATTGTTTTTTCAGATCAGAAGCTTCATTTCTTGATTTCTCCAGAGTTTCCTGTGTAATCTCGAGTTCCTGTTCAATACTCTTCGTATTTTTCAATTCGACATTCAGCGTTTCTCTTATATTCTCTTTTTCTTGAGTCAAATCAGTAACTAGAGCTTCATTTTTGTTTGCTTCATCCAGAGCAACCTTAAGCTGTTCCTCAATCTGTTGAATCTTCTTTTCTTGATCTCCCAAAATATTACGATCTGAAGCCATCTTTTTTTCTGTGGAGGCTCTATATTCCTCGAACTCCTTTACCATGGCGTCAAGCCTTTTGCTGGATTCATCCCTCTCAGCCACCAAGGAAGATAATTCTGTATTCATATTCTTCAGTTCCGAATTCTTCAACTCAAGCTCCTTTTCATTTTTTGAGAGCGTGGCTTTCAGTTGTTGTAGCTCAGAAATTAAACCACTTATCCTGTCCTGGGATTGTTGGTATACAGAGCTCAGTTGATAAAATTCGAGTTCCTTTTCAGTAATTTTAGAATCAAGACTCCGAAGATTATCTGCCTTTTCAGTAATCTCTGATGAAAGCGAGACAATCCTATCTTCCAAGACTGCCACACAATCCAACTTCTCCTTCAGTTGTTCTTGCAGTTCCTTTTTCTCGTTTCCCAAGTTACTGAGGTTTTGTTCAAGACTCTCAACCTTTATACCAAGCTCTTCAATTAATCTTCTATCTTTTTGCAACTCTTGTCCAAGGCTTGTTATCGTACCATTTGCAATTTTCAACTGATTAACTAAAGACCGCTGTGCTTCGCCTGCTTTTGCAAGTTCCTTTCTTTGAACTTCTCTCTCATACAAAATCTTTGACTCAAATTTTTTTTCCAGAGAAACGATGGCAGATTCCTTTTCTTTCAGTTTAATATTCACCTGTTCGTTCAGGAAGACAATACATAACTTACAAAGAAAAACCAATAAATTCCAGTAACGAATGATTCCAAAAATGCAAGTAGTTTATATAGGATTTTACTGGGGAGCAATACTTACCCCCGTTGTACTATGTGGCTGCCCATGCGGCACAATGATCGAAACAAAGTGTTTGGAAGCTGTACAACTTAAAATTTTCAAATTTTAACATTACTAGTGACTATAAATTTTGATATATTGGCAGACACTAAATCCTAGACATGCAATTTGTTTGACTCTAAACAAATTTTGCATCTTTAAAGACTTCGATCAATTCAAGAGTTATCTTTTTCCCTTTTCACGCTATTAACCAAGTAGGCACAACTGCTGTTAATCAAAAACAGGAAATAAAAATCAAGGACCACACACTCTTATATGCAGTTATGAAATAAGATAAATTTAATTTAAATGGCTTACAGATTCTATCGTTGCATCTGAAGCAGCCTTTTCCTTCCTTGTTGATGCATAAAGAGCACCAAGTACACCTGACGCCATAACTCCAACAACATTGAAAAGTGAAAATGTTGAGTTTGGGGAAGTGTTTCCTTGCACTGATTGCTGGGACACAAGAAACATTCACTTCAGGTCTATGAACTGAGGAAGTGTATACAAAAGAGACAACCTTCGAACCACAAACCAGTACTAAATAATTGTTTCCTTATTATATTGGGCAGAGATGCAGACCTCAGCTACTTGCATCAACTCTTCTGTTCTGGATTCGGTAGTTTCTGAAACAAATAAAAAACAACATTTACTTTAGCAAAAGCCCATCAAGATATGCATCTTTCATATGAATAAAAAATATTCACCACCATTGTGTTGAATGAAATGGATAGCGTTAGGCATTGATAGGCATCTAAAAACTTGCGAATTCTCTTAAAAACCCAAAATTTTAAACTCAACCACTTGCATGTCATTTGACAATGTATCACACAAGAACAAGGGAATCCAGTTAAAGCCGTGTTTGAACTGAAGCTTTCATTTGAGATATTGACTTAGAAGAATTTCATATAATTGAGAATTTGAACTACGTTGTTTTGATTCCATAACTAGAAGTGAAGTCAGCTTTAAAATCTTTGCATTTGAAAACTAGAGGTCGTATATGGATTGAGTCATTTAAATTCAAGAATGTCTATCCATTCTAGACGTTTAGAATCTTTGGGATGCTTCAATTTCATCTCCGCAACCTATTGATAGAGCATTTCTAAACTTATTATGGAGTTTAAATATATTTAATATTAATATGATTTAAGATTCAAGTTTCAAATACTTTCACTAAATTAAATATGTCCTGCAAAATAAATCTTTCCATCTAAACCAAACAATTAGCCAAATCCACCAAATCGTTCAATTCAAATGCAGTCTTAGTGCACCCTAAATAAAGGAGGAAGAAATGTCGTAGGTTGCATTCAGTTTTTTGCACTTACTGCTTCCGGTTTCTCATATTGTCCTGCTCAACCAGGGTGACCTTGATAGGATGAGTTCTAATTGCATTTGCATAGACGGGTGCATTATATTTAGTTGAAGCACAGTTGGTGATTATTACCCCTTGAGAGAAATTACAAATTTTTCTTCTCATGTTGCATTGTGTCCATTATTATTGATTCTTCATTTGTGTGCAAAAGGGTGAGATTTACGAAACTTCCTATGAAAATCAGATGAGAGACACAAAACCTTTAATAGAGCCAAATCATCACGTACAAAATGAGGAAAAGACAGGTGTTTGACGAATTGTTCACCACGAAAACAAGTGATAATTAAATCAACTAAAACACAAAACAATTTATTTCAATATCCAACTAATAAAGAAGCAGGTTTGCTAAAATCTATCATACGGATCAACCATAATAAGCTAGATTTGTGTACAAGTGAAACTACAGTACATTTCTCATTATCACAAAAGAGAAGCAACAAATAAGATTTTCCTAATCCAATATGATGCTAAAACTAGTTCAGAAGCAAACAAACCCCTATTCTATCATTATTCTCTGGCCGCGAGCAAAATCATCGAGCACATAAACTAAGCAACAGCCCTGTGCATGTCAAATCCCCGGCCATGGAAAATATCAGAAAATAATAAATTGCCTCTGGAAGTGCCCAGCGACGAAATTTTCACCATTTTCTTAACACCTGGTTGTAATGTCCTGAACACCGTGAGGAAGATAATGTTTGCAACTGGATTATAATTAAGTCACACTCACCTCACCTCTCAACTTTCCATCGCATTTTGTTCAAGACATTGGATGTATAGTCATGGAAATAACTCAAGACTCAAAATGCAATGAGCTACATGTACCAAACTCCCCTAGTCTCACTGCGACCAAACTAAACAAAAAGGTGTTTCATAGTAACCAGTTAATTGAACGTGACACACGTACTACAAAACCATTCCTAATTGGTAACGAAACTTCGGCATTAATTCAAAAACAAAATATGGAAAAGGAAAATCTTATTCCTGAAGCCAAAGGCATTATGAAGAAGCTACATTAAAACGGAAGCAAAAGTATCAGGCTTTGAACATCACAAAGAGGGGGAAACAATTAACCAATTGTCCTGATCTGCAAAAGTATCAGACTTTGAACATCACAAAGAGGGGGAAACAATGAATCAATTGTCCTGATCTTTAATAAAGTTAACAATTAAAAATATATATGTAATAAAACCAACGAACACTTTTTGAGAAGGCTCCACCAACAGCAAGGAATTAATCCAGATTTATGAAAACCATAAAATTTATGTGCATAATTGATGCAAGGACAAAATTATAATTTACATAAATTACACACATGAAAACTCAGAAAAGTTCTACTTTCAGTTTGATGGAAGAGTTTGACCACTTCTTGCCCAAAACAAACCACCACGCAAATTGCTTTCCGACCAACAACAAAAAGAAAAATAAAAGCAACTTAAGCTAGTAGAAAAGGCTAATGAAACCATAACCACGATATACAAGAAGAGGTGAAAAATCATTGCTTAAAAGTACAAGAAAATGTCGAATCCCAACTAACCTGCAGCAAGCCCATCAAGAGCCCCGGCCCTCATGCCAAGAAACGGAATTAATCCAAAACCCATCAACAAAATCCCTCTCCTTCTGCAAACGTCGCCATCTTTCAAATTTTCTTGTTGCATACAAGCCACAGCGGTTCTGTTCCTTCTAAGGCTGAGCCCATTTCTCGGGCAAGAAATCAAGAAGGAATGATGCAAAGAACATGAAGTCAAAGTCCCAGTGCAAACAGAAAGGCAAAGTGGAGACGGGTGGAATCCCATGGCTATCCTTTTCAGGTTTTCTTGATTTCTGGTTGATATGAAAAGTACATTGCCACCATAGCCCCACCGATTCCAATCCGTTTGGATTTAGATTTTTCATTTATATTTTCACTCACAGCATGAATTGGTAGTAGAAAGACCGAATTGCACTTGAAAGTTTATGGCATTTTGAGAAGTTTTTATTTTTTGAAAATATCTTTTTGATAACGCAGGATCGAACGAGTTTCATGTATATGCTGTCGCTGCACTGCTAAAAATATTGGGTGTAATTTAAGTTTTGAATACATGCTCCTATTTATGCGTTATTAGTATTTAAAAGCCACATTATTATTATTATTATGTGTGAGATTCTTAGAATAAAAATTTTAGAGGACATCAAATCATTTAATTACTTAATTACTTTTTTTACCCGATTAAAAATCTACTCAAGTCAATCCATATTTTATATAGAAAAAATCTAAATAAAACTTCTCTTCTAAATCGAATAATTTTTTTAAATTGAAAATAATTTCATATTAATTGTTTAGTATTATTTGATTAAATTTAAAATAATAATAACACATACAACGCGTGTGCATTTTTTTATTATTAATAATAAAAACTGTGCATTGTTTGACACAAATCATTTCCTAAAAAGAAGTTTATGTGAAAAATTTAGAAATGAGTTAAAATAATAAATCATATAGATTATTTTTATATAATTTTGGTTTTTATAATCATTTTTAAATTATATGATTATTTGAATTTGGATAAAATTTAGATAATATTCATATTTATGTGCCGATAAATTTATGATAATGAATTTTTTAAATAAAAATTATTAAATAAAAAAGAATATATTTGATATTGAATAAAAAGTCAAATCTTGATATCTAAGTCTAGATAAGCCTCAAGTTTATTCTTATGATAATGATAAAAATAAATAAAAAATTCTCTATATAAATTATTCAATCTATGCACATATGACTTGTGCACGATAACTAGTTAAACATAAAAAAAATAAAATTTGTAAGACGATCTCACGTGTTAATTTTTTGTGACGATTATATAAGTCAATTTGTAAAACAAATATTTTATTTGAGTCGTATGTGACAAAATTATTATTTTTTATGTCAAAGATATTAAATATTATTATAAGAGTAGATATATTGTGAGATGGTTTCACGAATCTTTGTATGTGAGACGGGTCAATCCTACCGATATTCACAATAAAAAATAATGCTCTTAACATAAAAAGTAATATTTTTTTATGGATGACTCAAATAAGAGATCTGTCTCACAAATACGACATGTGAGATCATCTCACACAAGTTTTTGTCTATCAATTAAAATTGAAAAAAATAATAGCCTAAATCAATCACAATAGGAATAGATGGATATTTTTTTTATAATTTAACAAGGGATTTTCAAGAATTGTGGGCTTTTCCTTCTGCTTGAAATCTATCCACAATTGCCATGTCATATGGATTTCACTGTTCACTATCTACGTAAAGTTGATAAAATACTAGCATGGATTTTAAATTAGAGTAACTATCTTGTGAGACGGTTTCACGAATCTTTATCTATGAGTCGGGTTATTCATACCGATATTCACAATAAAAAGTAATACTTTTAGCATAAAGAGTAATATTTTTTCATGGATAACTCAAATAAGATATATGTCTCACAAAATACAATCCGTGAGACCGTCTCATACAAGTTTTTGCCTTTAAATTAATACAAAATTATTAAGTATATGCTTAAATTATACATTTATGACTTTGACTTCAATTTTTACATAAAACTAAAATATTTATAATGAAAGAGCTTTATAATATTTTGAATACGAAATTCCAAATCAAAGTATTCATATCGAAAGATGTTAAATATTAAATTTATCAAGGATTAAATCAAGAACTTGAATAGGTAAACAAGGTACGTAACAAATAAAAAAAAGATTTACCAATATAACATGTCTGTTATGAGTTGGGACAACTTGTTCTATATTTGAGTCAAAAATAATAATTTTAACATAAAAAATAATAAATTTTCATGGGTCGTATCGGATCGGATGAGAAATATGTGAAATAGTTTTATAGGAGTTTTTGTTATCTACATTAACAAAAGCAAATCTCTTTAATATAAAGTCCAAATACGGGTTCTGTACTCTTAAATTAGACGTGAGTAAAATCTGCGATCGGATCGAATGGAGTTTTGTTAAGGCAACGATGATTAAGTTGGGATTTTCAGATGCTTGGATTAATCTTATCATAAGATGTGTTGCTACCATATCCTACTCGTTTCGGGTTAACCATGTGAGAACCCAAAATTTCAGCAGTTAGCATTTTGTAGCAGCTAGCAATATTCAGCAGCAATGCAAGAATTTCAGCAAAAGCTAACAATATTCCAGCAGCTATTAATATTTCAGAAGCTGGTATTTTCCAGCAGACATGTATTTTCCAGCAGTTGGAAATCCAGCAGGATATTTTCCAGCAGACATGTATTTTTCAGCAGTTAGAAATCCAGCAGACAGTTACTGATTCAGCTTATGACTTGTAACTGAAGCATTTAACATGGAATAAAGGTTGTTAATGGCAGATTATGACCATTAATTAGGAGGCTAACAGTCAGAATTTTGCCTATAAATAACACCCTCAAACCTCTGAATTGGTGTTACACAAATCTTGAGTTATCACTTGAATTTTTGAGTTAAGAGAGTGCTTATTTTCGAGCAGTAGAAACCAGTAGCGAGAGCAAGCATATTTCCAGACTTCAACCGAAACTCTCCAGCAAATTATGGTAAGTGGGTTTATGTATAAATATCTTGAATCCAGTTTGATGATTTATATTTTAAAGCAAAGTTTCTGTATGTTCGATTTCTGATATCTGATTTTTGAAGCACTGAAACTTAGTGAACTACTGGTAGGAATATTTATTATGAACATTACTGATTACTGGCCTCACCCCTTAGAGGAGAGAACATATAGGGGACTGATATCAGTTTAGCCATGAAATTCACGAACGTGCTCAGTGTTTACTTGTTAAATTTCTGATTACTGAATACTGTTTACTGATTTCGGAATACTGAATACTGATTTCTGTTATGAAAATAAGAATTTCTGTATATTATTCATATTACTGTTTCTGTATGAAAATGATTTCGAAAACTGGAAGTTATTCCCGCCCCCGCTTACTGAGTGACAACCATATCACTCACCCACCAAACCCATCTCAGATAAGAACGAGGAAGAATTGTTAGAAGAGGAAGAGCAGACTCAATTCCGTGGCTGGTGAAGAAGACTATTCTAAATTAAGTTTCCGCTGTATCTGTTAAAATGATGTTATGTTTGATTTTACATTTCCACTTTAAAACATTTGTTCTTCGAGTTGTATCAGACAATGAATATTATGAATAAAAGACTGGTTTCTGAATTTTGTACTTCTGAGGCTTGTTGTTTTCGAATGTAAATTTGAGAGCAACGCCGGTGTCAACCAACTCCCGTCTCGGGACGTGACATTGAAGTGGTATCAGAGCAAACCAGGTTTCATAATCTGGGGAGGAGGAACTAGAAATAATAAGTTCTGATAGACTACTGAAAATAAGCTACTGTGATAGGCTACTGAAAATAAGCTACTGTAATAGACTACATAGACGTACAGATTGAAGTCAGTACACATGTCAGAAAAAAAACCAGTAGACCATAACCAGTAGACCGAAAAATAGTAGTATCAGACCAGTAGTCTGAAACCAGAACCAGTAGATTTGAATGCAAAAGACTGGGTCAGTAGACTCGGAATGCAATAGACTAGTTCTAATAGTGCTGGAAAGCAGCAGACAGTGCTGGAAAAGCAGCAGGCTGATTGCAGAAGCATCAGAATTGCAGTAGACCGCGAATTCCAGCAAGTGCATGCAGTAGACCTTGCAAATGGCATGGAAGTTGAGGAATTTTTCGCGCGAACTTCAAACGACCATAACTTTTGATCCAGGAGGAATTTTTACGATTAAAAGTATGTGTTGGAAAGCTCTCGACGAGGAGAACCTAACCTAGAACCAAACTTCAGTTCTTGTACCGCCGACGAATCCCAAAATCCTTCGTTTAGATAGGGATATCGTCATTTCCGTAAAATTTTCCAAATTTTTGAAAATTTGAGGAATTTTCATTTCCAAACGGCTCAGTGTTTGTACACCAAACTTGGTACTATTCATGTTCTTGATGTGAAAGATTTTTAGTAAATTTTTCACGAGATTCTGAGACCGAAAAATTTTTGAGCTATTTTCTTCTACTAAATGTTATAGGCTTACTGATTCTGTTCATTCCAGTAATTGTCTATAGTTCGACTTGTAATCTTGAGATCATTTCTGAAACTTCACTCTCATGTTTTGGATGTAGAATATGGCTGACCAGAGTAGCTATATTAAGAGCTTAGAGAGGAAGCTAGAGAAACTAAAAGAAAATAAGTACTGCCTAGAGCTGAACAAAGATGAATTAGAGCGTCGAGCAGAACACTTAAGAGGTGATGTTCAACGTTATACTCATTATCTGCATGAGGCAGAAGAGAAGAATAGGAGAACTCAAGAGGAGTTTGAAACCTCCCAAGAGACTGTTGCAGAGTTTTCATCGAGTTACGTGATACATTAGTTGAGAAGATCCAAATACTTAAGGATCAAAATCACCAACTCGTACACCAGCATAATCAGTATAGAGAACATACTGATGCTCAGATTCAAGAGCTGCAGGACACTGTCGAAGTGCTTAGCGACCAGAATGCAGTTCTGCATGGTCATATTGAACATCTTGAAACAGTGATAGCCAACCATCAAGACGAACCTGAGGAGGATCCCGAAAAATATGAAGAAGTCGAGGAGGATCCTATGGATTTGGGATTTAGAGAAGTGATAGATTAGACATTCGGTATTAGCTTTTTGTAATAGCACTTGTTCTATTTGCATTTTGTTAGCATTTTCAAAGGTTATTTGTAATTGCACTTTCTTGAGAAATCAATAAAAATTTATTTTTATCAATTGGTTTCATATTTAATTTTTGGAGCAATTACTCGATCATTGTGATTTTTTTGCTTAGTTCCTTTTTCTACCATCAACCTTAGAACTTTCATAATTGTAGGAAATGAACGGACGACCTGTGAGAAACAACCGTAACCCTCGTTACAATAACCGCAACAATAACCGCAATGATGAAGATGCACAACAACCCCCACAACCACCATCAGCAGTTGGCCTCAGTCAGGTGGACTTGAGGGCTATAGCCACGATTGTGGCAAACACGCTACAAGGGTTAGTGAACCCTAATGCTAATCAGCCACCGCCACCACCTCCATCTCAGAATGGGACGAAGCAGCACTATGAGGCTCTCCGAAGAGCAAGAGTCCCAAACTTCGATGGAAGCTCCGATCCTGAGGTCGGACAAAATTGGATGAAAGAGGTGGAGAACCATCTTCGACTACTTGAGGTTCTACAAGGGATCAAGGTAGATGTGATTACACCTTTTCTTGTGGATAAAACAGCCAAATGGTGGGAAGGAGTCTCACCAGCTATGGTAAGGGCGGGACCTATCACTTGGCAAAGGTTCCGAGAGGCATTTCTGAAGCAGTACTTCCCGACAGCAGTTCGAGTGCAAAAACTGTCAGAATTTGAAAGCTTGGTTCAAGAACCAAACATGAAAGTGGTGGAGTATTCGTCCAAGTTCCACTCATTGGGAACTTACTCCCCAACCATCATGGGAGACGAGGCCTTGAAGATGCATCGCTTCAAGAAAGGATTGAACAGCCGTATTCAATCTGCCCTTGCCGTTATCGAGCCCAATAGTTTTGATGAATTGATGGGAGCCGCCATCAGAGCTGAGAATGACATCAAGAGGCGTGAAGGTGAGAACAAACTCAAACGTCCTCAGTCAAACCAGTACCAATCGGGCCAACAATTCAAGAAGTCTAGGTTTTCAAGCAACCAATTTACCAGTGCTCCATCCAAAGGAACCACTTCTTCTCCATCAAGCAAAGAAAGAGTCAAGTACCAAAATTGTGGATTCACTCACACTGGTGAATGCCGTAAGAATTCTGGAGCTTGTTTCCGTTGTGGAAAGATGGGCCAACGCATTGCTCAATGCCCTTTTCCAGATCCAAGAGATGGTCCAGCAGACGGAACAACTCCAAACAAGCCTAAGGAGAACAAGCCAAACGCTCGAGTCTATGCTATTACTCAAGAAGAGGCTGATAACTCAAATGATGTCGTAGCAGGTACCATTATAATCAATGATATACATGCGTATGTGTTATTTGATTGTGGTGCTACACATTCATTCATGTCTAAGAGATTTGCCAAGAAATTAGGAACTAAGCCTGATAACTTAGAAGAACCATATAGAGTAGCAACTCCTGCAAATCGAATTTTAGAAACTCGCACTCTATATCGGGATATTAGTGTTCTCATAGAAGGTCAGAATTTCAAGGCAAACCTGATTCAACTAAACATGGTGGAATTCGACGTAATTCTTGGAATGGATTGGTTAGCCAAGAATCATGCTTTAGTAAACTGTCATGAAAAGACGGTAACCATCCAAGCTCCACACCAAGAGAAACTTTTATTTCATGGTAAAACAAAAGAACGTAAGACTCTTCTTTCTGCTTCTCAAACTTGGAAAGCCATGAAAAGTGGAGAAGAAGTTTACCTAGCTATGTTAAGCGAGGTAAAGAAAGAAACCACACTTACGCTAGAAGAGATTCCGGTTGTACAAGAGTTTCCGGATGTATTTCCTAAAGAAATCTCTGGCAAACTTCCCGACCGCAAAGTGGAATTTGAGATTAATTTAGTACCAAATTCTACACCAATCTAAAAATCACCATACCGAATGGCTCCGGCAGAGTTGAAAGAACTCAAAGAGCAAATTCAAGAATTGTTGGATAAGAAGCAAATCCGACCAAGCGCATCTCTGTGGGGAGCTCCTGTCCTATTTGTAAAGAAGAAGGACGGAAGCATGAGAATGTGTATTGATTATAGAGAGCTGAATAAGATCACAATCAAAAACAAGTATCCGCTTCCAAGGATAGATGACCTGTTTGACCAACTCAAAGGAGCTTCAGTCTTTTCCAAGCTCGACTTAAGGTCAGGCTACCACCAACTCAAGGTCAAGAAAGACGATATTCCGAAGACAGCCTTCAGAACAAGGTACGGATACTATGAGTTCATGGTAATGCCATTCGGGTTAACCAACGCTCCAGCAGTATTCATGGATCTCATGAACAGGGTGTTCAAACCATTTCTTGACAAGTTTGTTGTGGTATTCATCGACGATATTCTGTTATATTCGTCAAATGAGGAAGACCACAAAGAAAATCTTCGTCTCACCCTCCAGAAGTTGAGAGAAAAGGAACTGTACGCCATGTTCAAGAAATGAGAATTCTGGCTAGAGAGCGTCGCATTCTTGGGACACATAATATCAGCAGCAGGAGTATCTGTGGACCCTAAGAAAGTTGAAGCAATCTCAGATTGGCCTAGACCAAAGACTGTGACAGAAATTCGAAGTTTCTTGGGATTAACAGGCTATTACCGAAAATTTGTTGAATGATTCTCTTCAATAGCAATACCTCTCACCAAACTCATACAAAAGAACTCTAAATTTCAATGGAGTGAAGATTGTGAGAAAAGCTTCGAGATTTTGAAGAAGAAGCTTACCTCCACACCAGTGTTGGTATTATCTATTGAAGGCAAAGACCTCATCATCTACAGTTATCCGTCTCAAGGAGGTTTAGGATGTGTACTCATGCAAGAGGGGAGGGTGATTGCATACGCATCGAGGCAGTTGAAGCCGTATGAACATAATTACCCAACACATGACCTCGAGCTTGCAGCAGTGGTATTTGCACTGAAAATTTGGAGACATTATCTTTATGGAGCCAAATGTGAAATTTTCACTGATCACTAAAGTCTCAAGTATTTGTTCACTCAAAAAAAACTAAATATGAGACAAAGACGGTTGATTGAACTCATGAAGGATTACGACTTGACGATAAGCTACCACCCAGGCAAAGCCAACAAGGTAGCAGATGCTTTAAGTCAAAAGAATACAAGTAAGATAATCCTGACATCACTTTCAGCACAACCTTGTCTTCGAGAAACAATCAAGATCAGTCAAGATAAAGATTCTGCTTTGGTGAAACTGAAAGAGCAATCCAAAGAAAGGAAATCACCAGATTTCGAGATTAATAACAAATGAATCTTGTGGATGAAAGGACGATTGTGCGTACCAGACATTGATAATCTTCGACAAGAAGTAATGTCTGAAGCACATAAGTCGAAATTTTCAGTCCATCCCGACAGTACCAAGATGTACAAAGATTTGAACAATAATTTCTGGTGGAGTGGAATGAAAAATGATGTTGCGACATTTGTTTCCAAGTGTCTTGTATGCCAACAAGTCAAAGCAGAACACCAGAGACCTGGTGGACTTCTTCAACCTTTAGAAATCCCGGAATGTAAATGGGAACATATTTCTATGGATTTTGTAGTTGGTTTACCCAAGTCGAGACAAGGTCATGATGGCATCTGGGTAATCGTAGATAGACTCACGAAATCTGCGCATTTTTTACCTATCCGTATGAACTATAATTTGGACAAGCTAGCCACATTGTACATGAATGAGATCGTATGATTACATGGTGTTCCAGCTAGCATACTATCCGACAGACACCCTAGGTTTACATCTCGATTTTGGAAGAGCTTTCAACAAGCTATGGGGATAAAAGTTACTCTTAGTACGGCGTATCACCCTCAAACTGATGGCCAAACTGAGAGGACAATACAAACTCTAGAAGATATGCTGAGAGCATGTGCTCTAGATTTCAGTGGTAATTGGAGCGAACATCTGTCCTTAATTGAGTTCGCGTACAATAATAGTTACCACAGCAGTATTGAAATGGCACCATACGAAGCTCTGTATGGACGAAAGTGTCGATCACCACTGTATTGGGAGGAGGTAGGGGAAAAAGCCATTGTGGGACCCAAAATGATCCAAGAAACAGTGGATAAAGTCGCTTTGATAAGGGAGAGATTAAAAGCTGCACAAGATCGACAGAAAAGCTGGGCTGACCTGAAAAGAAGACCCGTGGAATTCGAAGTTGGAGAAAAAGCGTATGTGAAAGAGTCACCCATGAAAGGTATAATCCGATTCAATAAGGCTGAGAAATTGAATCCTAGATACGTCGGACCCTTTGAAATTCTTGAGAAAGTGGGAACACTTGCTTTTAGATTAGCACTTCCACCCGATATGTCAAGGATTCACAATGTATTCCATATTTCGCAGCTGAGAAGATATATTTCCGATCCAAGTCATATTCTGGAAGCTGGACCACTTCTGGTTGAGGAAAATCTAAATGAAGAACTGAAGTATGAAGAAATTCCGATTCGAATTGTGGATAACAAAGACCAAGTACTGAGACGACGAACTATTCCATATGTCAAAGTACAATAGTCCAACCACACCGAAAGAGAAGCTACTTGGGAGTTGGAAGAAAAGAAGCGAGATCAATACCCTTATCTCTTTGAGGATCAGGTATAGCCAAGTTTCGAGGACGAAACTTCTGATAAGGAGGGAGGGATGTGAGAACCCAAAATTCCAGCAGTTAGCATTTTGCAGCAGCTAGCAATAGTCAGCAGCAAGGCAAGAATTTCAGCATAAGCTAACAATATTCCAGCAGCTATTAATATTTCAGAAACTGGTATTTTCCAGCAGACATGTATTTTCCAGCAGTTGGAAATCCAGCAGACAGTTTCTGATTCAGCTTATGACTTGTAACTGAAGCATTTAACATGCAATAAAGGTTGTTAATGACAGATTATGACCATTAATTAGGAGGCTAACAGTCAGAATTCTGCATATAAATAACATCCTCAAACCTCTGAATTGGTGTTACACAAATCTTGAGTTATCACTTGAATTTTTGAGTTAAGACAGTGCTTATTTTCGAGCAGTAGAAACCAGTAGTGAGAGCAAGCATATTTCCAGACTTCAACCGAAACTCTCCAACAAATTACGGTAAGTGGGCTTATGTATAAATATCTTGAATCCAGTTTGATGATTTATGTTTTAAAGTAAAGTTCTGTATGTTCGATTTCTGATATCTGATTTTTGAAGCACTGAAACTTAGTGAACTAATGGTAGGAATATATATTCTGAACATTACTGATTACTGGCCTCACCCCTTAGAGGAGAAAACATATAGCGGAATGATATCATTTTAGCCATGAAATTCACGAACATGCTCAATGCTTACTTGTTAAATTTCTGATTACTGAATACTGATTACTGATTTCGGAATACTGAATACTGATTTCTGTTATGAAAATAAGAATTTCTGTATATTATTCATATTATTGTTTCTGTATGAAAATGATTTCGAAAACTGAGAGTTATTCCCGCCCCCGCTTACTGAGTGACAACCATATCACTCACCCACCAAACTCATCTCAGATAAGAACGAGGAAGAATTGTTAGAAGAGGAAGAGCATACTCAATTCTGGGGCTGGTGAAAAAGACTGTTCTAAATTATGTTTCCGTTGTATCTGTTAAAATGATGTTATGTTTGGTTTTACATTTCAGCTGTAAAACATTTGTTCTTAGAGTTGTATCAGACAATGAATATTATGAATAAAAGACTGGTTTCTGAATTTTATACTTCTGAGGCTTGTTGTTTTCGAATGTAAATTTGAGAGCAACGCCGGTGTCAATCAACCCCCGTCTCGGGGCATGACAAACCATTCCATATATGGCACCATTCACCCTCGAAGGGAATTAAGACAAAGAGATCCATTATCACCATATCTACATGTGTTGTGTGTTCAAGGTTTATCATACATCATTTCTGAAGCTGGGGACATAAGATTGTTCATGGGAGTGAAAATTGTGAGTTCTTGTCCCCCTATATCCCATTTATTTTTTGTTGGCGATAGCTTAGTCTTTTTCAGGGGTAAGAAAGAGGATTGCTTGCAAGTGCGCCAATGTTTACAAATTTATGAACGAGCATCGGGGCAGACGATTAATTACGAGAAATCAGCCTTAACTTTTAGCTCCAGCACATTTGATCAGGCTATTGAAGAAATTAAAAATGTTCTAGCAGTTGAAATGGTAAAGAGTCACGACATTTATCTTGGGCTTCCGACCTTGTCGTTGCGCAACAAACGCTTACAATTTGCTTATCTGCACGAAAGAATATGTCATAAATACATGGATTGTCTGTAAGAAAAAGTGACACATATAAGAATAAGAACAGACGTGTAAGAAATGACGACGACCATTGCCAACAACTTTTGACAAAAATGATACATGCACCGTCTCAACTCTAGAAAATTGAGATGCGTACACGATTCTTCTTTCGACTCTCGGCTCCCATAATAAACTCGTTGATGGTATGAGATGCCTATAAATAGCAGCGATTGAAGTCCCTAAGCACACACCTCATAAGAAAATATACACCATTTATACAGAGCATGAAGTGCTTAGAAGACATCAATCGGAGGAAAACCAGAGAAATTAAAAATTTTTAATGGTCGGAAGTAACACTCAATTCGCTTTCGCATATCATGTTTATATATACGTGAAAACATGATTTTTGAGAAAAATTCTGACATTGTCTTCAAAACTTTTCTTTATTGGTGGTCTAGAAGTACAAATTAAATCGGTGTTACAAGCCATACCTGCATATGCGACGTCATGCTTCAAAATTCCAATTTCCATATGCTAAGAGATTGACCAGGCGTGTGCCAGATTTTGGTGAATATATAGTATAGATAAGCGGGGAATGCATTGGGGGTGAAGTGGAAGAACTTATGTAAACCAAAATGCTTTGGAGGGATTGAGTTTCATAATATTGCTGCTTTCAATAAGGCCCTTTTAGCAAAGCAGATTTGGCGAATCATCCAATTTCCAAACTCGCTGATGGCAAAAAACCTCAAGGGCAGATATTTCAAATACTCTGATGTGATGGAGGCAGGACTAGGCTTGAACCCGGCTTATATTCGGAGATCCTTGTTATGGAGTAGAGAACTCATCAAAAAAAGGATTTGTTCAAGAGTAGGAGATGGGCGGAGTATTTCAGCGAAAGTGGATCCTTGGAAGGGCCTAGAATGAACCAGCTGTCAGACATAATTTTATGGCTCATTAAGCAGAAGAAATCTTGAATATCCCTCTAAACCAAAGCTAAAATGTAGGCAGAAGATTTTGGCCGACCGATGTTGATGGTAGATATTCAGTTAAGGCGGGATACATGTGGGAGATTAATAGTGCTGAAACTCATCAATTACAATCCACACATCCGGCGACTACATTCCCACTGCTGCTAATCTTGCAACGCATCATGTTCAGACCAATGGTATTTGCTCTTTATGTAAGATACATTGTGTTGGATTTTATACAGTCTCTAGAAAAAAGCTGGCTATAGAATTTATTTTCGATCAAATCGAAACATAGTAGAAGCAATTACATAATTTCATAAATAATAATCGAACATATGAATATAAATTAATGATGAATGTAAACAAAATTATTTATTAGAAAACTAACCTATTTCAGTTTTCCTCTCTTTTTTGTGTGAATCTGATGTGCATAGAAACTACAGTCTTCCAATATGATTCTTTCTATCGATGGCAGTGTGTGTGTGAGGCCCGGGGTCGAAGAGGGAGGGGGTGATCGTCTGTGCCATGAGGTTGCACGGACAATGAGCGGCTCTTAGCAGGCTTATAGGCGGAGGGAACATGAGTAAACCAATCTTACACCGGAAAGAGAGTGATTCTGAAACTGTTCATGAGACTGTGCAGTTGAGGAGGGCTTAAAAGATTTGATATGTACTACTCATATCAAGAATGTGCATCTTTCTTTCGGTATCTCATCACATAAGAACTCCAAAGTTAAGCGTGCTTAACTTGGGTCAATTCTGGGATGGGTGACCCTCTGGAAAGTTTCTTAGGGTGCGTGTGAGTGAGGACATAAATACGCTGGAAAAACTCGTCTCGGTACAGTGAGAACAGTCGTCGAATCTGAGGTGTTACAGTTGGTATCATAGCTTACTCTCCTAGTACGGTGTGGTTCGAGGATGAACCAAGCGGAAGCTGGTGGGCATGTGAGGGCCGGGGTCGAAGACGGCGGGGGGTGATCGTCGGTGCCATGAGGTTGCACGGACAATGAGTGGCTCCTGGAAAACTTCTAGGCGGAGAGAACATGAGTGAACCGATCTTACACCGGAAGGAAAGGGATTCTGAAACTGTTCAGGATGGGACTGTGCAGTTGAGGATAACTTAAAAGATTTGATATGCATTACTCATATCAAGAAGGCGTATCTTCTTTTCAGTAGCTCATCACAGAAGAACTCCAAAGTTAAGCGTGCTTGACTTGGGGCAACTCTGAGATGGGTGACCCCTTGGGAAGTTTCTTAGGGTACGTGTAAGTGAGGACATAAGCATGCTGTAAAGATTCGTCTTGGTACAGTGAGAACAATCGACGAATCTGGGGTGTTATAGTGTGGGCACTCAAAAAACGTAAATACTAGAAATCAAAGTTTTTATTTTTTATTTTCTACTATATTTTCCACTCATGAAAAAGTAGAGAAAAAATTGTGTGTTTTTTCAAAAGACCATCTAAGATCCTATTTATAATTATTCAAACCAAGAGTCTAACATAATCTAATTGGGACTCCAAAAATTCGACCAGTACTTTATCTAGGATATGGCCAAAAAATTTGAATTGGTTTGAATTTTATTATCTTAAGTCTTTTAAAACTCCTTTTAAAAATCATAAGATTTCTATGATCTTATCAAAATAAATTAGAATATCATTCTAACTTATTTTTAGATAATATTTAAATTTTATTCACAATAAATTAAAGATATTATCAACAACTTTTGAATATTACCATACTAATCCAAACATATAATTATCTCATACTTATAATTTAATATAATTAATATCTCATAATTAATTATATTTATCTCCAAGCATTTGAAGTTACAGAAACAATTTTTCCATATTCACATATGATTTCTAAATTGCATTTATAGCTCGTCATTAATTTGGAAAGGCATATAAATGACCATGGACCCATAATTAGAAGCTCCAATAAAATGTATAAATAATTAAACTCTTTAATTAATTTATCTAATTTATTAGTTCCATAATTACTCTACTAAATATATGAAATTGCACTCTTTTTTATCATAGAATATCGTACTCTACAAAATTGAGTAGTCTATTGATATAATCATTACATATGGATTAATCTTCCATAGATAATTCGTAACTGAAGCTAGGAATTTTTCGTTTACCTATTCAGTTACTTTTTATTCTCATTTACCATTAATTCACTAGTAAGTGATTCAATTTATAACTTTATTATAAATTAGTTGGGCCCAACACTTAGTTCCAGAATTAACAAATGAGGAAATCGTTTTTCTACTTCTCGCAAGAAGGAACATATTCCATGGATCGGAATATGCCATGTCTGTGAATTCATATTCCAGTCATTTATTTCAAATATAAATATAAAATGCAAGTATTAAGAATGCATGATCTTAAACTTTAAACAAGTAAATTAAGAATCATATTGAAATGAACATGAGTTTATAATCACTTCAGGATTAAGATTTGTTCATATATGATCATCTTTATTATTTAATTTGAACTTCATAGTAAAAACGGAATTTATTATGAAATGACTAATTAAATCGATCAAAGTCGCACATAATCACATTAATGTGTATTTGGAAACATACTGTTTTTGGGATTGTTTGAAAGGAGCTGGAACTTTTTGCAATGATAACTTGGGGTGTTTGGCTAGAAACTTGTAAGCGTACACATGAACCATTGGGACACCAATTAGACGTTGAGGTTGGCTGGGTGTTTGCGTTATTGGATGCCTATTGCAAGTCTAGTTCGATGTGTGCAAATATGTACATCAGACCGCAACCATGCAGCGATAGAAACACAACTTCGACTTGATGCAGATGCAGGTTTTGATGGCATTGGAGACCGATATATATAGCATTGGTGCAATGATTAGAGACTCATCGGGTTTTGTTTGGAAAGCTTCTTCACTATTATTTATGGTGGCTTTCCACCTTAGCTTTCGGATATTGTATCGTTCGATGCATTGAATTAATATATATGAATGCTTTCTTTAAAAAAAAGAAAAATCGCGAGAATATTTTTTTGTTTTTCACATATTTCACATCCGTCAGCGTTACGATTGGCCCCACAGTCACATGTGCAACAAACATGCACGAAAGTGCTTCTCACTATCTTATCAAACCTTCAAATATTGCGCCGATTAGGATTATAAAAAAAATATGTTGACACGCGAAAACTTTAAAATTATAACTTCGAGTCTATTTTCTAGTTTTCTTGAACTATTTTCTATACGTAGCTCAATCACCATTATGGAACTCTATATAATTCACTCCTCCAACAAATGAATCTCTTTGAATATCGGATATCTCGATCCGAGTAGTGCACATATACTCCGGGAGGTATTTAACATATTCCAAGGGCAAAAATGCAGCCTTCCCATGTTTCACACAAACTAATTAGAGTGGAAACTCTGAGCTTGAAACTGAAAGTTTGAAGCCGCTTTCCCTTCAGGGATGCTTCTTGACTCTGAATTCGGCGGTAGGTTTTCGGTTTTTGAGCTAATATTATTGCATGGCGGCATGTGTAACCGTAAGGAATGTAAATATCATTGATATATTGAGACTTGAGTAGATCTGAGCTGCGGATTTCTTGAAAATATATATGGACATCGAAAATAGTACAAAGTATGCTATATGCCCTAGCCCTAATCGAAATGCATTGCAATGATTTTTTTTATCATAATGATGATTAAAATAATTTCAATGCGCATATATATATAATTAATTAGATGCACTCGAGCACGATAAATTGACGAATTTCCTGCACAGACACAGTGATGCGAGTCTTGAGACAACTACATATATTATCTCTGAATGATCAGGAAATAAAAAAGGAAAAAATAAAAATGAAAGTAAACAACGCATATTTATCTTCATTTTCCAAATTAAAGTTTTTTATGCATGTGCATGTGATAAAAACCCAAGAGAGCATATTAAAGTATAGGGAGATGAATTTGAAATCCAATGATTTCGATTATATCTTTATTATTTACGGTGAAATAATATATCACAGATAAAATTCATACTTTACTAATTTACACATTTATAATACCAAAAATGATTAATTTCAAATGACACATTTATTATGTGAACCTGAAATCCTTCGTAATTAACATTAAATTCTATATAAATATGCAAGGGGTTAATTTGAAGTTTATGGTGTTATTTATATAAACAACAAAAATTAATTTGAATTACATCGATCCATACGCGATCTAGCTAAAATTCTTGTTAGAGAATTAAGTTAAATGGTTAGTATATAATTAGATTGAGAAAAATTATGAGTGAAATAAAAATGATGATAAAAATTCAACTATTCGAATGTTATAATGATCATATATTTGTCGTATATATCAACGATTAAATGTTCACCTGTTGTTTACCTAATAAAACATTCGACAATAAATTCGATCAATATTATAGTATGTGACATTTTAAATAGAGAACCCCATGAAAATGTAATAAAATAGAAATTTAATGAATCTATTTCAGAAATTTGTAAGTTAACAAATGGAAGGTAAAAGTTTCAGATTCTGATGGTGGTTGTGAAGAGTTATTACACATTTTGAATACAGAGGTTTGAGGACAAAATATAACTGATTTTAGTTGGATTAGCGAAACAACTGATAATCAACGTTTCTTGGTTTTGGTTCACACTTTTCGTTAAATTATAATAATTACAATTAATTGTCAAATAATATTGATTAATTTAAAATTACAGCGGAAAAAATGGATTAAAATATTTAAAATCGAATCTCGGGGCTTAGAAAAATTTCGTCGTGATCTCCCCGTAAATAGGACATTCCGAAATTTTAAAATACATGTAAAAGAAAAATGACTTAAGATCGAAACTGTTGTATTCATAAATAATCACACACAAGTGTCGATTAGGCACAAATCAACATTTCACAAGTAGCAATTCAAATATAACTGCAAAGCAAAAAATAAATCCAAACTCACCATAACAACTCCAAATAACCATACAAATACACAGGGCATCTTCTCAAAAAATAAATCCTGACATAAAACTGACAAGACTCCAATATAATAAAAATGTACTAACTGAGAGACTTCAACTCTCACGACCGAGTAATCCTATCTCAATCATGAGCTCCAATGGCAAACATTTCGCCTGGTGCTGCAAAACTACTCGGGTGACTTACCATGGTGTCCAACGGCAACCATAGTAGCCCATCCAATATAAAATAATGAGGTTAAGTTTATGCTATAAAACAGTTCAACAATAAAAATAAATCATGCATAAACATATATAAAATGAATTAGGAAATGCATGAAACAAAGTTCAATAATAACATAAGAATATGAGCCAATAAATAGTACGATATCAACAAGAGTAATGCTCGAGCAATAACACACAAGGGAGCTACATCGTCATGCAGCTAAACCCCATGCCAAGTACGCGATGTATGTTTTTATGTGTCTACTCAACATCCACGACTAAACCTCCATACAGCTGATAATGATACAACATGAAGACACTATAACGAACAATTAATGATATCAATATTTCAAGTGCATATCACGTAGAAAATATATCAATAAATAGATAATCATAATTCCGGTATCAGGGATAACTCGACTCGAAAGTCGTCGCTTGATTCCGAAATAACCACTTGTGCCATAAATATAATATAACAAGATGAACAGGACACGAGAATGATATGACTCAACATGAATGCCATAATATAATGCCCTAAACTAAATGTCATAAATATGTCGAATAATTAAACATAAAATCAACAAGGCATTAACAACTCCACATAATCACATTAGCAACTATAACAACATATAAATGTGATTAAAACATAATTTATACATTATTGTTGTATGCTATTAAACTGTAATATACATATATAGATAAAAATGATCTACTTTAACTTTCAAATTTACCATTTCGGCCTATAAATTAAAAAATATAGCAAGTCGAGTAAATTTTCAATTTAACAAATAATTCCAATAATTCAACTCTTATTTCAAAAATTTTTATAGTTAAGTTATTTTTCCAAAATCCAAACGCGGCGCATTATTATCCAAAATTTTCATCTTTCCACTTAAGATTATTTTTCTAACTAAATAATCGTATTTAAAGTATAAGAATTTCCATGTAATTAATTTTTCATCAAAAGTTTATATTTCACCATTTTCATCCTGTACCTAGATAACTCATCACATACCTATCCAAAATATAATTACAGTGCATGGTTGGAATTCTAACTCAATTTCCCATATTTCATTTGGAAACATGAAAATGAGATTCATAATTTCGACAGGCTAATACTGACAAAACAACAACCCCTATGTGGTAAATCTCGAAACAGAATCCAGATCCATCATTTGATATCTTAAAATTCATATCTCACTCATTATTGATTTAAATAAATATCCGTCAATTTGAAATGAAAGAAAACACAAATAATTAAATTTTTCAAATTAAAAACATATTCAAATTATCAATCTTTTGTGCTCAGAATTAATTAGAACGCACTTAATCAACCCAATTTGCGAGCATAATTATGTAGCATCGCAGTTCCAGGAAAACAAGCATAACTATCTCGATTCTTAATGGAATGAAACGATTCTAGTTTTATTTCAAAGAAAACTCTTAGATCTACAAATTTCATGCAAACTCAAATTCCAGAATCCTAGCGCACACAACTCATATTCCCGAAATACAGTAAGTTTTCATCCCGACTCAAATACAGAATATAGTTGAGATATATTTTGGTAGAAAATTCATATCAAATCTATAACTGATTGAAATTCGATTATTCCAGCGATCAAAGAAATCCAACATAAAGCACTACAAGTTCTATATGAACCAAAGCTACAATTTCCTAATGTATACATCGCAACAAACTCGAAAACAGACACCTTGAACCAAAATGCCCAACATTTGAAGCTTAACAAATTTGTATACATTCAATAAACTCTTGGTATAACGACCATGAATTATCCCGATCTTGGGCTCCCTCAAGGAGCTTTTTCTCTCACGGGCTTTTCCATGCGCCATTACTCATAGGACTTCTTCAGCCCAAACACTGGAGCTTTTACCTTCCCAAGATTTCAGGATTGCTTTGCCAAAACCTATTAAAATAACATTTCATCATCATCAATCAAAAGCAAATAATACTCCTCAACATATCCTCAAAGTCGATCAACAAAAATCATCAAAATTTTAGCATAAATATATTTTTCATGAGTAATCAAACAATTAAAAAGGATCAGTTTTTGTGGAAAATAGAATGGTTCGGATAAACACTCTCCACCACAAACTGTACATCGTCATCATCCACAAAAATAAATTTATGAAATGTGGCTCGAAATTTCCTCCAATCAACGTTCATAGCCGCTTGATCAAACAGCATACTACGATCAGGTTTGGTAGAGCAGCATCGCCCCGAAGGCCAACACTTAAAGCCCGTAATGGTGGCAAAACACCACCGACCCGAAAGCGGATGCCAGAGCCCGTAATGGTGGCAAAGCAGCACCAACCTAAAGATCGACGCCCATAGTCCGTAATCTGTTATAACTTCTCTAAAAATCATTAAAACCTTTAAAATTATTTTCAATACTAGACCCGCATGTTGCCCAAGAGAAATTAAATATTATTATTATTAAATTTTTACAAAAGAAAATCTCACTAAACCACATGTCGTTCACGTTTTTTTTAAAAAAATTTTACTCGTGTTACCCAAAATTTTTAAAATTTATACATATTGTCCAAAATTTTAAATTTACATATGATACAAAATCTTTAAAAGTTTTCGTTTTACATTCAAACATGGGATACCCGGGATTTTTAAAACTTTTAAAAAATACGTACGTTAACTCACACACCCGCTCGAATGCACCCACACGCCCGATGCTCCACATATTAGAAAAAATAGCACTTATCAATTCATATCAGAAAAAGAATAAACATGTAGGAAATGACTGACAGTCATAGCCTACAATTTTGAAAAACGGTACATGCACCGCCTCATCTTTAGAAAATTGAGACGTGTATGTGCCTCTTCTTTTGACAATAAGGCTCCTGAATCACTCATTGATGGTATAAGATGCCTATAAATAGCAGTGATTGAAGTCCCTAAACATACACCTCATAAGAAAAAATACACAACCTACAAAGAGTATTGAGTACTTAGAAGGCTTCAATCGGAGGAAAAGCAAAGAACTTACAAATTTTCATGGTCATGTTCGATCTGCTTCCGCATATTATTTATCATATTTATAAATATATTGAAACATGAATTTTGAGAAAAACTCTATCATCACATACTCAGGACAACGAACAAGAACACTCTACAATAGGTTCAACCCAAATATACTTGTAAGATTCTATTTTGAAATATTTTTGTAAAACTTTAGCTTCTCCCACTACCATTATAAAGATGGTAAACTAGTAGTAAGCACTCACAAAAGCTTCTTGAAACCAATTTAAAATACTTCAATCGGTGCATCATTTTTTTTTTTAACAAATAGTTGTTCAATGAAATGAGTAAATCCACTCACGTGGACCACCCATGCACACCACAAAATAAAACCACATCCATTCAAATATTCAGACAAAACATAATTTACTTAAAAACGTAAAACATTACATGAAATGACCACTACGTCCATAAAAGAAATCAAATTTTTTTGGAAACTCATAAATCACATCAACCTTTAATAAAAACATGAATCAATCAAAGAAATAATGTGTTTTCATCGATATGTCAAACGAATAGTTAAAACTTGGCTCGTCTTGGGAGCGTCGATGGTTCAAAGATGATGTCGGCGACGAGAACATACCTCGAGCGCGGATGGATCTATGAAATGGATAAGAAAATCCGTTCTTTTGAAACCTTAGGTGGGTGAAACACTAGCCTCCACTTTCCTCTGTTTTTGAAATCTCACTACTAAAATCTATACCATTTTATTAAGTTTGAGACATTTAGAGTAACTAACTTTGGTGTAGTGGTCTGTTTTAATAATTATATATATTAATAAAATGTTCAAATTTTAATGCTAGTTATATGTAATTCAGCGGATAGAGTCATTGTTTCTTGTGATTTATGTTATAAGTTCAATTCTCACTGATATCATTTTTTTATTCTTTTATTTTTCAATTTATTTTTTAATTTATATATCAAAATTACAGTGTAGTCCATCGTTATTTTTATAATTATATTTGTTGGTGCCTCTTCTCTTCGGTTCTGAAAATCTGGTCTTGAATCACGAACAAAATTGCAGCAAAAAGATCAAGTCGAGGCAAGGATTCTCCTTTGTCCGCAAGACGAAATTGCCCGTATCAAAGTGCTATATGTTTCAGGCAATCGTCCCCAAGATACAACGACTTTAAGTCAAAACTTTGCAGCACCACAAAGCCTTGATATCGGCGAACAAAGATATGCAATTGCTTTCAAGTAGATGAAACGAAAATGTGCAGCAAAATGTCAAGAAAGTATGCAGCAAAACAAAATGATCCAGCAGCATTGGACAATGGTTGGAGAGATTATTTATAGATGATCACCGGTTGCTTTGAAGAGACATGTTTCTTCAGACCGGATGCAAAGAAAAGACACACTTCTAGGCAAGGGATACACTGGTTGGGCCAAAAGCAGCTAAGAGGAGATACTTTTAATTCCAATGGACGCGCACTTTTCCAGAAACAGTGCTGCGCACGCAGCCGCGCGGCCGGGCGCAGCTTTCTGTCCACACAGCTGCGCACACAGCAAGGCGCGCGCGCCTGCGCGAGAAGCTGCGTGGCCGCGCCCCCTGTTCTGCCCGATGGCTCCGAAAAATCATTATCAAGCGCGCATCCGCGCGGGATGTGGCGCACCCGCGCGCCTCGCTCTGTCCATCTGCTTCATAGTGCGGCTCTTGTGACTGATAAAATTTATTTTCCGAATAAATTTGGTCCAAAAAGATTAATACTAGTCAAAGACCGCACCGCCCCGACCCAAGACGAGCGCGCGCGCGTGTGTTTCACCGAGACGCAACCTATTAGCGTCTTCCCCCTTCTAAAAATTTCTGGTACCCCTTGAGGCCCAAACCCCTATTCAAACTTGGAGTTTATAAGGAAGACATCATTTGTCTATTTTCTCCATGTGGGACACTCCCACTCCCTTTCCTATTCAACAACTCTTCATTATTCATTTATCATTTATCCAACAATTTCCCACATAAATGAACTTAATACATGTATGCAGATTAACTTGAAAGATCTTGTGACTTATTATTGCATTAGGATAGGTAGCTTTTGACTTTGAACCTTCCTTAGTAAAATACTATAGGATTTACTAGTTGAGTAGTGACATGATGTCTTGAACTAGTCAACCTTTTATGTAAACCGAGTCAATAGTATTTCCACAATAATAATTCTAACATATTCTTGTTCTCAAGTTGTGTCCGTTTCGGCCTTGGACCATATCTTAGATTCATAAGCGTTTTCCATTGAAGCGGCCATTACTTCTCACTTATATAGGTGATCTCCTAACTAGAGTATCCTGCCATACTCTACCTTATAGGTTTAGGAATCATTAAAAGAGAACTTAACCTCACCACATGTTGCAGGTCTTTTCTACTTGGATTTTCTAGGAATGAGCCTTTATTTATTCCAAGTACTCAAACTAATATTTATAACTTGGTTGTCCTATTGAACCAAGGTCATGGGATCTCCACTTCACAAGGTTGGGTTACCGCTATAAATATTTTATTTTGTGGGTTTTAAGCCCATTCCTCTCAACAGTTTGTACATTTGATCTCTATTTATACCTTTAGTAATCGGATCCGCTAGGTTTTTCTTTGATTTCACATATTCAACAGAAGTCACCCCATTTGAGATCAATTGTCTTATGGTATTATGTCTCCGACAATATGTCGAGACTTACCATTGTACATACTGCTCTGTGCTCTTCCTATTGCCGATTGACTATCACAATGAATGTTAATGGAAGGCACCGGCTTATTCCAACAAGGAATGTTTTCTAGGAAATTTCTTAGCCATTCGGCTTCTTCCCCAGCTTTGTCTAATGCTATGAACTTGGATTCCATAGTGGATCGAGCTATACATGTTTGCTTAGACGATTTCCATGACACCGCTCCTCCACCTATTGTGAATACATATCCACTAGTGGACTTGGAGTCTTTTGTGTCAGATATCCAATTAGCATCACAGTATCCTTCTAAAACTGCAGGATATTTTGAATATATCAAACCATAGTTCCATGTATATTTCAAATATCCAAGCACTCTTGTTAAAGCTTTCCAATGATCCTTACTAGGATTACTTGTGAACCTACTTAACTTATTAACTGAATATGCAAGATCTGGACGAGTACAGTTAGTCAAGAACATTAGACTACCAATTATCCTTGCATATTCAATTTGTGAGATTGGATCTCCACGATTCTTTGCTAGATGAACGCCAAGGTCTATAGGTGTTCTAGCAGGACGACTATTTAAGGCACTGAATTTTTCAAGCACCTTTTCAACATAGTGAGTTTGTGATAAAACAATTCCATCAGGTATTCTAGAGATTTTAATCCCTAATATAATATCACATAACCCCAAGTCTTTCATTTCAAAATGTTTTTTCAACATTTTCTTATTATTTATAATCAACTCATGATTACTTCCCATAATCAACATGTCGTCTACATAAAGGCATACAGTAACATAAGCATTTGCATCACCTTTAATATAAACGCATTTATCACATTCGTTGATTTTGAAACCATTTGACCTCATTGTATTGTCAAATTTTTCATGTCATTGCTTAGGTGCTTGTTTGAGTCCGTATAGTGACTTGACAAGTTTACACACCTTCTTTTCTTGTCCGGGAACGACAAACCCCTCGGGTTGTTCCATGTATATTTCCTCTTCCAGTTCTCCATTCAAGAAAACTGTCTTTACATCCATTTGGTGAATCTCTAGGTCATGCAATGCAGCAATAGCTATGAGAACACGAAGGGATGTAATCTTATTGACTGGAGAGTATGTGTCAAAGAAGTCATATCCTTCTTTTTGTTTGAACCCTTTAGCCACCAAACAGGCTTTATATTTGTCTATAGATCCATCTTCTTTGTATTTCCTTTTAAGGATCCACTTGCATCCTAAAGGCTTACAACCCGGAGAGAGATCAGTCAACTCCCATGTATGATTATGCATGATGGATTCTATTTCATCATTTATAGCTTCTTTCCAAAAAAGAGCTTCGGGATTGGATAGAGCTTCTTGAATAGTCCTTGGTTCATCATCTAACATGTAAGTCATAAAGTCAGGACCAAAGGACTTTTCAACTCTTGCTCTTTTTCCACGTCTTGGTTCTTCATTTATTTCTTTAGAATCAATAGTAGATTCATAAGATCGTTTAATAGAACCTTCTTTTCTTTCCTTACAAGAAAAGTTGGATTCAAAGAATATTGCATTCCTTGATTCCATAATTGTTCCTTCACTTATATCAGGAATTGTTGACTTATGCACCAAGAACCTATATGCACTACTATTATAGGCATATCCAATAAAAATGCAGTCAATAGTTTTGGGTCCAATTCTAACTTGTTTTGGCTTTGGTATCTCTACTTTAGCCAAACACCCCCACACTTTTAGGTATTTGTAAGATGGTTTGCGACCTTCCATAATTCATATGGAGTTTCATTTTTCCCTTTGTGTGGTATTTTATTAAGAATGTGGTTTGCAGATAATATTGCTTCCCCCCACAGGTTTTGAGGTAAGCCAGAATTTATCAACAACGCGTTCATCATCTCCTTGAGAGTACGATTTTTACGTTTTGCAACTCCATCGGATTGAGGTGAGTATGGTGCTGTAGTTTGATGAATTATGCCTGAGTTAGTGCAAAATTCTTCAAATGGAGCGACATACTCTCCACCTCTATCACTTCGAATCATTTTGATTTTTGTACTCAATTGATTCTCAACCTCATTCTTATAATTTTTGAAAGCTTTTATAGCTTCATCTTTACTTTTCAGTAGATAGACGTAACAGAATCTTGTGCAATCATCAATGAATGTTATGAAATACTTTTTCCCACCTCGAGTTTGCACAAATTTTAAGTCACATTTGTCGGTGTGAATTAATTCAAGTGGATTAGTACTTCTTGTCACAGAATGGAATGGAGCTTTGGCCATCTTTGCTTCAACACAAATCTCACATTTGTCTTGTGGATTTCTTTCAAATGCAGGTATTACATTTAAATTTGCAAGTCTTTGTAAAGTGTTGAAGTTAACATGTCCTAATTTTTCATGCCATAAATTAGAACTTTCAAACAAGTAAACAGAATCATTGACTTTATTCCTCGCCTCATGGCGGTAAACATTCATTACATTCATCTTAAAGAGTCCATTATCTTGGTACCCTTTGCCTACAAACACACCATTTTTGGTTAAAACAAACTTGTCTGATTCAAATACAAGCTTAAAACCCGCCTTACTCAACAAGGATCCCGAAACTAAATTCTTTCGAATGTCTGGCACATGCAGTACATTCAACAATGTTATCTCTTTCCCGGAGGTCATCTTCAATACCACTTTGCCAATTCCTACGACCTTAGACATCGTAGAGTTTCCCATAAACAATTTCCTATCACTTACAGTAGTGTAGGATGAGAACATACTCTTTTCAGCACAAATGTGGCTAGTGGACCCGGTATCTACCCACCATTCCCTTGGATTATCCACCAAGTTGCTTTCAAACACAACTGCGGATAAATCAAGTTCTGATAGGTCTATCGGTACATTCATTTCCTCGATGACATTGGCTTGTTTTAGTTTCTGATTTCTGTTGTCTTTCTTTGGAAGACGACAGTCTTTGGCCATATGATTCGGTTTGCCACAATTGTAGCAAGTTCATTTGAACTTTTTGGCATGCCCTTGTTTCTTCTCATTTTGAGGGCGCTTTCTCTTGTGTGTATTGCTAGATTCTGTCAGATTTGCTTTGGCCTCAGTTTCCATTGTTCTTTTGTATGATTTGGCTTCAGAAGTCCGACTGTCTTCCTCAATTCGAAGCCTCACAATCAGATCTTCAAGTTTCAACTCATTGCGCTTGTGCTTAAGGTAGTTCTTGAAGTCTTTCCACATTGGTGGCAATTTCTCTATGACGGCCGCCACTTGAAATGGTTCATTGATTTCCATTCCTTCTGCCAACAAATCATGAATTATAATTTGAATTTGTTGTACCTGGCTTATTACGGATTTGGCGTCCACCATTTTGAAGTCCAGGAATTTGCCAACTACGAACTTCTTGACTCCTGCATCTTCTGTCTTGTACTTTTTCTCCAATGAATCCCACAGTTCTTTGGATGTCTTGACAGAGCAGTAGACACTGTAAAGCATGTCGTCAAGCCTGTTTAGGATATAGTTGGGCAAAGAAAGTCACTGTGGTTCCATGCATCAACAGCATTCCTTTGTTGCGAATCGGTATCACTTTCAGATATGACAGGAGGGAACTCTGTTAGGAATCGAGACAGGCTCAATGTGGTCAGATAGAATAGCATCTTCTGTTGCCAACGTTTGAAGTCGGCACCAGAAAACTTTGCAGGCTTTTCGCCATGAGCAGAAGCAGTAGGGACGGTAGGCATTGGCGCAGGAACAGTAGGAGGAGTTGACATTCTTCAGAAACGAGAAGAGAATAAACACAATTTCGTCTTGCGAGTGTTGGTGCCTCTTCTCTTCAGTTCTGAAAATCTGGTCTTGAATCACGAACAAAATTGCAGCAAAAAGATCAAGTCGAGGCAAGGATTCTCCTTTGTCCGCAAGACGAAATTGCCCGTATCAAAGTGCCATACGTTTCAGGAAATCGTCCCCAAGATACAACGACTTTAAGTCAAAACTTTGCAGCACCACAAAGCCTTGATATCGGCGAACAAAGATATGCAATTTCTTTCAAGTAGATGAAACGAAAATGTGCAGCAAAATGTCAAGAAAGTATGCAGCAAAACAAAATGATCCAGCAGCCTTGGACAATGGTTGGAGGGATTATTTATAGATGATCACCGGTTGCTTTGAAGAGACATGTTTCTTCAGACCGGATGCAAAGAAGAGACAAACTTCTAGGCAAGGGATACACTGGTTGGGCCAAAAGCAGCCAAGAGGAGACACTTTTAATTCCAATGGACGCGCACTTTTCCAGAAACAATGCTGCGCACGCAGCCGCGCGACAACACGCGCGGCCGCGCGCAGCTTTTTGTCCATACAGCTGCGCGCGCGCGCCTGCGCGAGAAGCTGCGCGGCTGCGGGCCCTGTTCTGCTCAATGGCTCCGAAAAATCATTATCAGGCGCGCATCCGCGCGGGATGTGGCGCACCCGCGCGCCTCGCTCTGTCCATGTGCTTCATAGTGCGGCTCTTGTGACTGATAAAATTTATTTTCCAAATAAATTTGGTCCAAAAAGATTAATACTAGTCAAAGACCGCACCGCACCGCACCGAGACGAGCAAGCGCGCGCGCATGTGTTTCACCGAGACGCAGCTTATTAGTGTCTTCCCCCTTCTAAAAATTTCTGGTACCCCTTGAGGCCCAAACCCCTATTCAAACTTGGAGTTTATAAGGAAGACATCATTTGTCTATTTTCTCCATGTGGGACAACTCCCACTCCCTTTTCTATTCAACAACTCTTCATTATTCATTTATCATTTATCCAACAATATTTTGATCTTCATTTAAATATAAATTAAATGAATTATAAAAAAATATATACAAGCACGTAACGCGAGCGTCAGTGCACTAGTTTAAATAAAATATGCCTCTCTTATTCAATATTTTTTCCCTCTCCTGCAAATTTGAAAATGGCCTTTGTATTTTCATAATTTTCCTCGTAAATAAAATTTTAAACTCCTTCCATGTTGGGATATCTTGCTCCGGAAACCATGTCGAAACCATCGTACCTGAAAAATCATGGTTAAAACGCAAATATGTAGATCAAGTTGAAAAAATGTTATATTATTTTATTTAAGTCCATAAAATAGTTTAATTATTGACAACATATTTTATTAAGATGAACATGAGAGATGTCTCATATTTAAAAATATATAAATCAAAAATATTATCTGGATTTTCTAACACATCTCGCGCATTCATATTTTTAATTCAACATGATCATCTTGTAAAAAATATACCTAAAATAATACTTTCAATGTATGACCGAACGAGCCATGACAGGGTTCTACTTCCATCGCTTTTAAACGTCATCCAGCATTCAGAGAATTAAAGCAGCCGGGCCTCGAGTGGTTCGGTTTGATTTGGACTAGTCGATTGTGGATATCTACAAATTCTTTTCAATATCAATCAAAAAATATAAATAAATGTTAAATAAAATTGCCTACCTACTAAATAATAAATATATTATTACATTCAAAAAATAATTTATAATATACTTGATTTTTTGATAATTTACAATTTGATAGTTTCATGTAACAAAATTTATAATATCGTTCTTGATTTTTAATTGCATATTATAATTTTGTAGACATAATCAATTTGATCTTCTTCTTTTTTTGTGAAATTGAACAACTGGGTTAATTTATATTATATAATGATATTTTTTTTAAAAAAAATAATCAAAACACAAGACATTTAATTTAAATCAAGAACATTAATTAATTAATTACTCTAAAAATGCAAACATAAAAACATCAATTTGTGTATGTACATTAATTTATAATTTATCAAAACGCAAGAGAAAAATTACATGCATGCATTTACTTCTCGCCTTTCATCCGTCTTCTGCTGCCACCTCCGCCGCTCAAAGGCAGGCGGCTCGCCGGAATCCTCCCGGAATCACCACGCAAGACTACGACCAAGTCGACGAATGCGTGCAGAATGAACTTGTACGAGCTCTTGTGATTCAAATCCAAATAGCAAAACAACAGCTCCTCCATGAATCCCCAGTCCACTTTCCCTTCTTGCTCTAGACGCGCCTCCACCATCTCCTGCATCGAACTGCGGAAGTCCTCGTACGGACTCGGAGAACACGTCAGGATGGCGATGAAATCCCCATGCGCCGCTTCCAGTTCCTCCTCGGCAACATTCCGCTCCGCTCTCTCCGGCGCGGAGGAGTCCGTCGTAAAGGCGGAGGTTGACGAAGAAAACGCTTCATCCGTGATCAGCGAGCTGGACGAGCCGGCAGCCACAAAGAACCTAGCCGAGCCGCATAGATTTTCCGGCGGCGGCGTTCCGATTAGCTTCGGGGAATCGAAGGCAAACGACTCCATTTCACCCTTCAAGGCATCTTCTTCTTCTTGATCATGCTCCTCCAGCTGGTACAGCGAGCTGAAATTCTCGAACAAGAACTGATCGACCCCGGAGAACTTAGCGGCGTCGTTTCGTCCCCCTTCCCCGTCGGATCCAAACGACAACGTCTTGGTATGTCTACTGCTCTTCAGCCGCAATTGGATTTGTTTGTTGGAGATTTTGATTTTTGAGAGGTATTCTTGAAATGATTTTTGGATTTGCGTAGGCATAATTTTCTTTTCTCTTTTTTTTTTGTAAGAGATCAAGGGGAGTAGTATTTATTTATGGTCGAAAATTAAGAATTAAAAAAATTTAAATTATGAATTTAATGATGTCCCTTTTTCACTCGGATGCGAATCGTGTAATAATAATATAAAATATAACTCGATAATTATACCAATTATGCTAATACAATAAATTTTTAAAAAATATTTATAGCATATCTTTTATAAAATAAATTTTTTTAACCTATATATCATTTACATTTGATGACTATTTAATGATATTTATTAATTTTAAATGAAAAATAATTGTGTGGCTATTTAATGGAAATAAAAATACCCTTTAATGTGGTTGGTGTCATTTAGGTGTACAAAGAGTTTTTGGACAATTATTATATTTTTAAATATTTTCTTTAATTTTCATGCTTTTATTGAAGAAGACATATGAGTGATGACAACTAATAAGTATTAAATTTTCTCTCTTTCCTTATTATAAAATAAATTATTTTTTCTAATATTAAATATTAATTATAGTTATATTATCGAAGATATTTTTTTGACCAATTGTGCAAAAATATCCTCAAATTTTTTTAAAAAAACTTTAATGGAGATTTTCCGATTTAATGGTCTTAAATACAGAACAAATAACACATTATTCATATGATAATTGCATTTTAATCACATGTTTATTCAAATGTATATATTCAAATGAATTTAATTTCTTCAAAAAAGTAGTATTCTTAATTGGGTTGATTAACAATACAATTATTTGGGCTTATATAGAGTAATTATGGATAAATAATAACATGTTTTTAGTTTAATTGATTAAAAGTGTGATTAAATCTAAATTCACAATTTTGTCGTTTTAACTATGATAAAAGGAAGGGAAACAAGGATATAAATTATTTATCCTTACTAAAACTAAAAAATAAATATCTTGAGAGACGGTCTCACGAATTTTTATCTGTGAGACGGGTCAATCCTACCGATATTCACAATAAAAAGTAATACTCTTAGCATAAAAAATAATACTTTTTCATGAATGACCCAATTAAGAGATCCGTCTCACAAAATACGACCCGTGAGACCGTCTCACACAAGTTTTTGTCAAAATTAATTACTAAAAATCATGATCAAACCCAATTATTAACGGATTTTAGTTTGAGATTTTTTTTATGATAAACATTGATTTCCGAACCAGTCCGATCCATTTATGTTACAAGTGTTATTTTTTACTGTAATTATAGATCAGATCGACTCATTCAACATATATAGTTCTGCGATACAATCTCCCAAAGACGGATTAATAGTAAATCGTCCCAAATAAACGCATGTCATGCATGGGCCGTTAAATAGTATTAATTGGGCCTTTTATTTGGGTTACGGTTGAATTAGGTTACTGACTTGTCAACAGGTTGGGTACAGAGATCAGAATAAGCCCAATATAACCAATTAAGTCCCGTAAATATATTTGAATTGAGCCTAATTAATAATTGCATTATTTTCTCCATATTATTCAGTCTTCTAAAACAAAAAATAAAAAAATTAATAACATAATATTTTTTCAGAAAGTTCTTTTTCAACTCTATATGATCACATTCATATTTCTTGAAATAGAAATTATTTACATGTTTTTCCTTAAATTTTAAATCTAATGGAATGTCATCTCTAATATTTTCATTATATCCAAAACTTACAAGAGGAATAATATTTTTTATCACATTAACTTACATATTTTCTATTTTTGATCATTTTATCAGTCAAATCACGAATTCAGTCTATTAATTTGAATCATTTTTTTTTAAATTTTAGTCATTTTCCATCATATTTCTGACATGACATCGAATATGTAACTAACATCCATCGCCTGGTCCTAGCTATATATGGTGTCTTTCACACGATGTGGTAAGGAAAATATCCATATAGTTGGTTTCTAAATATTGACAAAAATTTGTGTGAGACGATCTCACAAGTCGTATTTTGTGATATATATCTTTTATTTGGGTCATCCATAAAAAAAGTATTACTTTTTATACTAATAGTATCATTTTTTATTGTGAATATCGATAGGATTGACCAGTCTCACATATAAAGATTCGTGAGACCGTCTCACAAAAGACTTACTCCCAAATATCTAAAGCCCACACGCAAGAGACAGCTATATATACGATCAAATTTCATGCCACTTGCTTCGATCAAATTTCATGCCACTTGCTTCTTCTTTTTGACTTTGCAAAACCCTAAAGATTGAGGCATTAATTAGGCTAGTTTGATGGTAGGGAAGCCCGTAGATTAGAATGGAATGGTATGGAAAGCTTGAGTGTGTATCAAATGGGGACCAATATAGGGAGTTTGAACGAAAATTATGTAAATGCTAAAAGTGACGGATTTCAATGGTCCATGTATAAAAATAAAGGAAAAAATATTTTTTGATCTGACATGTTTTTCATTTTTCTTTCTCGTGTTATCGTCGATTCACGGTCTTAATTGTATTAATTTATATTTTTTTCAATTTAAATTTTTTTCATTGGAATACTGACATAACATCGAAAAATCATGATTTATCATCTAAACTGCTGAATTGACGACACATTAGCATTCCGATAAGAAAAATCAAGATTGAAAAAAAGTGCACATTAATAGACTAAGATTGTAAATTAACATGAATATGATAATTTCATTATTTCACATGCTTAAATTCAATTATGGCAGCATGATTTATCACCTCCATTAAATTATAAACAATTTAACATAAAAGAGGTTTGGTTAACATTAATAATTATATTCAATGTTTGACCAATTAGAAAATTCTTGTAATCTTGTGGTTCTTGTCATTGTAGAAATCATACATATTACAGAAGTTAGTATACTTTATAAAGTTAATTTTTTTAAAAAAAATCAAAATAAGCACACCATATCTAAATATATTTTATATAGAAAAAAGACAAAAAAAAAAGTATTAATCTATGTAAATCTTACTTAATTATTTGATATGACTATTATTTTGGATTTTTTTCTACACCTGTAATGTTTCTTTAATTTCCCTATAACATGATGAAATTTTAGCCTAAGAATATGAATTCATGATGTGAGCTTCTATTAAAACAAAAGACATACATGATCTAATGATTTTGAGATATAAATAATTATTTCAGTCGATGATAAGCTAACTCTATTATTTTTTAAACATCCTAAAATTTTTCTTAAAATTACGGGGAATTTTTTTTTATAAACATAGTGGCCCAAAACTTACAATCTTTATACATTAAGAATTTTGCATAAAATATCAAAAACTTGCCATCCAAACTCATAAAAAATTCAGCAACATATTTGACGAAAAATAGTATGCACTATGACTAAAATAACATATCATCAGTAGTCAAAAATAAATAATACTCATCAACATATCCTCTCAGTCTGACCAACAAAATAATTGAAACTTTAGCATAAATTTTTTTCATGACTGATCAAACAATTAAAAAAGATCAGTTTTTTTTTTCCGGAAAATAGAATGGTTCGGATAGTGTGCTCTATCACAAACTGCTCATCCTTGCCAACTAGCACAACGTTAGTATTGCTCACCTGTATCGATGAAGACTAGTGAACTTAAAGGCTCGACAAGTTCTTCCGTAAATAACAAGTATCATATAATAAAATCAAGACATCCATTAAATATTTTTTCTCAAAACTTCAACATATTAAAATGCATTTTTCCTCAAATTTTAACATATAAAAATACATTTTCTTCCCTTCTCTCTTTAAAAAAAATATAGACTCAACTCTTTTTTGAAAATATATAACAATCAAATACTCAACTTTTTCCATCAAATCTTTCTCTACCTCAAATGCTCAAATAAAAATACTCAAAATAACTTTCATGAAATGTGGCTCGGAAACGTCTACAGTCATAGTCTCTTGATAAAGCATACGAGAATCCAAGTTTGACATAACAGCACCGACCCGAAGGCCAATGCCCAGAGCCTGTAATGGTGGCAAAGCAGCACCGACCCGAAAGATGACGTCTAGAGCTCGTAATCAGTCAAGTTGGCAGAGCAGCACCGATCCGAAGGCCGACTACTAAAGCCCATATTATCAATCATAACTTCATCACAAATCATTAAAAATCTTAAAAAACATATCCTCAATTATTTCACGTACAGTCTGCCAAAAATTAACATTTTCGCATGCTATCCAAAACTTTAAAATTTACACATGATACTCAAATATTAAAAATTTAGAATTAAATTTATTTCCAGTGTTCAACACTGAATTACTCGCAAATCTACTCAATTTTATTACTGTATAGGCTATGTCTGGTCTTATACAACTCATTAAATACATCATACTTCCAATGACTCGAGAGTATTCTAATTAAATAGATACTCTCACCTCGATTTTTTGACAGATGTTGACTTGTATCTATCGGGGTTCTAGCCAATACTTCAGAGTCATCCTTATTGAATTTCTCAAGTATTTTGTCCACATAATGTGACTGACTTAGAACTAGCCTTTCTGATGTTCTATGAATTTTAATTCTAAAGATCACATCGGCTAAGCCCAATTTTTCATGTCGAATCTTCAGTTTAACAATTTCTTGGTGGATTTAAATATTTTATCATTGCTACCAATGATAAATATGTCATCTATGTAAAGACATAAAATGACATAACCATTTTTAGTGTTCTTTACGTATACACAATTGTCGCATTCATTGAATTTAAATCCACTTTGCATCATGGCTTTATCAAAATTTTCATGACATTGCTTTGGCGCTTGTTTTAAGTCATAGAGAGACTTCACAAGTTTACAGACCTTATTTTCTTGCTCAGTCGCAGAAAATCCATCAGGCTGTTCCATGTAAATTTTCTCTTCCAAATCTCTATTTAGAAAAGGTGTCTTTATATCAATTTAGTGTATTTCAATATTCCGCAAGGAGGCAATTGCAAGTATCACACGAATAGATGTTATTCTCATTACAAGAGAATAATTATCAAATTAATCAAGCTCTTCAAATTGATTGTAACCCTTGATTACCAATTATGGCTTAATAGTTTCATTTTCCGTTTGAAAACCATTTACAGCCTAGTGGTTTGCTTCCTGGTGGAAGATCCACTAATTCTCATGTATGGTTTTGTGAAATGGATTCTATTTCGAAATTGATAGCATCTGTCCATTGAGTCCCCTCAGATGAATTTGTTGCTTCATTGAAGTTTTGAGGTTCACTCTCCATCATGAACGTGATGAAAGCCAGATCAAAAGATTTCTCTGTTCTAGCTCTCTTACTCCATCTAGATTCAACCTGATGGTTAACATCTTGTTTTTTTTTTCAATTGTCTCATATAATCTCTTGGAAGAACTTGGTTCTTCATTAGATTTGCATGAAAGTGTATGTTCAAAGAATTAAGCATTTCTAGATTCCGTTATCGTATTCTTGTGAATACCGGGTATTTAATATTCATGTATAAGAAAACGATAAGCGCTACTGTTTTGAGCATATCCAATGAAAATTCAATCAAAAGTTTTTGGTCATATCTTTACTTTCTTCAGAGTAGGTATTGCAACCTTAGCACGTGTTTACACACATTTTAAATCACATATATCATTGTAAATTAGATGAAGTGGTTCACTATTTCGTTTTGTTTGAAGGAGAAAAGTTTATCCTTTTCGAGCTTTGGTCATGCTCGACAACATTTGTCTTAGCAGCAACTGGAGAAAACAATCGTCTTTCAGAACACTTTTTGTCTTCCTCGATGCGAAGTCGAACAATGAGCTGTTCAACATTCATCTCTTTTTGCTTGTGTTTCAAATAGTTTTTAAAATCCTTTCAAACTGGTGGTAGCTTCTCAACAATAGCATCCACTTGAAAAGTTTCGCTCAAAGTCATCCCCTCAGCTTGAATCTCGTGAAGAATCATTTGGATTTCTTGAACTTTACTGATAACCGGCGTAGAATCCACTATTTTAAAATCCTGAGAGCGGCCTACAAGAAACTTCTTGGCCCCAACATCCTTGGTTTTGTACTTTCTGTCAAGGGATTCCCATAGCTCTTTAGCTATTTTATTTTCGCAAAATATTCTAGAGCGAATCGGCCAATCCATTCAGTATATAATTTTGGCATTTGAAATCAGAATGATTCCATTCCTCCAGAACACTGACGAATTCAATATCTCCTTCACCATTTTTGAGTTTAGGAGCATCCTCAGGTAGAAATCTGGGCAGGTTGTGCGTCGTCAAGTAAGATAGCATTTTCTGCTGCCAAAATTTGAAGTTCACTCCAATGAACTTATTTGGTTTTTCGCCGTGGCTAGTAGACACATCAATTGCAGCAGTACGTGGGGCAAAAGAAATGACTTGAGGCATCACATGAGCAGTGACATGAGGGACAATTTCCCTTTGCACGTTCATTTAAGAAGCCATATCTTCAAGAAACTATGTAATGAGTATAACAAAATATGTTTTAATTTTGTTGGCCTAATTGCTAATAACAAAATTTAGAAGCAGTGAACAAAATCAATCTTGTAAAGATACAGATAAAGCACTAATAAAAAAATGAACATACTATTGAAAGTATGAATATCGTATATAAATGAACAACAAGAAAATAATAAATCAAACCGAGACCTGTATGAAGTACAGTTTCCTAAAAGAGATTTGTCATTTTCGACGGTGCTTCGAGGATCTCGACGGACAACTATTTCCCAGAACACACAACAGCGAAACCTTGCAACAACTTAGCACGAAGTAACTACACCGGCAAATCGAAAACATATTTTCAATTTATCATCAAAATTTAACGGAAGCAAAATAAAAGGCTAACAATATGAAATACAAGAGAATGTTTGAAAGAGATCTTGAGTGTTTGTAAAATTCAATTTTATGTATGTATATATGGAATGAGGAAATGAATACACTATTTATAAGCTTCAAAATACACACAAAAAATCATGCAAAATTAATCAACTCAATTAATCTTCCAATTAATTCAAGAATATGAAGAGCCAAAAGTTTTCAATTAACTCAAGAATATGAAAAATCAAAACACATTTTTACAATCATGTTCACAACTAACTCAAGAATATGAAGAGAGCCAAAAAACACTCTCACGTTCATGAGACATAATTATTATTCAAACTTTAAATTTACTTGAAATTTCAAACATGAAATCACTCAATGATGACTCCGATGGTTAAATGGTGTCCGAGCACGATCAAAATCAACGGAAGGATGAAAATTTCGAGCCTCTTGGAATCCCTAACCATAGCCCTACTTTTTTTTTCTGCTGCTTTACATTTCACGTGAGTTTGGAGGAAGAATTGAGGGTTTTCTCGATACTCCATCGCATTTAAAACATCAAAATCTTTAATTTAAAATTTATTCACAAATAAATTATTTCAAATAATAAAATAAATATCATGCAGTGTAGATTGATATTTAAATTTTTCGGGACATTATAATTTTATCATAAAACCATGTATGTATCTTTAATTATGAAAACATTGACGGAAGATCTGATTGTTGAGAAAAATATATCGATAATTATAGCATAAATGTGTATACCTACCGGCGGTTTACTCGACCCTACCCCTGCTGGCAGTGCCCGCAAGGGTCGATCTAACGGCTCGGATTTTTCCAAGTCAAATTTTTTTTACATGGAGGTGGGCCCGGATCACTCATGTGGAATGATCCGGGTCGTTCATTGCCTGTGCAGGCACTGCCTGCATGGACAATGTGAAACAATCCCCTACCGGCTGTCCTAAACGTAGCCTAGGTTTAAATAACCAACCATAACTTTAATTAAATTTTTAACTAGCTAGCCGAAATATGGACCTAAGAAAATAAAACAAATAATATAATTTTTTTGACCGTTACGTAGGCTATTAACTAAATTAATTCAGCTAAACTAGTTAGTCAAATTAATATTAATGCCGCAGAATTTATTCACTTGTAAGAATAAATTATAAATTAAATAATAGATCATGGTCCTTAAAAGTTAATATTTGCCTGCTGTTGAACTCTATTAGTTATTTAATATATACATTCACATAATAAATGTATAACTAGTGTGAGGAAATAAAATGGTTGTGGTTTCTCATTTTAAAAAGATAAAATTAATACTCATGATAAAATGCACTGAATTAACTTGAATTTTTTAAAACTGTATTTTTATTCTTATACATTTATCTATTTGCGATTTTGTTCATATATATTATCAAATTTCAATCTTAGTCTCGTATCTTTCATTTTCTAATAATTTTAATTTTTTTTGTCGGGAGTGGTGATGTGAGTTCAACGTGATGTTGACACCACATCAGTGCCACATCACTACCACATCTAAAAAAATGACTAGAATTACCAAAAAATATTTGATAATACAGAAGACCAAAAAATATAATTTTCTCTTCACCAAACTCGAATTTTAAATGAACTAAACTCAACAATTTAAACTTTATTTTATAGTATTATATATATTATAAAATGAGAACTGAAAAGATAATGTGTATTCCTTTTGACTATTTTCCACATCAAAAACAGGGAAAAGTTGACATTATGCTGCAAAGAAATCAAGAAAAAGAAATGTCGCAAGCATCTAACTTTACTTGGAAATGAAGACAAAAAAGATCATGTCAATCATAAAGAGAAAATGATGAAAAGAATGCCAAAATATAAATATCAAATCAAAACGTTGAATTATATTGACACCCCTTTCATTTTTTCAACAACCTGACTTGATTTGCTGATGATCTTCAGATTCATGATGTCCCATAAGCCAAAGATCATATTTGATTTATAAATTCTGAACAGTAACTAGAAACTAAAGTCTAAACAAAATACAAGAAAATGATGCTAAAAACATAGTAAAATGAAATAAGATATTAAAATTTTCTCCTCTTTGTATGTATAATCAGACCATCAATCCGTTCTTCTAAAAGATCCTCGATGGAACAGCGAAACGAGCTGAAAATGAACGAGACAGATCATCGGGATCGGCCCAGATCGGACCCTCGTCGAAATTCTGGGAATAAGAGTGAGGATCATACGTGAGTTTCATTGAGTTTGAACATTGGAACATTCTGTTCTTCTCTTTCTTGATCTTCTTCCACAACTGCATCCAAATCGGAGCAGTTTTTGATCTTGTTACCGGCAAATTATACGACACGAACCGGTCATACTTCCGAATGGAGCGGCTTCTTGGCCAGCATATATGTTCGCCATTGGTGGCGAAGAAATCCCATGTTTCTTGATCCATTGAAGAGAAACACTGTGTTTGTGTGTTTTTAGGTAGAGACTGGAGATAAAACTTGGATCCGCCTATTTATAATTGGATCATGATAGGGTTTTTCTCTTCCATATTGATATTTTGATTAGTCATATTTCTTGGTTTATGTGCACAACATGGTCCACGTACAAATGAATCGAACCCAAAATTTTAATTGTATCTAATTAATTTTGTAATATTTAGATGGGATAATAACATATTTTTGTCTAGTAAATTACACATTTTTCATTTTTGATCACGTTATCAATCAATGTATGATTTCTTATTACACTAACTTGAATTTTATATCAATTTTAGTTATTTTTCACCTGAATTCTGACATGATGTCTGCTAATGCTGACATGACACTAGAAAAAAATGATGGCGTCAGATACTACTGAGGTATCCAATGTCACGTCAGCATTACGATGAAAATGATTTAAATTGAAAGCGATGTAAGTCAGTGGACTAAAATATTAATTTAACTGATAACTTGGCAAAAATTTAAAAAAATATGTAATTTAAGAACCAAAATTGTCGGTCACCCTATTTAATTTATATAAAAGGGTGAATTACATAGTTTTAAACATATTAATATTGAATATAAAATAAAGGCTACTCTCATATATTCCTTGCATTGAATTTTATATCGATGGAATTAATGAATGGCATGTAAAATTTTGGTTTGGAAAATTTCGTCATGTGCGTTTAGTCAAATTTTGTTTCAAAAAGTATAAAGTAGCCTGTGGATTATCAAATCTTGCTATGTGAAATATTCTTTTGGCTAAAAAGGACACTAGTGTTGCATGGGAATGGCAAGTTTTCAATGTGACAATACAAGTTCAAATTTTGGGAAAATATAATGTATAGTTTTTAAAGATTTTGATTTATTAAGCAACATGAACAGTTTATAATAACTCCTTTTGTATTAAAGTACTATTTGAATTAACTAAATATATTTTATTTTATTTAATTATACATTCAATTCACTGATCTGAATCTTGTACAAGTTTAAATGATCACATCACTTTTATACAAAAATTATTATAAAACACCATGAATTTTTATAAGTGACCAAAAGAATCTATATATATATATATATATATTTATATGATCTCTAATTTTTTGTACTCTATATATCGGATTCCAAGAGCGACTGGTAGAAGAAATATAATTCTTCTAATTATACTATGTTAGATTAGCTTCGAAGATCCCTAAAAATGTCAAAAAATGACAAGATCCGAAAGAAAATGGTGCACTTTCACTTACTTTTATGAGTAAATTATATAGTTTTTGGTTAAAGAGTCAAACAGGCACATCCGATAAGTAAACTACAAAAATGTACCCAAAACATTTTTTTTCCCTGCGTTGGATTTGGTGGCTGATGTGATCCGGGCGAAATGGATGAGCCGGGTCGGATGCCCCACCAGATCTGCTATCAAGATGTTAGGAGAAATAAGAGCTAGACGTCTGGATCAAAAGCTTACTTCCTGGGATAGATGAGAGAATCTGCAACCAAGAGAGTAACCACGTGAATGGGCGCCGGAAGGGTATCCGGCGTGACCACTCCGACGCTTAAGTCAGTAAAAAACTCGAGCAAAAAACCAATGTAACCAAATGATGGTTGTGAGATTGGTGTGGAAGGTGAGTAGTAAATGCACAATAAATGAGTATACTTAATATCTAAATAGAGAGTAAATGCAAATAGTGAACCTGATATTTATAGTAAGAGATGTAATGATGACCTTGTTCTTTGTGTTGAACATTAATTATAGTAAGGCAGCTAATTATACCCTATTTAATCTGACATGTCAAATCTCATACTAGTCACATCCAGCCTACCTGATTTTGTCAACCACTTGCATTGGTGTCAGAGATAGGTCGGCCGTACACACCCTACTTTGTTGGCGTTATTAAATGTGGCACGTTTATCGAAGTGTCCTGGGTAGAATTCCTCTCGGGAATTCACATGAGAGCCAGGGCATCCAATAGCCCGGGTCGGTTAAGTTCCGGGTGTTCAACGGCCCGGCCTTTCGACTGGCCTCTCTACTAATTCTGCATGTCAAGTCATACTCCCAACGTCCCGGGCAATTGGAGATCCAAATTTCTACTCAGATTATCATCTTATTGACCCGGGAATAATCCATCCTCATGACCGGGACACCACCAATGGCCCGGCTTTCAAGGCCCGGGACATCCCGGGCATTATCCCTGACCCGGTACATCCCGGGGTATCAGTGGCCATCCCACAATTCTTCTGATCCATCTTTACCCAATTCCGTTGCAAAAACTAGAGAAGGAAAAAAGAAAAAGACATTAAATCTCTTACCCATTAAGTGTTTTTCTAGGAAAGGCACATAACATCAACTTGGCAGAAAGTGTGGTTTTACAACAAAATTGATTCTCAATGCAATCGCATCGATGAAATCTAAATCCTTTGGTGTTCTTGAATAGCTTGACGTGAACAATGTCGAACAAGTGCACACTTGCCTTGTGAACATGCACTAATTTCCTCCACCAAATGAGCTCCCAAACTGAAAGGGATGGTATTCTGTTCAATGACTCTTACTACGTTTGTCACATCTGTCTCCGGTCAAGGCCGAGTCCTATATATTCTTTTTTATAATTCTTGGGTCCCTTGATAAATTTATTATTTCTAAGTCGTTTGACAATTTTTTTCTCAATAGAAATATATTTTTCCCGAGTCCTATATAAACAACAACAACAAAAAAAATACATTCGATCTATCAAAATACAATCTCTAGTTTTAGTTGCAAGTTGTGCAGAATTTTAAATTATTGAAGTCATCCATTGATCCCCCTGTATTTTTTTGGAGTCACCTCCTATTTCTTGTCGGTAGACTAGGTGGAGTTCTTGATTTATTTTGTTTTGGATATGACACGTCTACTTTGTGTACGACCATTTGGGCTCGTAGGCCCACAATATTCGATCCATATGCTTAACTGGCCCACAACATCAATCTCTGCTGCTCAACTTAAAGCTCCTTGGAAAAAAAAAATTTATTGTGCATCTTAGAATTTTTGAACAAATTCAATTAATATTTAATTACACTAATAAAATAAAATTACAATATATAAAAGCGATATGATCGAAAATTAAGACGACGTAATCCAACTGCATGTAAATATTAGGAAAACGAATAAATAGCAAATTAAATTGTTTTAATTGCCTAAATTTATTATGTTTATATGATTTTACAGTAGTTTACTTAAATGCATTAAAATGCATTTTTAAGGATTATTCGAATTGCGATCGAGGAACGGAGACCAGGACTGAAAAATAGAAAATGTTTTTAGTAAATAATTGTATTTAATTATTTAAAATAAGGTTGATGTTTTTTATTATTTTTGAAAATCAAAAGAAATAGTTTAAAACACACACATATATATATATTTATATTACAATTTTTTTCTTTTTATGTGAAGGGAAAATTCGTGCAGACTTTTAATGAAAATCCCAACTATTGAATCACACTCGTACTTTTTCTTCTCCTCCCACCTTCTATTGCTTTACGTCCTTCCTACACAACCCCAATAATCTCCCTTTTCTTATTGGGACAAGAAAATTTTTGTACCACAAAAAGATGTGTTACACAAGTGCATATTTGTCGGGTGCTTAATTACCACAAGACTAGTCCCAACCAGCTATCGATAACTCCATTGGCATCGCCTCCGAGGGTTGATAGAGGTGTCCAATTGGCCGAGAGAGCCAGCAGAGACTGAGAGAAAATAATCACATGCCTGTGTTCGCTGACGAGCCATCCAGGATCATTCCGGTGCAGGCTGCATCATGGAGAGTATCAGTGGGTCAGGAGGCAGAGACGCTAGCGTTCTTGATATTGACAAGAGAAAACTGAAGTTCCTTGATTTTATTTGCTATGATGCAGTCGTACAAATCTAACAAATATGATCAATAAAGTGCTCGTTTCCAACTTCCAAGTATGATATAAATAGTTTGAACTTTACAGCGTCTGTTTGTTACATTGAGGTAAATATTTTCCCTGAAATTTTGGTGGGAGGTCGTGGAAACACACCTGAAACCTGTCAAAAACATTTACGCCAACGCCATACTACCCCTGGTCTCGGTAGCACGATCTCCCGTGCACTAAGGCTGTCAAGGAATGGAGATTACTCAAAAAAACAAACACGAGGCAAAGAATGATTCGACATAATGGTGTAAGAAATAAATCTGTTGACACAACAAAGGTCGCTCATAGGAATCGTGAGCCGGTTACCACATCAGTCGTATTGCGAAGTTTGGTGCATGATAGATTTGAAATTTAACAGTAAATATCAAGAATTACATGCCCTATATCCTACATTTGCCCCAACAATAGGATGATCAATGGGAACATTATGAAACCAGTAAAGAGCTGAAGTCGATCTACCTCAGGATAGCAATTCTGCGAATTAATTGTTTGGTTGCTCGTATTTGCAACGACTTCGCACGATATTGTCGCCTGTAAACAATAAACTGTGAAGTGAATCTCTTGACAGATAATCTCGGAATTGATTCTCCGAATGGGATAGTGATAACAAGACCATGTCGTCGACTAGGTTATTGTCCATTAATGGTAGCATTGAATAATAACATATTATACCTTAACCTTAACGATACTAATGAAAAATGTAAACTTTCCAAGAAATACAAAATTATACCTTGAGAGGCAAGTCAAGGAAGGAAAGTCTGAGCTTTCCGCCAATCTTCGATTCTGTGTCGAAAGTGATCTCACCTTCCGCCACATCCTCCACCAACAGAACCACATTGCTCAAAATCTTCACCGCGTCCAGATCGAGCGTGGCGTTCACGTACGAAGAGCTACGTGCCTCTACTCGTCCGCCCTCCGAAGTCGCATTCCCCAGGTTCTGTCCCCGGTACCCGATGGTGACATTCACCCAATCGTAGTCGATGGAGTAGAAATCCCGGTTCCTGACTCGAACGGTGAGGTTCAGCTTCACGTCGAGTGAGATTTCGGGGACCGCATGGAAGCTGAGGCCATTGAGGCTAAGGTGGACAATGGAGAGCTTGGGTTTGGACGGCCACAGGAGGACCAAGGCAGCGACGAGGAAGATGAATACGACGGAGCAGGAGATTATACCGAAGCGGCATGATTTACGGAGGAGACCTCGGTGGTATGCCGGAGGGCATGGAGGCAGTACTTCGACGTATTGGGATGATTGGGGATGGCTCTCGGAGAGGAGAGGCTGGTGGAACAACGACATATCGTCGTGTTTCGATTCCGCCATTCAGGTTTGCCGGAATGAACGTTCTCTACAGTTCGCGTTTCTGCAATTTCCCCCGATTGAACTAAACTCGTGTTGTTTAAGGTGCTACTTACGCTTAAGAATTCGGAACAAGCAGAGATGGAAAAATTATAACTGGGAGAATTCCGAATTTGTACAATGTCGAGCCTTAGATAAATAAATGACATGATATTCAAGGGGAAAAAAAAGCCACGTGATCGTGTTATGTCGTGACAAGTTTCCTATATTTTATTTGCTAAAACGCGTTTTGTCGTGACACGTTTACATACACATGTATAATTTGCATTATATTTTTTAAGCTTACCATTTTTTTTGTCATACATATCAAGTCTTCAAAGGCCTTGCTGGATTCTTGAAGCTCAACAAATTCAATTGCGGACAATTTAATGTGAATGGACTTGATTTCGGTTAAGTTATCATGAGGTATACGCCTTCTCCTTGTGCTAGATATTGTAAAAGATCAAGTCTTTATATAGCGAAGTGAGAATTCGAGCTCGAATTTAATACGAAAAACGAATGGTATTCAGTTCAATGTTGATTCCTGTTTGTAGTCCTCAATGAAGTATAGTTAAAATTAAGTCCATCATGAAGTGATTTGAGAGAGAGTTGAGATTAGATTAGAGATTCATGTGAGCTTGATTAGAGATTCATGCAGTGATGAGATTCAAAACATGTGATTAGCATTGGCTGAGCATTTTGTTTATTTCTTTCTAATTTATCCTTCTACATCTTTGGTAAAACAAGTACTAAAAAGAAAAATTAAATACGAACTCAACAAAAGTAAAATGTATATGGTTGCCACCTTTTATTTCCATACATATCTTAACTACTTACATGCATGAACAAGAGAACAATGTACTTTCGCTAGTCCTACCTCTACTTCACAGCAAAATGATACATATAAAATACACAGAAGAATTTAAACAAATAATACAAGTGGAAAAAGTCTTGCATTCCATCACGCCTCGTTCCTGTTCTGCCGCTGCGCGATGGACCTCAAGTTATCGTACATATCCGAGCAAGCGAGAGAAAAATCGGACAGTGCCTGAAAAAGTGCAGGCAGTTGGCTTTTCAGACTATTCAGAGATTTCTGTCTAACTTGAACACAATGCTTCAAGTAAGCTTCCTCTTCGTTTTCTAATTTATGTTCCGCCGATTCCACAATTAATTTACGTTCAGCATAGAGATCTTTGTCCTGCGTCCTGTCCGGATCCATTTCATCCGGGGGTGTTCTCTTCTGCATATACTTGTTATACCAATTCTCAAAATCCTGCTTCTTTCTTACAAGGTCTTTCCTAGAATCTGCACATCTTTTCCGAAAATCCATCTCATCTTTTTGGTATAGCCATATGGTTTCCATCGTGGCAGCAAAATTCATAATGGCGGCTTTTGCTGCTTGGTCATGAGATTTATCGAGATAACCGTTCCACGTTTGGACAAGCTTCAGAATCGGTGGATTTTGATATCGACCAGGAGATGAGACTTTCTCATTCAAGTTTGTGTCGATGGGGATAAGGTTTAGATTCAACCAACTGTTGATAGCTTTAATGTATTCTCTTTGTTGGGTCATCAATTCGTCGATATTTGAATGCCACTCTCGAATAACACCTACTAACTCGTGTGTCCGCTCAAAGTGGTGGTCACTAGTTTCTTTAGGAGATTGTGAGTCACCAAGCAATCTTAAAGCTTGTACAATCTCGGATTTCCTTTCATGCTGTGATCTCATCGTCTCCCACATTGCTGCCATCCTGGTAATTCACTCAAAATGAAAAGAAATATACGATTCAAAACAAGTAAATGGAGAAATTTAATTTTGTGATAGTAGTGCGTTAGCAACTCACCCATCAACAAGGGCGACGAGTTTGGGATAGAGCTGTTCATCACGTAAGCGATTAATTTCGGAGACAGTGGAGTCCATGGATTGCATGTCAACAATGTATCTTGTGTGCAGATGGCTGACAGCTGCTTTCATTCTCTCTAATGCTTCCAAGTTCGAACCATGTTGCTTCAGCTTGTTTAGCCGCTTAACCTTTTTCTGATATTCGAGTTTCATCTGCTCACCTGCCTGTTAAGAATACCAGACAATAGAAGTGTTCTCAAACGCAGATGATAATGTGTTGGGAAAGGCCATAGCATGAGGTAAAATCATGTAACAGATGGGACCAAGGTATTAATTATTAGTTCCAATACATATTTCAGCAGTATTATTCTTATAAATTTTGAGGGGTACAAAATATTTGTTTCCGATTTAGGAAAATCATGGAAATGTACAGATATATGACTATAACAAGTCTCTAAAAAATTGATAATATTTGCGATTAGTGATGTATCTTGTAAACATTTTGTAATCATATAAACCACTATCTGTTTTAGTAATAGTGAAACAACGCAAGTTCTTGTCATCTGTTTGTATTCTATGACATGTCAAAGAATATTTTGAAAAAGAGTTTGAAAGTTGAATTTCGTTTCAGTAGGTCAAGAAACACAAAATTAGGAATTTTGAAGAAAATTTAAAACAATGCGCGTGAAGTTTCGGTCGGAATTTTGGAATTTCCAAGAAAATTTAAAATAATGGGCCTGAACTTATAACTAAGTATCTGGGTAGATTAGGAATGATCTTTAAAAGAGGACACAGTTAAACTAGAGATACAACGGACTATACCTTCACTTCATCATAAAGCTTTTTCTCCCATGCCAGCATTTTGTCCAAAACTGTCGCATGTGTTTCTTGCTCTTCTGAGTCAAAATCTTCTGTACCATCATTTTCGTTGGGCAAACCTTTGAATGACCTATTCCATGTGATGACACGCATGACCCTCTCCGAATGATTAATATGACCTGCTACGCAAGGATTTAGAACCCTCGAATAATCCATTGCTAATCCAAACTCAACTAATCAAAGACGTTGTGTTGAGGAATCATCCTCAAAAGAATGTTCTAAATCATAGTAGTTAGAGGTGTGAATCCCATAAATGGGCACGTATGGGTACCGTAGAGCTTAGGAACAAAGTGGGTATTATAACATTAGAATATGTGAATCAAATATTCACATCATATATTTAATGATAATAAAATATCCATTAATCTATCAATCATGCTTAGAGGGTATCTTAACCTTTAAATTTACTAAGCTAAATGCTTCACTATTGAGCTATAAGATTCATTTAAATGCTTGGCGTCAGTTTGCATCTAAGCACAAGGTCCGAGTTTTTATGCCCTGAGCCTAAACACATGCCTTTTGGACTTCTAATAATCATGCACCTTGATTAGGAAACAATAGCAACACTTTAACACACGATTCACAATGAGCGAATAAATCTTCCTCCCCGAACAAGTGAAAAATCAAATTTGAATCTTTGTACTTCTAGATTAATTAAAATATGCTGCAATGATTCCGGACCTCTTTTTCATAAAGATTCATACTCAACCATATCGGAGAAAACTATTTTTACAACAATCGTGAGATCAAAGTAAAATCTTTGCATTTCCAAACCCATTAAACACAAGCTCACATGAATATATATATACCTCTCTTGTCAGCAAAATTTGAATGGTAATGCAAGCGAGTTGCCTCCAGCATTCTAGAAACCTCATGAGCACTCTCTGAAGCCTTGAGGAAACAATCATCCATATCAGCAAATATCTGCACCAGGTTCAAATTACTCCCACCGCTGTTCTTTTTCCCTGGCGGTAGAACAACCACCTGTTTCCCTTTCTTCACAACCTTCGTTGTAGTCAGTGCTTCTTCTGGCGGTGGCAGATGCGGGGGAAACTCACTCACCTTCTCCATCACATCCACCGTCTCCCCTTTCTTTCCCCGATCCATTTCACTTCGTTTAGCGCTCTCGTTGACCATCTTTCGTTCGATCTCTTCCTGCGCTACGTGATTCTCCTCCACCTCTGCTAGTGTGGGACCTGGTACGTGTTCCATTGAGAAGAAGTAATCCCACCGAGACATCCCCTTATTAACTGGAGGAGGAATCGGCTGCTGCTGCTGCTGTTCATGACCTTCATGTTCCAGCGGCTGATGCATAACCTCACCAGCAATAACCTCGGGAGACGAAAGGACTCCTCTTCTCCCACTCTTGCTGCTCCGTTGCCTCAAGCTATGACTGCTTTCACTTTCCTTATCATCCTCTTCATCATTTACTTCCTCGATGATGGGATCGGAATGCTTATTCACCGGCAGGGGAATCGAAAACTCAGGCATGGTACTAGCACGTTGGAGAGGAGCGGCGGTGCTAAATGACGGGGGGAGGGGAGGTGGAGGAACAAGGAAGTTATCGTACGGGATAGGGTGTGGAGTGGCGCTGGCACCACTGGACGATGCTGCCGAAGGGTCAACTGCGGCGGAGGACGGAAAAACAACTTCTCCGTGAGCAAAGTCGCTGAGGGACGCGCCGGAGTTTTTCAACGACATGGCGTGAGCTGAATGCGCAGCGGCGAACTTGTTCCGCGCGATCACCGCCTGCTTCATGAATTGCTTACGATCTCTGCATCGAAGCACAGCTTCCTCGTTCTCGATCTTTGATTCAGCGCAGCCCATTGAAACCCCAAACTCAATCAATCAAATCCACCCAATCAACTCATAATTCAACGAATAAAGATGAGATCTTTTTCCTTTCAAATTCCGGTTTTCGGCTGTATCAAGAAGTATTCATGCTGAAGAAATAAGATTTGTCGACAAGTTTACAAGGATGCGTGAAGAACACGAAGGGGAAAAGGGGGAAGAATGAAGAATTTAGGATTTCCTCTTTTCACCTATATAATATAATATCGGCTGATAAAAATTTGTCGAAGATGGCAAAATAAAAAATATCGAATTCTTCGGCAGTAACTTTTATTTTTACGTTGGGTGCCGCTGTTGTTACCGTCACGGCGGCGCCGCCCTGTGACATCGGCGGGCCCGCCTCGACCAGCTGGGAAGGCATTGCGTGTCAAAAGGTACAAAAACAAGAAAAACATGAATTCGTTGCCACAAACGTCATCCTCAATATGGGATATAACACAGATGGCTCAATTTAGTACAATTGTTTATTTTTTAAAAAATATATTTTTGGAGCTTAATCTATGATGTATTTCACATAATTTGTTTTTCAAAATTAGTTTTGATAAATTACAAAATTAAATATCACTTAAAGACAATTTTTTTATAATTATAAAATATTAAAATTTAAGAATATTTAATAATGTTAATAAAAATATAAATAAATACAATCATTTTTATTTGTTGAAAGAGTTGAATTGAAGAACAAAATCAATATATTTAAAATGTGTGTATTGAATATTTTAATGTTGAATATTTGAATGTTGAAAATAAGAGTTGTAAATATTGAAAATTAGTGTGTAATGATGTAGGTAATGATGTATTTTATTTTTGGATTATTTGTAAAAATTTCCTATAAATAGATCTCTCATTTGTGAAGAAAATTAGAATTGTGTAGAGAGAAAAATATTATAAAGTGTGTAGTTTGGTAATTTTGAGAGTTTGAGATTTTTACTTTTTACCATAAATTTTTACTTTTTCACAACACTTTATCAGCACGAAGCTCTAAAAGTCCTCCATATTTTTCCAAGCTCCAAACAGAAGAAAAAGGTAACAAAAGTAATAATATTTATTTTACTGTTATTTATTTATTGTGTATATATTTAATATATAATATAATGTTATTAGAAATAATAAAAATAAAATTTTCAAAAACTTGTTATAAATCCTGGGAGGATGTTAAGACGACATCCCACACTCCCGGTAAGGGATACGACAAGTATAAAAGCCTATAAGATTTTTAAATAAAATATCTTATGACACATCATTATAATAATATGATATGATATACATAATTATTTAAATATGTCTAATATTATATACACCATATTATTACCATAAAATTATACAAATACATACCTTTATTTTTTTATACACCAACGGTCATAAACGGTAACAAAACGGCTAGTTTTTGCCCTATAAATATGATCTCATAAACACATTCAATCACTCCAACTTTCTCTTCTTCTCTAAAAATTATTCTTCACTAAATTTTCGTAGAAAAAAGAAGATGGCTTTCTCAAGGTTATTTTTAATTATTTTGGTTATCATACTCACGAGTCTTTTATTTATCGGAGAATATCCTCCTCGTGTGTTTTCTTTATTTTTACAAATGCTTGTACTTTTTGTTTATCCATTACTTTGTATTGCAATATTCATTAACTAATAAAATGCATCGTAATTTTTTTTAGTACCACCATGTCAAATTTGACAAAGCTCGAATTTGTTGCGCTCGACATCACGGGAAAAAATTATATGCCATGAACTCTCGATGTAGAAATGCATCTTGAGTCATTGGGTCTAAGTGAGACAATAAAAGAAAATGGCATATCGACATCACAAGAAAAGGCAAAAGCCATTATATTTTTGCGTCGACATCTCGACGAAGGATTGAAATGTGAATATTTAATTGAAAAAGATCTCATGGCTTTGTGGAAAGGATTGAAAGAAAGATTTGAACATATAAGGGAAGTTATACTTCCGACCGCCCGTGATGAATGGAATATGTTAAGATTCCAAGATTTTAAGAAAGTCAGCGATTATAATTCAGCGATGTATCGAATAATCTCGCAGCTAAAATTTTGTGGACATGAGGTCACAGAATCGGAAATGCTTGAAAAAATATTTTCCACGTTTCATGCATCAAATATTACTCTACAGCAATAATATAGAGTACATGAATTTGCGAGATATTCTGAACTCATCGCCTGTCTTCTTGTGGCGGAAAAAAACAACGAGCTATTAATGAGAAATCATCAGTCCCGACCCACTAGATCAACAGCATTTCCAGAAGTAAATGTTGTAAGTAAAAATAAATTTAAACCTGGAAACCAAAATCAAATTCAAAGACAAGGTTTTGGTCGAGGTTGAGGTCGAGGTCGTGGACGTGGACGTGGACGTGGAATTGGCCGTGGTCGTGGTCGAGGCCGTGGTTTTGAAAACAATAGAGATAGTTATTTTTATAATTCATCTCAAAAGAGCGTCCCAAACCATCCACAGAAAAGGCATCATGAGAATACAAGTGTTAATGAGAATCACTCAAAAAGATATGAAAGTTCTTGTTTCAGATGTGGTACTCCAGGACATTGGTCCAAAATTTGTCGAGCCCCTGAACACCTTTGTAAACTTTATAAAGAATCATTAAAGGGGAAAGAAAAGGAGACCAACTTCACTGAACGCAGTGACCATTTGAGTGATTCAACTCATTTTGATGCTGGTGATTTTATGAATGATTTCTCTGGAAATGATCAATATGTTGGTGGGATAGAAATGAACAATATTGATGCTGCAGATTTTCTCAATGATTTCTCTGAAAATGAACAATATAGTGGTAGAATATAAATGTACAATAATTTATTTTTCATGTATCTATATAATGTTTTATTGTATAATTATGATATGTGTTATATTTAAATATATATTGCCAGTAATTTTATTTCATTGCATATTTTTTTGAAGTTCAAAAAATGAAAAATGCTATGAGCAAAGCTGAAGTTTGCATACCCGATAGTGGTACAACGCACACTATCCTCCGAGATAAAAGATATTTCTTGGAACTAAAACCAACAAAAACAACGGTGAATACAATATCAGGTCCTGTAGACTTGATTAAAGGATGTGGTAAAGCACAATTTTTGTTACCTAATGGTACAAAATTTTTTATCAATGATGCTTTATATTCACCACAATCGAAAAGAAATTTGTTGAGTTTTAATGATATATATTCCCATGGGTATGATACTCAAACAATGAATGAAGGGAATAAGAAATATATGTGTCTTATCACATATAAATCAGGAAAGAAATATGTGATTGAAAAACTACCAATGCTCCCTACTGGATTGCATTATACACATATAAGTCCGATTGAATCAAACATGGTAGTCGATAATTCTTCAATATTAACCAATTGGCATGATCGATTGGGACATCCTGGTTCAACAATGATGCGAAGAATTATAGAAAATACACATGGTCATCCGCTAAAAGACCAGAAGATCTTTCAGAATAATAAGTTTCAATGTAAAGCATGTTCTCTTGGAAAACTTATTATAAGACCATCACCAGCCAAAATCCAAACTGAATCATCAATGTTTCTTGAACGTATTCAGGGTGATATTTGTGGACCAATCCATCCACCATGTGGACCATTCAGATACTTTATGGTATTGATTGATGCCTCCAACAGATGGTCACATGTATGTTTATTGTCAACTCGAAATGTTGCATTTGCAAGATTACTTGCTCAAATAATAAAATTGAGTAATCAATTTCCCGATTATACAATCAAGAAAATTAGACTTGATAATGCTGGTGAATTTACTTCCCAAACTTTCAATGATTATTGTATGTTTATGGGAATCATTGTTGCCTGTTGCTCATGTACATACACAGAATGGATTGGCTGAATCATTGATTAAACGTCTGCAAATGATTGTTAGACCAATGATTATGAAAACAAAGCTCCCTATTTCTATATGGGGACATGCAATTTTACACGCTGCTTCATTAATTCGCATCAGACCAAGTGCATATCATAAATACTCCCCATTGCAGCTTGCATTTGGTAAAGAACCAGACATTTCTCATCTGAGAATTTTTGGATGTATGGTGTATGTGCCTATTGCACCACCGCAACGAAAGAAAATGGGACCTCAAAGAAAGGTTGGAATTTATATCGGTTATGATAGTCCATCAATCATTCGATATCTTGAACCTCAAACAGGCGACGTGTTCACAGCACGTTTTGCTGATTGCCATTTTAATGAGGAAATCTTCCCAATGTTAGGGGGAGAACAGAAACATACCGAACAGGAAATTACATGGCATGTATCATCATTGTTACATCTGGAACCAAGAACAAAACAATGTGAAAAAGATGTACAACAAATTGTACACTTGCAAAGAATAGCCAATCAAATACCAGATGCATTTGCTGACACAAAAGGGGTAACTAAATCATATATACATGCTGCAAATGCCCCTGCTCGAATTGAAATTCCAAAGAAACAAATTGAAGATACTCATGATGTCATTAAACGCCTGAAGCGTGGAAGGCCAGTCGGTTCCAAGGATAAAAATCCTCGAAAAAGAAAATTTATAGAGAAACACGATGATCACAAAATAAAGAATGATGTTCCTGAAGAAACACATGATGATCACAAAATAGAGAATGGTGTTCCTGAAGAAACACATGATGATGAAAATATTCTGTCAGAACCACAAACTGACGAGAATCATGAAATCTCTATCAATTACATTAATACTGAAAAAATATGGAACCGAAAAGATATAGAAGAAATTGATGATATATTTTCTTATAATGTGGCAATCGACATCATAAATGATAATGAAGATCATGAACCAAAATCTTTTGGTGAATGTAAAAATCGGCAGGATTGGATAAAATGGAAAGAAGCCATCCAGGTTGAATTGGATTCGCTAAATAAACGTAATGTTTTTGGACCTATAGTCCTTACACCTGAAGGTGTAAAACCTGTTGGATACAAATGGGTTTTTATTCGAAAGCGAAATGAGAAAAATGAAATAGTGAGATATAAAGCTCGACTTGTTGCACAAGGTTTTTCTCAAAGGCCTGAAATTGATTATGAAGAAACGTATTCTCCCGTGATGGATGCAATTACGTTTCGGTATTTGATTAGCTTGGCGTTATCTGAAAATTTAGAAATGCGTCTTATGGATGTTGTTACAGCTTACTTATATGGATCACTTGATAGTAATATATATATGAAAATCCCTGAAGGATTTAAGATGCCTGAAGCACAAAGTTCAAAACCCAGAGAATGTTATTCTGTCAAATTACAAAGATCATTATATGGGTTAAAGCAATCTGGTCGAATGTGGTATAATCGGCTAAGTGATCACTGGATGAAAAGGGGATATGTAAATAATTCAATATGCCATTGTGTTTTCATTAAGAAAACAACATCCGGATGCGTAATTATTGCTGTATATGTTGATGATTTAAACATCATTGGAATGAATAATGAAATTCAAGAAGTTGTGTCATACTTGAAGGAAGAATTTGAAATGAAGGATCTTGGAAAAACCAAGTATTGTCTGGGTACAAATTGAACAAAAAAAATGTGGAATGTTTGTTCACAAGACAAATTATACAGAAAAGATCCTTAAACGTTTTAATATGGATAAATCAAATCCTTTAAGTGCTCCAATGGTTGTTAGATCATTAAACATAGAAAAGGATCCATTCCGACCATGTGAAGAAGATGAAGATATTATTGGTCAAGAAGTACCATATCTAAGTGCTATCGGTGCCCTTTTGTATCTTACAAATTGTACAAGGCCTGATATATCTTTTGCCGTAAATTTGTTGGCAAGATTTAGCACATATCCAACAAAGAGACACTGGAACGGAATTAAACATATATTCCGTTATCTACGAGGAACGACAGACTTGGGACTTTTGTATTCAAAAGATGCTAATACAAGTATAATTGGTTATGCCGATGCTGGATACTTATCTGATCCACACAAGGCACGTTCCCAAACTGGATATGATTTTACTCGTGGAGGCACTGCAATTTCTTGGCGTTCACAGAAACAAACGCTCGTAACAACTTCATCAAATCATGCCGAGATTATTGCACTACATGAAGCAAGTCGTGAATGTGTGTGGTTAAAATCAATGACCCAACATATCCAAATCTCATGCGGATTATCATTCGACGAGAAGCATGTGATACTATATGAAGATAATGCTGCATGTGTTGCTCAAATGAAATAAGGATACATAAAAAGCGACAGAACTAAACATATTCCTCCTAAGTTCTTCGCATTCACCAAGGAGCTTGAGAAGAATAAATGTATTGATGTTCGTCACATTCAATCAAGTGAAAATTCATCAGATCTCTTCACAAAGGCGCTTCCTACGTCAATATTCAGAAAGCATATATATAATATTGGGATGCGCAATCTACGAAATTTGTGAAGAATTGTTCGTGTCAACATGAGGGGGAGTTTGCGTGACTGCACTCTTTTTCCCTTGCTATGGTTTTTATCCCAATGGGTTTTTCCTAGTAAGGTTTTTAACGAGGCAGTATAAAAACACGTAATGAAGACAATCATTATGATCATCATCACAAGGGGGAGTGTTGAAAAATATATTTAAAATGTGTGTATTGAATATTTGAATGTTGAAAATAAGAGTTGTAAATATTGAAAATTAGTGTGTGATGATGTAGGTAATGATGTATTTTATTTTTGGATTATTTGTAAAGATTTCCTATAAATAGATCTCTCATTTGTGAAGAAAATTACAATTGAGTAGAGAGAAAAATATTATAAAGTGTGTAGTTTGGTAAATTTTGAGAGTTTGAGATTTTTACTTTTTACCATAAATTTTTACTTTTTCACAACAATTATAATCAAAACGTTGGATGAATAATTTTGGAATTAAAAAGAGAGAAGAGAGTAGGTCTTTAGTGAGACGGTCTCACGAATTTTTATCTGTAAGACGGGTCAATCCTACCGATATTCACAATAAAAAATAATAATCTTAGGATAAAAAGTAATATTTTTCATAAATGATTCAAATAAGAGATTTATCTTACAAAATACGACATATGAGACTGTCTCACACAAGTTTTTGCCCTAAAAAATTTAGTTAAGTATTAAGATCTCTTTCTTATTAAGACATAGATATAAATAGATATAAATTTAATAGCATTATAATTTTAAAAAAATTAAATGATTTTATATTCAAATCACATTATAGAAAAATTAAAATGGTTGTGGTTCATGGTAGTGGCTTAACGCGCTTAGTTACACGTGACAAATTAATTAATTAGTACGAATCAAGAATACGATACACGGTGGAACAATTTTTTTTTAGATGAGTTAAGATATATATATATATGAAATAAATTGTAAATTAATTAAAAATAAAAGTTGTATTTTTAATAAGAAAATGGTCAATAAATATTTTTAATAATATTATAAGAGATAACGCGAGATTAACAAGTTGTTATACCCAAATCTAAATTTTAGGCTAAAAACAAAGCACATTGAATATTTGGCAGGTAAACTAAAGAGGCGACATGTTAATAAGGGTGGTTGGCCATCGACAGCAATTGAAACGCATTTTTTTTTCGTAACAAGATTTTGTGATCCGTAGGCTCCGCCACTGTTTGTATATCCGGCCTTTAGCTCGGGTGACCAAATTTTTTTTAAAAAAATTGAATGTAAATTTTGTATAATTTTGGAATAATATGATATTAGTCAGGGTAGATCAATTTAAAATATTAAAAGATTCTAGAGTTTAAAATTCTAACTCGAGTAGAGCCATATTTTTAGCTCCGCCACTGTCCGCATGCTTTCTTACATCAGCTACAACGCCATTTAATAAACATACAAGTATTGGTAATGAAGAAATCAACAAGGAGCTATCGAATAATGGTAACAACAATTCTCAAGATTAATCAAATATTCACCTACTTTTTTTTAGATAGTCCCTTGGCCATCGATCCCTTGTACATATAGCTCCACTTCTTCGAGATGATCTTTCCGAGGTGATTCCTCGGGCAAAGATACAATCTTAAGCCATCCACATTTAAGTAAAACACACACCAGAAGGACACATAATCATGTCTTCAATGGAGCCTTTTTCTCACGGTCTGAAATTCGAGCAGGGGCATTGGAGTGCGACTTAAACCGGCCCCTACCTATCCTCCTTTTCCTGCATAAAGATAAGTCGGTGTTGTCAGAATTTTTCTCAAAATCATGTTTTTTACGTATACATGAACATGAAAAATATATGCGGAAGCTTAAATCGAGTGTTACCTCCGGCCATTGAAAATTTTGATTTCTCTGCTTTTCTGATTTATTTTCGATTGAAGCCTTTCTAAACACTTCAACACTCCTTTAGATGGTGTATTTTCTGTATGAGATTGTGTGTTTAGGGACCTCAACGCATTCGGTATTTATAGGCACACTCATACCATCACCGAGTGTTTTGGGAGCTCGAGATTCAAACCAAATTTGTATACGCATCTCAATGTTCAAAATTTGAGGCTGCCGTGTACAAATTTTTCAACAATTGTTGGCAATGGCCGTCGTCATTTTCAACACGTTTATTTTACGGGTCACAATTTTCTTACATTCTTCCACTTGACCCGTATATCTCATTTATCATAAGAGAAATTAAAATACATGAATCATGGCGATAGGTCATCTAAAAACGATTATAATCTTCCATGTATCACAATGTATTATATCTCTCAAATAACTTAATGAATAAACCCTATGTTTATTCGAGGTCCAACTTTATTGATATTTTTCATGATAACTGAATATGTACATAACTGAATATGAAAAATAACATAACTTAATGAGTTTCATTAATTTTGTTTTTACAACAAAATTACCTAAAAGAACCAAGTCCCATTCGTTCTGTATGATCTTTGAATTTCAATGGTGGCATGCCTTTAGTCAAAGGATCTGCAATCATCAATTCAGTGCTAATGTGCTCGATAACCATGGTTTTATCTTTAACACGTTCTCGTATGGCTAAATACTTATTGTCGATGTGTTTGCTTCGACTACCACTTTTGGTATTTTTAGCCATAAAAACAGCAGCTGAATTGTCATAATATATTCTTAATGGCTTAGATATAGAATCCATAATTCTAAGCCCTGAAATGAAACTCTTCAACCATACACCATGTGAGGTTGCCTCAAAACAAGATACAAACTCAGCTTCCATAGTGGAAGTAGCAGTCAATGTCTGCTTTGCACTTCTCCAAGATACAGCTCCACCAGCTAGCATGAAAATATATCCTGAGTGGATTTTCTTGAATCAATGCAGCCAGCATAGTCTGAATCAGAGTAGCCAATTACTTCCAAATTTTCAGTTCGTCTGAACATAAACATATAATCTTTGGTCCCTTGAAGGTACCTCATGACTTTTTTTGCAGCTTTCCAATGATCTAAACCTGGATTACTCTGATATCTTCCCAACATCCCAACAATAAATGCAATGTCAGGTCTAGTGCAAACCTGAGCATACATCAAGCTTCCAACAGCAAAAGCATAAGGAATGTTTTTCATTTGTTCCCGCTCTAGATCATTCTTTGGGCATTGGCTCAAATTGAATTTATCGCCTTTCACAACGGGAGCTATACTTGGTGAACAATCTTTCATCCGATATCTCTCTAAAACTTTGTTGATATAGGTTTCTTGAGACAGGCCTATAATACCTCGAATTCTGTCTCTATGTATCTTAATGCCAATGACATAAGATGCATCGCCCATATCCTTCATATCAAAGTTTTTAGAGAGGAATTGTTTCACCTCATATAACAGACCCTTATCATTGGTTGCAAGTAATATATCATCCACATATAGAATAAGGAAACAAATCTTACTCCCATTGACCTTCTGGTATATACATTGATCCAATGGGTTCTCAACGAATCCAAATGAAGATATAACATCATGAAACTTTAAATACCATTGACGGGAAGCTTGTTTCAATCCGTATATAGATTTCTTAAGCTTACAAACCAATTGCTCACCATTACTAGAGAAGAATCTTTCAGGTTGTTTCATATAAACCTCTTCCTCTAGTTCTCCATTAAGAAAAGCTGTTTTCACATCCATTTGTTGTAAATCTAAGTCAAAATGTGCAACTAATGCTAGAATGATACGAAGAGAATCTTTCTTAGATACAGGAGAAAAAGTCTACTTGTAGTCGATTCCTTCCTACTGAGTGAATCCTTTAGCTACGAGTCTTGTTTTATACCTTTCAATGTTGCCTAATGAGTCTTTCTTTGTTTTGAAGACCCGTTTACATCCAATGGCTTTTACACCATCAGGCAACTGAACTAGATCCCATACTTCATTAACTGCCATAGAATTCATCTCTTCTTTCATAGCATTAAACCATATTTTTGACTCATTACAACTCATGGCTTGTGAAAACGTTTCAGGATCATTTTCGGCTCCGATGTTAAAGTTCGATTCTTGTAAATACACAACATAATCACTAGATATTGATGATCTTCTTATTCTAGTAGATCTTCTCAGGTTGTTTGGTTGATCAACAATTTCTTGTTGTTCTTCATTAACAACTTGATCTACTGGATTTTCATCAGCGATTTGTGGAACTTCAGTAACTGGTTGTCTAACACCCATTTGGTCTTGAGGGGTGTGAATAACGACCAATCTGTCATTTGAATAAGAGGGTTGTGCATTAATGTGATCATTATCAAAAACTATGTCATGATCACTCCCACTAATCAAGTCATTTTCAAGAAATTTTGCATTTCTTGATTCCACAATTCTAGTGTTATGAGATGGACAATAGAATATGTACCCTTTGGATTTTTCGGCATACCCAATGAAATATCCATTTATAGTTCTTGGGTTCAGTTTCTTTTCATGTGGGTTGTAAACTCTTATTTCTGAAGGACAACCCCAAACGCGTATATGTTGCAAACTCGGTTTCCAATCTTTAAATAACTCAAATGGCGTCTTTGGGACAGCCTTAGTTGAAACTCAGTTTAATATATACACAGCTATCTTAAGAGCTTCAGTCCACAAGGATTTAGGAAGTTTAGAGCTACTAAACATGCTCCTCACCATGTCCAATAATGTTCGGTTTCTCCTCTCAGCTACGCCATTCTGGTCAGGAGAACCAGGAATAGTATATTGGGCAACAATCCCATGTTCCTGGAGAAACTTCGCAAACGGACCAGGTGCTTGTCCATTCTCAGTGTATCTATCATAATATTTTCCACCTCTATCTGTTCTCACAATCTTAATATATTTTCCACATTGCTTCTCCACCTCAGCCTTAAAAATCTTAAAGGCTTCTAGTGCTTCGTTTTTATTATGAAGCATGTAGATATACATGTATCGTGAATAATCATCAATGAAGGAGATGAAGTATTTCGGACTTTGCATGTCCATATCTGGACAACAAATATCTGAATGTATGATTTCTAATATTTTTGTACTCCTCTTGGCACCCTTTTTAGACTTATTGGTCTGCTTTCCCTTAATGCAGTCCACACAAATCTCAAAATCAGTAAAATCTAAAGTACTAAGTACTCCATCATTCACTAATCTTTTAATCCTCTCTATAGAGATATGTCCCAATCTCCTGTGCCACAATATAGAGGAATATTCATTTATAACACATCTTTTAATACCTCCTTGAACATGCATAGTGGTGTTATTATTTTGTAAAGAAATAGAGAAAAGACCATCAACCATTGTACCATTTCCAATAAGATTTGATTTATAAAACAAATTTATTGATTTATCCAAAAACTGAAAGGAATAACCAAAATGTACAAGTTTTGATACTGAAATTAAATTCCTAGAAAAACTAGGAACATAAAAAGTCTTTTCCAATTTTAAAATATAATCACTATTCAACACTAGGCAGCAAGTCCCAATAGCCTCCACATGCGAAGACATCTTGTTTCCTGAATAGATGCTCCGCTCATTTTCTATTGGCTTCCTTAGGTTTTGCATACCCTTTCTTTTCAAGCCAGTCCTTAAATTATTGCAATCCTTCTTAATGTGTCCCGTCTTTTTACAGAAAAAACACTTGGATTCTTTCTTGATGTCAGGTTGGGGTGGAATTATTCCTTTCCCCATTTCCTTTGACTTTGGATTGCTTCTTATACTTTCCTTGTGTAGTCATAAATACATTATCACTCGTTTCCATCAACAAGCCTCATTCCTCTTGAAGACACATGGTCATTAATTCATTAATCGACCATTTATCCTTATGTGTATTGTAGGAAATTTTGAAGGGTCCATATTGCTGTGGAAGAGTGCATAAAATGTAGTGCACAAGAAAAGTCTCAGACATTTCCACTTCAAGTGTCTTGAGCCGAGCCGCTATGTCCCGCATTTTCATGATGTGCTCTCGCACACCTCTCACACTGGTGAGCCTTAATGAAGAGAATTCCATAATTAGGGTGCTAGCAAGTGCCTTATCTGAATACTGAAACTGTTCATCAATAGCCTTCAGTAATTCTTTGACATTATTATGCTGGTCGACAGAACCACGCATACCAGCAGAGATTTTGGTCTTTATGAACATTACGCAGAGTCGATTAGATCGCTCCCATTTTTCATAAAGATCAACATCATCCGAAATGCTGTTTTCAGTAATAGCAGATGATTCGTCTTTTCGTATAGCATAATCAATATCCATCCACCATAATTGAAGAAGAATTCTTTCTTTCCATATTTTATAGTTATCGCTCTTTAATTCGGGAATGTCACATTTCATATCAGAAAAACTCGCAGGTTGCATAACTGCACAAAATATCATATGCTTAAAAATTTGAGACAATATCATGTTTTACCAATGTAATTCATGTTTTAAAAATCTAGTGACATAAAATTTGCATGTGGGCTAAAATTTTAATTCAATAAGATTTTTCTGTAACTTTATGATAAAACTATCAAAATGTATTTTCCTTAACTCCTGTGGGTAAATTAAGAAAAATATAATTTGATACTTTAACCTAATTAGTTATATAAATATAATAAAAATCCCTGTGGGGCAAATTTTATTATGTTTATATAATTAATTACAATTGATGTCCATTATGTGATCCAAATCCACTTAATGCATAATTTTTCCTAATTAAGGATGTTGTGGCTATTCCTCAATTATTTAAAATTATACGGTTCACTGGACAAAATTTTGGCTTTACTTAATGCTTTATATAATAATTATTTCGCAATCAACACTTTCCAAGAGTGCTCCCATGAAAGATGGGTAGTGCTAAGGCCCTTTAAATACCCAACTCCTAGACAGAGCAATGTTCATCAGAGAGACCAGTGGCTAGTCAAGGCAGTTTAAACCGGTCTATGAAGAACTCCCTCAGATCATGTTTTCTTACGTCACCTTATAATTATTATTCAACTTAATTATCCACATTTATGTGAATCTTTATAAGCCAAAATTTTTCATATTAAATAACTTTATATTCACATTTTTATTTAATATGAACAATTACATTCCCCATCAGTTTTTCTCTTCAATCAGAGTAGTGATAAAGTGAGGATCACATTTACATAAAAATGTGGGCTCCTCATCAGTTTTTCTCTTTTATTAGAGTAATGATAAAGTGAGGATTATTTGTTCATTTGTGAATATTTGAAATATTTTATTATATTCACATCTTACTTGATATGTTCATTTCAAATTATAAACAACTTAATATAATTTGATATGAACACAATGTGAATATTGTTTTTCCAAAATATTTTTCAATACAATTTGCATTTAAAAAATAAATAAATGCAAACAAAATATTAAATTTGCATGTACATATCAAACACTTATCCATAATATTTGATATTATATTTAACATGCAAAAATAATTTATAAAAAAATGTATTAGAAATTACGTCGAACTTAAAATTATTTTAATGTGTACCAATTATTTAACCAAATGTTATGTGTATACTAAATTATACATATAACCCAATATCACATTAAATACATTATTATTATCAAATTTATTATTATTATTATTTAAAAACAATAATAATAATAAAATAATTATTACCAACATGTGGGCACGTCCCACAACCTTAATTAATTTTTTTTAAATTAAATTGATCGTCGACAGTCTTCATAGCAGAATCCATAAATGCATCATTATCATGTATTTAACTTCATTTCTCATGCATTATTTGATATTTCGTCTTCAACCTTCGGCAACTCCTCTCGTATATGAAATTTCAGAAACTTTCTCTTTTCAAGATTTCAACCGAGAATAAAATCTTAAGGTAAGTTCTTAATATTGTTTTATCTGAAATTTTCAATTTTCATGTTTCTTATGAAAATTTCCAGAAACAACTTTTTCCAAAACTTTTATGATATTGAAAAAATGAAAACAAATTTTCAAGGCAGAGGTTTTTAAGGCTCTGATACCAAATGTCAGAATTTTTCTCAAAATCATGTTTTTTACGTATACATGAACATGAAAAATATATGCGGAAGCTTAAATCGAGTGTTACCTCTGGCCATTGAAAATTTTGATTTCTCTGCTTTTCTGATTTCTTTTCGATTGAAGCCTTCTAAACACTTCAACACTCCTTTAGATGATGTATTTTCTGTATGAGATTGTGTGTTTAGGGACCTCAATGCCTTCGGTATTTATAGGCACACTCATACCATCACCGAGTGTTTTGGGAGCTCGAGATTCAAACCAAATTTGTATACGCATCTCAATGTTCAAAATTTGAGGCTGTCGTGTACAAATTTTTCAACAATTGTTGGCAATGGTCGTCGTCATTTTCAACACGTTTATTTTACGGGTCACAGTTTTCTTACAGGTGTTTGATATGTAAATTTAGAAAAAAATTGTTGAGGGTTGAGCGACTTACATGAACCAAAATATACCACATCTAAAGAATAATCAGGCGTGGTTTGGAAATTACAAAAATATGTCTGTAAAAATTTGAGCTGGGAAAAAAGCAGTGTGCCGTAACTCAGTTAAATATAAATGTAGGAATTCACCGCATAGATGAACATGCTTCTGTGTTCAAGCTTCCTTCAAGATTCTTACCCTTATCAACATCAATTCAAAGTTTTCAATGTACAGAACAATTTACAGTTTTTCTAATCACAACATCGAGAGTATAAATATAAACAAAGCACAATGGAATCAGGAGACGTCCACAACTAGTTTGGAACCATGGTTTTTATGTCAATAGTTCTCTAAATATGCATGATCATGTTAAAGAGATTGCTTGTAAAGGGAGGACTTGAATGCTATATAGTAGCATTTCAAATTTAGTTAATTGCATCGAAAAAAGATAATGATGTGACAAAACAAACACATCATAGGATAAACTTTAGTTCATTACCTTTTCTTAACTATCTGTACTACAATTGTCATGCCCCGGGACGGGGGTTGGTTGACACCGGCGTTGCTCTCAAATTTACATTCGAAAGCAACAAGCCTCAGAAGTACAAAATTAAGAAACCAGTCTTTTATTCATAATAAGCATTGTCTGATACAAACTCAGTGATAAATGTTTTACAGCGGAAATGTAAAACCAGAAAATACAACGTCTGAACAGATGCAGCGGAATATAAATCAGAACTAAGAACAACGATCTTCATCATCAGCCCCAAAACTGAAGTTGCTCCTCTTCTTCTAACAACTCTTCATCGTTCTTATCTGAGATGAGTTTGGTGGGTGAGTGATATGATTGTCACTCAGTAAGCGGGGGCGGGAATAACTCCCAGTTTTCGAAATCATTTTCATACAGAAACAGTAATACGAATGATATACAGAAATTCTCATTTTCATAACAGAAATTAGTATTCAGTATTCGGAAATCAGTATTCAGTAATCAGGAATCAAAAGTTTAACAAGTAAGCACTGAGTACGTTCGTGAATTTCATGGTTAAAATGATATCAGTCCCCTATATGTTCTCTCCTCTAAGGGGTGAGGCCAGTAATCAGTAATCAGTAATGTTCAGAATATGTATTCCTACCATTAGTTCACTAAGTTTCAGTGCTTCAAAATCAGATATCAGAAATCAAGAATATACTTTTGTTTTAAAACAGAAATCATCAAACGGGTTTCAAGATATTTATACATAAGCCCACTTACTGTAATTTGCTAAAAGTGTTTCGGTTGAAGTCTGAAAACTGCTTCTTCTTGCTACTGGTTTCTGCTGCTCGAAAATCAGCACTTTCTTAGCTCGAAAATTCAAGTGATAATCTCAAGATTTGTGTAACCCATTTCAGAGGTTTGAGAGTGTTATATATAGGCAAAATTCTGACTGTTAGCCTCCCAATTAATGGTCATAATCTGCCATTAACAATCTTTATTCCGTTTTAAATGCTTCAGTTACAAGTCATGGCTGAATTAGTAACTGTCTGCTGGAATTCTCGTGCTGCTGCTGCTGGATTCTAATCTGCTGGAAAAATACCAGCTTCTGAAATATTAGCTTCTGCTGAAATTTGCTAGCTGCTGCTACTGCTGGAATTTCAGGTTCTCACATCCCTCCCTCCTTATGAGAAGTTTCGTCCTCGAAACTTGGCTATGCATGATCTTCAAAGAGATAAGGGTATTGTTCTCGCATCTTTTCTTCCAACTCCCAAGTAGCTTCTCTTTCGGTGTGATTGGACCATTGTACTTTGACATATGGAATAGTTCGTCGCCTCAGTACTTGGTCTTTGTTATCCACAATTCGAATTGGAATCTCTTCATATTTCAGTCCTTCATTTAAATTTCTTTCAACCAACAGTGGTCAAGCTTCAAGAATATGACTAGGATCGGAAATATATCTCCTCAGCTGCGAAACGTGGAATACATTGTGAATTCTTGACATGTCGGGTGGAAGTGCTAATCTATAAGCAAGTGTTCCCACTTTCTCAAGAATTTCAAATGGTCCGACGTATCTGGGATTCAGTTTCCCAGCCTTATTGAATCGGATTACACCCTTCATGGGTGACACTTTCACATATGCCTTTTCTCCCACTTCAAATTCCACGGGTCATCTTTTCTGATCAGTCCAGCTTTTCTGTCGATCTTGTGCAGCTTTTAATCTCTCCTTGATCAAAGCGACTTTATCCACTGTTTCTTGGATCATTTCGGGTCCAACAATGGCTTTTTCCCTTACCTCATCCAAATACAGTGGCGATCGACACTTTCGTCCATACAGAGCTTTGTAGGTGCCATTTCAATACTGCTGTGATAACTATTATTGTACGCGAACTCAATTAAGGGCAGATGTTCGCTCCAATTACCAATGAAATCTAGAGCACATGCTCTCAGCATATCTTCTAGAGTTTGAATTGTCCTCTCTGTTTGGCAATCGGTCAGAGGGTGATATGCCGTACTAAGAGTAACCTTAGTCCCCATAGCTTGTTGAAAGCTCTTCCAAAATCGAGATGTAAATCTAGGATCTCTGTCTGATAGTATGCTAGCTGGTACTCCATGTAATCTCACGATCTCGTTCATGTACAAGGTGGCTAGCTTGTCCAAATTATAATTCATGCGGACAGGTAAGAAGTGCGCAGATTTTGTGAGTTTATCTACGATTACCCATATTCCGTCATGATCTTGTCTCGTCTTTGGTAAACCCACTACGAAATCCATAGAAATATGCTCCCATTTCCATTCTGGAATTTCTAGAGGTTGCAGAAGTCCTCCAGGTCTTTGGTGCTCTGCCTTGACTTGCTGGCACACGTGACACTTGGAAACAAATATTGCCACGTCTTTCTTCATTCCACTCCACCAAAAATTTTTCTTCAAATCTCTGTACATCTTGGTACTGCCAGGATGGACTGAAAATTTCGACTTATGTGCCTCAGACATTACTTCTTGTCGAAGGTTATCGATGTCTGATACGCACAATCGTCCTTTCATTCACAAGATTCCATTGTTATCCGTCTCAAAATCTGGTGATTTCCCTTCTTTAACTTGCTCTTTTAGTTTCACCAACGCAGGATCTCTATCCTGACTTATCTTGATGGTCTCTCGAAGACATGGTTGTGCTGAAAGTGATGTCAGGATCACCTTACTCATATTCTTTCGACTTAAAGCATCTGCTACCTTGTTGGCTTTGCCTGGATGGTAGCTTATTGTCAAGTCGTAATCCTTCATGAGTTCGATCCATCGTCTTTGTCTCATATTTAGTTCCTTTTGTGTGAACAAATATTTGAGACTTTGGTGATCGGTGAAAATCTAACACTTGGTTCCATAAAGATAATGTCTCCAAATCTTTAGTGCAAATAACACTGCAGCTAGTTCGAGGTCATGTGTTGGGTAATTTTGTTCATACGGCTTCAACTGTCTTGATGCGTATGCAATCACCCTTCCCTCTTGCATGAGTACACATCCTAAACCTTCTTTAGATGCATCACTGTAGATGGTGAAGTCTTTGCCTTCAGTTGGCAGTACCAACACTGGCGTGGATGTAAGCTTCTTCTTCAAAGTCTCGAAGCTTTGCTCACATTTTGCACTCTATTGAAATTTAGAGTTCTTCTGTGTGAGCTTGGTGAGGGGTATGGCTATTGAAGAGAATCCTTCAACAAATTTTCAGTAATAGCCTGCTAGTCCCAAAAAGCTTCGAATTTCTGTCACATTCTTTGGTCTAGGCCAATCTGAGATTGCCTCTACTTTCTTAGGGTCCACAGATACTCCTGCTGCTGATATTATGTGTCCCAAGAATGTGACGCTCTCTAGCCAAAATTCGCATGTCTTGAACTTGGCGTACAATTCCTTTTCTCTCAGTGTCTGGAGGGTGAGACGAAGATGTTCTTTGTGATCTTCCTCACTTGACGAATACACTAGAATGTCGTCGATGAATACCACAACAAACTTGTCAAGAAACGGTTTAAACACTCTGTTCATGAGGTCCATGAATACTGCTGGAGCGTTTGTTAACCCGAACGGCATCACCATAAACTCATAGTGTCCATATCTTGTTCTGAAGGCTGTCTTCGGAATATCGTCTGTCTTGACCTTCAGTTGGTGGTATCCTGACCTTAAGTCAAGCTTGGAAAAGACTGAAGCTCATTTGAGTTGGTCAAACAGGTCATCTATCCTCGGAAGTGGATACTTGTTTTTTATTGTAATCTTATTCAGCTCTCTGTAATCAATACACATCCTCATGCTTCCGTCCTTCTTCTTTACAAATAGGACAGGAGCTCTCCACGGAGATGCGTTTGGTCGGATTTGCTTCTTATCCAACAATTCTTGAAGTTGCTCTTTGAGTTCTTTCAACTCTGCCGGAGCCATTTGGTATGGTGCTTTTGAGATTGGTGCAGTCAAATTCCACCTCGCGGTCGGGAGGGAAGTTCGCCAGGGAGTTCTTCAGGAAAGACATCCGGGAATTCTTGTATTACCGGAATCTCTTCAAGCGTAAGTGTGGTTTCTTTCTTTACCTCGCTTAACATAGTTAGGTAAACTTCTTCTCCACTTTTCATGGCTTTCCAAGTTTGAGAAGCAGAAAGAAGAGTCTTTCGTCCTTTTGTCTTTCCATGAAATAGGAGTTTCTCTTGGCGTGGAGTTTGGATGGTTACCGTCTTTCCATGACAGTCTACTAAAGCATGATTCTTGGCTAACCAATCCATTCCAAGAATTACATCAAATTCCACCATGTTTAGTTGAATTAAGTATGCCTTGAAACTCTGATTATCTATGAGAACACCAATATCTCGATATAGAGTGCGAGTTTCTAAAATTCGATTTGCAGGAGTTGCTACTCTATATGGTTCTTCTAAGTTATCAGGCTTATCTCCTAACTTCTTGGCAAATCTCTTAGACATGAATGAATGTGTAGCACCACAATCAAATAACACATAAGCAGGTATATTATTGATTAGAATGGTACCAGCTACGACATCATTTGAGTTGTCGGGCTCTTCTTGAGTGATAACATAAACTCGAGCATTAGGCTTGTTCTCCTTAGGCTTGTTTGGAGTTGTTCCTCCTGCTGGTCCGTTCCTTGGATCTGGAAGAGGACATTGAGCAATGCAATGGTCCATCTTTCCACAACGGAAATAAGCTCCAGACTTCCTACGACATTCACCAGTGTGTGTAAATCCGCAAGTTTTGCACTTGACTCCTTCTTTGTTTGATTGAGAAGAAATGGTTCCTTTAACTGGATCACTGGTGAATTGGTTACTTGAAAACCTAGGCCTCTTGAATTGTTGGCCCGGTTGGTATTGGCTTGACTGAGGACGTTTGAGTTTGTTCTCACCTTCACGCCTCTTAATGTCATTCTCAGCCCTGATGGCGGCTCCCATCAATTCATCAAAACTGTTGGGCTCGATAACGGCAAGGGCAGATTGAATACGGCTGTTCAATCCCTTCTTGAAGCGATGCATCTTCAAGGCCTCGTCTCCCATTATGGTTGGGGAGTAAGTTCCCAATGAGTGGAACTTAGATGAATACTCCACCACTGACTTGTTTGGTTCCTGAACCAAGCTTTCAAATTCTGACAGCTTCTGCACTCGGACTGCTGTCGGGAAGTACTGCTTCAGAAATGTCCTCTCGGAACCTTTGCCAAGTGATAGGTCCCGCCCTTACCATAGCTGGTGAGACTCCTTCCCACCATTTGGCTGCTTTATCCACAAGAAATGGTGTAATCACATCTACTCTGATCCTTTGTGGAATCTCAAGTAGTCAAAGATGATTCTCCACCTCTTTCATCCAATTTTGTCCAACCTCCGGATCGGAGCTTCCATCGAAGTTAAGGACTCTTGCTCTTCGGAGAGCCTCATAGTGCTGTTTCGTCCCATTCTGAGTAACCCTTGCAGCGTGGTTGCCACAATCGTGGCTATAGCCATCAAGTCCACCTGACTGAGGCCAACTGCTGGTGGTGGTTGTGGTGGTTGTTGTTGTGCATCCTCATCATTGCGGTTATTGTTGCGGTTGTCATAGCAAGGATTGCGATTGTTTCTAACTAGTCGTCCGTCCATTTCCTACAATTAAGAAAGTTCTAAGGTTGATGGCAGAATAGAGACTAAACAAAGGAATCACAATGATTGAGTAATTGCTCCAAAAATTATATATGAACCAATGGATAGAAATAATTTTTTTTTTATTCCTCAAGAAAGTGAAATTACAACGAAACATTGAAAATGAGAACATAAATGCAAATGGAACACGTGGTATTACAAAGGACTACTACTGAATGTCCTAATCTATCACTTCTCCTAATCCCAAATCCATAGGATCCTCTTCGATTTCTTCTTCTTCTTCGGGATCCTCCTCAGGTTCGTCTTGGTTGGCTATTACTGCTTGTAGGTGTTCAATATGACCATGCAGAACTGCATTCTGGTCACTAAGAACTTCAACAGTACTCTGCAACTCATGAATCTGTGCATCAGTCTGTTCACTATACTGATTATGCTGGTGCACGAGTTGGTGATTTTGATCCTTGAGTATTTGGATCTTCTCAACTAGTGTATCACGTAACTCGATGAATTCTGCCACAGTCTCTTGGGAGGTTTCAAACTCTTCTTGAGCCTTCCTACTCCTCTCTTCTGCTTCATGCAGATAGTGAGCATAACGTTGAACATCACTTCTCAAGTGTTCTGTTCGACGCTCTAATTCATCTTTGTCCAGCTCTAGGCAGTAGTTATGTTCTTTTAGTTTCTCTAGCTTCCTCTCTAAGCTCTTAATGTAGCTACTTTGATCAGCCATATCCTACATCCAAAACATGAGGGTGAAGATTCAGAAATGATATCAAGAATATAAGTCGAACTATAGACAATTACTGGAATGAATAGAATCAGTATGCCTATAACATTCAGTAGTAGAAAATAGCCCAAAATTTTTCGGTCTCAGAATTGCGTGAAAAATTTACTAAATATCCTTCACATCAAGAACATGAATGGTACCAAGTTTGGTGTAAAAATGTTAAGCCGTTTGGAAATGAAAATTTCTCAAAGTTTCAAAATTTTGGAAAAATTTATGGAAATGATGATATCCCTATCTTAACGAAGGATTTTGGGGTTCGTCGGCGGTGCTAGAACAATTGAATGGTTCTAGGTTAGGTTTTTCTCTTCGAGAGCTTTCCAACGCCTACTCTTAATAGTAAAAATTCCTCCTCGATCAAAAGTTGGCCGTTTGAAGTTTGCGCGAAAAACACCTCAACTTCCATGCCATTTGCAAGGTCTACTGCATTCGCTTGCTGGAATACACTGTCTACTGCAATTCTGATGCTACTGCAATCAGTCTGCTGCTTTTTCAGCATTGTCTGCTGCTTTCCAGCACTATTAGAACCAGTCTGCTGCATTCCGAGTCTACTGACCCAATCTTCTGCATTCAGCTCTACTGGTTTCCTTCTGTTGGTTCTGGTTTTCGGGATACTGGTTTTGGGTCTACAGATTTTTTTTTTAGACATGCTGCTGACACACCCAGAGCTCTACTGTATTCTGATTTATTTCCCTACTGATTTTCCTAACTGTACGTAGTTAGTCTATCATATCAGTAGTCTATTACAGTAGTTTATTTTCAGTAGTCTATTTCAGTAACTTTCAGAACTTATTTCCAGAAGTCTATCAGAACTTATTACTTCTAGTTCATCCTCCCCAGATTATGAAACACGGTTTCGCTCTGATACCACTTCAATGTCACGCCCCGGGACGGGGGTTGGTTGACACCGGCGTTGCTCTCAAATTTACATTCGAAAACAACAAGCCTCAGAAGTACAAAATTCAGAAACCAATCTTTTATTCATAACAATTATTTTCTGATACAAACTCAATGATAAATGTTTTACAGCGGAAATGTAAAACCAGAAAATACAACGTCTGAACAGATGCAGCGTAATATAAATCAGAACTAAGAACAACGATCTTCATCACCAGCCCCAAAACTGAAGTTGCTCCTCTTCTTCTAACAACTCTTCATCGTTCTTATCTGAGATGAGTTTGGTGGGTGAGTGATATGATTGTCACTCAGTAAGCGGGGGCGGGAATAACTCCCAGTTTTCGAAATCATTTTCATACAGAAACAGTAATACGAATGATATACAGAAATTCTCATTTTCATAACAGAAATCAGTATTCAGTATTCGAAAATCAGTAATCAGTATTCAATAATCAGGAATCAGAAGTTTAACAAATAAGCACTGAGCACGTTCGTGAATTTCATGGCTAAACTGATATTAGTCCCCTATATGTTCTCTCCTCTAAGGGGTGAGACTAGTAATCAGTAATCAGTAATCAGTAATGTTCAGAATATATATTCCTACCATTAGTTCACTAAGTTTCAGTGCTTCAAAATCAGATATCAGAAATCAAGAATATATTTTTGCTTTAAAACAGAAATCATCAAACGGGTTTCAAGATATTTATACATAAGCCCACTAACTGTAATTTGCTAAAAGTGTTTCGGTTGAAGTCTGAAATCTGCTTCTTCTTGCTACTGGTTTCTGCTGCTCGAAAATCAGCACTTTCTTAGCTCGAAAATTCAAGTGATAATCTCAAGATTTGTGTAACCCATTTCAGATGTTTGAGAGTGTTATATATAGGCAAAATTCTGACTGTTAGCCTCCCAATTAATGGCCATAATCTGCCATTAACAATCTTTATTCCGTTTTAAATACTTCAATTACAAGTCATGGCTGAATTAGTAACTGTCTGCTGGAATTTTCGTGCTGCTGCTGCTGGATTCTAATCTGCTGGAAAAATACCAGCTTCTGAAATATTAGCTTCTGCTGGAATTTTTAACTTCTGCTGAAATTTGCTAGTTGCTGCTACTGCTGGAATTTCAGGTTCTCACAACATCCTCGTCCTAAAGAGAATGACTAAGACCACAATGTTGTGGATAGTGCCTTGCACTCACACACCAAACTAAAACATACATTACTTCCTTTTCCAGGCTTCGGTGGATATGGTTACAAAAATCTTCAACTGTGCAGCCACCTCTACCCTGAAACAAAATAAAACTCAATGAAGATTGTAACATCCATTTCAAAAAAAGAATAAACATACAAATCGACGTAACAGAACTAGATGATAGAACTTGGGTTGGTATAAATAGTATATTACAAATCAATAGTTCTATAAAAGCTAATATTCTTCAAAAGTATCATCGATACAAATATTTTCAAAATTTAGCATAATCGATTGGGTTGAGCATTCAAATTATATAAATAGTTAAGAAACTATTGATAGTGCATAAAGAAGCCAACGATGAAGCCAAAAATTCCTGGATCAATAAATATGAAGGTTTTTGAATAAAACATCCAGGCAAATTTTATGACTTATCAAATTTGATACCACTATCATAAGCTCAAGTTGGCATAAATCTCGTTATTATCTGAAACGAATAAATAATGTGGCCCCATGAATTACAACTTGATGTTTGCGAAAATACATTTCGAGAAAAATTTCCAGAATATTCAAGACAAGCTTGATTAAAATAAAGAATATGAATATTAATTTTATTATTATAAACACGTTGGTTTAGTTGATTTATTATGCCTCCAATCAACAATTGAAACCATTGATTTTGATAACAAATGCATTATATGTTGGGGATATCGGAAATATATGTTTGTGCTAACCGATAATGTGTTATGCGCGACAAATGGACTGAAAATAAATCTCTTGAAGAGATTGTAAATATGTTGAAAATAATTTGAATCTTATGATCAAATATTTTGATCAATGAGATTTTTATGACACAATTTTTCATTTGTTATTATTGTAAAACGATATTTCTAACATTGAGGGGGAGAAACTAGAAGCTAAAAAAATATTTTTGAGATCAATCTCAATGTAATATAAAATGAACACGAAGTTCCAAGTTTAAATCTCAAAATATGTTATTTGATCTTGTGTATAAGATCGATTATACTGTTTAGCTTCATTAATGTTCTAGTTGAACAATGCATGCAACTCGTCTGAACTGACGAAATATCCCTTCAAAGAAAATGAGTGAATATCTCAATGTCAAAAGAATAATAGATGCTAGCTGTTATGAAAAAAATTGATATCCTACATGACATATTTTATATTACTTGCAACTAAACATAAAAGACACTAAAAGCGTGATCGACCAAATATTTTAATGAATCCAATTTGGATGGTATTATTCATGAAGAATAACAAGTATATTAAATGACATTTCACATATTATTTGGGATCAAAATGATATAATTATTAATGTATTTTTGCTATAATGCAAAATGATGATTATCTTGAAATACAATTTGTAGTGATTGTCAATAAAAATGATTGACAAATGACATGTGAAATATGAGCACACTTTAGCTCAGAGTTTCTAACCCAAAGTCGGTTATGATAAAATATTTTCAGTTGTCATGGATCAATTGATTTGACAGTGATATGCATAAAAAAATCCTCTTAGGATTTGAGGTGTCAAATGAATTTAGATTCAACGTCCAAAACTATTATTTCAATAGAACATGTCATTATATTAAAATGATCATGGTACATACTATTGATTTATATAAAGAGATTATCAATAACTGAAGATGATGGATTGGTTCGGACACCCGCGAAGGTGCTTCAAACACAATATTCTCAATGAGCTGCAATAGCTCGTGTTCTAATAATGTAAACACTGATGAATTGGAATGAGTTTGGTTTTAAACCAAGTGAAAAATACTCGAAATAATCATTCGTTAAAAAAGCTGATAATTTTAAAACTTTTAACTTGTGTAAACTGTTTAACTGAAATAAGAGGGATCAGTTTTGGCTTATATCAGTTCATTATGGTGAGAACTGAACTGATATCAGCTAGAAGTGATCAAATCAGTTTAAAACGAAAGTTAAGCAGTTAAATACACAAGATATGTTTATGGATGTTCGGAGACTTCAACTGCTCCTACGTCACCTCTTCTACCACCTCGGGTAGGATCCACTAGAAGAATTTAAGTTTATACAACGTCTTGTACAAATCCACTCAGCTTAGGACTTACAATACTGCCTAATTGAAGTCCTAATCTAGACATGAAGGCAGCATCTTTCAGCCAACACTTGTTTAACGTTTATGTGTCAAAAACTACATACACAAGTTTAATGTCTTTGCGCAAGACTCACTCAGCTTATCAGTATGATCGATCTTCTGTATATGTGAGTGCTTATGTGTGTGTGAGAACTGATCTATGAATATAATACAAAAGTTTTCTCACACACTGAGTATTTTGCTTCTAGACTAAGTTGTTGGCATGCCCTATTTTTCTCTTGTTTTCTGATCTTCACACACTTCATTTCTTTTGTTGATGGTCTTGATCTTGTATATATAGAGGCTTTGTGACCGTACATCAAGTCTCATCAAATATGTTCGTTGCAGTTTGAATTCGTTCCTCGAAATTTGTCTTGTACTTTTCGACAAGCTATTCTGGAACGTTTTGGCTTTAAGTTTTGTTGCAATGTCCATTATTGTCCTTTGATCAGACATTTGCTTTTATACCGTTGTGCACAGTTGGATTCTACTTAGATAAGCTTGTCGTATTCTGCAAATTGGTTGGTTCCTAATGAAAATTTTGTGTTTTTTTAAGAAAATGGGCGAGTATGAGTTTAATTATATTCCATTAAAATTTGCTTGAGCCTTAGATCGATAAGTTATAGGTTTTAAATTTATATAAACACTAGTAATTGATATGCGCCATGTTATGTGTTAGAAAAATAGTTTTTAAAACTTATACAATAGTTTTCTATCAGTGGGGAAATAAGCTTTTAGTGTAAATATAATTTAAATTTCAAGAGCCACTAAGCCTATTTTCAATCCATGCATATTTTTTGTTTTAACATTGTTTTTAAATTTTTCACTGTGATTTTGATATTGTAGATGTAGCAGTTTTGTATACTTAGGTACCGTTTGGTTCATGGTATGAAATATATAGTATGGAGATAAGTAATATTTTGTAATAATAAAATAAATAGAAAATGATAGTTAATATAGTGTGTGATTTAATTGATTTGATTAATTAAATTTGAGATAATATCATATTACTATTTTGTCATTGTTGAAAATATTAATAGAATATTAATATATTATTTATTAAGGATAATATCGTAATTTTATATTATTGATTTGATTGATGTGAGTTAAATTATTACGAATTTGATTGATAGTGAAATAAATAATTAATAATTTGATTGATCGAGATAAATAATACTTGTACAAAACAAGTGATATGATAGGACTATTTATATTAGTACTTACAATTACTTGAACCAAACAGTAGCTTAGGTGAAGTTTAGTTGGCTTACTTATATGATCAATCTAATAAAATATTTGGTCACAATTTGTATCACATCATTCAAATAATTAATTATTTACAACAAATCGATTAGATTATTGAGTCAAAATTATAATTTAATCATTCATATTTTTTTATTAATAAATTATTTTAAAAAAATATCATACTAACTTATCATTTCATCACAAATTTAATCAATTAAATCAAACATATCGTTATTTATTCAATATAATTCCATAAACCCTTACAAATTGTCTGAGGGATTTTGGCTTTATTTTGGATTCTGAATTTAGCCGTTTAGACGTGTCTCTCAAAGTTCAGAGGTACCACTCCACCAACCTAGGTGTAGAGAATCCTATGAGTAATGACGCATGGGAAAGCCCGTGAGGGAAAAGGTCCCAGTTAGGGATGTAATCGAGTTGAGCCGAGCCGAACTCTTGAAAGTATGAGCTTGGTTCGTTTATAATCGAGCCGAGCTCGAGCTTTATTTAACGAATATATGCATGGTTCACGAGCTTATTCAAGCCTTTATCGAGCCTAAACAAACTTAATAAATATGAATTATACATTTAAATTTTCATTAAATTAATTAAAAAGTAAATTATATATTTAAAGAAAAATATATTATTCTTATTAAAATTTGTAAATTTATTATAATAAATAAATTTAATAGATTTTCTATATATTTCATAAATAATATGCAAAATCAATAAATCAAATATCAAAACTATTATTTTTTCATCTAAAAGATTACTCATGAACTTACCAATGAACATGTTCACGAGCTAGCGAGTCGAATACTGTAAAGCTTGAGTTTGGTTTGTTTATCTTAACGAGCCTCGTTAAACGAGCTCAAACGAACTTTTATCGAATCGAGCTTCGAATAGCTCACAAACGTTTTGGTTCGTTTTCATCCCTAGTCCCAGTAGGAAACCCAAGATGGGACAAGGCCCCCGAGGGAGCCCGAGATCGGGATAGCCCATGGTCGTTACAATAAAAAATATGAACTGGTCTTGAACTGGTGTGGTAAAATCTGTTGGCTCGTCAGCTGAACTGATTTCACTGCTTCAGTTGAACTGATCAACTGAGATTCTTCATCAGTTGAGCTCTTCATCAGCTGCTCGGGCTTTTGAAGGTCTTCTGCTGAACTACCTCAACTGGACAATCATTTGAACTGGTATTTGATATATCAGTTGAACTGGTTCAGTTTGGACAATCAGTTGACACTTTCAGTTTGCGTCTCGATAGCTTCAGTTTTTTGGCTCGGTAACTGATCAGTTCGAACCTGATCATTTTCAGCTTTCTGCGCACTTAGATAAATTCATTAGAAACAAAATAATAAATTTTGTTAACATTAAAATCAACATTGCAAACATGAAATGTTCCAACAGAATATAATATGACCGATCTTTTTACAAAATTATCACATGCATCAACTTTTGGTAAATTAGTGTACAAGATCAAAATACGAAGAGTTGATTATTTCAAGTGATGCTTGCAATAGGGGGAGCAGTCAAAGTTGTACTATTTTTCCTCGTATATTATTTTTTCCCCACGTGACTTTTCATTTCAAGGTTTTTAACGAGATTAGCGAGAGATATCGTACTTTTTTTCCTTCAATAATATTTTGTCACATTAGGTTTTTCCTAGCAAGGTTTTAAAGAAACGCATCTTTCGTTGGGAAGACATCAAAGAAAGTATCTATTGATGTAATATTTTTTTCGTCCGGATTTTTCCCAATGTATTTTACTGGAATGGTTTTAACGAGACAACATTGAGTCCCGATGAAGTTTCTAAGCATCCATCTTGTCAAATGGATATTTGACGAATCGATTGTTTGTGTAAATAATCATCTAAGGGTGGGTGTTATAAATATTTTATTATTATATATGATTATCTTATTTAGTGAGATTTGTAATCAAGATAAATATGACAAGATAAAATATGTAAAGATTTGTATGTTGTAATCTTTTCCTATAAATAGGATGATTATGTTCAATGAAAATTGCGCCCGAGTATGAGTCACTCTCTCTTTTCTTTTATGGATTTTCTTTATTCATCTATTTCTTTTATGGTTTATAACAGATAGTATTTAAATAATTCTCAAATTTAGCATGAATATGAGAGAATAAGTTTTTGAATTTAGTAGTCTTATCTCAGTATTGGTGAAATAAATTTGTTTATATACCGAGGGCATGTAAGCAATAAGTGACTCTCCATGTCCAAACTTCGGACAAAATACACTTAAAATTGCAAAAAGGAAGAAAGTTCTTGTATTACGATTGAAATTTGAAATCAAAGTTAGGCTAAGGACCAAGAAAGTAATTTTGGGGAAAAATAATTTATTTTGTATTCCCGAGAAATGAATTTGCACCCTATGCCTCATCCAAATCCAAAGTATTAACAAGTCTCAATTCCAAATTCCGAAATACCTGTTAAGTTTTATATCCAAACACAAATGATGAATTTCATTGAGGATTTCAGAATTCAGAGACTTCGTCTGTATTGGTAAGTTACAAGGACAAACCAATTTAGTATAATTAGTTTAGGCAAAAACTTGTCTGAGACGGTCTCACGGGTCGTATTTTGTGAGACAAGTCTCTTATTTGGGTCATCCATTATGCTAAAAGTATTACTTTTTATTGTGAATATAGGTAGGGGTTGACCCGTCTCACAGATAAAGATTCGTGAGACCGTTTCACAAGAGACCTACTCATTAGTTTATATATATATATATATATATATATATATATATTAACTAGAAAAGTGCACGTGCATTGCACGTGAGCAACTAAACTGCTAAAAATATATGTCCGAAATTTTGATAATATTTAAATGAATTAAAGCATGGCTAGTAACATTTATCAATTGAAACAAACCAAACAACAAAAAATAAAAAATCATGATCATAGATGGTATATGAATTGGAGAAGTATCTTTATCCACATGACACACTTTTCAGTATGCTTCTTGGTTGTTTTACAACTCAACAACTCTTTGTCGTAGTTTGTTATATTATGCATATAACAATTTTGGTATACTCAGCAAGTATATGATCGTCTTTAACATCTATTATGTTATTTACAATCCCCATCTGTGATCTAACATGCTCGTAGTTTGTTTTCCTATCACGACATTTTTTCGGTTTTCTACATTGTTTTTATTCGTTAATCTTATTTTTCCGACTATTTGTTTTGTTGTTGAATGATTTTTCAGTTTTTTACAATCATCAACTATAACTCCTAAGAAAAAATGCTTTTAATAGTGATAGGTTTTCGCTTGTGGTGAAAGGCCATCAAAGTCCAATAGCTACGAAACTGAACTCACTTTTGAATGTGCGAGGAAATAAAGTGCAACTGACTCAATGTCTCAATGTACTAAAAATGCACAAAATTGATTGATTGGGTTCACAAAGCTTTAGAATTGTTCTCATACTAATATAAATAGAACGAGAATTATGCACAGTTTGTTTTTATGTATTTCTTTTTCGGAATAAATAATTTTTCTTTTTGAAAAACAATTTTATTCTTTGAGAAATATTGACATTTTATATGGTATCCATATGTCGCAAACCATGAAGTAGAAACAGAATCACTATATAATGCTTAAAAGTTTACACATACAATGCTTCAATTTCTTCTTCATTTTGCTTCATTGAAATTTAAATTTGAAATATCATTCTTGATCTTATCATTTTGATTTAAAATACGATTTATATATATATACATACATATATATATTTATTTATTTATATAATTCACATATATATGTATATGTTTCATGTTACTTAGTTAGACTTAATTTCAAATATCTATAAAAAAATTGTGTTTGAATTATATCATACAGAAATGAGGACATAATAATACGCAACATTATTTTTTTATTTAACATGTTTTTTTCATCCACTATGTTTGTCTTAACTTTTTTGTTCAAAACTTGATGCATTTCGTAGGCTATTTGTATGAAGATCCAAGTAATTATATAATTTACAGAAACCATTTATTACATTCTTCGTAGAATAGATGACCCAAAATACGTGGTTTTGATTGGTGTACTCTCACACCTATTTTCATGTAAACAACAAGGTAAATCATAGAATATCAGAAAAATCAATTACTGCCAACAACACTAACCAAATAAATAAAAGAATTCATAACACAAACAACCTTAGTAAGAAAAAAATGATAACTCAAAGTTTAAAAATGATTTATTTAGTATAATAACAAATAATTGAAGTATATACGAGCAACAAAAAGTATAAATCACTCTCAAATTAAATACTAACTCACATTGTTCACAATTTGTATAAAATTTTCAATATTTTTTTCAAATAAAGAGAAGACACTTTATTAACGTCATTCTTTCATAGATATTTTACTTTTTTTTTTAAAAAAGGAAAAAATAGTGCCTCAAAATCATCATGAAAAAATCCTTTAATAAGACCATTAAGAAAAATGGTCGTAAAAATATAATATGAAGTCATACAATTTTTCTTAAACCAAAAAAATATTAGATCGTTGAAAAAATATATCTGGTAACAACAAAGCATACTTTAACTTGATATACAATTAAGATTTAGAATCAAGCATAATCATTGAATTAGAACAAAATAGCATATCAAAAATATAATGGATATTATCTCTTTTAATAATTTATCCATGTTTGTCGTCCATTAGAGAACTCCTAGATCCACCAATTTTTTTAGTCCACCTATTATTTTCACAATAAATAATACTACAAAAATAATATAAGCAAGCACATAAAAACTCAAATTCAAATATCAATCTAAATAAAAAAAAATTGAATTGAGATTATAATAATGTCGTAAAAATTTTGAATATCGATTATAGACAGAAGTCTGGAAATAAATTTGCCCCAATAAATAAAAAAATGTTATCTCTGGATATTCTGAGACATAAGGTAAAAACTAAAAAATATTTCATCATTTTTAATATTTTTTAAGTCACTTGAAACTAAATAATCTAAGCAATCAGAAAACACAAAATTATGTGTTTAAAAATTAACAAAATATCTCAAGAATAAAAAATTGAAAAATAACCATTTTTGTGGGATATGTGATTTTTTTTTTCTATTTTCTTTCGGTAAACAAACAAATCACATAATCAATCCAAACATAACATGATCAATACAAATGATTTATAAAAAGAAAACATATTAACGTTAGGGTAAAAAACTCTTCTCATTGCAAGAACAAAAAATGATCAAATAAAGCATATTATTTAGTAATATTTATTTAGCAACGTATATAAAAAATTGACTAAATAACTTAAAAAGAGTGTTTGAAATCATTTACATACAAACATTTATCTCAATCACGTATCTCTATTGACACATAAAGAGTCTGAAAATATATTTATTCTAATTGAGATCAAGAAGTTTTATATGACCTTAATATTTATTAATAATTTATTTTTATTCAGTCCGACTCATCTCCCTTCGTCTTCCCGTTATTACCTATCATTAATATAGTATAAATTTTACATAAATTTGACAGCAGTGTATAAATTTAAGTAATTAAATTTAAATTAAAATAATAATTAGTTTGATTGAGTTAAGTTCACTATTAATGATCATATTAAACTAACATAAAAAATGACGTAAATAACATCATGAACATGACAAATTCTAAAACCAAAAATGGTAAAATAGTAAACTTACAAATGAAAGTCATATATTTAATAGATTAATTAATTAATAGATAATATATTATTTAGTAATATTTATTTAGTATCATATGTCAAAAATTGACTAAATAGCTTAAATATTTGCATTGAAATAATTTACATAAAAACATTTTCTGTCAATCACGCAACTCTGTTGATATATAAGTAGTCTAAAAATATATCTATTTTAAATGGAAAAAAGATGATTTATATGACCTTAATATTTATTACTAATTTAATTTTATTCGGTCTCACTCTCTCCATTATTAACTTGATGTTAATGTATAAATTAAAGTAATTAAATTTAAATCTAAAATTAAAATTAAAATAATAATTAATTTGATTGAGTTAAGTTCACTATTAATGATCCTATTAAACTGACATAAAAAATGATGTAAACAACATCATGAATATGACAAATTCTAAAACAAAAAAAAATGGTAAAATAGTAAACTTACCAGTGAAAGTCATATATTTAATAGATTAATTAATAGATAATATATTATTTAGTAATATTTATTTAGCATCATATATCGAAAATTGACTAAATAGCTCAAATGTTGGCATTGAAATCATTTACATACAAACATTTTGTGGGGACCCGGACGCTAATTCATTTCTTAATCGTCTTTGGGAATAATTAAAAACAATTAAAAACAGGGTCTAAAATTTTTTTTTTTAAATACAAAAGCGGAAACATATGAAATAAATCTTATTTCATTTACAAGATCAGTATCCAGATCTAAGTACAAGTCCTGTACAAAAGTAAATCATAACGACTACTGTTCATTCACTACATATCAGGTAATGAAACAGATCTACTTCTGGGTCCGAATCTCCACACTAAACTAGTCCTCTCTCGTCCTCGTCTTGACCCTGGTGCTGTCCCACCTGTTGTCATGCACACATACAAACAAGACAACAGCCGGATAACTCCGGTGAAATTATATTCCCAGTATAAACCATGTATACATGCATTTCATATAAACATATATAAAAGTATGAAGCAGATATTTATAACATGTATCACAGTCAGAAACATGAATCAATATCAAACTGTAAATCACACTCTGAACATGTATCAAAATCAGAAAACATGAATCAATATCAAGCGGTAAATCACGCTCTGTGACTCTGAGACTCTGACTCGACTCATTCCTAATCTAGGGATCCCGATCTGAATAAGAACACAACAATCTCCCACCTACTCTTCCGATCGTGGTGGCGGTACGTTCTTATTACGGACTTTGGTCCTGTCCATATTGAATCTCGCTGTAGAAGTTGCTCCACTCCTATACATTATCAATATGACCAAACGTCCGGTGTCTTGGCATATCCTGCCAAAGACTAGGCCTATCCGCCCTGGCATGTCCTGCCACTGACTCATCACAACACATACTAGACTATACATCTATAGCCTAAACATATCAAACTTATCAATTGCAAATATCGATGCAATAAGATAAAGTATGTGATTTTGGGAAACTCAAGTCAAATCAAACTCGAGTTGTGCAATCTCGAATCAACATTAATTTATACATTTCTCTTCTCGGTCTGACGAAGTCGAAGTCTCAAATTCAAATCTGTCCATATCAATCTGGCAATGACAATATCGAATAGACACGATATCAATATACTCTTCAATCAAATCAGTACTGGATATAATTAGAACTCAATCAAATTCTGTTTTAACGGCATAACTGTACACTCTCGAAATACCGGCAATACAATATCAGTATATACAACCAACAACTCATCTGATCCAAATCTGAATAATATCAATATATCCAGCAATACAGTATCAATCAGATATCAATCCCAACATCTCATAATCGATAACAACACGATTCTGATATCAAATCGGTCTAATCACAATCAAATCAACTCTGAAAATCATGACAATTATATACGGTATTCGTTCTTCAATCCGGTTTCGATTATACGATGTCTAACATATCAGAAACACCATATATGAACCATATCCGATTTCCTCCATATCATAATTTCAAAACATATCAAAACGTAATAAAACTTACGTCCAGTTGAAGCTCTCGTCGATAGGAACACGGTATTGAAGTCGGATTGAAAATCAGACGGACGGATCGAAATGTAAAGGCGTAAGGATTTTTCCCACAATTCTTCTGACCCTTTCTTGTTCTTTCTCTTTTCCTCTGAAAGAATTGAAGGAACTAATATATATATATATATATATATATATATATATATATATCAAGTTGCATGTTCATGATACGTGTCTCTTTCTTCCAACATTTCTGTCGGCGCTCGGGCGGTCAAGAAGTACTGCTCGGGCGCGAAATGTTCTGTCCAAATATTTTCAGATTGCACATTGGCGCTCGGGCGGTCACAAACTACCGCCCGGGCGCCGAACCTTCTGTCCAAGAGTTCAGCTTATACAACATTGGCGCTCGGGCGGTCAAAAACTACCGCTCGGGCGCCAAACTTTTTGCTCAAAGCTTACACCATTCGCATGTCTTACCCAATCTGGTCTCGGAGTGATCTGTTTATAATCATATCAATTCAAAATCAATAATCTCAGATTAATATAATCAAAATCTCGGACATTACACATTTTCTCTCAATCACGTATCTATGTTGATAAATAAGTAGTCTAAAAATATAACTATTCTAAATGGAAAAAAGATGTTTTATATGACCTTAATATATATTACTAATTTAATTTTATTCAGTCTCACTCTCTCCATTCGTCTTGTCATTATTACTTATTCTTAATATTAACAATTTTTATAATGTATAACATTATAATAATGATTTTCTATAAATTTAATGTTAATGTATAAATTAAAGTAATTAAATTTAAATTTAAAAGTAAAAGTAAAAATAAAATTAAAATAATAATAGCTTGATTGAGTTAAGTGTTTTATTAATGATTTTATTAAACTAACGTAAAAAATTGTGTCTAAAATTTATTTTAGAAACCATTAACAGCTGGAAGAAAACAAACAAACAAAATATTTATTATTATTAGCTTCAATTTATTTTAAATTCTATTAATTAGTATATTAAAAACAAACAAACAAAGATATTTTAAATTTCATTAATAATTAATAGATGAAAAACAAACAAACATGTATTAATGATTATTATTAAATGAAAATAAGGACATACATGTAAAGATGAAAAATAAACAAACATGTATTAATGATTATTATGTAAACCAAGACAAACATGTAAATTCACGGTTTAACAGATAATAGATATTTCATAAACCAACAGAGGGAGTTATGTTTCTAACATACTCAAGACTTCTCTCATCGTTGGCCGATCATCTCTGTTTTCCTGAGCACACTTTAAAGCCACTTCCACTAAATTCCCCAATCTTTCCGCGTCATACTCACCTCCCAAACTAGGATCAACAATTTTCTCAATCCATCCCTCTTCATTCGTAGTCTCCATCACCCAATTCATCAGCATCTTCCCCCCCATCCCGCGGCTTTCCGTCTCAACGTACAAATCTTTCGGGTTCTTCCCAGTCACCATTTCCAACACGACAATCCCATAACTATACACGTCAACTTTAGAAGTGATTGGGAGGTGACTAACCCATTCAGGAGCCATGTAACCTCTTGTCCCTCGTATCCTGGATATGTTCATGTTCTCCTCGCTGCAGCTTCTGTTCAGAAGCTTCGAGAGCCCGAAATCCGCCACCTTCGGCTCGTAGTTTGTGTCCAAAAGTATGTTCTGAGGCTTCACATCACAGTGGAGAACCCACTCCAAGCATTCTTCATGCAAATATGCTAGCCCTTTAGCCGTGCCTATTGCGATATCATATCTTTTCTTCCAATCTAGTTTGTTGGAGTAAAGATTTTCTAAAAGAGATCCGTGTTCTGAATACTTGAAAACGAGTATCCTATACTTCCCTTCAGCACAATAACCCCACGACTCGATTAAATTTGCATGATTCAGCCTTCCAATCAAGTTAACTTCAGCTAGAAACTCAGCTTCTCCTTGCATTGCTTCAATATTTAAGAACTTGATGGCCGCGATCCGATTATCCAATAAAGTTCCCTTATACACCACACCGCTGCCTCCTCGCCCAATTTCTTGGCTGAAGTTAATGGAAGCCTGCTTCAGTTCTGCATATGTGTATCTCTTGAATCCAGTAGCAGCTTGAACATACCCTTGTCTGGTTGGACTTGAACTTTTGTGGGTTAAATACAAGTATATAAGCAGACAAAAGATTTCAAATGCTCCGATTGCCATAGTGCACCAAAATAAGTACTTGAACCAGCCATGCTCCTCCTCCTTGTACTGCCTGCTAAGTTGTGTGACGGAGCTCGGACACTGCATGTCGATATGGTCTAGTGTCGAATTTCTACCAGCAGGCCCCCAAGATTGAGGTAATTTTAAGTAAAACCAGGACTGCACTCCCGGAGTTTGTAATCCATTTAACAATGTTGGCTTAGTATAACAAGTATACGAGCCAGTACTCTCTTGGTCGTACTGGAATCCTATACATTCACAGTCACTCGAGCACAATTTCTTGCATTGATCCAAAGTGCAGTTTGGGAAGAACCCCTTGTCGTAACCATAAAACTGAAATTGATTATGCTTAAGAAAGTATGGAGAATAGCTCTCGTTACACGGAAGCTTGAATTCTGGGACGCATCCTTTCGACCAATCGGCAGCGTTTTTCATCTTGTGTCCTGGTAAGCACGAACACCTCCGGCTTGAATCATGTCTGTAAGTGCACACACTATTGACACCACAAATGCCATGGATCTTACAAGGTTGCCTGAAGACTTGCCATGTGACATTCCAAATCCTCAGCCCTTTGTCTAAACTGTAAACTCGAAGGTTACCATCGTGATCCAGAGTCATTCTTCTCTGAGGCCCGAAACCATAATCCGATGTATTGTGCTGGAATCCATCCGACGAGTGAAAAGACCCTCTTAAATCAAAGGTGGCAATCTTGCTGGCATTATAGCTAGTCCTTCCTTCCTCCCAAATTGTTCGCCACGGCGGAGGCCAGTAAATACTACTAAAATCTTCACTATCGTAGAGAAGAGATAGGACGTTATCATTGCCAAACAACAACTTGTACAAACCCGAAGAATAGTCACTACTGCTTCGCGAGGCTACTAGTTTCGTATTTCTTCGAAGTGATTGGAGAGGAAGAAGTGTGTTCGTCGGGGAGTCGAAACTTTCCCAAATATCGACACCATCTTCTCTGTGGAGAACAAGATTGCCATTATCATGGAGTTTCAATAGCACCGGCAAAGATGATTCGGTTCCACTGGTCCATACAATAGACTGTCCCGCGTCATTTAGGACAAGATTTCCTGAGTCCAACAAAGAGAGCTCCGTGTATCTTCCATTAACCGGTTCATCCCGATTAGCCATCCAAACCACAGTCAAATTTCCATCGAACAGCGGCTCCGTGTACCATAACGAAAAGATGTACGCGTTATCACCAACCGGGTAGAAACCAGCAGTAAAAATTCCTGATGGTGAAGAGATTAAAGAGTCACGCTCAAGGACCAGAGACGAACCTCGGGTTAAAGTTTCATATCTGGTGGAGGATGATGGAAATGGTAAGAATAGGATCAAAGCAAAATGTGTAAGACCAAATACGATCTTCATATCTAGGAATGTATTATGTGTGTCTCCTCTGCTTCTTCAAATCCGGAGGTTAACGAGATGCCACAGCAGGTCGACTCATTCCGACGGCAGAAAAGTAGACCTATAGGAACCTTCGAGGAAATATAAAAACAAAGACTCGTCGTTGAAGTCCGGCTCACTATTTTCAAAGATATTAAAAATAAAATAAAATGAAGGAGAGTCGGGGTTAAAGACCCCGAAATATTATTTTATAAAATATAAATACTCTGATATAATTAAAATAATACAAGCCAAATTACTATAGTATAACAAAAATAACACTAGCAAGTTATTATAGTATAACTAAAATATATTGATATTTCATAAATCGATAGTGTATTCAGTGACAGTAGTGTGAGCATTAATTTTGATGAGAAATCGAGAAAGTTGGAAATAATATAACTAATGAAAGCAGAATCCTTTTTTTTTTAAAAAAAAAGAAGAAGATATTAGAAGCTTTTTAAAGAGCAAACGGGTAAAACGATGCGTACCATAACTCAACAAATATTTTCCCAAAGAAAACTCAACCATCTTTCTGATCATTATGCAAATCCTACTTCACATTTGATTGAGCAGAACGATTTGAATTCTAAAAATCAAGAAATCATAAATTAAATATATACTTTGCATTAAAATGGACGACTCCAATAATAATAATAAAAAAATATTGTGCTTCAAAACAGGATTGATATGTACATAACAGTAATTGCGAAAAGAAAAGAAAAAAAAACTACGAGTATGGTAAACTGGTATGAGTTGCATATCACAATCAAGTAATGTTGGTGTACATATTTCTTGAGCCATATATTTAACAAAGAATGTGGAGAAATCTGATGATGAAGAATTATCAAATATACATTCAACTCCTCCTAAGAGCTGCTAATCTGGCAACAAATTCATCGTAGTCCGGCAGTTTGGGATGCACATGCCCATTTCCATTCAACATCTCGGGCTGTAAAGAAAACGCTCTAGCGTGTCGTTTGTGGGTCTCGCTGGTTGGGCTCGTAGCTTCACTGGGAAGAGACGACACCCTGTTTGGAGCATGTTTAGTAGCTTTGGGCGAGTGTCCATGATCATGATCCGGTGGCATCTTGATGCTTGAGCCTGATTTGACGGTTCCATGGGGTGTTTTTTTCCTGCTGTAATGAAGTAAAAGCTTATCCATCATCTTTTCTTCTTCGTCTCGTTCATTGTTGTCGCCCTCGTCTAAGAATTTCAAGACTCTTTGCCCCTGTGCCGCTGCTTGTTCTTTGTTTGTTTCTTTCGGTGTTTCCTCGTTTTCAGAGTGGACTTGTGCTGGTGGGGGTTTGATGGGCCGCCTCCTCACAGATTTCGGTGCTGGCTTAGGTTTAACAGTGGGATATTCTTGATCATCTGTTTCTTTAGGTTCCGCCTTCTCCTCGCTCGTCGTCTTTTTCACATCGGATTTGATATATGGAGGAGGGATTGACCCATACTTGAGAGGCTTTTCTTCATGTTCTTTTTCATTCTGAACACGAGATTCTGGTTGGTTATACTTATACATCTCATTTCTTTTAATAGCATCCACTTGAATGTCCTTGATCGGAACATCTTCACTTCTGCATTTCTGTTCATAGCCAGAAAGGCCATCTTTCCTCTCAGGACCGGTACATTTTCTGGGGTTCCAGCGTACGTAATCTGACCTATTCCTGGATTCATTCTTTAGAACTGAACCCTCCATCCTATCACACGGAACGTACAGTTTATCTCTGAAATCATCAGCAATATCCTGTAAAATAGTTGAAAATTTTGCAAAATAAATTAATCTTTAGGCCTAGTTTGTGTTTAAAGTGTGTAAATATGACTCAGGTCTCACCTTTTTACCAGCAGTTTCATGATACAACTTGTTTTCCAGAGCTTTTGAGCTCCATTCCACGCCTGATTCCGTGGCAATATCTTGCAATAACTGAAGCTTCATTTCTTTCGATGGGTGGCTTGATTTCAACTTCTCAATGAACTACACAAGATATATCAAACTCTTGGATTAAATTCAAGTGACCGAACGCAAGCAGATTTATGTTCGACCGATTGAATCATTGCCCTTTTGGGCTTTGAAAGACTACATATTCACTCAGAATATAGATATTGTTGAGATGTGCATATCCTCATAGATATATATCAAACAAGAAATGAGCATAACCAACAAAACTGGAAATAAGAATCCGGCATAATGATTTACACGGTTCGAACATGTGGAACATCGATTTTTTTTAATGACACAAGGGAATTCACCGCAGACCATACCTGTTTGTCAACATAAAAATCCAGCGAATTTGTATATCTTTCGGAAAATAAAGTTCGAAGTTGCCTCAACTCTGGCAGTTCAGCCAGTCTCGCTGCTGCGAACATCAAAGAAGCTACAGCTTCCCTGCACTCTTGTGGACATTCCCTGTAAACATAAAACTGCAAGATTCAGACAAATTCGAAAACAATATCATTTATTATTTTCTATATATATATATATATCATACCTCTGTTTATCCACGGTTCCAAGATTGTTTGCTATGGTAACACAACATTGATCGACGAATTCGAAACAGCTGGACCGATTCAACTCGTTTAGAAGTCCTTCAGCCTGTTTCGAGATCGACAAAATGTTAAGGAATCCTTTCAAGTAACAATTCAGGAGCAGTTGACGAATCTTACGGAGAAGCACAAAATTCTAAAAAAAATTATTCATAAAATTCGAGTTCTCTTTACATGCTATTTCTTCTACTAAAGACAGAACGAGCAAGGCAGTATAATTTTGCTATGATCATAAATTTTACAACTCAAATATTCAAAACTTCGTCAAAATTTAAATCAGCCACAACTTAAATAGCAAAATTAATCTTTAAGAAACTCTTTCAAGATTTGACCTCAAGAAACGTAATCATTTACACAATTAACCAAGAAATTGAAAGAATGCGATGATAAAGAATAAAAAAACACAAATAAGAAGACAAATTCGAAGCAATAAATTCTAGAAAATCCATTTTCCAATAATTGAAAACTCATTAAATAAATAAAATACCCAAAATCTGGAGTAACAAATATGGAAAAAAAATACCCTTCCATAGGCGTTAGTATCCAATCCATTTTTAAGAAGATCAGCAATATCATTCCTCAAATATTTCTGGATTGCGTTTCTCTTCTTCTTTATCAGCTCAATTCGAGTCTTCGTCTGCTTAATATCCGACTTGCTAAATTCAAGAACCAAAAAAAAAAACCCCCCAAGAAAATACGTAATTAATCAAAAAATGAACCCACGAACATCGAAAAAAAACACCAAGAAAATGAAATTTATCGGCGTAATTGCAGCACTTACCATCTGGAAAAAAACTTGCTTTTCAACAACCCGTCGAACATTTTCTTTTTCTTCAGCAATTCCCTCTTCTCTCCTCCTCAAGAATGAGAAAAAAATCTCTGTGTGTGTGTATCTATATATTGTATGTATATCTCTAATGCCTGAAATATACGCCAAGAATAACCAAGACTGAAGAATATTTATATATAAACTGCAAAGAAAAGAAGCTGGTTCGAGTGAGGGAATCGAAAGAAGAATACTTATATTTAGTGGAAATCAGGTTTCCTTTTTTTAAAATTGAATTATTGTTATTATTGTGAAAGCCAATAATCGCCGTCAGACAACCTCTCAAGAAGATTGAAGATACAAATATACATACATAGATTATATATATATGGAGAGTGGATTCTGGAAGGTGGGTGTGCCACGTCAGATTCGAACCAAAATGGTGTAACAGTGGGAGGTTGAATGACGAAAGTGGGACTCCTTGTTCAGTGGATAACGGCTGTAAAAGGGGAGAGAGCGGCGGGGAGAGAAGGGCAGTTTGGGGATTTGAAAAGGTGTCGTGGATAGAATTTAGAGAGAGTACGAGGTGGCGGTGTAGGGTCCACATGAGAGTGGGGAGTGTAGGGAGAACAAATCGGGTCAACCTCCATGGCCCATGTTTTTAGCTTCATGTTATTTTTGTGTGTATGTCATTTTTTCTCTTATTTTTATTTCAATTTAAATTGGAAAATAAGAAATACGTCTTTGAAAATAAACCTTTTTTCCTTTCAAAATAACTTAATTGATGGGGTAATTTATACAAAAAATTGAAGGATTAAATATTCGATACGTTATCAAAACTTATAATTAATAATAATAATTTATTTCTATTCTTTTAAATAATACATCGGTCTAACTTTTGTTTATGACTATACATTAGCCACAAAATCTTAGAATATAAGACAACAATTGTTTCCTTATTGTCATTATTAAATGAAAAGAAAGTTATTACTTTTAATAGATTTTTGATAAATCAATTAGTTCCTTTCCAATTTAACTTATATCAATTAAAATAATAAAATAAATAAAAACAAACCCTTATATTAAAAAATGTATGAATCCGACTATTGGTTTATTCAAATAGAGATTGAGTATCATGAATTATGGTTAAAATTAATTTAATAAATTTAAAATAAACCAATATATGTAAATCCGACTATTGATTTATTTAATTATATTTAAAAATAAATAAATATGATTGTTAGGTCGTGGAAATTCTAACAATATTGATTTTGATAATAATAAAAAATTTTATTGTGTTTTTAACATATTTACTTAAATGTAAAGTTGTTATCTCAAGTTTGAAGCTGGAACTCGAATTTTGTAAACGGCTAGACTCTGGAGAGTTTCAGTATTTCAATGAAATCTCATAGCTCAATTAACTAATGACCAGCAGGCAAGACAATTTAACGAAAAACTCAATTTTATACAAGTCATATATCATACCATTCGGGTTAGTTCGGATGTTATCTAGACGAAATAGTTGTTTCAAGATCAAGATGGAAGTCCGAATACAACAAGCGGTTGGACTTGACCAACTCTGGTAATTCAAATTACCAAAGGTCAAAGCATGATCAGTCTATATAAAAAAAAAACAAACTAAAATAAGAGCAAACCCAAAAAAGGAAGTCAAAATAGATATATTAGCTTAATGAAAGCTTTTTTTTTGTGTGTGAAGATGTATTTGAGAACATATACAATGTAATAGATTAATTTTCCCCCACACACAATCACTCACACAAAAGAAAGCTGAGCTTCAAGAATAACTGAGTGTTAATTGTCACATAAAGACATTAAAGATTATGTTTTTAGTCTTGATACAAGGACGTTAAACATTATGCGTATTGTGAGGTTACGACCTACAATCGAGAGTGTGCTAAGAATTTCTATTAGGCAAATGATAAGTCATAAGTCGAAATATGTTTGTACAAAAGACTGTATAAATCAAACTCTTCTAATGAATATTTTCTAAGTGGAAGAAGTGGTGAACGTAGGAGTTTTATCTCCAAACATCCATAAAAAAAATTGTGCATCTCACTTTATTGCATTTAGTTTTTACTACTGTTTTTAAGATGTATATTGAAATATTTTATGTATATTCAAATACCAAAATATTGTATATTAAGTGTGGTCAAATATTTCGACCAAACTGTTTTTATTATTTTAACTTGCATACTTTTAAATGCTTTATAAAATTATTAACCGTTTTTTAAAAGGATTTTTTTGTGTTTCTTTTGTTTGATTTTAGATCCAAACTCAATTTAATTCTTGATGTTGGTTCATTTTTGAATATTTTAAGAACGAACAATTGTAACTCTTTTAATCATAAAATATTTTAAAATTTTTATTCATCCCTTCAAAACACATCCTCAATCCTAATCCTGGTTTATTTAAATTATTTAAATTAATTAAAATTAAATTAAATTTATTCATGAATGCAATCGTATATTGCCGTAAACTATAAGATTCGTGGCTCACTTTTTTATTCTATAATATTTTTTCCCTACTTTGTAATTTATAATTTAATCATTTTTTTAAAAAAAAGCAGTTGTTGTTTTTGTGAACTGGTGCCCCTTAATGTATAAATGGAAAGTTATATATAAATGAGAGATGGGTATTAATTTATTACCAGTGTCTAAATAATTCATCCCAATACTTGAAAATAATATATATTTCGGGTGAATATTTCTTTAGTTTATAATTGTGATTTTAGAAGTAGTCGTTATCCTAGACGCAACTAATGATGCATGCACTTAAAAGATCTAGTACTAATTAGTACACGTAGGCAGCATTTTGTAGGGGTGATAAGGTGGGTTTATGAAGTTGTAACACACCTTATCTCTTGTTTGGTACAATTTTTATTTAACCAAGTCAATCTCCCTTATGAATGATTAGGTTATATTAACTGGGATAAAATAATAACTCCTCACCCCTTAGGATTATTTATCCTACTCTTAATTCATCTTATTTTTTTAATTTTACATTTCTCCTAAATCCAAACTCACCACCACATCCCTCCACCGACCGTCACCGACCACCGCCTGCCGTCGCGGGATGCCGCCTCACGCCGTCGACTCTGTCGGCCGCCGACCACCGCCGCATCCCGACGCCGATCACCCCCTCCGACCCCCGCCGGCCACCGCCGACCGTCCCCCGACGCCGCCGCCGACGGCCGCTACCGACCACCCCCTCCTCCTACCGCCCAATTTTGTCAATTCATCAAAAGATTATTATTTATCTAATGCTTAATAATCATATCAAACATAATATTATTTTATTATTATCTATTTCAATCATTCTTTTTATTATTTCTCTCTTAATCATTTCAAAACTTTATCCTTCAACCAAACGTAACCGTAGTATCAATTTTGAACCCATGGAAAAATTGTTTAAACATTCCGAACATACATGAAATTATCGTTCCTCGATCATGTGCTATCAAATATAAATAAATGGATTAAAATCTTTTCACATTTCATGAGAAATGCCGATGAGTGGAGTTTCCAATACAAACTTTGAACGACTCTTCCTATTTAATTTGTCATTATTTAACCAAAAAATTTCCATTTTTTATCATGCCAAAATAAATCTAAAAATAAAATATATGCTTGGAACTGTGCGGTGAACGAAAGGCATGCAGGAGGAAGAGGCGCTTATTCGGCGGGGACCGGACTAGTTACGGCACTTGTCTGCTGCACATGGCACTGACTTGCCGTCGAAGGAACGCGAGTCCACCGGCCCCAATGAAATGCCAACCACCTCCATAACACACCAAAAAGTTGTCTCTATATATATATATGTGTGTGTGTGTGTGAGTGAGGATGACCAGTTGTTATGGAAAAAATAAAAAATACTCTATATTAAATTTATGATTTTTAGAAACATAGATAAAGATGATCACGTAAATAATTATTTTAATTTAATTATTTCGATTTATCATTTTTTCTTTTATCGTTATCTTTCACGAGCCAATTGAGATTCAATAATTATCTTGTAATATAATAAGTTATACACATAATTAATTACTTTACCTGATTATCAAATTAGCTAGAAATCTGAAATCTAAGGTAAAACTGGTCTTACCTACCTAAGACATTTATTTCCCGATTAAGTTTAGGTATTAGAAAATAATTTTGATTAAGTTATAGTTTTTTTTATAGGAAAAAATAAATAATTGGTGCATTTATTTAAATCAAGAAATTGTTGGCTAATGGTTACAGCTTGGATTCATTGAAAAGGAACCAATAACAACTGATAGCATTGTCTGATGCGACTTATTTGACCTCGAAGAACTTTAGGAAGATTTTTTTATATATAAATATAATATAAATCCTTAAAAATATGAAGCTAATACTTCTCTAAATTTCATATTTGTATCATATTACAACTATTTTGTTGTTTGTGAAGTGTGAAAGATAATAAAATTAGTATTATAAAAAGAAAAAAAATGCAATATTTTTCTATGTATATATTATTTTATGATTTTGATACCATATGTTAACAAATTTCAGGTTTGATGTATTATTTTTATTATTTTTGTAACTTTAAGCGTTTTTTCAATGTGATGCTGATGTGAAGCTCATCGGCGTTTACATGGCTTCAATATGACATTGACGTAAGAATGTCACATCAATACTTCCGATGAAAGAAGAACTAAAATTGCAAAAAACTGAAAGATACAAGACTAAAACTAAAGTGAGACAATATAAAATATCAAAATCGCAAGAGAAGATACATATATGACTAAAATTGTATTTTTTCCTATAAAAAATCATTGTGAGTGAATTTTTTATTTTTCATCGCTTAAATTAACTTTAATAATTTTGTAAAATATTAATTAAAAAAACCGATTTGTTACACAAAAATTATGTGTTCTTTGTTCATAAATGCATCTAATTCACATAGAGATAGTGGACGACTAGCTAGGTTAAAATATTTAGCACTATGCTTTCTTTTTTTCGGTGGAATAAACGCACAAAATAAGTTGACGCTTTTCGACATCGTGGTTAACACTTACACGCGTTTTAATTCACAATAAAGTCGCTAGAGAACCTATTGACAACGTATGTAATAAAGGTGAAAGATCTAATATTCATTAAAATTCAAATTAATTCCTATTTTTGAGAAATTAAATATACTGTTACGAATTTATTTTAGTTTTTCCAATAGAGATAATCAATGGTATTTACTCTTTAATTTGTATTATTTCTATTTTATTTAATATATAAAATTTATTTATAAAATAAAACAGAGAGTGTAAATAACATAAATACACGTGAGTTTCCATGAAAATCTGGTCGGAGTGAACTATAGATCACGTGACCCTACCACCAAGGCCACCACCACCTCCACCTTTAAAGTTCACTACATTTTTAGGGTTTGTTAAATTCCAACAAATTAAAGTCGACCTGCACCATAAATTAAAGTTAGACATATATATTAAATTTTCTAAATAAATATACCGCCATCAAAAAAATAACTTATGAAAAATTTTATTTTGTTTAGTTATATATATATTTTTTATTTTATTACTATGATGCTCCTCTTCAATTAAAAAAATTAGGGAAAGATGTATTTCTAATCACATGTAGTTATCTCTTTGGGATTTTGATCATTTATGTTGTTAAATTTCTATTTTAATATTATATTTTTCATTTTCATCGGGCATCGGGATTGATGATGTGTAATTGCGTATTTCAGTGTCATGTCGGCACCATATTGTTACCACGTAGGAAAAATGAATAAAAATGAAAAAATATTAATAATAAAAACACAGCAGTCTAAAACTGAAATTTGACGACATAAAAAATTACGGACCAAAATTGCAATGAGATAAATATACATAACCAGAATACAATTTCCTAAACATTATAGCAAAAAAACTATGTAATATACATACACATGTGTGTTGTTAAAAAGTTGAAAAGTAGGTATAAAGGGTGGTAGATATGATGCATGTTTTGTGTATTAGAGGTACTTGCTGTCATCTAAAAAAGTCGTTCGGTCGGGGGTGTTTGAAAGAAGCTCCACCGGCTTCAAATTTTAATAGGAAAAAAGTTATAAATTTATATTATAATAGAATGGAAATTTCTTTTTTTTTTTATACAAAATCTCAACTAAAATTATCCTTTTTTGGATTTAATTACCTGTCATAATTATTAAGTGAGCAACTCTATCCAGAGAGTTGTGGTTGTCGTTATCCTTGGTTGGTTGAGCTAAACTCGAATGTAGAAAAAGACAAAAGAGTTGTGGTTATCTTTGGTTGGTTGGGCTAAACTTAAAATGAGGAAAAAGACAAAATGATAATGATAATGGAATAAAGTATTTTTTCTTATATATTTCTTTCGAATATATTTTTATTTTATATTTTGGTTGGTCCCATTAATATATATTTTAAATAGTAACATATATTTTTTTTATAAAAAAAATATAATTTTCTCATCTTCCAGAGAAAATTCTTAATATGAATGTGTTGATGTAGTGTCATATATTTTTTTTATAAAAAAAATATACTTCTCTCATCTTCCAGAGAAAATTTTGAATATGAATGTGTTGATGGAGACTGATTATAAATTGAATTCGGAAAGAATTCTTTAACATATACATGAAGCTCGTGTAAATTCGATGAGTTAGGTGAGTAATTTATCGGGTCAGGGTTATGTTTATTTCTTGAGAATACTGTTAACTGGGAAAAAAGATCATGAGCTGAGGATCTGCGCACTTGGAAAGCAAAGAACGTTAGTAGGATGTCAGAAGGGTTTTCGGTATAACCACTCTGATGTTCAAGTCAGATGAGTCTACATGCAAAACAAATACTCATGAGAGTATGTAGTATATAGTGAGTGCTTTTGATAAATATTAAGTGAATGTCTTAAATGATCGAGCAAATCTAAATATTTATAAGAGATTATAAGCGAAAAAGTAATGATGACCTTGTTTTCGGTGTCTGACTACTCCTCATGATTAAATGGATGCACATGCCTTGTCCACCTGACACTATCATTGCTAACAACCCATATTGTCGCCAGTCTTGTTACATCGCCTCTACGTGCTATGACTGACATATTAATAATTTCGAGGCCATGTTGATCCATACCTGTGGACCCAGAATCAAGGCATGTCCTGAAATGCTTGGACAATAATGGTCATGATGAGAGGACACAAACAAGGTCCCTGATCCATTACGATAGTCTTCTTATATCGTTCGGGCTAAGCTGGGAACCTGCGTTTGTTTGAACATGTGCTGGTCTACTCCACTTCTCTAGTTGCTACATAGCCGTGATGGTTTATGTGAGAGCACTTTTTTTACCCAGGCTGGTCTTCCTCCCGATAACCCTAGGCTCTCGATCACTCTGTCCGAGTCCGAGGATGATCCGGGCTCTTTCCGGGACATCAATATAGGAATTTTTTTCATTTTATTGCCTTCACACTTCATCTTTTTTCCATAATAATTAAAAGTTTCAAAACTCATCATCTATAATAAGTGACTTCGCAGTCGCACCATGCCAATCTGAAACTAAGGAGGAATATGTATTTTTAAGTTAACATATGTGTGTGTTGTAACCAGGGGTATTCATCAAATGGTTAAAACTGAAAAACCAATTTGGATCATAAATTTTGGTTTATTCGGTTATATCTATGCTATATTATTAAGTGTGAGGACATAATAATAACTACCTAGAGAGGACACCAATTTTTTCCTAATATTACACTTTTGTTTTTTTTAATTTCAACACACAATCTTCCAATTTTACCCCTATATGATACTAATATTACACATTTATTTTTTTATTTTTTTTCAACTTCAACACACACTTTTATTTTTATTTTTTTATTTCAACAATTCAAATATCAATTTAGTCCCTCCATAATTTGTCAAATTTCACTTTAGTCCATCGATAATGATAAAAAAGATTGTACACACACGCATCGCGTGTGCAGAGTAACTAGTTTAAACGTTTTTTTGGCTGACTACATTTTTAAGTTTCGATTTAATGGTTCTGTTCCGATTTTTAAAATCAGAAACCATAAAAACCGAACTGAATGTTCTATATAATATATGCTAAAATAATTCAATTCGATAACGCATCCTTACATTTTTTTCCCTTATAGGAGTAGATTGATTGTTGTTAGAATTGATCGTCTGCATAAGATTTGAATTAGTTACAATAATCACAACAAGTATAAAACAAATATTTTAGAATAAAAAAAACTTTTATACTGAAATATTAAATAATTTTTTCAAAAACTATTTGTTACAGACAGTGCTTGTTCTTTGTTTATACTGAGATGTTTTCAACTCTTCATGATCTATTGATTGATCCATTGACCATTAATAGTTGTATTGTACTAGGTGAATGATGTGATTAACACCATTTGTAATGTAGTGTAATATTATTGTACATAGATTATGTCTTAGACCATGTATCCTTAGCCATAGATTGATTATTCCTTAGACTACGTAATTAGGTTTATTACCCATTAATTCTCCTTTTCCACCAAGTATGCTGAACGTCTTGAGGATTGGGATAGCAAAAATCATCAGATAATGACCTGGTTTTGTAACACCTCTACTTCATCAATTCATATTCAGTTCGCTGATTTTGATGGTGGAAAAGAAATTTGGGATTTCTTGCCAAAAAGATATCAAACCACAGGCCTTGCACATTATTATCAGTAGTTTACCACTCTTAACAGTCTTAAACAAGAATCTGGACAATCTGTTAATGAATTTCTTGCCGTCAATCAACCTATATGGAATCACTTAGATTGTGCTAAAATCAACAATGATCATCTCCATCTTATTCAAGTTCTTATGTCTCTTCGTTCGGAATATGATTAGGTCTGTGTTGCTCTCTATTACATCGTGATCCCTTGCCAAATTTGGATGTTGCAGTTAAAGAAATTTTATTTGAGAAAACGCGTATCGGTTTGATTCATGAATTTACAATTTGCATTGACATATGAAATTGAATACACGCTCATACTCATAGTCTGTTAACTTGCACAAGATCTGAAACAGAAGATATGTTTTTCATATATGCATCGAAGAATTACAAGGGAAAGGAAGCTGCTATTTATAGCAACTGAACCAACCAAAAACGTAAAAAGGCTGAAACACGTTTATTGGAATGACTAAGTTCCTATACACTAGCTAACACACCCCCCTCAAGCTTGGTATAAATTGCAAAGACCAAGCTTGGACAGCAAAAAAGCATGTTGTTCTCTGCCTAAACTTTTCGTGAATACATCGGCAAGTTGTTGATCAGTAGAGATGTGAGCTGTCTGAATGATGCCCAACTTGAGCTTTTCTCGGATCAAATGGCAATCTATTTCAATATGTTTGGTTCTCTCATGATACATTGGGTTGGCAGCAATGTGTAGCGCAGCTTGATTATCACAGAATAAGGTTGATGGACCAGTCAGTGTAAGACCCATATCACTGAGAATACCACGGATCCAAACAATCTCACAAGCGGCAGTAGCCATTGCCCGATATTCGGCCTCCGCTGATGATCTTGAGACTGTATTTTGTTTCTTGGTGCGCCAAGATAACAATGAGGGACCAAGTTGGATACAAAAACCATTCAACGAACGTCGAGACATGGGGCATGACGCCCAATCAGAGTCGCAATATGCTGAGATTGTCAGAGAATTCTGTGAGGAGAGTAATATGCCCAAACCAGGGGAGCCTTTCAAGTTCTTCACCACTCTAATAGCAGCATCCATGTGGGATTTTTTTGGGGAATGCATGAACTGACTAAGGTGCTGCACAACATAAAAAATATCAGGTCTGGTGATGGTAAGATAAATCAATCGACCAACCAACCGTTGATAAACATCGCAATCTGAAAGTAATGGATCATCAGATGGAACAGCTGAATTCGGAGTTAAGACAGAGTCCAATTCCATGGTTGTCAATTTCTTGTGTTGCTCCATTGGAGTGTCAAAAGATTTGCTGCCAGAAACACCAACATCCTCAATAAGCTCTAATGTATATTTTCGTTGGTTTAGATAAATGCCATCAGAAGATCGAGCAACCTCAATCCCCAGAAAATATTTCAACTTCCCAAGGTCGCGGATTTGTAATTGAGAATGTAAATAACACTTCAAGTTAGAAATCATATCTTCATTACTCCCTATAATGACTATGTCATCCACATAAACCACAAGGATTACAATATGATTGGAATCTTTTTTAACGAATAATGAATGGTCGTGCTGTGATTGTGTGTATCCTGCCACACACATGATCCCAGCAAACTTGAGATTCCATTGCCGAGACGCTTGCTTAAGTCCATATAATGACTTACGTAATCTACACACCTTACGTTTATCTTGAACATGATAACCAAGTGGCAATGTCATAAAAATCTCTTCATCCAGATCACCTTGGAGAAACGCATTGGCCACATCCATCTGCGTAATGGGCCACTGATATGTTGCTGCTAGGCTCAATAAGCACCTAATGGTGACAATCTTGGCCGTGGGTGAAAAGGTATCATGAAAATCAACTCCCGGCTGTTGAGTATAACCCTTCGCAACAAGACGTGCCTTGAACTTATCCACTGACCCATCGGAATTGTGCTTAACTTTGTAGACCCAACGACAACCGATTGGTTTAATATTATGTGGGAGATCAACTATATCCCAAGTGTGGTTCGATTCCAAAGCGACTAGCTCCAAATCCATGGCCGTTTTCCATCTAGAATCCTGCACTGCCTCATGATAGGAATGAGGTTCATGGGTAGAAGAAATGACAGCCACGAAATGTTGGTAAGGGGGAGAAAATTTAGAATAGGAGATATGGTTAGATATGGGATAAACACACTGGGAAGAGTTACTATGGGGGAGAGTAGAACAAGAAAATTCTTTTGTCCAGTGGGGTGCAACTCTTGTCCTAGAAGAACGACGTAGAAGTGGAAAAATGTTAGGATCATGTAACTGTAGAGTAGAAGGGTCAGATACAGGAGATGAACTCTCAAAGGAATCGGAACTAGGTGAATGGTTTGGAAAAGGAGGAACAAAAGAGGTCTCTGTGGCAAAAGGAAATATGGTTTCATGAAAAACGATGTCTCTAGATGTAAGAAACTTATTATTTTCAAGATTCATCACTTTATATCCTTTTTGCACATTTGAATAGCCTAGAAAAACACATGCTGTGGCACGGGCATAAAACTTGTGATCAAGATGGTGGAAGGAAACATAACAAAGACACCCAAGTGTTCTCAAATGATTGTAAGAGGGAGATTTATGAGACAGTAACTCAAAAGGAGTTTTATTGCATAATAATGGGCTTGGTGTTCGGTTTATAAGGTAGACTGCAGTCAAGACGCAATCTCCCCAAAATTTAAGGGGAAGGGAAGATTGGAAGCGTAAAGTTCTTGCTATTTCAAGGATGTGTCTGTGCTTTCGTTCAACCACCCCATTTTGTTGAGGTGTATATGGACAAGAACTGAAATGTACCACACCAAGAGAAGAAAAGAAATCTCGACACTCTGCTTTGAAGAAATCAGCAGCATTATCACTTCGGATCAATTGAACTTGAGCTGAAAATTGTCGTGCTACTAAAGCAAAGAATTGCTTGATCAAACGAAAAACATCAAGCTTAGAGTTCATAAGGAATGCCCAAGTGCCCCGAGAAAAATCATCCATGATTGTCAGAAAATAACTCTCCCCATTATATGTGGGTGTATTGAAGGGACCCCAAATATCAACATGTATAAGCTGAAATGGACGCAAGGATTTAGAGACACTCACTTTGGGAAATGTCAATCTTGTTTTTTTTTATTGTGGGCAAACTGTACAATGTGTCAAAGACATTTTTGTCGATAAAAAAGGTAACAAATACATTCGAGAAATTGACATGTGACCTAATCTCTTATGCCAAACATTACAATCAACAGAGATCCTAGGGACAGCAGGACTATGCTGAACTTGTAAAGTATTACAACGAAATGAAGGTGATGACTTATTGTTGGCTGTACTTGACTGCTGGAACAGATGATTGGTGAGATGATATAATCCATTTCTCTCTTTACCAATCCCAATTATCCTCCCATTGGCTAGGTCCTGAAATAGGAAAAAATGTGGGTATAATATGACGAAGCAGTTATGAGTTTTGGTGAACTTAGAGATGGACAAAAGATTGAATTGGAAATTAGGAATACAAAGCACATTAGATAAGATAATGGATGGTGATAAGGTGACTGAACCAACATGACTAATGACAAGCTTGCAACCATTTGGCAGTCTAACAGAACTAGAGGAACTTCCATGGATTTAGCATTTTGCAAGAGGGATGAACAACCTGTCATATGTTCATTTGCACCAGTATCTATGATCCAGTCATCACAAAACTTCAACATATTATCTGCCATATTAGCGATTGGATCATTGGGAGAGTGAATGGTATTAGCCCCCAACAGCTTCATGATCTCCGCATACCGTGCTAAAGTGAAAATAGGGGCAATAGGCTTGCTGGCAGCTCCTTCTTCTTCCTTAGATGGACAGTCCTCTGCTAAAGTCACGGCTACAGATGGTTTCTTAGGTTTTCCATAACCTCTGAAATTCCTTTTATTGTCATAACGAAGTTGCTGACCATAGAAACGGTGCCCTGGAGGATAGCCAATCAGTTTGTAACAATTGGCTTTAGTGTGCCCGGTCATGTTACAATGTTCACAGTGATTGGGATTCTGATCCTGAAACTGATATTTCTTAGTGTCCTCAGACTTGTATTGGGAGGAGTAGAACACCGAAGCTGGTTGTGTCTCTAATGGAATCAAAGATCGATGAGTTTCCTCTTGTGACAAAATGGAAAAGGCTTGTCCAACATTGGGAAGTGGATTCATCATCAGGATTTGGCTACGAATTGACATATAGCTATCATTCAACCCTATAAGAAATTGGATCAACTTTTGCTGTTGCTCGTGCTTCAAGTATTGCCTTGCAGTGTCACATTCACAAGATGGCAGAGTAACTAAAGAAGCATACTCGTCCCAAAGATGCTTAAGTTTGGAATAATAGACAGAGATAGTATTGTTTCCTTGAACCAGACGGCTGATATCACGATGAATTGAGAAGATTCGTGATCCATTGACCTTATCAAATTGCTCCTTCAAATCAGACCAAACTACTGATGCATCTGTGGAATAGACAATGCCACCAAAAATTTCTTTGGAAACGGTATTCATGATCCATGAAAGAACCAAAGCATTACAGTTGTTCCCACTGGTTCAGAGTAACATGTCCAACTTCAGGTCGCGGATATGATCCATTGATGAAATTAATTTTGTTCTTAGCTCTTAATGCAATAAGCATGGCTCTACTCCAGATTCCATAGTTTTCTACTCCGAGAAGCATATTGTTCACCAAATTCATACCTGGCATGTCCGAAGGATGTAGAAACAACGGATCATTGAAAGCATGTGCGGTTGTCATCACGAAATCACGGAATCAGGAAAGAGAGTTCAATTAACTGCAATCAGCAACACATATATCAGATTGCGATCGAGCGTTGCTTCGCCTGTGAGAATTCTTTCAATCGCGAGCTAGATCTTGATGACTAGATCAAAATCAAAATTCATCCAGCAGCAGAAGCAAGGGATTTCCTGCTCTGATACCATGTTAACTTGCACAAGATCTGAAACAGAAGATATGTTTTTCATATATGCATCGAAGAATTACAAGGGAAAGGAAGCTGCTATTTATAGCAACTGAACCAACCAAAAACGTAAGAAGGCTGAAACACGTTTATTGGAATGACTAAGTTCCTATACACTAGCTAACATAGTCCAATAGGTCGAAAGCTAGGAGATTTCATAAATCATGCATGCAATTCACCGTTGAGAAATAATTAAATTCATCGTGTCAAATTAGTTTAACATAGCTTGAGAAAGCTTGTTAATTATTTAGGAAATCTTGTTAAAGGTAATAAACATTAGTCAAGATTAATTATTGAAAATAACGAGAAGTAGGTGAACCGAGATTCCCAACAAATTCACTTCCTATCTGATTTTAATTATTTGATTGAACCGAGATTTCCTTACTCAAATTTCCTAGCTACAAAACTATCTTTATCATCTGGTGGATTGCCCACATATCTTGTACCCGATTCACTCGGATATCATCAAAGACAATTTTGCGCAAACTTTAATCTCCACATTTGTGGGTTTCATGCAGCAAAGGTTCGTAAAAAGTCCATTGTGTTCGGATTTTTATGATGCATGTGATATCAATCAAATAACTATATATATATATATATATATATATATATATAAATAATCTGAGACTTGGGATCAGAATGAGGAATCTGATACGTGGCTTTGTTTTACCAAACTTTTCCTTAGTGGCTTTCGCACACATGGAGGTTATTGGTTTTCAGCCTATATACCATATTCAACTCTGATTGAGCTAAGAAAATGAAAAATTTAAATCTCAGAATAATAATGAATATAAGATTCATATTTGGAACTTTTACAAAACATAAAAAGATTTATAAAAGATATATCAAAGAAATTAAACAACAGAGGATTTTACCGAGGTCCACCTCAGAATCATAAATTCATAAAAATCACCCATGAACGCCTTAAACGCCATCTCTCGGCTAAGCAGGCTAAAGGGCTACAACATGAATTTATTTTTCCTGGTTAAACTCGAACCTTGTGTTTACCATTTCCTGGTTCATCTTTTTACCTATGTTCTAACCAAAGACTCTTATATTACATTAAATTCCAAAAATTTAAATAGATCTTTTATTATCTCAATCTGATCTCAAGAACAAATAAATATAGATCATGTCATAGTAAGGTAATAATTTAGCACGAATGCTTTAGCCTGTCATACAGGCTCAACTAATGAAATATAAAAATTTAAAACAGTAAATAAAAACAGAAAATAAAAATAGTAAGAACTTACAAAGTTGTTACCAGAACTTCAAACTTTTATTGATATACTTCAGAAGGGTTTTTACAAGAGAGAAATGAGAGGGGAGCAAACTCAACCGTGTCCTCCTAAAGACACAGAATGAACCTATAAATAGATAGAAGAGCCGGACATGAAACTCCGGATTCCATCTAAAATAAAAACAGTACAATACTTTATTAAAGTTAATAATACAATGCATTATTAATGCAAATAGTAGTCAAAAAGTCTACAGTGATATGATATTCCACCCGATATGCCATGATGTGATATTCCACCAACTGCACCATCTGCAAATTCTTTTTCTGACAATTTTAATCATCTTTAATATTGTCTTTTAAGGAATTTTTCAAATTCTCAAAAATGTCATCTATCTGAGAAAATTGAGGAATATCATCCTCAGGGTCTTGAGCATCATGCATCTTCATAAGATGAATAAATTGATTTTCACTAGATTCGGACGCCATAGATTTATCTGATTTTGAATCAGCACCTCCAATATTCTGGAAAAGATCTTTTTTCATTTCTTCAATATAGATCTCGATCATTTTTTCTTTTGAATATATTTCAGAATATTTTTGAGTAAGAATCTTGAAAGGACTCATAGAGGCTTTTTCCTTTTCTTGTTGATTATTAATTTCTTTCTGGATCATCTCTTAATAATTTGTCCCAAAATTTTGTGAAACTAACCCTCCATATGCAAGGGATGCCTTCATCAGTGTAACCGAATTCTGGCTGCCATCTCCAGATCCATGGGATTCCAAATTCCATGAAAAATAGACATAGAGTCTTTCCATCAATCCAATGTTCAGAAAATGATTTTTTAATACTTGGAGAAACATTTAACCAAGTATTCATGGGTTTTATAAAAATCTCTGGCAAAATCTTTGCGGATGGACCAAATATCTTCCACCATATTAAAAACCAATTTGGAACTGGATAGTGAAAAATATTTTCACAAATTTTTAAAAACCAAGTATGTTTTCTTTTTTCATTTTCATAAAACAAGGTTTTATTAAAACTTTCAATATAATCCCAAAAATTGAATTTAAAACTCATTTTATGATTTTCAGAATAAAATTCTTTTTCAACTAATGGAGATATACCCCATTCTTCAATAGATATGATCTTCTTGATGATAAACTTTGAAAAGTTATAACTTCTTTTCTGCTGAGTATTACTGAAAAAGTGAGTTATGTCAACACTTTTTGTAGATATCAGAAGATTTTCATAAAATCCTCTTTGCTTATAAGAACCATATACATATGATGTATTGTTTAAATATCTTTCCATTATAGTCCATGGAGTTTTTTCCCATTGGGTATCTCTTTCTTCTATAAGAAGAATCAATTCTCGATGTTTTGTCTCTGTATATAGAGCTGAATCATTATCATCCTCTTTGATAATATTAGCATATGATGCTGAAGATTGAGAATATGTATTACTTCTCTGCTTTTGTTTCAAGAATTCTTGAAATTCATTGTATAACTCTTATTTTGCTCAGTATTACTGGCTGATAAACTGGATAAGTTCTGGGCTATAAGCCTGTGTTTACCATGCTGTGCAATGATATTAGGGGGTTTTCCCCTACCACCTCGCCCTCTGTAAGAGGACTTTCCTCTTCCTCATCGGGAATACATATCTGTAGATAAAAACATTAGGATAAATATTCTCGAGTTAAGAAATCTGGTAAGTGATTATCTTCACCTTTTTTATAAATGATTTCAAAATCAAAAGGAGCTAAATGAGCCTGCCATCTTGCAAACATTTGTTTAGAAACATCATGTTTAAAATCTTTATTAAACAAAATTTTTGCAGATTTACAGTCAGTTTTTATAATAAACTTTTGATTATATAAATCATCTTGAAATTTCAAAATACATCTGACAATAGCTAAAATTTCTTTTGCTACTGTGGAGTAATTTTTCTGGGCATTATTCCATTTCCCAGAATAAAATCTAATAAGATATTCTTGTTTATTTTGGGGATCTTTCTGTTTTAAGATTCCTCCAAAACCTATATCTGAGGCATCAGTTTCAACTATTTTATCCCATTGGGGATTAGCAAGCATAAGACAAGGAAGATTTTTAACATTTTCCTTAATATTTTTAACAGCTATTGTATGTCTTTCAGACCAAGATAAAGGATTTTTCTTTAACCTATCATATAAGATAGCAGAATCTTTAGTAAGATTTTTAATATAGGGAGAAATATAATTTAAACTTCCTAAAAATCTCTGTAACTGAGTTTTATCAGTTATAATATCAGGAAATTTTGAACCAAATTCTATACTTCTCTGTATAGGAATTATTTTTCCTTTCTCAATCATATGACCAAGAAATCTAATATTGGTTTGAAATAAAATCATTTTAGATTTTGAGATAACAAGTCTATTTTGAATAACAATATTTTTAAACATATTTAAATGTTTAAAATGTATTTCAATATCATTAGAAAATACTAAGATATCATCAATATAAACAATTATAAAATTGCTGTAATTATAAAAAATATCATTCATAATTTGTTGAAATTCAGAAGGGGCATTTTTAAGGCCAAATGGCATTACTGTCCATTCATAATGTCCTATTGGAACATTAAAATCAGTTTTATATCTATCAGATTCTTTTACCTGAATCTGCCAAAATTCTGATTTTAAATCAAATTTTGAAAATATGATAGCATTTACAAGTCTATCTAATAAATCTTTTTTATTATGAATAGGATGTCTAATCCATTTTAAAACCTTATTAGGAGGTTTATAATTTATGACTAATCTTGGAACATCTCTTTCCTGTTCAGAATGTTTATTAACATAAAAAGCAGTACATGACCAAGGAGATGGAGAAGGCTTTATCAAACCTTTTTCTAATAAAGAATGAATTTCATTCTTACATAATTCTAAATATTCAGAATTCATTTGACAAGGATGAGCCTTGGTAGGAATATTTTTTTCATCAAAATTCTCTTCATATGGAAGAGATATAATATGCTTCTTTCTATTCCAAAAAGCATTAGGAAGATCAATACATATTTCTAATGAAAACTTATTATAAATAAGTTTAATTTTTTCCTGTAATTTAGGATTTTGTAATTTATCATCTATAGTTAATATATTAACTTCTTCTTTTAAAGAATTAATCTGAAAAGTTTTCCTATCAATCTTTTCTTGTAATTCATTAAGAATTCTATGAACAGGTTTAGTTATGAACTTAAAGGAAATAGGATTACCTTGAAAAGTTCCTATAATACATGTTTCATCAACATAAGTTAAAGGATAAATTTGATAAATAAAAGAAAGACCAAGTATAAGTTGGCTAGAAATATCTTTTGCTAATAAAAAACTGGTTTGAATACAGTTTTTATCTTTGCAAATATAAACTTTTGGTAATTTATAATTTATTTATAATGGTTCTCCTCCTGCATGAGAGAGAGAATGAGTAGTTTTATGAAAATATTTCGTAGGAATTAATCCTTCCTGTATAACATTTAAATATGCACCACTATCAATCATAGCAATGAAATTCTTTTTATAAGAATTTTCAATTAATAAAGTTATATTGGTGTAGCATTTTTGAGATATAATCATGCTTAAAACAGATAAATGGTTTTTATCTGGATCAGGAAAAGAAATATCTTGAAGATTATCAAAACTATCAGAATTATTAAATGAATTATTATTATTAGTTTCAATGATTGAAACACGATAATTTAAACTATTATGATTGTGTTGTAAAATTTTTACTTGTTCTTTAAGATTTTCTATTTCTTTAACTAAATCCTATATAGTAACTGGATTCTGTTTACTATATTTCTGTTGTAGAAGATTTTTAACTTCTTTCATAGAGTAAGCTTGTTCTTGTTTAACAAGAATATTATTATTATTATTGCTAGTTGAAGCAGTATTCTCCATTTGATCAATAATTGTGGATTTTAATACTGGATCCTTAATCATTTTAAGAAATTCTAAAATATTATTGTTAGTTAACACATTAATATTTAAATCATTGAATTGAGACATTAGTTTATAAAATTCATCATTTTTATCTTCTATATGATTTAAACAAGATTTTCCTTGTATACAATTATTACATTCATTTAAATCATCAGAAATATCTGATTCACTATCTATTATTTCTTCGGAAATATAAGATTCTGAAGAATTCTCAGTTTCACTGTCAGAATTATTATTTGAATCCATTATTATTTTAAATAATGTTTCTTTTAGATTATCATCTATATCTAAATTATTAATTTTATTTTTAGCCCAACATTGATTAGCATAATGTCCTGGCTTTTTACATTTTCTACAAATTATTAATTTATTTTTGTATTTTTCTTCTTTCCGTAAATCACGGCTTTCTTTTCTTTTCTTCTTTTTATCTCTTTGTCTATCAGACAAATGTCTTTTCTTTCTATAAAGTTTTTCATCTTTTTCTTTAATTTTCTTCTTACCTTTATTAGGTAAGTCCATATCAAATTGATCACAAAATTTACCTAATTGTTTTTTCTCAAGTAAATTCTGTCTTTTATTTTGATTATTTAATTTTAATTCATTACAGAGAGCTTAAACCCTATTTAATGCAAGTATTAATTAAATTTCCATAAGTATAATTATCATATGGAATATTAATCTCATCTTTTCTTAATACTTTTCTAATTCTTTCAGCAAATAGAAAATGTAAACCATATATAAATTTAGCTTTCCAGAAACTATTATTACAATCTGGTATCTCATATATACGAGATAAAAAGGTATCTTTATACCATCTAAAATCAGTAAATGTTTTATATTTTAGATTACTTAATAAAGTACGAATCTTTTCACTATCATCAGTGAATTTACCAGTAAAATGTTCAATCATAGTCATTATTAATGAATAAAAAACATTTTCTGATTGAATATTATTCTCTATCTTAATAGAATTAATAATATCTTCTTTTTGGAATTTATTTAAATAATTATCCCACCAACCTTTAAGTTGGCCAGTAAAACCTGATATAATCATCTTAGCAATATTTTTATCAGTATTTCCTGAAGTTTTACACACAGTACTATACATAAGCATTCTGTGAGCAGTATTATAAATTTGTTTATCACTAAAACCATCAATATTCCATTCATAAATACTTTTCCCATTATAACTATTAGCAAATATATATTCTTGTTCTTCAATAAGAACGTCCATGGGAGTAGGTCTATTATAATAATATTTATTTTGGTTAGGTCTATCTGCCCATTTAATTTTATTAATTTCTTCATCAGAATAATTCTCATTATTATCTAACTCTTTATTAAGAGTATTTAAATTAAGATTTCTAAATTTTTCTTCTAATAATTTTTCTATATCAGAAACAGAAGATTTAAATTTAAAATTCTTTATATCTGGAGGGGATTGAATAGAAGAAGTAGCAATAGAAACAATATTAGTTTCTTCTTCTTTTGTTTGAATATGAACATCTGGTTTAATTTGATTAATGGCCAGAATTATTTTATCAATACGATCCTTAAGAAAAACTATCTCTTCTCCTATTATCGTAAGATACAAATTTGTATAATTCTGTTTTTCAATTATCTGATTAATATGTTTAACAGTTATTTGTAACATATCATTTTCAAATAATTTAGAAAAAGCAGTAAAATTTAAAATTTTATTATTCTTTTCTATAATAAAAGATTGTTGAGGAAGATAAACAGATTTTTGAATCTGTCCAGAAGAAAGTTTATAATTTCTTTCAAGAATAGAAATATAATCTATAATAAATGTTTTAAAAAACCAAGGAACAAAATGAATTAATTTATTCTGGTTTTCACAATATGTATAAAATTCCGAAACAATATACTCAAATTCTTCTTCAGAAAAACTTTTAAAGTACCAATTTCTGAAAGATTCCCATTTGGGTAAATAAAATTCTGCATTGATCCTTGCTCTAGCAAGAGATCCTTTAGTAAAATCAATTTTAGATTTACTATCCATTAAATACTAAAATTCATATCTGAAACTGTATCAGTTTCTCTAACTTTTTGAAAGTTACTTTTATGCACAATATTATTCTGATTAATAATTAATTCATCTACTGTATCTTGTACAGGAGACTCAACATCTTCTCTTATCTGAGAAGTAGAAGCTTTAGAAGTTTGAGGAATATCCACCAAATAATCTAAAGGCTAAATAAAAGAATGACTAGATCTTGATCTAGTATAGATAGAAGATAGCAATAATCTTCTTTGTTCATTATTAAACTGTATTTGAACAGATCCTTCATTATTTTGTATAACCTATTGTAAATCTCTATTTATTATAGGATTTCTAGTAACAGCTTGTTCAATTATCCAGCTTTCTGGAAATTCAATTTCTTCCCATTTTATAGATCTATGGGTTGTAATATTAGATCTATTAAAATTAGTTTCTATAAGAATAGTTTCATTTAATTTTTTATCTATTCTTTTACACATAGGATTCAGTGTAAATAATGGTTTATAATAAATACGATAACAGATACATATTACTTCTGTACCATGAGTATAATTATAACCATGAGTTTTAACATTTAATGTTAAAGAATCTAATATATTTATATCAGACAAAGATAAAGATAAATTTGGATAAACATCAAAATATACTGGATCATGAGCCAGACTAGATTGAATTATTCCCATAAGGGATTGTTTCCAATTCAAATTTCTACCATCTCTTAAAGCTGCTATGAAGCTTTCTGGTAGTCCTTCTAATGTTAAAGGTCTAAAAGCTATTTGAATTAAACCTATATGCATGAATCTGTAATTTTTCCTATAAGGTAAAATATCTTTATTGTTTAACAATCTAATAACCATTTCATTATCATGAAGAGGTACTGAAGATTCTGTAGTTTTAACTACTTGTTTAAAACTAATTTTTTCAAAAGTTCCTAACTTATATATCATTTTAGAATCTATCTTAGGAATAGTCCATTTATTCAATAAATCTAAATTCTCAGGTAAATCATATTCTTCATTTAAACTGTTTTGAACAGTTTCTTTAAAATCGAAAATATTCATTTGAATAAAAAGTGCTAAATTATTATCTAGACTATTTCCATGGCTCTGATACCATCTGAGACTTGGGATCAGAATGAGGAATCTGATACGTGGCTTTGTTTTACCAAACTTTTCCTTAGTGGCTTTCGCACACATGGAGGTTATTGGTTTCCAGCCTATATACCATATTCAACTCTGATTGAGCTAAGAAAATGAAAAATTTAAATCTCAGAATAATAATGAATATAAGATTCATATTTGGAACTTTTACAAAACATAAAAGGATTTATAAAAGATATACCAAAGAAATTAAACAACAGAGGATTTTACCGAGGTCCACCTCAGAATCATAAATTCATAAAAATCACCCATGAACGCCTTAAACGCCACAATTACTTCAAATATCATATCAGGTATTATAATGTATTTTTTAGATGTTCAAATCATTTACAATTTTTCAACGAATGCATTTAATAACGGATAATTGTTGGTCCCACGTGCGGAATTTGAGATAATAAAACTCGAAAATAAAGAATAAAATGGAAACCGAGATTTACGTGGAAAACCCCTAAAAATTATTAGGGTAAAAACCACGGGCAAGATGAAAAAAATTCCACTATAATATTTTATGGTGTACAACTCACTCACTGTGTTTCCAAAGAGAACACACACTCTCTTAATACAGGAGAACAAAACACCTCACAAATATTATAGAACTAAGCACTCAAATGCTTATAAGATGAGAGAAAACTCGAAGAAGGGATAATTTCAGAATGAAGGGGGGAGCTCTATTTATAGATCCTCTTGACCGTGTGAATACGCGTTAAAAACACGTATTCAAATTCCGTCTGAATTATTAGCCAACTTTCCAAGCCTGCAAAAAAACGTTTTAATAATTTTTGTCCCCACCCCATTTAATGTTTGCCGACATTTCTCCCACTTGGAGATTTGATTAAGAATCAAACACATCTCCACACATCCTTTCAATCTTGCCATTACCTGCTGCTTACGTCTCTGCTAGGCCACTTAAGAATCTACACCACTCAAACTTATCAGTGTTCACTGGCTTGGTCAGAAAATCAGCTATGTTGTCCTTTGTATGGATCTTCTGCATATCCACGCTTTCTTCTTCTACTACTTCTCGAACAAAGTGAAATTGTACTCCAATGTGTTTTGTCCTGGAATGAAAGGCTGGATTCCTTGCGATGTGCAAGGCACTCTGACTGTCACAAAACAAAGAACATTTTCTTGTTTGTGCCCGATCTCCTCCAATAACCTTTTAATCCATATTGCCTCCTTGCAAGCTTTAGTAGCTGCCATATATTCTGCTTCCGTTGTAGATAACGTCACAACTGTTTGCAGTTTTGAAACCCAGCTTACTGCTCCCCCTGCAAGTGTAAACACATAACCAGTAGTAAATTTCCTCTTATCAGGATCACCTGCATAATTTGAATCGACAAAGCCCTTGAGTATAAAATCCGATCCTCCATAACATAATGCAGCATTCGAGGTACCCTTAATGTATCTAAGAATCCTCTTAACAGTGCTCCAATGCTCTCTTCCAGGATTCGCCATATACCGACTAACTGCTCCCACTGCTTGAGCAATGTCCGGTTTTGTACAGATCATGGCGAACATCAGACTTACCACTGCTGATTCATACGGTACTCGAGACATCTCCATCCTCTCTGCTTCACTGCTAGGACACATCTCAGAGGATAACTTGAAGTTAACAGGAAGAGGGGTCGATATTGGCTTACTATCTTGCATGTTGAAGCGTTGCAAGACTTTCTTCAAATAATTTTTCTGAAAAAGCCAAATCTTTCTGTTACTTCTGTCTCGGTGAACTTGTATCCCTAGAATCTTGTTTGCCGGTCCCAAGTCCTTCATATCAAATTCCCTAGCCAAATGTGCCTTCAATCTTTGGACTCGATCTTTGTTGGGGCCTGCTACCAACATGTCGTCCACATACAACAGCAAAATGATATAATCATCACCAGACCTCTTGAAATACGTACAAGGGTCTGCACTCAGTCTGTTGTATCCAAGGCTCATGATATAGGAATCAAATCTCTTGTACCAACACCTCTGTAAGGCTTGAGATTCATTAGTCTTCATTGATGTGATATTCGAAGATATGAGAATGCATGACAGGTAATGAGAGGCATTAATTGAGATTATGAAGGGTTGCATGAAGTCTAGACCGCACCCGCGCTATGAACAAGATCGCACCCGCGGTTGATGGACAGAAAGTTGGCTATTTTTACAGTAGGGTCACCGCACCCGCGGTCCAAGAAAGAGTGCACCCGCGGTTGATGGGCATAGAGTTGGCCATTTTTACAGTAGCAACACCGCACCCGCGGTGCCAAAGTGACCGCACCTGCGGTCGATTTTTCTGAATTTTTGGATGGCCTGCCGAAGCTTGAGCGTAGCCGCGGTATATGAGCTACCGCACCCGCGGTCATACGTGTTTGCTGAAGAATTAAACACTTGCCCTTAACCATGCAATATAATGAGTTGTCCTTGTTCCTTTCCTTCTTCAGCAGATAGAACCGAGAGATTCAGGGGAGAAAGCTTCAACTTTTCTTGTGCTCTTAAGCTTGTGATTTTGAAAGATTCACACATCCAAACTTTAATCCGATTTCGATTTTGAGCTCCTCTCTTCAAGGGCTATCAAAGGATGTAAGTTTGGTTATGTTTCAGCATGTTTTGAAGTTTACGTGTTGAGGAAATTCTGTTATGCTTATAATCATATGTTCTTGAGATCATGGACATCGTAGAAACGTAAACGGATCGAGAAAATGAGGGCATATGCAATTGTTATGAATTTCCAGTATATATATGTATGAGCTTATGCAGATTTTGAGATATGATACATAGATTGTATTGATTATGAGTTGAGGATTAGGATTTGTTGAGATATGTTGAGATTTGAATGGACCGGTATCGAGAAACTATGCCGTTATACCGTCGAATTGTATCAAGATTTGATATTGAACCGTACTAGTATTAGTTTTAGTTGTGATTTGATTTTGTGCATCTCAACATTGTCATTTCAGATTTGGATTGACAGGTTCGATATCCCTACTGCGAGACTTCGATTTATTTCGACGACAAAAAGGTATAATTCATGTGACTTTGGGGAGATATAACTCAAATGAGATTCAATTTGAGTTTCCCAACAAAAATCACATACTAGAATAGTTGTTTATCTTTTGATATGATTATGATTTGTTTATAGATTTATATTCAAATCTTTTGATATGATTATGCATTTATAGATTTATATTCATGCATCTAAGATAGGAAAGTCATTGGCAGATTTGCCAAACTTCTAGATGTTCGGTGTATCGACGCATAGGAGCAGACTTTCTCCGATTGTAGACATTCGATACAGATATGACCTGAAGTCTAGAAATAAGATGTACCGTCACCCCGATTGGAGGGTAGGTGGCAGACAGTGACGTCTTATTCACACCGGGATCCCTAGAGCTAGAGTCGAGTCGAGTCAAGACATGATTTGATTTGAATTGCATGCCTATATTGATTTGGTTTCATAGACTATGGAACCTATTACTTTTGAATTTACTCATGACAGTATGCTTCATGATTTATGTTTTGTATATGCATGTATATCATGTTTTATACTGGGATTTGTTCTCACCGGAGTTTCCGGCTGTTGTTATGTCTGTATGTGTGCATAACAACAGGTGGGACAGGATCAGGGTCACGACAGAGATGAGAGATCGAGATAGCGTGGTGACTTCGGGCGCAGCAGATTACTAGTGGTTTCTTTTACTAGATATGTACTATATTTTGATTATGGTTGGGATTGAACACTAGTTTGTATATAAGTGTTGAAACAAGACATGTTTGTGCTTATGGTTGTTGAAATAAAGTAGAGACATTTTGCTTTATTTATACATTTGATTTAATGTTAAAAGAAAAATTTTGACCCACGTGTTCTAACAAAGATCCAATTATCCCAAAAAGAATGGAGTTAGAGCCCGGGTCCCCACAACCTCGGCGCCTGTTTGAGACCGTACAGAGATTTCTTCAACCTGCAAACCAAGTTCTCTTTGCCTTTTTCCGCAAAACCTTCTGGCTGGAGCATATAGATTTCTTCTTCAAGATCCCCATGAAGAAATGCTGTTTTCACATCTAGCTGTTCTAGATGTAGATCAAACACTGCACACAATGTCAGCACCACTCTGACTGTTGTAAGCCGAACCACAGGAGAAAATATCTCATTGAAGTCAATGCCTTCTTTCTGAGCATACCCTTTTACCACCAATCTAGCACGATACCGCTCCACTTGGTTATTGTCATCACGCTTGATCTTATAGACCCATCTGTTACCAATGGCTTTCCTCCCTTGGGATAGTTTAACAAGATCACAAGTTTTATTCATGTCTAATGCCTCCAACTCTTCTTGCATTGCTATCATCCACAAGGATACATCCGAGCTTTGAGTAGCCTCGTGGAAACTCGATGGCTCACCATCCTCTGATAATAGACAATATGCAATGTTGCTTTCAGTGACATAATCTGAAAGTCAACCTGGTGGTCTTCTGTCTCGAGTTGACTGCCTCACATTGGAAACCTCAGACTCAACATGTTCTTGTTCTTCGTGCTCTGGTACTGCTTCACAAGAAACTTGATCTTCGTCCGTCTTATTTTCCACCTGAAAAATAGTAGTTTCTGAATTCGATGTTCCTTTGTCTCCCTTTACTTTATCTTCCTCGAAGATAACATCCCTGCTGATGACAAGCTTGTGAACAGTAGGATCCCACAAGCGAAACCCCTTTACTCCATCAGCATGACCCAAGAAGATACATTTTCTGGATTTCGAGTCCAACTTTGATATTTCTTGCTCATTGTACAAAACGTACACCGGACTTCCAAATGTATGCAAATGAGAATAATCTGTTGGATTTCCGGTCCACATCTCCATCGGAGTCTTCAGATCAATCGCCACTGAAGGAGAACGATTGATATATAACAAGCGGTTTTGACTGCTTCTGCCCAAAATGACTTTTCTAGACCTACAGTCCTCAAAATAGCTCTTATTCTGTCCAACAAGGTCCTGTTCATCCGCTCCGCCACTCCATTATGTTGAGGTGTGTAAGCCGCCGTGAACTGTCTCTTGATGCCCTCATGTTGACAAAATGCATCAAACTCGTCAATGGTATATTCTCCTTCATTGTCAGTCCTCAGACACTTGATTTTCTTTTTAGAATCAAGTTCAACCCGCGCTTTGAAATCTTTGAAGACTTGGAAAACATCTAATTTCTTCTTAATTGGATACACCCAACATCTCCTAGAGAAATCATCAATGAACGAGACAAAGTATCTCGCTCCTCCTAGGGATACAACCGGTGCTTGCCAAACATCCGAATGAATCAGCTCCAATATGCTTTTGCTCCTGGCAGTAGAAGTGCCAAACTTTTGTAAGTCCCGGCAGCAGCTTCCGTTCTGAGAGAATTTTCAACCCTCGTTCTGACATATGCCCGAGCTTTCTATGCCATAACACTGTTAATTCTTCTCCTGAACCAATTGATGCAACAGCTAGTTCTGCCTCTTTGTGTGTTTTTCCCAATAGTACATACAGATTTGCAGCAACTTTTTCCGCTTTCATAACCACAAGCGCGCCCTTCACAATTTTCATGATCCCGTTCTCGATCCGAGTTTTGCACCCGATATCATCCAATTGCCCCAAGGACAAAAGATTTTTCGTCAGTCCCTTCACATGTCGTACCTCCTGTAGGGTGCGAATGGTGCCATCAAACATTTTAATTTTGATAGTACCGACCCCATCGATTTTCAAGGCATGGTCATTTCCCATGAATATAGATCCTCCTGAGACTGGTTCATAATGATCAAACCATTCTCTCCGAGACGTCATGTGCCACGTCGCTCCTGAATCCATAATCCATGTATCACAAAATTTGTGCCTGCCTTCTGCAACAGTTGCTGCTTCGCTGAATAATATTTCACCACTTCCTGAAGTACTGGCCACATTTCCTTGAGAACTTTTATCGATACTCGTACACTCTTTCTTGAAGTGCCCTTTACCACCACATTTAAAGCAGTAAATATTTTTCTTCTTACTTCTTGACTTTGATCTACCTCGCCTTTGGCTCCCACTGGAATCACGGTCCATAAATCTTCCTCTTATCATCGGTAACGCCTCTGCCTGCTTCGAGGTTACCAACCTACCTTCCTTATTCTTGCGCCGGCTTTCTTCTCCGAGAACCTGCAGTTAAGACATCGTCGAATCTTAGAAAGCCCATAAGAATATTGTTGGTTATGTTGATGATAAGTTAATCATATGAATCTGGTAGACTTTGAAGTAGAAGCTCCGCACGTTCATTTTCCCCTATTTTATGCCCCATGGAAGTAAGTTGGGCAAATAGAGTATTTAGTGTATTGATATGGTCGGTCATCGATGAGGATTCCGCCATCCGAAGAGTATAAAGCCTTCTCTTTAGGTAAATCATGTTGTGTAGCGACTTGACCTCGTACATCTTTGTCAGAGTATCCCAGATTACTTTGGTTGTTTTTATCTCAGAGATACTTGACAAAACTTCGTCAGCTATAGCCAGGTGTAAATTGGCAACAACATTATCATTCATCTCATTCCACTTTCCATCATCCGTAATCTCCACCGGTCTATCTCCAATAGCCGCCAAGCAATTCTCCTTTCTTAAAACTGCTTGTATCTTTATTTTCCACAGCATAAAATTGCTTCCGTTGAACTTTGCTATCTCGTACCTTTCCGCCATTATGTCTATAACAATTTTAGTAGACCGGACAAAATAATCCCGCCTTAAATAAAAAATCTCAAAAAATCTTTTCTGATGTAGAAGATCAGTCTAGGCTGCAACCACAGAGCATACTCAGAATTTTAAGAAATTTTTAAATCAAGGCTCTGATACTACTTGTTGGTCCCACGTGCGGAATTTGAGATAATAAAATTCGAAAATAAAGAATAAAATGGACACCGAGATTTACGTGAAAAACCCTTAAAAATTATTAGGGTAAAAACCACGGGCAAGATGAAAAGGAATTTCACTATAATATTTTATGGTGTACAACTCACTCACTGTGTTTCCAAAGAGAATACACACTTTCTTAATACAGGAGAACAAAACACCTCACAAATATTATAGAACTAAGCACTCAAATGCTTATAAGATGAGAGAAAACTCGAAGAATGGATGATTTCAGAATGAAGGAGGGAGCTCTATTTATAGAGCCTCTTGACCGTGTGAATACGCGTTAAAAACGCGTATTCAAATTCCGTCTGAATTATTAGCCAACTTTCCAAGCTTGCAAAAAAACATTTTAATAATTTTTGTCCCCACCCCATTTAATGTTTGCCGACAATAATGTATCAAATAAGATTGGATTTTAAAAATGAACAAAATGACAATTTAGAATACATTGTTTTCCGTAAAAAAAAGGGTTATATTATTAGGTTATGGAGAAGGGAAAACCCGATTGTGATTAATATGTATGACTAGCTAATAATCATATAATTTATTGGCTAATCGGTTAGTGAGTTTTCCGATGAATTAAGAAGGTGAAACCGATGAGAAAAAAATTAGATAGAAGGTGAATGGTTGCGCATATATTATATTTTTAACAATATAATTATCCATTATCAATTATTTTTTTCATATAAAAAATTCATGCTCTAAATTAATTTAGCTACGGATGCAAATTCCTTGTTTCTCCCATGGCCGATCGGTTCTCTTCATTCTGAAGTTAAGGCTCAACTTCTTTTGTTCACATGAGGTGAAAGTTATTAGGTTTCCAATTAGATTTGCAAGTTAAAATGAATTGTGTTATTTGTATATTAGTGGAAGATATATATTAGAAATTTTTTATCAGAAAGCGAACAAAGAATATGCATTTGTTTATAGCAAATTAGTTTTTGAAAATCTTTTACGAAAATTTATTTCATATCTTATTGATAGAGTATTAAAATTAACTCATAATTATGAAATGAAGATCGAGATGGAAGAAGGAATATTTCTATTAGATATATCTCAATTTTCTATGTTGTGTATTTTGCAAAACTGCAGCCGACATTGACAAATTTTAGCTGTTAAATTTTTTTTTGAACGGTTAGACTGACCGCTAAAAAAAATACTAAGTGCAGAAATTATCCGACTAGATTAGTGATATTGTATATATATTCAATGCAAGCGATCGATTAACTTAGCGGATAGAAATTATAGACAGACACATAAAGTTAAATGTGCAACTTAAAGAGACGATGTTTTATGGATGTTTAAAGATAACAATTGCTACATCACACTTTATTTCGTTTAGGAATGAATCTACTAAAAGACTTCGATTAATACAATAATTGTACAAACCTACTTCGATTAGGACGTATCACTGCCTAAATCGAAACTTGTAATGATAACTTAACAATAACTTTTAGTTGTTTAAGAATACTTGGTTCACCAGACAACAACTTTCCAATTGGCAGCTTTGAACGGATAAAGTTGGTAGGTAACACAAGTTCATCCTTAGACGATATGATGTAGAATATATGCATGTGCTAGAGAGCGGCTTGATATTTGAATAAGTAAGAGTACTCAAAATCTTTCGTAATATAGATTGGATAATACTTTAAACTTCTCTTCTTTGATGTTATAATTATGCATATTGATAGCCAAAGTCTTCCAATAGTCGAAAACTTTTCAATGATCATTTTTACTAACCCTCTTATGTAAGATGAAGCATGAGAGCTACATTTTATTTGTGAAATATAGTTGGTGGAATCAAATATGACATGCAACTTTGACCAAAGAAAAATGGATGAAATGTGACAGCTCCATTTTTTTTCTAAGATGTTGGTGGATCATACAGTCGGAAGCTTTTCAAAGCATTCCAAAGTTGGGAGAGCAAAATAAAAGAAAAGTATGTTTTCTTGAGTGTTGAGAAGCTTTCTTGTGTGAGTGAGAAAAAATATTTTTTCGTTTAAACTCAAGGTTGAGTTTTGAGAGATCGAGTGTTTAGTACGTATACATTTATACTATATTTCCATATAATATAGATTTGCATTAGCTCCATTGACATAGTCAATATTAGGTGAATCACGTAATTATTTGTGTTCTTGTTGATTATTTTATCCCACATTTTTTATATTATATTACTGTCAAGATCTCATTCACTTTAGTGAATTCCACAACAACTTGTATCAGATCATTTTTGTAAAATTTCTTAGAATTCTGAGTATAATATGTGGTTGCCGTTTTGTCTGATCTTTCACATTAGAAATTTTTTTTGAGATTTTTTGCTAAGCCTAAGAGAATCGATGGCCGGAGATGATGGATCGGGGCCTGGAATCAACAAGCTCGAAGGAACAGATTTTTCATTATGGTGGTTACAGATTAAAGATTATCGTATGACAACATTCTGCATCAACCTCTATCAGGAAAGAATCCATAAAAGATGGAGACTAATGAATGAGAGCTCCTTGACTGATAGGTGTTAGGTGTATTATGGTTGACATTAAAAAAAAACATGATACATAACGTGACAGAGGCACAAACCACTAAGAAGATGATGTCCATTTTATCGAAGATATACGAGAAGTCATAAGCAAACGACATAGGTATATCATATATATAAAAACTTTGTTCAACTTGAAGATGGGAGAAGGTGATTTGGTGGCTATACACATCAACGAGTTCAACAATTTTGATGATGATATTCGTGCATTTATCCTATTTGTGTCTTTACCAAATGTTTGGGAATCGATGCAGGCAGCTGATAACAATTCTGTTGGCAAAAAAAAGCTACAATTCAATGATATTAGATATCAAATTTCTTGCTGAAAAAGCTCGCAGAATGGATTCCTGTGAAGGAACATCATCGAGATCTGCTCTAAATCTCGAGAATAAAATCAGAGGTAGGAGTGACAAAAATAATTCTAACTGATGGAACGTAGATCCAAGTCGGGAAATGGAAAAAAAACACACATTTGAAAAAAAGTTGAAGTGTTGGGGCTGTAGTGAGACTGATTACTTGAAAAAAATTCAAATCAACAAGGAACAATGTTTATGTTGTTATTGAAGAGTTACATGATGCTTTGGGGCTGTGGTGATACTGATTACTTGAAAAAAATTCAAATCAACAAGGAACAATGTTTATGTTGTTATTGAAGAGTTACATGATGCTTTGTTGATATCTATGGAAAATTTGGTTGATTCTTGGACTATGGGCTCAGGAGAGTTTCATTCCATACCACTGGTAATCATGATGTATTCAATAATTACATTGCTAGCGATTACAAAAAAGTTTACCTTGCAGATGGAAAACCTTTGGAAATATCTGGCATGGGTGATGTTCATATAAATATGTCAAATAGATATGTTTGATAAATCAACAAAATAAGACATGTATCAAAATTGACACGCAATCTGATCTCAGTAATGATGAAGGTAATAATGTGACATTTGGTGATTGTTCCTATAAAGTAACAAAAGAGCCATGATTGTTGCTCGAGTAAAGAAAACTAGAACACTTTATATAACTTCCAGTTGTAGAGATACATTAGCATTTGTAGATGCTGGAGCTAATTCAAGTCTATGACATTATAGACTTGAGAATAAGAATGAGAAATGAATGAAGATGCTTGTATCAAATGGAAAGCTACTGGAATTAAATACTGTTGAACACAAGCTATGTGAAAGCTATATCTTTGGAAAGAAGAAAAGTGTGAGATTTTCAAAAGGCGGTTGAGAACCGAAAGCAACAAAGTTGGAGGTGGTTCATATTGTTGTATGGGGATCATCTCTTATGACATCCATTGGAGGCTCAAAATATTATATATCATTTATCGATGATTCGAGCATCAAAGTTTGAGTTTATTTTTTGAAAAATAAATCTGATGTTTATGAGACCTTTAAAAGGTGAAATTCTATGGTTGAGTATGACACCAACTTGAAGGTGAAGTGCTTACGGTCTGATAATGGTGGAGATGACGAGTTCAAGAAATATTGTTCATAAATTGGGGTCAAGATGGAGAAAACAATTTCTGGTAGACCTCAACTGAATGGTGTAGCTGAAAGGATTAACATGATAATGAATGAACACGCTAGGAGCATGAGATTGCACTGTGGATTACGAAAATCATTATGGGCTGATGTTGTTAACACTGCAACATATCTGATCAATAGAGGACCTTTAGTACTGCTTGATTGCAGACTGCTGTTTTGGAGCGGCAAAGAAGTAAACATTTCTTTCTTCAAAGTGTTTGGATGTTTATCCTATGTTCATATTAATTCAGCTAGCATAACAAAATTTCATATGAAATCGAAAAGGTGTTTTTTTATTTGTTATAAAGATAATAAGTTTGGCATTCAGAGTAGAGATGTAATCTTCAATTAGAAAATATTGTACAAATACAAATCAAGTATTGGAGCTGAAGATGAATGTCCTAAAGTCAAGAAGACTGATGAAGTGTCATTGAGAATTATTCATTTGAATGAATCAAAGATCAGTAACCAGGAAGATGAAAAAGAAATTGCACAAGATGATGACCCACAAATCGGTTATTGAACTCAGGATATCTTCGAGAACAATTAGACCATGTGAGAGATATTTCCCTGCACTTCATTATATTTTGCTAATAAACAAAGGTAAACTGAAGATCTATGAAGATGCAATGTAAAATGAAGATTCAACCAAGTGAGAGTTAGTCATGGAAGATGATATGAAATCACTGTCATCTAACCCGACGTGAGAATTGACAAAACTTTCGCAAGGCAAAAAATCATTATATAACAAGTGGGTGTACATGTTAAAAGGTGTTCATGATGGTAGTAAGCGGTACAAGACAAGATTTGTTGTAAAGGTTTTCAAAAAAAAGAAGATATTGATCACACTGATAATTTCTCTCTGGCAGTGAAGTTAACCACTATCAGAATTGTACTCGGATTAGTGGCAAAAGAAAATTTACATTTGGAGCAGTTAGATGTAAAGATGATGTTTCTTCACGGTGACCTAAATAAAGAAATTTATATGAAGCAACCACGGGAATTTGAAGTATGGGGGAAGAAAAAATAGTGTGCAAACTTCAGAAGAGCTTGTATGATCTCAAACAAGCTCAAAGGCAGTGGTACAAGAAGCTTGATGGATTCATGAGTAATAATAGTTCTCTAAAATCACTATTATTATGCGAAGAAGCCTAATGGTTTTTATATCATTCGACTACTATATGTAGATAATATGTCGATAATAAGAGCTTGTCTGAAGGAGATTGATAAAATCAAGAAAGAGTTATCAAAAGAATTTTCTATGGAGGATTCGAGTGTTGCAAACCAAATTCTTGGAACGAGGATATTAAAAGATTGGGTGAATGAAATCTTGAAGTCATCTTGAGAAGAGTACATGAAAAAGTTGATTAGCGGATTTAATATGGATGAAGCTAAACATGTTAATACTATTTTGGCTACTCATTTTAAACTAATCAAAACACAATCACCATCGATAGAGCAGGGTTATATGAACAAGATTCCATGTGCTTATGCTATTAGAAGCCTCATGTATGCAATGGTGTGAACGAGACCAAACGTAGCAGATACAGTGGGAGTTGTGAGCAGATTTGTGAGCAATCCGGGAAAACAACATTGGGAAGCAGTTAAGGATTCTCAGGTAATTGAATGGTGCTGTTCAGGAGTTCAAAATTGGGCTTACAAGGTTTCGTCGACATAGGTGGTGACCTCGATGACAGAAAAAGTACTACTGAGTATGTGTTCAGCTTAGGTGATACGGTAGTAAACTGGATATCTAAGTTGCAAAATATAGTCACGCTTTCGACTGCTGAGGCTGAGTATGTTGCATCAACAGAAGCTAGCGAGGAAATTATATGATTGAGATCCTTTCGAGTAACTGGGTAAGAAGGTTTATGGATCATGTTACACTATGACAGTCAGAGAGCTATTCATTTAACAAAAAATATCAATTTTCATGCTAGGACAAATCATATACAGATTCAGTACCATTTCATCAGATCAATACTGGATGATGGTATTTTGATGCTTTAAAAGATTTCTTAGAGTAAGAATCTAGCTGATATGCTTACGAAGACGGTAATCGGCAAAATGAAGTTATGTTCAACTTCAATTGGAGTTTATATATAAATGGAGAGATATGAGCTGCTGCATTGATATTGTGAAGGCATAATCGAAATCAAGTCTTCAAATAAGAGAAATGTTATGTAAGATGAAGCTTGAGAGATGCGTTGTATTTATCAAATATGGTTGGTGGAATCAACACATGCAACTTTGACAGGAAAAAATGGATGAAATGTGACGACCAAATTTTTTTCCCAAAGATGGTTGGTAGATCATTCTCTTTCATTAACACCAGCAGAGAGCTCTATAAATAGAACTAATTTGCTCGATCGTAAATCATCTGATCAGAATCTTTTCAAAGCATTCCAAAGTTGAGGGCAAAATAAAAGAATTTTTTTTCTTGAGTGTTGAGAGATTCTCGTGTGAGTTAGAAAAAATATTTTATCGGTCGTACTATTTTTGAAATTGTGAGAGATTTGAGTTTTTGTATATACTTAATTGTAATATTTCTCCATATAATAATGATTTGCAGTAGTTCCGTGGACGCAGTTATATTGAGTGAACCACGTAAATCTTCGTATTCTTGTTGATTATTTTATTTTGTATTTTTTATATTATATTACCCCTCATGATCTCAATAGCTCAAGTGAATTCCACGACACCGACAACATGATATTGTCATAAAACATAACATGTGCAAAATCTACATTTTAGCCGTTCGTGTATATAAAAAATATATCATAAATGAAATATAAATGATAAAAATAGTAAAATTAGTGATGACTTAATACATTTGAATTATGTTTGTGATCATTTGAATTCTGCAATTAATTCGATATATCATGTCGAATTTGGTGTCAATAACATGTGCATAACTTATTAACCAATTCTTTCATCCACATAATCTAAACTATTCACTCCTTCAGTAGCTCATTTAGTGACACCAAATCTCTCAAACTAGTGAAGCTTTACAAATTTTCAAGAAAGTTCCTTTAATTCTTTTCTTTTTTTTGCATAGTCGACTTCATGAATGCTACACAAATTAAATCTGCCGGGTCTGCAGCACCAATGAATCATCGCGATTTTGAAGGTCTAAACTATCAATCAAGGAGCAGCTGCACCAGATTGGTGAGATTCAACGATCATCTCTGTTTCTGCAGGCCTCGTCATATCGTTGTTCTTGATGGACGTCTTAAATTCACCAAAAAAGTAGGAGATGAATCCCCAAACTGCTAGAAAAAGAGACACACCTTTCTCCGGTTGGAACTTCTCGTGATAAAAAACGACGGCTAATAACTGAGTTAACGGCAGTAAGACCGTGATGACGATGCCGGATAATAGGGAGGAGGAGTAAAATATAACCCCGACCACGCCCAAGAAGAAACACTGCCAAAGAATGGCGCTGCATATTATTACCACGTAGTATTTTGTTTCCCCTAGTTGGTATTCTTTGGCTTCTCTTGGAATTGCCTGACCAATAAAATAATAATATATGGTTTGGGTGAGTTTATTAATTTTTTTACAATTAATGTTTTATCATCAAACATCTATATTTGAATGTACTGATTTACGTTAACACGTGCTTGCATTGTTCAATTTATAGCATCGGGTGTTAATGTTGAGTATGTCTCTTGTTAGACTGTCTCACGAACAACCTTACCGATATTCACAATAAACACATGCTTATGTCATCTCAAAAAAAATGTAAAAGCTAAGTCCCATTTAATTCTTAATATTGCATAAAAATATTGAATATTTTGTCAAAAAATTGCCAAAATATGTTATATTAAAACAAAAATCAGTGTGATCTAACCTGCAAATCATTGTCGATGACCATGCCGACGGTGCAAAACGCAGTAGCGAAGAAACACATAACCAACTGAACCTCCAGCACCAAAGTGTAGTTCAAAGCCTGTTTAGCCTTCAAATACATCAGCTCCACCAATGGCAGGATGAACCCGTACAGCGCCGCCGCGGACATCGTCATGAAAAACCCCAGAAAGTACTCCTTTTTATTCTCCCCCTCCGGCCTGTCGCCGCTCGAGTGAAGCCCAAGAACCACCGCTCCGACCGTCAACAACACCACCGCGTTCACAGAGTACGCCGTGAACTTCTGCTTCACGAGGAGGAAAGCAAAGGTCGCAGTGAATCCCAGGTGCGTGGCGACGATGAGTGCGCAGGTCGAGATGGGGATCTTCGCGACGCCGTACGCATACAAGTAGTCGTCGAGGCCGGTGAGTATTCCGATCGCCGCTGATCCGAAGAAGAGGCGGGGTTTCATGAGGAAAAGCTGGGCGTCGTCCGCGGCTTTTCGGCGGCGCATGTAGGCAGCGAGGAGGGGGATGAGTATTATCGGGAAGCCGCCGCTTTCGAGCCAGCTGGTGAACCAGATTCGTTTGCCGCCGCGGATGAAGTATAGGCGCATCACTAAAGGGCCGCCGCAGTTGCCGATCGCTAGTATTAGACAGTTGATGGCTAAGAAGATTTTCTTCATAGCGCCCGTGGTGATCATTCGAACTTCCATTGACCCAAGCTTAGTTTTTTATCTGTGAAAACTTTTTTCACTATTTACACGATTGAGTCATTTTTCATAGTATATTTTAAGTTATTCAAGTTTCATATATTTATATAATTCTTTTGTATCAAATGAATTCGATGACATTTCTTTATTGGAATTTCTAGGTTATTTATTTTTGATGTTATCATCCGTTAAGTTGCATTTTGTCTTCAATTTTAATCATTTTTATCCAAAAATTGACATCATTATTTTATAGTATCACACACACACACACATACACATATATATATATTCTTGTAGTGGTCTAAGTCCCTAAACAGTGAGAAATTTTGGTTCTCGTTATGATAATGAGACTTGGCTTTAATTTCTATGGCAATTATTGGAGACATCGTGGCCCCATATTGAAGGTGAGAAGGAGAAAGTTAGCATATTAAAATTTTCAATTCCAATATCTTGTGGACGATGATTAAAGTGTGGGAATGACCATCGAAGATCATTTGAACTCCGGTGGGGACGACGACGACGACGACGGATAGAATTCCGATTTTCAGTTGGTGATTATTTATACTTATCATAATATTAGCCAATCAGAAAATGTTAATCCGTGACGAATATTTATCTGTAAGACGGGTCAACCCTGCCTATATTCACAATAAAGAATAATATTCTTAGCATAAAAAGTAATACTTTTTCATGGATAATCCAAATAAGATATTCGTCTCATAATATACGACCTGTGAGACCGTCTCAAACAAGTTTTTGTCTATATAAAACGACACAAACTTTTCATCATGGACTACATACACAAATCTGGTCATTTCAATATACTCCACGAATTGATAGACAAAATTATTTAATTCGAATTTCTAGTACACAAATTCAATTTTTTTATATTACAAACGCTTAAGAAGAATTAGTAAATCACTGATTTTTAATATTAAATAACCCAAGAAAATTCTAAACATATCATTAGCCATAATTTTAAGATTTGAAGAGTCAAAATAGTAGTCCTTTGTATATTATTAAGAAACGAATTATCAAGAACCATAATTTTTTTAAAAAAAAATTAAATTCTCTCCCATTAATTTGTTATTTATCTCATCTTTTTTATCGAGTAAAACCCGCAACCACGGCCTTTTCATGCGCGAGTGGAGGAGTCACATATATGACCACTTGGGTGGTTCATTTTTAATTTTTTTTATAAAATTTTGGATTGATTTGATATTAATCGAACAACTTAATTTTTAAAAGTAAAAAAAATTTCAGAGTTTAAAATCTTACTCCCCTTAAGATTAATAATTTGACTGTAATCTAAGTCAATTCGTCTTTCTCGATTCCCGCTTCCTAACAGAATAACGACTTCGAACTTCACAAGTCCCGTGAACTAACTTCTGCGGCTAAAATCTTCTGCACAACAAATCCAATCAATCGCAAACCCCATTGCAGAAATTGAGAAGTGGGATTCCAGTTGGATTCATCTCCATTCTTGAAGTTCATAGCATGGATTTCACAAGAAAACTCAGTTTCCTAGTGTTTCTGCTGTGTGTTTTGATCTCTCTCAAGAACCAAAATGCGGAAACTAACAGAAAGGGTTCGTTTCAGAATGCAGATTACTCTCAAGAAGATCCGCTTTCGATTCTCGGGGATATATTGATCGATATAAAGCTCCAAGAAAATGATATAGGCCACCCTCCTCATGAATGGCTCAGGTATGATTACTATAACGAATCTTGCCCGTTCGCTGAGCAGATAATCCGGTCAATTGTTCGAGAGTTGTATTGAGCTGCGGCCCGATGTCGCCCCAGCTCTGCTGAGACTTTCCTTTCATGATTGCTTTGTGGAAGTAAGTTTTCCTCTGCTTTCACTTATTGGTATGATTTTGAGATGAAGATTTTGCTGTTTTTCCCCCCGAATTTGGTCTTTTGGGAACATAACTTCTTTCAATTTTTTCCATGATTCCCATTGTTCTTGTTCTTGAATCGCATTGGTTTGTTTGCATTCAATCACAATGATATGTTATGTTACTCGGCCCAAATTTTTGTATAGGGATGCGATGCCCCAGTTTTACTGGATGCTAGTGATGTAATGGAGAGTGAAAAGGATTCTCCACCAAATGAATCTTTAAAGGGCTTTGATGTTATAGACATCATCAAGTCGGAGCTCGAAGAATCGTGCCCTGGAGTCGTTTCTTGCGCTGATATTATTGTTTTGGCAGCTAGAGAGAGTGTTCTTCTTGTAAGCCTTCCCCTGTGATTTTAATACATGTTCGACTATGTGTTCGTAAATATTTGAATCTTTTGTTTTCTGTCTTACATTTTGGCATTTCAGGCTGGTGGTCCTTTCTACCCTCTGTATACAGGTAGAAAAGACAGCACGGTGTCGTTTTTCGAAGAAGCAACATACGAGCTTCCTAGTCCACAAGATGATCTCTCGAAAACCATTGAATCGTTTGCAACTAAGAGGATTTGATGAAAGAGAAACTGTCAGTCTATTAGGTACACTATATTAATTGATCACATCCTTTCCTTATGAATCAAAGGTTGTTTCTTGTTAGACAAATCTTGTTTCATGGTACAATGTAGGCGCCCACAGCGCCGGAACAATTCACTGCAAGTTCTTCCACAACCGGCTTTACAACTTCAGTGGAACAGATGGACCCGACTCATCTCTAGATACCGAGTTTCTTGAGCTGCTAAGGTCCACGTGCAATCAAAGTCATGCCATGCCAGCATCATCACCATCACCATCACCGTCGTTTTCGTTTTCTCCTTCTCCTTCATCAGCGTTGCATATTTTAACAAACACCACCTTATTTCAAGATCCGGGGATGAAGATGGATTACGAGGGACATAGAAAAGGTTTCGGTATATTATACTACCGGAGTCTTCTGCAAGGCAAAGGATTGCTCTTCGTTGATCAGCAGATGACATCTGGGGAAGAAACTGAGACTTGGGTTCGAGCCTATGCGTCGGATGGTACCCTGTTTCAGAGGGATTTCGGCCTTACAATGATCAAGCTTTCTGATCTGGGGGTTCTGACCTCACCGATGGGTCAGGTTCGGCTTAGTTGCCGAAAAGTGAACTAAAATTTTATGTACACGAAATCTTCTGAATTGTGAAGTTGGTTTTCAATGTGATGTTTCATGATTCATTTCACGGAAATTTCCTTTCTATTCTGTATCTTAGCCTTTGGCTTTCGCTGACCAATTGATTAATGTCCAAGAATTTCTAATAGAAGCAATGATCTCAGAAAATTTACAGCCAATAAAAGGAAAGAACAATGGAGGACTCACCACAGAACCTCTTTTAAGATGCACTTGTTTTACTAATAAAACAGTAACAACATTGAAGCAAGAAGAAATAGATTCAAATGAACATAAATTTTCTACAGATTTAGAGGGCCTAGACTCCTCATTGAACTGTGAGCACTGGCTAATCCTCCAAGTTTCCTCATTGAACTGTGAACGCTGGCTGATCCCAGCTCCCTCATCGAACTGTGGACACTTTTCGACAGGTGAGGAACGATGAATTCTGAATACATATCCATGAAAAACCTGTCCACAAGTTCAAGATAAGCCGGGCATGTAATAAGAGAATAGTAGTGAAAGAATTCTTCCAAATCCGACACATGATCCTCATCATCATTCACATTCATCAAGTCTAAATCGTTCATTTTCTGAGCTAACGTGTGCACGGCCAAGAAACCAGATTTTTCTTGTTTCACTACAGAGTATGTAATTGTCTTCTTCTCTTCTTTCAAGTACTTGAATCCCTTTTGATCTGCTCCATACATGGAGGTCTTTATACATCTTTGATGCTCATCACCTTTTGTTGGCTCATTAGGAGAAGAAATAGGATCCAGGAGAGGAGTTTCAGGTTGCTTTTGTTGCCTCTGTAATAGCACAGATTTGAGATTCTTGAATGTTTTTTGCAAGATTTTGCTCGTCATGTAAAGGGTTTGTTTGATTCTTCTTCTCCTTCTAATATGTGCTTCCCTATCTTTAGTGACTAGAAAGCTCCAAATTTAGTTGGGATCATTCTGGTTTAGGAGCTGCAAGTGTTGTTTATATGTAATAAAATAAACTGGATTGAGACAAAACAGCAATGAGCAAAGGACAAATTTTATCAGATTTTGATTCACTAATTTGCTGTCTTTTGACTCATGGTGGGATTGGATTTCGATTCCCATGATAAAACAATACAATCTTTTTTAGCAAACAACATAAAAATAATAATATAGTTCACATTTCCTTAACCACTTGACATAATCTAAATATTCTTTTCAAAATTGTCACAAGAAGTGTGGAAAGGCAGTAATTTTGAGAAACACATCCATAAAAGAATGAAACTTGATAATGTGAGAGGATAAATTTTTTTAAAAAAATTTACAAAAATTAATGAACTGTATCCAATCATTAAGGTAAACTTCAATCCAAGTTTTTTAAATTAAGACTGTCATTTAGATCTTGTGCCATAAAGGAGGGAATTGTTTACATAATGGCAGCATTAATATGGAAGTGATTGGACCCCTACCTATGACCATGGTAGTTGAAAAGTGGGATAAAGCCAGGACCAAATTAATTGAAACCAAGAAATAAGGTCATCACATCACTGTTTGTGTAGTCACTTTCTGACAGTTTAGTGCCTGAAACCCTAAACCATATATGTTGTCAAATAAATATTTTAAGGATTTTTTTTTAAATTCTTAGCAATTCAGCTTTAAAAAAATTGATATCCTTCAATATTAAACTAACCGAATCAAGATAAATATTACGAAAATTTAAGGCTCAAATTCGGATCATATTAGTTCTACTGAACTTCGAACTTGATCTAGATCGAAAATTTTAAAGTTTTTGCTTGAATTCAGTTCAAATTAAAGCTTGAATTCAAGTTGATTTGACTTGTTCACGCATTATTCAAACTATAACTCGAAAATAAGTAATATGAAAAATCAAAATTTATTTTTTTAATATATACTTGTATTATATTAATAAATATTAAAGTTCATGACTGGCTCGCGAACTTTAGAACAAAATAGTTTGAATTTGAGTTCGACTCAAATTTTATAAATTCAAATTAATAAATCAATATTTTTTAAGTTAGACTAAAAAAAATGACGAACGACTAAGTTAATCTCTATGGGAGCAGTTGACTGCTGTTTTAAATTGATAAGATAGCGCCCCGTGGCCCCAAATTGTAAGATAAATTCTGGCTGTTGGGCTTTTATGATACCCAACAGAAATCATAGGCCCATGTGGCCCAATCATCTTCAAAGCCCAACCCTAACATAATTCACTTTTGTATAAGACTTCCTCCATCGCCGCAGTGCATCTCTGATCTGCGAGCTCGCGAGAAAATTAGAGTTTCTGCGGTTTCAAAGCTATGGTAAATTAGTGGCTGAATTCTCGATAATTTTACGTTTTTGAAATTTATTTCAATTCGATCTTTCGTTGTAAGTATAGTTCTTGTGAATTTTTCGTAGTGTGTGTAACGTGTCGTACTGTTCTAGGGTAAGGGGACGGGGAGCTTTGGGAAGAGGAGAAACAAAACCCACACACTGTGCGTGAGGTGTGGCCGCCGCAGCTTCCACCTCCAGAAGAGCCGATGCTCCGCCTGTGCTTATCCCGCCGCTCGCAAGAGGACATGTACTGTATTTTTTTGTGAACATATTTATTTTCACTACATTTGGATTGAAGTTGAGTGGATGCAAATAGTAATAAACATGAGAAGGCGACACAATGATTGTATAGTTTAGTCTCAGTTTTCCCTAGTGCAAAGTAGGCAATTAGGGATCATATAGAGTATTGACTGATGTATAGGTAGATTTGTTAATTGGTAAATAGTTGATGAGATTTTTAAGTATTATTCCTATAAGATTAAAAAATGATTCCTTTACAAAAATTATTGCCCAAGTGGTATTCATTTAATTGTAGATTTTTGTTTCAAATTCTTTGTTGGTTGATTTTGAGAAAATATTACATCTAAAAAATGCTACCTTTGCTACTAATATATGGGCCAAACATGTTTTTTTGTTTAACTGAATATGTTGTCACTTCATTATTGATCTGAATGGTAAATAGATGATACAAAATATAATGAAAAAGAGTGATCGAATCATATTCTACATTTCAGATAACTGGAGTGTGAAGGCGATTCGTAGAAAGACTACTGGAACTGGACGAATGAGGTATCTTCGCCATGTACCCCGCAGATTCAAGACCAACTTCAGAGAAGGTTTCAACTTTACTGTGCTTTTTCATATTATTTTGAATTGTTTTGAATTTTGAGCATTTCATTTATTTCCTTTAAATTTACGCCGATGGATTTAGGTACCGAAGCTGCACCCAGGAAGAAGGCAACAGCAGCTTCTGCTTGATAGCCTTATTAAATTGGTACTCGTTACTGTACTTTTCATTGCTATATTTGAAACTTAAAGAACAATCGAATTTTGGGAATTTCCTTTGAAGGGATCTTTGCCTTGTTTGATTCTTTGTTGGATAAAAAATTTGTTGCTGTACTTGGCTGTTTTGGTAAGGAAGGATGACACACTATTATTGAGCTTTTAGTTGGTATTTCTTTGGAGTATCTGAAGGTGTTCAATTGTTTATGATAAACTAAGTTTCTTTGAATTTGAGCTGATGTGGTTCAATGCTTGTGCAACTGGTTTGACTGGTCCTCGTTTATATGTTCCACTTCCACCGCAGTTACTTAAAATATACTGAAATTTACTTGTGCTGAGGGATATAACAGTGGGCATGGTAGACCGAGGAGAACTCACTGTATGATTCCTTGATATTTATCACATTCTGGCTTCACCGACTAAAGCCATCGATGCAATATGTGAGGCAAATAAAAGGTTTATTATATTATATGAATTACCCAAGTGATGTGCTGGTCAAAATATGTTATTGATGGATCGGATAGATCGAGTCTTTCACGCTGGTTTAATCTCGCTCACTCCACGAAATTTTTTTGCTCACCGTCCTGCAAATTTAATACGGTGGTCGGCCGGTGTATCGTATCATCGTGGTAAAGTTTCAAAATTGATGCGGTTTATTTGGGATCCTAGGGAGTATTTTCATTTCGTCTCTTTAAGAAATTTTGTAGGTGGATGTTGCAACCGGCAAGTGAATTGTGCACCTGCAGAAATTCTTGGATTTAACATCCTTTTATTATCATTCTTATTCTATTTTTTAAACATAATTAAGTAATTTAAATAATTACTTATTGCAGTAATTTAAAATGTAATCCCAAATCCATTTCTAATCAAATTCGTCGATTAAAACCAGGAGTACCATGTGTGCTTGTGTGTGCGGGGGAATGTGAGTTCACTTGACAATAAGACATAAAAAAATATTTCTGACATGAAAGTTACAGCCTAAAAATGAACAAAATCGCAGCGAACGAACTATTATGAATTTGTTACATCGCCAATGAACTTAGAAAGAAATCACTATTGACATAGCCGTTGAGCTTTCAACAAGAGAAAATCGACATGTAAGATCTTGAATCTCCTAATTTAATTCAAGTTTACCAAATTTATCCTTCTCTTCGTCCAACAGTCTGAATACATCGCTGAGCTCTGGAAATGCGGACAAAAGTAGCAGCTGAAGAAGATCAAATGCCAGCTGCTTCATGAAAACAGATGACTGTACATTCAAATCAATGAGATCATTTGTTAATTTCGGTTCCAAGAAAATGCAGATAAAAAGCTCGTTTTTAACGGACCCCCCAAGTGCCCCAAGCATTCCGCACCACCGTTTCAACGTGAAACATATGATGGAACAATTCAATCAAATGCATAGGAGTGTAGCAGAAAATTTGCTTTGAATAAAATCATGAGTTTGCAATAACTAGACACCGTATATGGTGTGAAAAGATGATGCAGCGGTTGAATAGGTGCAAAAGATATATCCTAGATGTAGACTTCAGTCACTCTTGCACACACAAACGGCAGGACAATTTTCAAGAATGAGTGTCTACTCTCACCTGGATGAAATAGTAGAGATCCTTTGCGCACAGATCATATTCCTTGCGTCCAACAAGGCCTACAATAGCAGCTGGTGCTTTATCTGCAGGCGTCACCAGTAAAGGCCCAGTATAAATACTATGGGTCAAGATTTGAGATAATGCACTTAATAGACAAAAAATAAGTATTACCAATCATTACTTCATACACTAATTTTGCTTGCTGTTCAGCTACTTTCTGTTGCATCTCCTCTAAACTATGGGAATCATCAATTTTATGTGAGGAAGGTGGACTGGAAGGTTGGTGCCTTTGAGAATTGTCGGATGGACTAGTAGGTGGTGGTTTCTGTCGGGCTGGATGCTTTGTCATGAATACTCCATCAGGCCAGAGGATCTAGCACATGTATAGAATAGTATTAAGTGAAAATTCGGATTTTGCAATGAGATCGAAAGCGTAACATTCCACAGGCATCGGACCATAGAAATTAACAAATGCATACGATGGTATTATTAGTATCCATGGATTTGTTATGACTTGTGAGATTGGCCATAAAATCTAACACATGGATATAATGGTATTATTGGCATCCACAGATTTGCTATGGAATAATAAGCATAACAATTACAGATGCTTACGTATTTGGTATAAATTAATTACAAGTCGTAAGTTGATATTTCACAGATGTAGCGGTTTTATTCCACAACGTCTAAGAAGAGTGTTATTTGAGAAACCATTGAACAAAAAAGAATTTCTTCCTACATTGGAACAAGAAAGATATACCTGCTCCAACCTCCTGATCCCGGAGGCAACAACTGATCCCTGTCGCAGAAGCTGGATTTTCTCGATCAGCCAATCATCAAAGGCATCACCCATTCCCAATTGTAACACTTGCTTAGCCACCCAAAAAGCTTTTCTCCTGTATACAGCTCCAATTATGTACAAGCACAAAAAGCAAATGGTGCTTAGCATCAATTCTTTTAGGAACGAATCCTATCTCAATGTATTTAAGATTATTGAAAATATATTCTATTGAATTTTTCCTTAGATAGAATACGGAAGTATACACAATATAATCATAAAGATAGAATAGGATTTGATTAGATCAATTAGGTCATGATTATCTTTCCTTATATTGTATTCGGACAAACATGCATATATTATTTATCAGAATTAATAGGATGCAAGCAAGAAAGTTTATGTCCAACTCTTGTTTCACGGTATTAGAGAAGGCCATACTTGTCTTTGATTCACTTGTGTCTGTTTCATTGTTGTTCACAAAATGGCCTCCAAGTATCCTCCATCGTGGAAACCACAACCACCATATCCAAATCCCCTTCTACTCCTTCGTTTGACAACCAGTTTCTACAAATTACGCATCACAAACTATGGCGTGAATTTTCGAGAATGGTTTCAATCCGTCATAGTTGTCATCAAGGGAAGAGGAAAAATCGGCTACCTGACTATTGCAATTACTGCCCCGAGAGAAACCCAGGCTGGTTGTAGCACTTGGGAGGCTGAAAACTCGATCTAACTTGGTGGGAAACTCTGAAAGGAAAGAGGGGCGGCTTGGTCTCGCTCCCTTCCCGCACTATTCCTCCCCACTCAAAAGAGTCATGGCTTGGCTCATCGATTCTATGGAACCAAGCATTGGTCGAACATATCTTTTTTACCATACTGCTAAGAAGATCTGGGTTGCAGTCCAGGAAATTTGTTCTGATCTCGAAAATACATCTCAATGTTTCGAGATTCGCTCAAAAATCCACAACACCAAACAAGGTGGTCTCCTTATTACAAAATATTACAATTCCCTCGTGGAATTGTGGTGAAATCGGATGAGCATGTCCTACCGATGCCGAGAAGTACAAAAAAGATGTTGGAAAGAGAGCACACAAGCCACTCTCCACTCTGCGTGAATCTTTTGTGGAAGTAAGGTGAGAAGAAAGCAAGAAACATATGATGTTAACTTCCTCACAACAAGACTCACAACCTTTGGAAACTCGAGGTTCTGCCCTTGTGACAAACAAACATAACAGTGGTCGAAACACTACATCTTTTGACAAACCAATGTGTGATTATTGGAACAAACCATACCACACACGTGAGATTGAACATAAAATTTGCTCACTTGGCTGAATCAAAGTCCAACAACAACGCTGGACTTAAAGACATGCTACTGCAACTCCTCCACCGGACCAAACTTTCAACAAATGCTGATGGTCAAAACTCTAAATCTCCTACTGCTGCTATGGCACTTACAGGTACAATCAGCCAGACCTTTCTGTCCAACTCACAACAACCTAATTGTTGGATTGTAGGTACTGGGGCTTCAGATCATATGAGAGGGTCTGTGAAACTCTTTGATGATTATACCAATAGTCACAATCACAACAGAATAAATGTGTGGGTGGGGTGGCAGATGAAAAAACCTCACCACCCCTGGGCCAGGGCACGGTTTTCTTACCCTGTATGATATTGAAATCCGTTCTTTTTGCGCCTAAGTTGACACAATTTGTCGTCTGTTAGTAAGTTGACGCGTGATATGGATTGTGTTTAACCTTTTTATCCTCTCATTGTGAATTGCAGGACCGTTCTTTGGGGAAGATGATTGGCATTGCTGAAATAAAAGATGGCATTTACTACCTTTCGAGAGTTTAGAATTTCAATAATATCAAGTCAAAAAATACAAGGTCGTTGTTTGTTGTTTCTAATTCTGATATTATGTTATGGCATCAACGTTTAGGACATCCCAATTTCTCTTATATGCAGATGATGTATCCTTGTCTTTTCATCAATAAAGAAAAAGATTTGTTTCAGTGCAAGTGTTGGTTTTTGCAAAACAATCCAGAAGTTATTACTTATTATCCGTCTCATACATACAAACTCTCCCACCCCCGCCTCATTGTAATCTCTAACCATCCAGGTTCTTTGAACAGATAATGGTCGAGAATATTTTTCTCGTGAGTTTTGTCAATATTGTCATTTGGAGGATAATGGGATACACCACCAAAGTTATGGGGTTGTCCAACAAATTGGGGGAGGCTATTCTCACGTCTGCTTAATTAATTAATCGCCCACCTTCAAAGACCCTTCAATTCAGAACTCCTTTCAATGTTTTTGTTGACTACCTCTCAACCGTGAATCTTTTCAATTCGTTGTCTCCAAAAGTGTGGGGCTGCGCTGCCCATATCCATAAAACACAACCCAATCGAAGTAAACTTGATCCCAAAGCATTTAAATGTGTCTTCGCTGGGTATTATCCGACCCTAAAAGGATACCAATGTTATTCTCCCTTCCTCAACCGTTTTTATCTCCTGCGATGTCACCTTTTTTTTAAAATAGGATGTTCTATTACAACAACCGTCTCAAAGGGGGCGAATTTGGATGAAGACGGGCATTCGGATCCCACTGTACCATTTCCTGGGCAGAGGCGCTGTTTAAAGTGTTGCGCTAACTATAGTTTTGGGTCCTCCACAACCCAGTGAACCCACTGTGTTTGCCCCATCTCTTTTTTACTACTATTGAAACATATTGCCTACATTTGCTCCTCAAACTAACGTATGAAATCCCTAGCCCTAATAAATATAACTGGGCCATGGTCTTCCTCCTTTTTCCAACAGACAATACTGGGATTAAAAGAGAGATAACCCATATATTTTCCTTCAATCTCTACGGCTATCCATGTGATACCTCTTCACCCACATGGTAAAAATTAAAGATTTAAAATGAGTTTATAATGAGCTACAATATACTTCTATAGCAACTTGGGTTTATCATTTTTATAAAACGATGACAAATATGAAGTAGTTGTTATAGGGACCTATTGTGCATCTCTTTCCCCAATCCAGCAGAAAGCTCACAAGAATTGGCTATCTTCCAACCATTATACCCTATGATTAACTCCATGGCGCTTAAGTTCCGGGTTTCTCACAATCATGGATATCCATCCCATCCGTTATCTCTCTTCGTACTCCAGCCCAATTTGTTTCTTATCGGTAAAAGAATTTGAAATCACATCTGCTCCTTCCTCTGTCACCACCTGATATGAAGTTTGTAATGCTTGAGTAAAATAAGGTCCAAGCTTCTTTGCGTGCTTCTGAATAACCTCCTCAACCAATTTATTTGCACTTTGCAAAACTCCCTCGTTCTTTTTCATGATAGCCATAATTGGAATGAGTAAGGCTAGAGACATATCCTCACTTTCTTCTAAAACTCGAGTCATCACTGCTGCCATAGATTCAAAATAATATTCGAGTAATGTCGTAATGAACCTTTTCAGCCCTCATAAAGTGCTCAAACATCTCAACAATCACCTGATTGCGTTCTAAATCCAACATGATAACACATTACCTTACCTTAGCCATGGTTTCGAGAATGCTTACCCCTTAAAATAATATCTACTGGTGGTGTCCGACTGTCTGAGAAATCCTCAAAAACCGATACTATCAATTGAAATACCTCCTTCATTTTGTCATCATCCTAAAGAGCAACGGTTGCTGTAATTCTAATAATCTCGCGGAATCAAGAAGCAACTCCTAGCTTCACATCAACATCAGAATGTTTCAGGAAATCTTCTGCTATTAATGTCCCATAAGTTGTGAAAGAGCGGTTTGCATGGATTCGGCGGGCGATTGGTCTACTTTGGCTAGAAGTCCCTCAATTCGATTGAGAAGAGAGAGGAGTTCATCCAGAGATTAGAAAGACTGAGAAAAAGCACTCCCAGCTGTTACTAATAATTCTTTAAGTTTCATATCGGCACCGACTACTTTGCCTCGTTGCCTCAAATTGTGTGGTTGCCTTTCTTCTTCTCGTCCGATGGATAATCCGGCAGGTCAGACTGATTTCATAGATAAAAAATAATTCTTAATGCTGAGATGTAAGTTTATATATATGAAATATAAAATGTAAACTCAGTGAATTAACTCCGTACAAGAGCTCTTGCTCTCCCTTAGCAATGCTAGTTACAAAACTCTCAAGGAAAATAACCCAATGAAACCCCAGCGTTCCCCCTACTTCACGCCTTTTTCCTCTCTCCCCCGCGTCTAGATTCTTCCAAGGCCTCGGGAAACTCTTGGGCCCAAGTCCTTATTAGGCAGGCCCATTAAGTATTGAGGCACACAACACTATGTTCATAAAAAGGGGGAAGCTAATAAAAGAGTCATTCTAATTGTGTATGCATAGTTGTCAAGGACGCAAGACGCACCGAGGGCAATGGAGCCTGAGGCCGCACGCCTTACCGAAGCAAAGCGCGCATTTTAAATTTTTAAAAGAATATATTTATCTTAGAATAAATTTATTAAAATATGAAATAATTAAGTCATAGTAACTAGTAATATGACTAAAAAAATTTCAATCATCCGAATCAAATCCATCTTCTTCCATCGAATCATCAGAGTCCTCAGAACTTCGGACATATATTCTTCTTGGTCTTCATCATTTTCTTGATCAACATCAATTTCTTGTCCTCTTCATCCAAAAGATGTGAAATCGGTCTTTTTCTGATTATTTTGGATGTCCTCGTTCTTCTGTTTAGATCTTTCTTCTTCTGATTCCAGTGTTGGGGCGTTGGTTGCTAGGGTTTGGGTTTGGGCTACTTGTTTAAACAAGTAATTAAAAAAATTTACCCAGGAGCGCGCTTTTACTTCCAAGGCTAGTCCAGGTGAGTGCCTGGGATCGCCTTAGTGAAGGCGCTCGCATTTGACAACTATGTATGTACGTAGACGATACTACCGAGTTTCATAAGCTCAAGATCCGGCTGAAGGAAGAATTCCAATTGAAACACTTGGGACCCTTGAAATATTTCCTTGGGATGCAAGTGGCTAGAAGTAGGAAGGTATTTTCATGTCTCATTTCTCTGAGAAAATGCACCATTGAACTACTGAAAGAAACCGGGAAGTTGGGATGCAAACCAGTGAGTACTCCAATGGAAAGAAATTGGAAGAACAAGATTAAAGATGATGAGCCATCCGTGGACATGGGGAGATACCAACGCCTAGTTAATAGATTGATTTACCTCTCTCTTACACGACCAGAAATTGCATATGTTGTGAGTGTTGTTAGTCAATACATCCATTCACCTACCCAAAAACACCAAGAGACGGTAAATCATATTCTGAGATATCTGAAAGGAACTCCTGGGAGAGGACTGGTGTTCCTTAAAAATGAGAACAAAAGTATTGAAGGTTATGTTGATGATGAATGGGCAAGGAATGAAGATTGCAAATCAACTTCAGGATATTGCACCAAGTTGTGGGGTAACTTGGTCACTTGGAGGAGTAAGATAAGAAACAAACCGTTGTTGCAAGAAGTAGTGCAGAAGCAGAGTTTCGGGCTATTGCTCAAAGAACGTGTGAAGTTACATGGCTTGAGAGACTAATGCAGGACTTGCAAATCCCTACTCACCATCCAACCAAGTTGTACAGTGATAGCAAATCTGCCATTAGCATTGTAAAAAATCCTATCCAGCATGATCGAATGAAACATGTATGAATTGATCGAAGCTTCATCAAGAATGAAATTGAGCAAAGAGGCTCCAACTTATGTTATATCTCTTCCCATGCACAAGAGGCAGATATCCTAACAAAGAGTCTCCCTAGGCCAAGTCAAGAAGATCTACTAAACAAGCTTGGAATGCGAAATATCTATTCCTACGCTTGAGTGGAAGTGTTGGATATTATTGGAAATATATTCTATTGTATTTTTTCCTTAGATGAAATAGGAAAATATACACAGTATAATCATAAAGATAGAATAGGATTTGATTAGATCAGTTAGGGATTTTCATGATTATCATTGCTTATATCGGACAAACATGTATTTATTCTATATCAGAATTAATAAAGATGCAAGCAAGATAGTTTCTGTCCAATTCTTGTTTCAAATAGGAATGGGATATTTGCATTCGACCCCATTTGACAACTTCCACGTTGCATGTGACCCCTAGATATAACTTTTAAACATAGGGAGTTCTAAGCTTGTGTTTAAAAAAATGGAGGACCCAGTATCTTGTTAATTTTACTTAAGAGGACGTATCATACGGAGGTCGAATGCAGTTAGCGCAATACTAAATACCTGATCCAGCCACGATCATTTAAGTCTGCACTTAGCCGAATGCAGACTTAGTAGCCTGTTATCTACGAAGGCCGAATACAGTTAAAACATAGAGAGTTCTAAGCTTATGTTTTAAAAAATGGAGGACTTAGTAGCCCGTTAATTTTACTTAGAGGACATATCATACAGAGGCCAAATGCAGTTAGCACAATACTAAATACCTGATCCAGCCACCATCATTAAGCTGCAAAACGACATCAACCAAATCCAAAATGGGAATACCTAGATTTGGTGGTATAAACTGCAAGTAGGAAGAAAATCATCATCACCGAGCAAAATCACAGGCACAACAAATTAAAAATTTCAAGTGAAATAATTGTTAATAATAAAGATTCTGTCGAGCATTGTGCATAACCAACAGCATAGCCAAATGAAAAGAATTCGTAATGACCTCACTGGGGAGGGCCGGATCAGAAGTCTCAATGGAATGTGAAGCTTTCTGTTCTCTGTTTATTCTTCCCAAATTTCTGGCTGAACTTATTTTATTTTGATCTACATTTTCTGAGTTGTTACTGGGTTCAGACTTTTTCGAAGAAGAAAGAGCCTGATTTTTTATTTTCAACTGTGATCCGTTGCTGAAATTCTCTTTTTCAGATGAAAACACATCATGTAATGGCCCTGCGGTATCCCAATTTTCCTTCCTCTTTTCATTTACTGTGGCATTACGGTCAACTGAAATGCAAACCAGATTTAAAATGTAAAAAAGTAAACTGAGGATCTAGAGAGGAAAGCCTGCAGCTTATAGTGACATTTCACCTGCAATGGTCTCGACAATAGATAATGAATTTGAAAATATATACATCTGCAGTATTCAGACAATAATCAGGTCAAGCACAGATGGGGAAACCCATATAAAGATCCGAAATTAAGCTTTTGAGAATGAAATATGCCAAACCTGAGAATCAACGCTTAAAAAATCCCAAACTTCAATGGAGCACGAAACAGTAGGAAGCTGCAGAAGCTTCTGCAGAAAATGGAAAGAAATTATAGGCCATAGACACTGCACTGTTTTCCTGATGCATGAACACAGATGGGATGTAACAACAATATTGTATGGCCAACATCAATGTGGTCCAGGGACAGTGACCTTTTTCACAGGTGATCCAAACATCATGGCTTGTCATGTTTCTAGAACATGGAAGAATTGCAGACATATTAATTTGTTTTGTCATTACGAAGCACAAAACAGAGAAAACTAATTCACCAAAGGTAGTTACAGTTCTATCAGGTGAGCAAAACAAAGAAACTAATTAAAAACAAAGGTGATTTCCGTTAAATCATATTATAACCCTTGTAGTAGGAATATGATTATGCTATTATGCCTGCCAAAACAAAACTGCAGACATCTATGGATAAGAAAAAATCAATAATCATTAATCATCATTCATTAATACTGTACAGAAGTATTCTCCAAATGAATTCAGGAGGAGTTTGTAATATGTTTTACGACTTAGCGTGTGTAGATTCAAACAAAATCCATAGAGAAGATCGTGATCTCTGGAAATAATTGGTTGAAAATTTATAAGCTAGTCCAGAAAAAATAAGAAGCCACCAAATAGGTTTTTAAGAAATTTTAAGTTCCTTAATCCAACCCAAGTAAAGACAGATCTTGAAAGATATTACTTTTCCGTATACATGTTTGCTCAAAATGATTGACAACTTATTATCAGAGAATAGCTCATCACAAGCATTCACTCTTCTGATATGCTCCAAAAACACACAAAAGCTCTCACATCTTATAACCTCGAATTTGTCTCATAGTATAGAAACTCTCCTCCTTAAATCAATTTATCAACTTCTAAATCTCCTATTTCACGGTAAATGTCAAGCATACTTACAAGCTAAAACAAACAAAAAGATGTAAAATGGCAAACTCAGACAAAGGAATAGGACATGAATATAAAGTGTACTAATGACGACCTTCAAGTACTGGTCAAGTAATTTACAACGTTCTTGAATGATGAGTACATCTAAAGCAGTTGAGAGGAAATGCTTTGGCGGCAAGTGGAGATTATATTCCGGAAAATCTTTAAGGCGCCTATGTAACTCCTCAAAATGACGAAATCTGTGATCATAAAGTCAGATAATGGACAAGCATATGGAAAGTGTACCTCTTTGTACACAGGGTTTCATTCTGTTCAGGACTCAACAACTTTTTTGTTTTTTTGATTTCTCCAGTCATAGGATTGACATTTGCTTTTGTCCCTCAAAGATTTTAAGACCTCGATTTGTCAAAAGGGATAGAAAAGTTGCACAGAAAAATAACTTTTTCTGTTCTCATCTATAAAATTGTGCTAATTAAAATAAGGATGTTGAATCCCGAACAAAGGTATAATTATAGAAAACAATGGATAAAGTGGAAAGTTTGCAGAACAGGTTTGTACCTTCTTTTGATGGACCAACTGTTATTATTAACATCTGTAACTGATATGGAATAAATAGTAAATGTTTTAGACCCACTCTTAACAATATTGGCACCTATTACCTGCATAAAGAAATAAATTCCCATCCTTCAGATCTACAATCATAAAACACATCCAGGTTTGGCATAGTGCGACTGGCAGAAAGTTTATGATGTGAATGGAGTACCTCACATCTTAACCTGAAAAACGAATTGGCAATAATTGAATTTTTTGCCGATTTAGCTACTAAACTATGACTTTCAGGTAACGAAGCCAAAGACATAGATGATGAAGTTGTTGCTCCACTACAAATTCTGTCTGTCTGTTCAGCCTCAGAATCCTCACTTAAGTTTCCAGGTTTGACATTTACGCAGGACAAATTCTCTTTACCCTGCATCCGTCTCAACAAAGAACTTGTTCTTTCAACCTCTTGCCAGCCAATCTCATCACGAATACTTGATCTAGACCTTTTCTTTGCAGACTTGGTTATGTGCAATTTCTTAGAATGAAGGCGCGCTTTGTTTGGCTTTCTATTCTTGTGCGCCTCAAAAGTTTCAAGAGGGTGATGAATGTTACTGAAATTTCTTTTATTTTTACTATCCCAGACTTTAACGCCAGGAGTATCAAGACCTGTAATATTGTTGGTGTCTTCATCCTCAGTACAGCTGCTTCTCCATGATTCGACCCCATCAGAAGGTACATTTCCATGTTCATTTTCCTCTTCATATAGTGAAGTAGTGGGTGCCACAGGGCATTCATTATATCCAGAGTTAGAAACATTTTTCTCCAAAACACTACCCTTGGTTTCCCACTCCGTTTTCTTTTGCTCAGAAAGCCCTTGTGACTGTTCCACAGAATCAGATACCCCCAACAAAGAGTTCCTTTGCGACGGAGCAGCCGACTGGTTTTTGTCTTCCTTTTTGTAGCCTCTTCCTTTGGTCCACAAATTGTCTAAATGTTCTGGAGTCAGAGCCTCATTTTTCCTTCGTGAAAACACATCCAGCATATCACCCCATTCTGCTCCAGAGCGATGTCGCTGAATTCCTATTCCCTCATTATTCTGAATTTCTGGCACATAATTCCACGAACGGGTAGATTGTGGATCCGTGGAAAGCAGTGGATCCTTAGAAAGAACCGCACCATTCACATTGTTAGATGAAGGATACTCTGGATCTTTTTTATTCTGGTCCTTCTTCAATGGTACCAGTTCAACACCCTTAACAGAGGGATCTGGAAACCCTGAAATATGATCAGATGATATCTTTGAAGATCCATCTACCTCCCGTGAGGTTGTGCTTGATTCCTTACTTCCTTTATCACTCTTGCTAGCAGAAATTATTAAAGATTCAATTCTCTCATTAATAAACCTGACAATAAATTGTGATGAGCATAAAGAGCGGAAATACTGTATTTCAAGAAGCAGAATAAATAGTACACTTACCTTGGATTAGCAAGATTTAAGACTGGTCGCATAACAGCACAAGCTAGGAGTTCCCTGACAATATAGCGAAATAGGGAGCAATGCAGATCCTCAGGCTTGAATGTAAATAAAATGAGACCATCCATAACATGCTGGAGAACCTGTTAGAACAAAGGATTGACAAAAGGAAAACATTACCCTTCATATGGACCACATAATTGCTTCTGCCTACAAAAAGCATTGTTACAAGATTGTGCATCCCATACTAGCTGCAAAGAGGATAAACCAAAATAAGAACCTTATGCTCAGCTTTAGCGGAAAATAAAGCAGGATGCAGTTTATTTTCAGCAGCCAGCACAACTTTCAGTTCGACATCTCTCTCTGCAATGGTCAAAAATCTGGACTGTTGCTTCTCAATTTTGCTCTTACAAGAACGAAAAAGTTCCAGCCTACTGCTCAAGAGATTGATGATATCCCTGTGTTATACCAGTCAAAAAATCATCCAGTTAAAGCATTAAAACCAATGTGAATAAAGAAACAATTATTCGGTACCTTGTTAAAAGATCTATGAGATTAATATTTCTCATGCGATTTGACATTTCTCCAAATATACCATTGATGATCAGCGCTAATTCTTCTGGGCCTTGTCTATCAGGAGTTATGCGGCAGTACCATAGGTCTGTCACCCACTCTGAAACAATGTGTCCAGTGAATTGACCAATTGCGTCCTCAACAACAGGTGAATTCACCTTGTGCTTCCAGTTGGCCCTTCCAGTAACTTTGAAATCCTCGAAAGGTTTTCTCCCAATAGAATTGTCAGAGGATGTTGGTTTGGATTTGTAAGTTGCGGCTTTCCTTCGCATATCAAGATCCAGAGATAAGTAGCGAAGGCTGATTAGTAAGAATGTGGCCACGGGCAAGTTCACTATCAGTGATGAACTTGTTACTGATAGAGAAAGTCAGATGTTAAGAGATAACAGATAGACATTCAGCCCCTAACAAACTAATATCCGACTCTCTTTTCTGAAAGAGAAAGCATCCATAGTAGAGAAAAAGGCAGCAGTAATTTAAGGATTCCTTACGAGATACGCTACACAAATTAACTTCCTTTCCAGCTTTACATCATCAGACAAATATTGAAATGTAATCAATACCAAAGACAAACTACTAAAATCATTTATTGCCAGTTTCCAGAAGAAACTCAATACCTAGTATAAATCAAGAAGCCAAGTCACAAAATGAAAAAGACATTGTTTTTCAAGTGCCATAGCGAATGCGTAATAATGAGTAGAAACTAAAGGATGCAATTACAACTTGTGAACCAAAGCAGCACAATCTCGTCAGTTATCAGGTAAAATGAACATCAAACTAATTTTAGATTCCTGCATGATATTCCCTACATTAGTATAAATCAAAAAGCTATTTCACAAAATAAAAAAGGCATTGTTTTTCAAGCGCCATAGCGCATGCGTAAGAATGAGTAGAAACTTCAAGATGCAATTACAACTTGTGATCCAAAGCAGCACAATCTCGTCAGTTATCAGGTAAAATAAACATCAAACTAATTCTAGATTCCTGCATGATATTCCCTACATTTCACCCATGCTCTCACGCACGCAATAATTCCAGGCAAAGTCATCCTACTCCAATTTCAATAAAATAAAAAAACAAAAAACAAAAAGCAAACTACAGTAGAATCGTTATTCTTCATCGAAATTAGCACAACCTGCGGGAAACAAACAAGAAGATGCAAACAAATGTACTCACATGACATGAGATAAGATAATCCGACAACGCAGATAACGAGAAACACAATCCGCTTCTTAGCTTCATCCACGAGGTCTCGCACACTCACAGCTTGTCTCTCGCTGCTCATTTTCGTACTTCCAAAAATCACTTCACTCGAAAACTCATCCAAAAATCAACCAAAAAAATTCATTATTTTACCCCCCAAATCCATCAATAGCATCATCATCATCGCCGCGATCATTCGAGAAACAAACCGCCGAATCAAAGCAAAAATTCACCCTAAAAAAGGTGGTTCACGCATCTAATTCAATCAACTTCCACGTCAAATACCATTAGGTGTCGGCCTTCTCAGGGAATCATATGCGATGCGTCTTCTCTCTGGTAAAACAGCTAAAAATTAAATTCTCTCCCGTATATTTTGGTTTAGGGCTTTTTAATTTTAAATTAAATTTAATAGAGCCAACTAATTAATTAAAGTTTATTTTTTTTTAGTTTAGTGAAACACTAGTCACAATTTGGCGTCGGACTCGAGAGACTCTTTGGTAACAGATCTGACGTAAGATAATCGAATATGTTCAAATTTTTTAAGTCCATTCGAAAAAATATTTGATTTGTATTCGAGTTTATTGCATTCGAGTCGAACTCAAACTCAAACATATTCAAACTTTTTCAAGTCGAACTCAAGTCCCAATTATTATGTTCTATAATTTTTGAATCTTTATATTTTAATAATATAATATAATTATATATTAAATAAATAAATTGAGCTTTTGAATTTTCTTTCTCTTGTACTTTTCTTTTTCGAGGTACAATATCCTTTGAACCAATTGGTCGACCATGCTTCTGGCGTATTTTAGATTCATTTGCAGGTTGAATAATAGCTGGTCCTACGGGGACATCAATTTTTACAGGGGTATTCTCTGCATGTATATGTGACTTTGTCACATTCTTTGTATTAACAAAAGCATCGGGCAATTGATTTGCAATTCTTTGCAAGTGAATGATTCTTTCAAATTCTTGCTCACATTGATTATTTCGAGAATCATAATGAGATAGTGTTTTCTCATTCCAACAAATCTTTTGTTGTTCTTCGGGACACAACTTTATTTCTCCTAGATTTGGAAATTCCAATTCATCGAAGTGGCAATCTGCAAATCTCGCAGTAAACAAATCTCATGTTAAAGGTTCCAAAAATCTAATAATAGATGGTGAATCATATCCCACATAAATCCCAAGTCTACGTTGTGGGCCCATTTTGGTTCGCTGTGTAGGTGGGAGAGGGACTTGTACTGCACAACCAAATACTCGAAGGTGAGAAACATCAGGCTCTCGACCATAAGCAAGTTGTAAGGGTGATTATTGGTGATAATTAGTTGGCCTTATACGAATCAATGATGCAGCATGTAATATGGCATGTCCCCACACAGATGATGGAAGTTTGGTTCTCATCAATAATGGTCTAGCAATGAATTGCAAACGCTTAATAAATGACTCTACTAAGCCATTTTGTGTATGGACATGGGCAACCGAATGCTCAACTGAAATCCCTATTGACATACAATAATCATTAAATGTCTGCGATTTAAATTCAGCAGCATTATCAAGACGAATTGTCTTGATTGAGTGATATGGGAATTGAGCTCGTAATTTAATAATTTGCGCAAGTAATCTAGCAAAAGCTATATTTCGAGTTGAAAGCAAACTAACATGTGGCCATCTAGTAGACGCATCAATCAATACCATGAAGTATCGAAATGGTCCACATGGTGGGTGTATAGGTCCACAAATATCCCCATGAATTCTCTCCAAGAAGGTTGGGATTTCAACATCAATCTTTGTAGGGGAAGGTCTTATAATTAGTTTGCCTTGTGAGCAAGCTACACATTGATAATGATTATGTAAAAGAATCTTCTGGTTCTTTAGAGGGTGTCCATGTGAGTTAATTATTATTATGCGCATCATTGTTGCCCCAGGGTGATCAAGTCGATCATGCCATAATTTGAAGCTCTGTTGGTCAACAAACTTCTGGTTTGTGACAATGTTTGCTTCGACTGTTTTTATTGTTGTAAAATACATTCCAGAAGGAAGTGCACATAATTTTTCTTTTATCTGCTTCTGGCCAGATATAATAGATGTTATGCAAAGGTATTCGAAATTGTTTTCATTTAATGTTTCAATATGGTATCCATTTAGGCGGATGTCTTTAAAGCTAAGCAAATTTCTACTGGATTTGCTCGCATATAGGGCATTTTCAAAATATAGGCTTGTATTATTTGGTAAAATGATTTTTGCCTTTCCATAACCTTCAATAATTTTTGATGCACCCGATATTGTTGTAACATTATTTTCAGCTAATGTTAACTCCAAAAAATACCTTTTATTTTGAAGAATGGTATGTGTTGTACCACTATCCACTAAGCATTCATCCTGACATTTCATCGTTAATCTAAAATAAAAATATAATTCAATAAGCTAAATTCAATAAATAATGTGTAAAGCTTTCAAAGGAAATATTTATTGAATAATGAAAACATTTATTGAATAACAAAATAAACCTCCATGACAAATCCTAAACATGAACTGAACATCAAAATAAAAACGAGACCACGATAACCTAATAAACAATAGAAATTCAAAGTAGAAACAAGAGCAATGAAAGTAATTACTTATTATTTTCTAACACACCACCACCAATCAAATTATCTATATTTTCATCTGGATTAGCAAAGAAATCAGAGACGTCTAAGTGAGTTATATCAATTGGATCATCATTTTCCACAAAATTTATCTCCATTTTTCCATTTTCCTTGATTGATTTTTGGTATAGATCCACAAGATGTTTTGCCGTACGACATGTACGAGACCAATGCCCTTCCATTCCACATCTATAACATTTTTCTTCATATATTTTGGAACTCTTCTCCTTTGCTTCTTCATTATTGGAATTCCACTGCTGGTGGCTTGTTTTATGTTTCTTTCCATTTTGTTGCTGATAGTATCTTCTTTGGCCACGCTCACGCCCACGTCCACGTCCACGTCCACGTCCATTGTTATGATTTTGAGTGGAATTAGCATTCGCTTCAGGAAATGCAATTACATATTTTTCAGGAAATGTAGTTCCATTTGCTTCAGGAAATGGTGTGGATCCAGTTAGGCACATTTGGTGATTTTTCATTAGCAGCTCATTGTTTTGTTCAGCAACTAGTAAGCATGAGATGAGTTCAGAGTACCTTTGAAATCCATGTTCACGATATTGCTGCTGCAGGAGCACGTTTGATGCATGAAAAGTGAAGAATGTTTTTTCTAACATGTCTTGATCAGTGACTTTCTCTCCACAAAGTATCAGTGTGGAACTATTCTTGAATAATGCAGAGTTATAGTCACTTACGGACTTAAAATCTTGTAACCGTAGGTGCATCCATTCATATCGGGCTCTTGGAGAATTACAGTTCGTTGATGGTCAAATCTTTCTTTTAGATTTTTCCAAATCTCTCGTGGCTCTTTCACAGTGAGATATTCGAGTTTCAACCCATCATTGAGGTGATGACGGAGAAAAATAAGTGCATTTGCACGGTCCTGCTGGGACATTTCATTTCCTTCTTTTATTGTATCTTCTAAATTCATAGAGATAAGGTGGACCTCGGCATCCAAAATCCATGATAAATAATTTTTTCCTGTCAAGTCATGTGCTTCAAATTCAAGTTTGATGATATTCGTCATTGCAACTTAAAAAAAAATTATATAATTAGAATCATGACATAAATAGAGTAAAATTGCATTACTATTATTGAAAATAAATATTATAACAAATTATGCATGTTTCTACTTTTACTATATAATTTTGAAATTTTGCTTTTCTATTTGTTAAACTAACATCGATGCAGGTGTACATTGAGATGTGCTCAATTAATAATTTATGTATCTATTACAAATTGCATTAATTACAAATTGTAGCATTATAAACTAAAGAAAAAAATAAAACTCTTTTATGCACAATTATTCTAAATACGTAAAACAAACATCACAGAATCCTGACCAACTTCGTAAACAAGCCATATATTTCTTGAAAAGGAAAAAATCCAACACTTTGGACTTAAAGAAATTATAATAAAATTTATGTCTTAAAAAAAATTACTCTCACACCTAGAATTTCTCACACCACTACTGCGGTTGTGAAGAATTATTGTTATTATTTTTTTTGGTCCAATTGATATCAAAAATAGTGTTGTGATTGACTCAAAAATTATCATAAAACTAGTAAATACTATTATTCACATAATATTTCAGCGACTATTTAAATCATCAAAATCCAAATAATATAAATCTTAAATAAGCAATCCAAGATATGAAAAAAACTTAAATCAAAACAACAATACATTTATAATCAATATTCTTCAAGAATATTGTCGAAACATATGATAGTTATCTAAATTCTTCAAGAATATGATAACATTATATTTTATATCAATATTATTCATAGATATTGATAGATCTTTATGATTTTATATCAAGATTCTTCGGGAATATTGATAAATCTTATTCATCTATATTTTATTCATAGATCTATCAATATCTTCAACATAAAGTTGTGTTGTGCTACTTCAGGAGTATCAACATAAAATTAAAAGTTGTGCTTCTTCAGAAGCATCAATATAAATCTATAATTTGTGCTGCCTCGGGAGCATCAATATTAAATCTAAATATTGTGCTTCTTCAAGAGCATTCATACAAGAATAAGAATAAATTATTTATAAATTTTACCTTGAAGAACACTCGTGCTGATAACGTGTTGTGAATAATAGAGAATATAGAGAAGAGAAATGATTTTTTTTGTGTGTGCTTTATTCATCATTGGAGACCTCTATTTATAGAGTAGATTTACAGAACTTGAATAGGTAACAATATCAATAATCATCTATAATATCTTTTCTATAATAGACCGAGACTTAATCTGTTAATTATTAAGAAATTTTTATATTAGTGGATATTGAGTGATTTAATATAATGATTTCGTAAAAATTTACCAACAAATTATGAAAATTATTTTGTTTACATGTGATCAAGTCACTTGACTTCTAAAATAAAATAAAACGTGAACGGTCTCACATGTCGTATTTTGTGAGACAGATCTCTTATTTATCCATGAAAAATTATTATTTTTTATGCTAAGAGTATTACTTTTTATTGTGAATATCGGTAGGGCTGACCTGTCTCACAGATAAATATTCGTGAAACCGTCTCATAAGAAACCTACTCAAACAATTATAGTTACTTTTATTTTCATCTTAATTTATTTTTATTTTCACTATTTGTTTAAAGAAGTTATGTTTCGTACCATTCTTACTTTTAAATTTTTTTTAATTTCATGTCTTCTTAATGATTTATTATAACTTCAAGATTAAATTTTTTTTAGTTAATCATAATATCTTATTAAAAGGGATATATACCTACTTACAAAATTGTAAATTATTTTTTATCAATTGACCGTTAATATATTTATACATTACGATTCTTCCAAAAAAAAATTTAAAAATATAAACTAATTTTACTATGTTTCGTTTTTCTATATAGTAAGACATATTTCAAATAAGATCTTTATACTATATAATTTATATTGTTAATTACTAAAGGATATGTCATAAAAATAAAATAAAAATTCTCAATCTTAATCATAAATTTCATTGAATAATATTTTGTATATCCATAATAAAACTTGGGATAATAATATTGACATTTTAAGGTCAATATTTATATAATATTTTATGTCTCTCTTTCTTTTGATTTCAGAAGGATTCTACTACAAGGATTCATTAACTCTATTGACCTGAAACTCCTAATCTCAATACCGCAACTTAATCTGTTCAGAAACACACTCTTGGCGGTTACAATATTTCTCACTATACAATATAGCTTGTGTTTAAACAAAAGATAAGTGAGAGATCTGATTGAACTTTTAAACGTGTGCAAATCAGCTTGAATATAGAACTTGAAGATATGCTGATATAAATTCATAAATGCTCCATGATATACAAGATTCAAAATCGCACAGAGTGTGTTAACATTTATAAAGAATTCTCATTTTTATAAAAGATGGTCCCAACATCAATAAATTTGAACGATACTCACAATGTACTGAATGATAAAAAAATTGCAGAGAATGTCACATGGTCTTGTCGCCTTTTCAAATATAATACCGGTTAATTGAATTTCTTTGGACACTAGCTAGATGAGGAAACCAACGGATCTTTTATTCTGTTACAGAAAAAGAATGTTTGTCCTTGTCGATCAATTTAAATTAAACTCGGAGATAATTGATAGTGTATTTCATAGTATGTCTTCAGATTAGTCTAGGGGTAAGCACGATCAGTCTTGTCTGTATTTAACTTAGTTTATCCTTGACTACTATATATGATCATATCAGTACCATTCTTATCATTTCACTTCTAAATTCATATTTGATCACTTGAGTGTTGTGGCTTAACTGTTTTGCGTTGTCAGATTGGATATATTCATCATTCGACATAATTATGTCATATAAGTTTAGTTCTTTAAGAGATATGTGTCCAAAGCTTAGTTTTATCAGCTAGGTCTGTAACCATGGTTTGCAGAAATGGCATCCGGCCGTTCCGGAAAGGGAACGAGGCCTACCTTGACGAAGTTCCAGGATGTGAACGTTGATACTTTGGATCGTCGTTACGTAGATAGAAAACGCTTTGTTATCGATAGAACGGCACGGATCGACGAAATGACACGGAACAAAACGTTAAAAAGAAAAAAAAAACGATAGTCGAGTCCTTGACCCAGAGCTCGACCCATTTCGGGGGGTCGAGCTCTTCACTTTAATTGAAGAGCTCGACCCAAGAGCTCTTCACAATTGGGTCGAGCTGTCTAAAGAGTGGGTCGAGCTCGACCCAAAATCTTCGGTCGAGTTGAAGAGCTCGACCCACTCTTTTGGGTCGAGTTGGTCGATTTAGATACAAAATATATTTTCAAATAATGTACATTGCATTTATTATTTGATTTGAAAGCACCGTGTAATGGTTAAATTTACCATTTTCTTGATTTGCATATCACACACATATCCATACTCAATTTTGTAGCTGTCGTACTCAGAATTCTAAAGTATGAATATATTGTGTTTTCTTTTGAAGTAATACATTATATTTATCTTTATCTTTTGTCTTTTGAAGTAATACATTATATTTCTTTATCTTTTGTATTTTTAATTTCGAAGTTGTTGGAATTTGATAAATATTTGGGCTTTTTTGTATTTTGTTTGCATTTTTAAATTTTATATAAGTCAATATAAGTATTCTAAATCCTTGCGTGGTGTTTTCTAGAATTCTGGGTATTATAAAGTTAATATTTGCATTGAAAGGTTTCAAAAGTTTAATTGACTATAACCCAAAACTTTCTTAATAGTATATTTCAATTTTGAGAAGGTTGTGAAATTTTCGATATATAACAAATATATAATTTGTGATTCAATAAGGTGTGAATAAAATTTAAAAAATATATTTACTATCTTGTTTTCATCAAATAATCTATTTAAATAATATTTATTTTGATTTACATATTTTTTAAAATTTTCAATTTATATTAATTTTAAAAAAATATCCGCGTCACGTTCCGTGAAATGTCATGACAGCTGGAACGGTGACCTCCACGACGGTCTCCGCGACTGCGATTGCGAACCATGTCTGTAACCAACACTACTTCAATGTGGTTTCTTGTGTTGAGACGGAGCAGGAAGAAGAAGAGCAGATGACTTGGGATTTTCTAACTGCTTCTTTTACCCTTTGTCGGAATAATTCTTATCATCTTGAAGAAATTCAACAACTTGAGATAGTTGTTTGCCAATAGTCTAGATTTGATTTGACAACACCACTTCTTTTTTATCAATTCTGCAAATCATATTGGCAGTTGATCGAAATTTGTGGCCCTCATATTAGAGATTTTCCCAAAGTGCAGAATGACGACGCTAAGTACTTATGAGATATGAGAATTTACATCGGTCTTAAAAATCTCGAGATCTAAGGTACATTCCAAGTGATCTACTTGGAGACTAGCTATTTCAGCACCTAAGTTGGTGAGAGACTGATTTACTGAATCCAGTGTGCAGAGAATGGGATCTTCAAGATTGTCCTGAGTCTGTTCTAGTTCAAGTTCAGGATGATGAGGTGACATTTGGGTCGGATCAAGTTCAAGCATATGTTGATCTAAACTGATGTGCAAACCAGTCTGATTACCTGCGATAGTCTCAACATCCTCAAAGTGTGGTGTTTTATCTGATTGAAAGATGTTATCAAAAAGTTCCTCCACTATATTTTCCTTACGTGGGGTAGAGTTGTGATGAACTTCTGATTCAATGTGAGGTGGATGAGTCAGAGTTGTAAGATCCTCAATTATTTCAGTTGTCTCAATCAGATGAGATGAAGTGAAAATTGATTCAATTGGCTCGATGGGTGGAATGGGAGCCATTTCAGCTATTGTGATACTTTCCAAGGAAGTAAGTATCTCAGCAGCAGAGGCCAGAGGAACTTCTGAAAGTTTTTCAGATGAGGTCAGAACAGAAATGTGTTTTTGTATGTGCTCAATCCGAGGTTCATCTTGTTGATGATGCTATGAAGAAACTGCTTCAGTGTGAGATGGATTGGTATCAGTCACTGATTGTTGAATAGAATAATCATGTTTGTTGGACTGATCGAGCTAATCAAGTTGAGCTTCAAGATCTATCTGTTCGGTTTCGTCAATAGTTGGTCCTATCAACGGAAGAGGTAGTTTCACATCTTCCCTCATGACTTTTACATTCATAGGACACCATAAAGGCATCCATTTCGAGCTGACTAATTATAGCGACATCATCTCGTGTTGTTGGACTGTGAGGGTTGAAGTTTTCCCTGTTCTTATTCAGCAAGATCCGTAACGTGCTTTCTCTCCTCCTCATCATCATAAAGTCTCTTCTTTCCAAGGCTTCTGAGATCAAATCAATTTCATTGCATTCCAGGATATGATTTCAATAGTTGTAAGGATCTCTAACTTCTTTAACGTCTTGATCGGAGAAAGGTGAATGACCGTCCTGTTATTTACCCACTTTTCAAACTTGTTTAGTTTGATGTGTACTCTTCTTTTCTATTTCCTGCATCGTCAAATTGATCGCCGTCTGAACGGATGAGATTGATTTAGTTGGTTCAAGAAGAATTCATTTGCCTTGAGCCTTCGGACCAATCTGAAGCATACCAGATTAAGTGGAAATCACATTTGTTAAAGCAATCTTGATTCCTGGTAGCACTTTGCTGGTGGGAAGGGCAAGAATCAGAGCTGGTTTGATTGGTTCATTGAAGTTCTTTACTAAGCTTATTTTTTCTCTTTTTATTCCCTGGAATGGATGGAGAAAAGACCCGAGTCAGCGGAAACTTCTCACATTCAGTGTCTGTGCTGTCTGAGTCGGATGAGTTAACAACCAAATTCCTTTTAACTTTCCCTTGCCAGGGGACTTATTATTATTAACCATTTTATTCTTGACTTGAAGTAGATCATATTTCGTAATGATGTTTTTTATTTGTATATTGCAATGGAGTTTTCATTAAGAACCTTGTGTGAATGTATTGAAGAAGACAAATCCATATGCACTTGTGACCTTTCAAGTACTCGAAAAATGGGTACAACAAATCCTTGATGTTGTTTGTTTTAAGTAGAAATAACTGCGACAAAAATATCATATAGAGAGATAGACCAATTGATTTTTATGCCAAATGAGATGACCACCATTAGCTCAAACCATTCAACTGCGAAAGCATCAAGTGATCCGACCTTAGAAGTCAAGGATTTGACCACAATATCTGATAGGCTCGTAATAGTTAGTATTTTTATTTTCATATTTCTTATTATTCCAACCTCCGATATGTTTAATTGATACATTTTTGTGTAATTTTATTGTAGGATGAATTTTTACGGTCTTGAAGCAAATTTGAGTTAAAAATGTGATGTTTATCACATTTGAAGTTTCCAAGATAGAGGTTTGAAAGAGAATGACGAACCCAGAAGAGGTTCTGGAACAAGGCGTGACCACGTCTTGTGATTATGTTTCAGCTGCCTAAAATTGCAAGAAGTGAAAAATCGGATTTTGTGAAGATTATGCAAGATTTGAAAGAATTATTTATGGTGTATGGTTTAGTGGATATTCTTGGAGAAAAACTCTAGATAATATATTATCTATTATTTTATATTTTATGATTTAGGGTTAATTAAGAAATTAGTGGGCTTTTCTATTTTTTCATTGGACCCAAAAATATTTCTCTTCTTTCCTACACTATTCACGTTCAACAGGAGGCGGCAGAGTACACAATCATTTTTTCTCTCCAACAACTCACGTGAAGAACAAGAAGAAAATGACTCAAGGATTTTCTCTCTAAGTTTTTAGTCTGATTCAAGGGATAATCTACTATTTTAATTTTATCACTGTGAGGTTTTTGCACTTTAATTTATTATTCTTGTTTGCCCAAGTATTCGTTGATTTATGATTTAATTATATGAATGTTATACGTCAATTAATCTGACAATTTAATTTGATGTATGATTTTCTAATGCTAACCATGAATTCAGTGATCCGTAATTGTCATGAACGGTTGGTACGTGAGTAGCACTAGGTTAGATGTGTTGTGCTATCATAATATGTTTAATCTAAATAAATCGACGGAACTAGATCTTCCAATTGCAGCTATCTCGGTTGTTAGATTTTAGGATTAACTGTTTTCACGAAACTAAAATGCCATCTTTAATTAATATGGAACGCTATCGTGCCCAATTGATTATTGGTAAGTTTTGACTGGATGCTGGGCGTGGTCAATTAATTTAGGAAAACACAAGAATTTTAGCGGCTATCCCTATTATTCTAAGGTTAATTGCTTTAATAACATGAATAAATGATTGGTTAACCGATGAACAGTGAGATAATTAAATAGTAGAATCCCTTTGAATCAGTATTTTCTCATAATAAATTTTTCACTTTATTGTCGTCGATTAATTTTCAATTCTAGACTCAGTATTTTTCTTGCTTGGTAATTTTAGTGTAGGTTATTTTATTTAGTAATTATCAAAACAAATCCTCCATAGTTTATTTTTATTATCAAAATAAATAAATCTACCGTTCCATGTGGATTCGACCCTACTCACCATTACACTCGTTTTTATTTAAAAGAGTAGGAATTAATTTGGCGGTCAACGACAGCGCACCAATATCATTGAAAAGTTTGTACTCAATTTCCATCTCTTTCTTCTTGCCAGACAACTTGATGGGTGCTCCAGTTTGAGAAAATATGAGGTCATCTCTTCTAAATTTACTGGAGGCAGTTTGTTGAACTCAGTGATTCCTTCACATGACAACATGAAGGTCTCAACAAAATACTTTTGATCAAAAGAAATGTTTTATCCACCAACAGTGCATGCCACATGTTGATGTTCAATGGTGGCAGAGGCAAATAATTGAGAAAGTCATTCTTTATAAATGCGGCTAGCGCATCCCAGAAAGCCTTTCAGACAATAAGATTTGATCGAGTGTGCGGAACATGGAAATCATTCCCTCGTCCTGCAACAGATTGGCAAACATATCAGGCCACATATCAACTTGTTTGTGGAAGGAATTTGAAAATTCAAAAAATTATTATTCTTACATTAATGGTGCTAAATAAATATACATGAAAAAGTAAATTTGAAAATTAATTTTGATTTAGTCAAAGTTAAATAAATTGATTAAATAATATTTAAAGGAGATGTGACCGCTGTTATCATATTATTTTTTAAAACATGTATCATCAGTTCAAAGCTATAGAATAAGATCAGACTGAACATAAGCTTGAGATGACTTTCAGCTGGGGCTTAGAAGTATGACTTATTGTTTTATCAGCTCTGATATTAATTATAGGATCGAGTGTTTGTCGTCTTATCGAAAGTTATAACTTCTAATATTTTAAATTGTACAACAGTTGAAACAACATGTATCGATTATCTATTTCAATATGGAATATATTCATATTCGGCCAAAGTACATGTTGGACAGCAACTGTAGTGGGCTTATGGTAGGTTTTATGTCGCTTATGTTAGGTTTCGTGTGCAGTGCTCTCATGCCTTCTTGGTCATTCTCTCTTGGTTTTATACTTTTTTAATCTAATACTTTAAAACTTGAAGTTTGAAAATTTTCTAAAATATGAAAAAAAAAAATTTATAAAAAGAGAAGATAATGAGTATAGATTACATATAAAAAAGTATTGAGGTCACATAAAATGAATAAATATTTATAAAGTAAAATAATTTATGATTTCATTAAATTTAAGTGTCCATAATGTCTAAGTTATAAGATCAACTGTTTGAATTTAGTTCTAGTTTTTATTATATCGAATCAAAGTCTTAGTGTAGTTTTTATACTCAAACAAATAAATTGTAATTTAAAATTAGTAAAGTAATCAGTTGAAATTAATTATAATAGTAAATTCATTTCCAAAAATTTAATATGACTTTATTTAGATTGTAGATACTCATATTCAAATTCATTAATTGTTTTTTTTAGGAATATTCAAATTCATGAATAACCTTTTAAAATAGTTGAGTCGTTTTCGTCCATATAATAAATTTTGATGAATACATTTTCAAGTATAGAACTAGTAGAAATGTTCTCAAAATATCTGAATTTATTTATTTATTTTGCATTTAACGCGCTAAACATTATTGTCGCCATCAAGAAGAAGACAACTGACTAGTTGGCAAAAAAGATCCTTATTTTTCTTTAAGAAAAGAATGTGATCGGTTAATTAATATCTCAAAGAACAGACGCTGATATTCTAATACAATTTCAAATCAAATAATAAAAATGACCAATAATCATGATTCTTTTTATCAACTTTTTCTTGAGTGAGTTTATAATATATGATTTGTTTAATACGATTTACCTGAAGACTATATTAGCACGTGTGTTTATTTTTATTATAATATAAATGTAATATTTTAAAATGTAAATATCATTTTTGGTCGATCTGTTCCACTTTGTTTGGATCAAGGAATTTTAGTTAGCTTTTTGTAACATTGGCAAGAAAACGACAATTAAAATTCATGCAAACATATGGTTGGATGATTTTAGGCCTCACCGGCTTTATCCTAAAAAGAGTTTATCCTCATGACATAGAAATATGGACGCCGTTGCCCTACATATATACATTGTGTTTGAGAAGTCCAAAAGTGAAATCAAAAATATTTTATTCGTTTGATTCCAAACAAGAGAATATTTTATTTATAGGCGCCCCACTTTGAAAATGTATAAATTGAATGAATAGGAAGTTTTAGGTGTATTTGGTTTTTTTTTCAAATAAAATAACATTGGATAACAAAAACTGGTGTGAGACGGTCTCACGGGTCGTATTTTGTGAGAAAGATATCTTATTTGGGTCATCCATGAAAAAATATTACTTTTTATGCTAAGAGTATTGCTTTTTATTGTGAATATCGACAGGGTTGACCCGTCTCACAGATAAAAATTCGTGAGATCGTATCACAAGAGACTTACTCAAAATCTTTTGAAATAATTAAAAGGTTTGGAGTTTTAAAAATATATATATACCTTCCAATATTTGTTCTTTTTCTCTTTAAATATCAAGAAAATCTATTTCTTCGTTGAATTGAGACTTTAAAATTATTTAAGTTTTTAAGTCCATTAGTGGCATATCTGATATCAACCTTAATTATAATAATATACTAGTAACTTATATGCATGTGATGTTTGCTTGTACGATAAACTTTTCTTAACAATTATTGTTGGAGTTTAGTTAATATTTGGATATTATTGAAATAAAATATAAAATTTTATAATCAAATAATTATATTTGAAGTTGAGATAATCCATCCGTATCTCAGATTCGTGATTTAATATTTTTAATAATAAGTATATTTTTTTTGGGTGAAAATAATAATTATTATTAAAACAACGGAATTTGATCACTTGTGTGTGTATATATATAAGTGGCAAAGGCTGAGAAGGCACCGAATAACTCCTCAACACATGGAGGACTCGAAGTACATTCACGTGTAGGCATTCTAATATCTATCCTTTTCTTGGTTTCGAGTACCTCAAGCTTTCATGTTTAGCATATAAAAAAAAGAGGGATTTTGTCGGTTTAATCTAGTAAATTCAAAGATGTTGGAAGGAAAAGCTTTGATAGAGGACACAGATATGCCATTGAAGATGCAGATTCAAGCCATGGCTTCTGCTTCCCGAGCTTTGGATCTTTATGATGTTTCGGACTGCGAATCCCTCGCTGCCCATATCAAGAAGGTGGCAAATTCTGTTTATTCTTGTTACTTTTCTTGCCATTAACTAACCTTATCCGAGTTTTCAAGAAGCCCTTTTATGTATTAGTCTCTTTGGAGGAAAAAGTTGGTGCCGAAACGGGATATTTGGTTATTTAGACTCGACCAACCTGAAAATGACCGTCCCTATGTATTAAATGACTCGTGGCGAAACTAATCGATATAATTTGCATTGGGGGTGCAGGAGTTTGATAAAAGATACGGGAATGGATGGCAGTGCGTGGTGGGATCCAACTTTGGCTGTTTTTTCACACACACAAAAGGGAGTTTCATATATTTTACGGTAGAAACCCTCAATTTTCTCATCTTCAAAGGTGCCTCTTCAAGGCCTTCTTGCTAAAGGTGTAAGCTATATATTGGAAACAGATCGGATGATTGCTGGTGTTCTCCTGTTCACTTTCTAATTTTGTAAATGGTGGGTATACAAGTTTCTTGTGTTCTAAATTATATATTAAACACATAATAAGTGATTGAATACATATAGAGGAGATTTGGAAGTGCACGAAACAAAGTCATTTTTTTAAGCTGATGCAAGAATTCTGGTAATGGATCAAGAGGAGATAGAGTCACTGCAATTAATGAGCTCAAGTTGTGTCGAGAAACGCCGTGTAATTCCAAGAAACAAAGCCTCCGGAAGATCATTCTCGAAGACTATTTAGTCATTTTGGGGCTTCTACATATAGAAGAATATTACTAATCTTGTCTCCATATATGTTAAAACAAGATCTGTTTACTAAAATAGCATAGTACAATAGGTTACATTGAAAAATGTTACTGAAAGGTTAAAAAAGTTTAGATGCCTTGAGATATATAGATATAAATTTAGTTCAAATAATCTTAGAATAAATTGGAAAATATTTTAAAATTCATGTATCATTTATTTACGTATGCATGGGGGGAATGGCGGTCGTCAATATCTATTATGATTTAGCCATAAGCTCAGCAACACATAAAGTTTAAGAAATTCTCCCTTCATATGAAATAGTTAGCAAAATTCAGGAGCAAACTTCAAATTCAGTGATCACCAGTATTGGATGTACTCACAGTTTTCATACCGTACAAATTGTCAAACGACCTGAGTCAACAGCCGTTTCTTGGCAAAATGAGCTTCCAAATTCCCAAGAACAAGGTCAGCCATGGCCTTCCGTGTTTCCACTGTGGCACTCCCTACATGAGGCAAAAGGACGACATTTTTCAGGCCAAAGAGCTCTTCCGGAACGTGGGGTTCCTTTTCGAATACATCAAGTCCAGCACCACCAAGACGGCCCTCCACAAGAGCTGAGACCAATTCGGCTTCATCAACATGTGGGCCTCTTGCAATATTGATGAGAACTCCCTTAGGGCCTAATGCATTCATCACTTCTCGATTGACAACATGAATCGTTTCGGAAGTCAGTGCACATGCCACGACTAGGATGTCACAGTTTGAAGCCAAGTCAACAACAGTAGAATAGTATTTGTAGTCTTCATTTGGTTTCTTGGATCTTGAGTAATAACTAATGGGGCAATCAAAGGCCTCCGCTCTCTTGGCAATTGCCAACCCTATTCTGCCCAATCCTATAATGCCCACTCTCTTGCCACTGAACTACAAGAAAGAAAAAAGGGGGAATAAAAAGAGTCAAGGAGACGACACAAAATAATTCAAGAACAATACTTCCCACTTCGTACTCGTGTCCTGGAGCACCAAACATACATTCGACTTTAAATACCAAAAGATAAGTATTTTAAAAAAAATTATGCACATATTCCCACTCTCAAAATGGTGCACCCCACCTATTATCTTTACCCGTCCAGGTGTCTGGTCCAGTGGAGCTGGTGCAAAGAATGATAAATATCGCTTTTGTAATTATATACAGCAAACCTAACAAAGAAATTTGAAGACAGTGCTAGACAACGTAACAGTCAGGGACCAAGGAATGGCAAATTTGAAATTGTTCACCACAAAGCATTCTTCTACATAAATACACTGAGATGGGAATGGGAGAGCAGGATAGTACTCTAAACATGAAAAACAGGCAAGGCAAAATAAATGATGGAACGTCTTGAGCCTACCAGGTCTATAAGTATGAGTTAATTCTGGAGGTTGAGGGGAAGCACCTCCAAATAGATGGAGCTACCCTGGGACTGAGCTAAGAATGAGGGCTCCACAATGAAAACGCAAGTTTGAAGACCCTGATGATGGATCATGGTTAGCTGAAAGAAGGCGATGGAAGAAAAATGGAAAGAATATAAAGGGCCATCTCTTCTAGGTGTTTCTTGCTCACCTACCCAACACTGGATTTAAAAGATAAATTCCAGTCGGCAGTAAGTAACCTAATGCATGCGAAAATTATAAGAAATTAAGATTGGCAATGGGGAAGCTCCCATTGGTCTACCCCATTCAATCCACCTTTGATGATACACTGAACGAAAGGTTGGAAACTTGGTCATTGATCATAAAATCTTCAATATTACATGATTATCATCCAACAATGATATCAACAGCATTTACCATTAAAAAGTGCTCTCTCTGTGCTTCGAATAAGCTATACGATGAGCAATATTTCTAAAGGAAAAGAGAGAGAGACAACCTTTACCCTCTCACGAGTTCAAAAAACTCAGTGAACCCGTGTCTCAGTTGTCAGTAAATCACCATAAAATCCATATCAGAGATTCCCCATATCAAAAATTCAAACTAAAAAGGCAAACCAGCATACCCTAGTAGTCAACTTGAAGTCACCAAATTTCCAGCCTCCAGCCCTCACATGTTTATCACACTCACAAATTCTCCTCAAGACCGCCAGCATCAATCCGATCGCCAGATCGGCCACGTCATCCGTCAGCACATCAGGAGTGTTGGTAACCCTAATCCCCTTCTCCCTGCACTTGTTCAGATCAATCTTATCCAATCCCACGCTGAAACTCGAAACTATCTCCAGCTTCGGCAACGCGTCAATCAGATCCGCGTCGGCACCGGCGGAGGCGTTCCCGACAACCGCGCGGATGGAATCAGAGTTCTGTGCCAGGAAATCGCGTGGCCGAGGCTGAGTCCAGTACCGGAAGAGATTGAAACGCCTGTCCAGCTCTTGCTCCAAGTAATTGTTCGCTGGACACATTAACAGAACTCCGATCGCCTCCATTTTATGAACACGGCGGCAACGGAAGGTGAGGTTGGCTTCGAGTGGTGGAGAAACAGAGGTGAGAAATTTATCTTTGTTCATAGAGAATGGGAATGGGTGCGCGAGTGCGACAGATGGACGGCTGCGATGCGTCTCAACTCGCCGATTTGGCCAAAATCGTAACGAGGAATCTGCGCGGCTCCTTTTACCAAAATTCTTTAATACCATCAATTTATTTATTTGAATTTTTTAATTTAAATCTGTTTATAATTGAGTAAATCACACTAAGTCAAATAATGAATACTAATTATTCTACACATGCGATGTATATGTGTACAGTTTTTTATCATTATCGATGAATTAAGTGAAATTTGATAAATTATGGAGGGACTAAATTGATATTTGAATTGTTGAATAAAAAAATAAAAATAAAAGTGTGTATTGAAATTTTAAAAAAATAAAAGTGTAATATAGTATCATATAAGGGCAAAGTTAAAAGAAAAAGTTAGTGTCCTTTTTAGATGGTTACTATCTATTCGATCAACTCAGAGAAAAAGTGAAATACAAACATAATGTATAAGTATACATTGTATAAAATTTAAAATGATTCACAGCCATACAAATTTCATTCCACGATCACTCTATTTCATTCTCTAACATCATGCACCCCACGTTCCTCCAACATTCCATATTTTGTTTACAAACCAAGGCGAATAATAAATGTAATGAAAGATTAATTATAAACCAGACACAAAATATAGTCTCGAAGTTTTCATTTTCCCTCATCTGCAACTTCAAAACAAATCATCTTCCTTCTCTTTCCATTGAAGAAATCCTTGGAAAGGGAAAGAAAAATAATAATCTTGTCAATATCTTTCCCTCTCCATTCGTCTCACATGAGTTTTTCTCCCATTTCTATTGTATAATACCTTCTATCTAGTCTCGAATCATCTCGAAAGTTTTAAAATGGTTCGAGCCTTGGAAGAAGAACGAGAAATTTACAAATCTAGGATAGGATATTTCAAGGGAATGCACGAAAATGAGGGGAGACAGACCCGGAGTTCGATCCTCGAAAGCGATAATTCATTATCACCTGTTGATCAGGACAGGGTGACATCAAGAAGTCATGCTTCCATTCCTTTGAATGATCATCAGCCTTTGGATCAACAGCTTAAGATCGGATGTGCTCTTAATAGGACCGAGAATATCACGTCCAGATTGTCCATGGAGGGAAGTGCAGCCAATTCTAATGCTAGAGACAGGCAACATTCAGGCAAGAAACCGGTGAATAAATGATCTTTCCTTTTCTTGAGTTATTTTCATTTCGTTTTGCTTTTTTTAAGCCTATTTGAATGTGTGATTTTTAGATATGGAACTTATGAAGGAAAAATTTACAAAGTTGCTTCTGGGAGAGGATATGTCTGGTGGGGGAAAAGGTGTTTCATCTGCTCTGGCTCTGTCAAATGCTATTACAAATCTTGCAGGTAGATCAGCTTTTTCATTATATATAGCCAAAAAATACATCATATAAAGCATTTTGCATGATGCTTAAATTTAGGTTTCTTTCTTTATTTTGTTCTGTTATCATGTTTTGAGCAAAAGAATTTGAAGACTTGAAGAATATCAGATTCTTTGAGCTTCAACGTTATGTTTGTTTAGCGATTTCAGATGTTAAAATTTCATCTTTTTTGCCCTCTATTAATGCAGCTTCTGCTTTTGGAGAACAAAAGAGATTAGAGCCAATGGCAGCAGAGACCAAAGCAAGATGGAGAAGAGAGATTGATTGGCTGTTATCTGTCACAGACCACATTGTTGAATTTGTCCCTTCAAACCAAAAATCCAAAGATGGAACCAACATGGAGGTACGACTTCTCTACTCCTCCTTCAGATTAAAAAAGCTCGTGTTTGATCGATATTTAAAAAGAGTTCATGTACTTCGTTAGATAATGGTGACGAATCAGAGAACTGATCTCCACATGAACATTCCGGCGTTACGAAAACTAGACACAATGCTCCTTGTAAGGGAAACGTGTCATTTTTTTTAGTTCTTGGTTTTTGGTTGAAGTCGAAAGGGTTCATTTCATTCGACAATGCTCATATGTTTTCCAATCTTTGGCCAAAAGGATTGTCTGGAGAACTTCAAAGATCAAAATGAGTTCTACTACACATCAAAGAACGATGATGATTCTTATAAAGCTAGACAAGAAGATAAATGGTGGATTCCAACGCCTAAAGTTCCACCAAACGGATTGTCCGAACTTACAACGAAATGGCTGCAGTTTCAGAAGGATTCTGTGAACCAAGTGCTCAAAGCAGCTATGGCTATCAATGCTCAGGTCTTATCTGAAATGGAGATTCCTGAAAGTTACATCGAGTCTCTCCCTAAGGTACAATTATACTCGATAGAGTATTGATCCCATGTTCTAGAATTGTTTTCATTTCCGAGCTCTGACAGTCTATTGTCGACTTTATTACCCCAGAATGGGAGAGCGAGCCTTGGAGACTCGATATACAAGAGCATCACAGACGAACACTTTGATCCCAATAGCCTTCTCTCAACTCTGGACTTGTCTTCAGAGCACAAGATTCTTGACCTTAAAAATAAGATTGAGGCATCAGTAGTGATATGGAAAAGGAAGATGAATGCTAAAGACAGCAAATCTTCTTGGGGTTCAGCTGTGAGCATGGAGAAGAGGGAGCTTTTCGAAGATAGAGCGGAGACTATTCTTCTGATCTTGAAGCATCGATTTCCCGGGATTCCTCAATCTGGTTTAGACATCAGCAAGATACAATTCAACAGAGTACACAATTTCAATTTACTGGAGAATAAAATATATTTTCTTATATGCTGGGATCGTATCCTCAATTTTTAGGCTAAACTCGAACCTTTTTGATGTCTCAGGATGTGGGGCATGCAATCTTGGAAAGCTATTCGAGAATCATAGAGAGCCTAGCATTCACAGTGATATCAAGAATAGACGATGTAATGCATGCCGACTCTCTGGCGAGAAACCCTGACGCAGAACTCGAAAGGTGCCCTTTAAAAGACCACTCAGTCCAAGAGAAATTCCCTAATGCTCAGGAAGAATTAGAGAAGTTGAATTCATCGGAAGCACCATCGTCAATGACACTGTCGGATTTCATGGGGTGGAATATGGATCAAGGAGAGACAGAAACGAGAAAAGATTCTACAGATAGGATACCCAGAGATGTTGATTCAGACAACCTCTGCAAACCGATAAACACAAACAAGAAAGTCTCCTACATAGAACGATTAGAGAATCTAGGCGGTTCAAGGAGCCCACGTGCACGACACTAGCACGATTCGATTGCAGAAAATTTAGCAAGAACCTAAGCCTGGATGTACATACAAAATGGTCATATCTTAGAGTTGCTTATCAAAGTTATACATGTATGTATCTAGCTTCTATTGAAACAGGGATGCCTTTTAGATATACACGGGGTTTCCTATAAATTAAATGACTTCCCCGTATAGTAGTAGTTCTGAGCCAATTGTACCCAGAACATTTCTGCTATTTTTCTAGTCGAATGATTCACCAATGAATAACATGGTGAAATTGTGGTGGAGCTGTTTTTCTAATGTCTAAACACAACGGAAGTTTTAAAAGTTTTAATTTTGACGTTCAAAATATTATTTGGACACTCGTGTGCGGATATAGCTCTTGTTGTATTTCTTCACAAGTTCTTCAAAATCTCGTTTCTTCAATTCTTCTAATTAGATCCACCGTTAGAACAATTGTTCATCTTCTAAATTACACTAAAAAATTTAGAAATATTTTGATTTTGAGATCAAAGAAAAACAAAATGGCTAAAACCCCTCTTGAGAGCTAAAAGTGGATGGACACTTTCGCCCTTTTGATAAGCTTCGGGATCCACAATCATATAAACCAAAGTAATAATTTTTATTATTATTTTAACTAATTGTTGTTTCTTTAATTAATCACATTAATTAAGTTAATGGATTTCAATAAATATTTTGACTCTCGAGAATAGCACACCACAATCATGCATATTTCGAAAATATGCATTTATATTATTGCAATTATTGATTCTCCTTTTTGTAGTAATATTTATTTTGGTATCATTTTCTTTTCATACATTAATTGATACCATGTAAAATGTTTAACCCAATTGCTTTATTCAGGTCCAACTAGAATATAGATTAATAGCAAAAATTTATGTGAGACGGTCTCACGGGTCGTATTTTATCAGACTGATCTCTTATTTGAGTCATCCATAAAAAGTATTACTTTTTATGCTAAGAGTATTACTTTTTATTTTTAATATCGGTAGGGTTGACCCGTCTCACAGATAAAAATTCGTGAGATCGTCTCACAAGAGACCTACTCTAGATTAATTATCTAAAGTCCATCTAGAACTTCAATAATTCAGTATGATGGGGTTGTACTAGCCCAAGATTCCATCACATTATACCATTTTCATCATAATCCCGATCAATTATCCAATATGATCGATGTGATTATTTAAACGTGTTCGTCATTATGATGCACACTTTATTTTCGAGATAACTCATATCTAAATAAGGCAGCTGCTAATTTTTCGAACATTTCCACTTAAATTAGGCATTGTACTCCCCTTGACTGTTTTTAGCAGTCATCCTCTCGAAATTTCTATAAGCGTCTATAAGCTTATCGTTTGATCCCATCGAACTCATTTTCTTATAAATTTAACTCCTTGAATTTATTCTCTCAATGAGAACAAATGATCAAGTGTTTATGTGACCCTCAATGGTTCACGGATCCAACTAGACGTGGGTTCACAACTCTTTGTGATTCAGGAAATTTTTTTTTATTCGGGCTTACCCTAATTTGCCGTATTTCGTGCATCAATATTTGATCATGAGAATGTCAGAAATTATTTTTCTGATTAAACTCATCGAATCATGGTAAGAGCGTCTAGCAACATCACCTCATAATTCCTTAGGTATCACTGATAGTGCCTGCAAGAACCAGTCGTTTATGAATAACGTGCAGTACGGTCCCTTCATCTCATATATCTCGATCGAATATGCAACCATTGGTTCATCGAGGGTTGCATATTAAATCCGATAGCTATGTGATGCTTTCATGAAATATTCACAGTGTCATTGCATTACAACTAGAGAATCATCTCCCTAATGTACATCTCACACTCTGGCAAGAGATTTCATGCACTATTATTTCGTTAGATCACATAGAATATCAACACTCGTAGGTGAGCAATAAATTCCCGATTACAATGCACTGACTCCTACACACTTCGCAATTGCACCCAACCTCGCCACCTTGTGACCCTCGCGGAGTCGGTAAACAAATGAAAACACAATCCTAGCATTTAGAGCATCAGTGTTGTCCCGGATCGTAAGGATTAATGATGTACAATCACAACCACAAACTTTTCCTCTTGATGAATGATAACAACTTGAAAAGTCCAAAGGAGGGTTGTTCGGTACAATCATCGTATGATTACTCATCTGCATAATTGGACATCTCTATGTCTTTATCATGAAACACGGTACACAACATCATATGTTAATCCGGAGTTCAGGAGATCTCTATCCTTGTTTTTAGGAGGCAGAATTGACTAGGAACAAATTTAGAATATACATTGCTTACAAATGAGTTTCAAGATCGAATTACGATTCATTTGTATTAAAGTATAATCAATAACTTTATCTATGACGATTGCATGGATATACAGATAAAGTGAAAAGAAATCATGAAAAGTTAAATTGTATTAAAATAAAATTTATTTATTAAACTTGAGTCAATAAATTTCATAGTCAATAGTTGACTTATAAGACATCTACTCTAGCATAAATAACTTGATATTCCTTATACTAACGAAAGATTGTTAACACAATACATCAAGCACGATAAAAGGTAAAAGAAATAAGCACATATGTGGAACTAGGACATATTCTAGCCCAGGTTTTGGAGGAAGTTGAGGACCTTAACGATCGGTAGAACGTCCCCGGTCGCTTTCACAAAAGCAAGTATAGAGCCACTTCTCAGTATCAAGAACTTAAGCAATAAGCCTCTTTTGTGAGTGGAGCAACAAATGTCTCGAAGAATTTGCTCTGCATTTATGAAGTTGTGTTAGTATAAATTCCAGTTTGCGATTTTAATTATGATATTCCATCTGTCTCAAATATAAGTGATATTTTTTTTTACACCCAAATATATAGTAAAAATTTTCATATTTATGATTATTTTATCTGTTATACATTTTATAATTTTGATTTTTTCTCCTTCCCAAATATAAATTGTTGGATTTTTTTTCACATTCGTCTCAAATATATATAGTTAAAACTCTCTTGTTTAAGATTATTTTATCTATTATTTTTACTTATCCATCTTACATCAATTGATTTCAACAATTTTTTATATTAAAATATTAATTAAATAAATGGTAAATTTGTGAAAAATTCTTCTGTCAATGTTTGAATTAAAAGTCAGTAACCAACAACATTTTTTAAGAATCAGTACCTGACAAAGCTATTATTTTAGTTTAAACTCCCTACAAACCCAAATTTATATTTTTACCATTTTATTATTTAAATAAATATATTATTTATTCACAAAATGACAAGTGTCTTCTCCATCTAAAATATAATTTTAAAAAAATATTGTTTCTCAGTTATCATGAAATAAGAATAAATACTTATTTTGACATACAAAATACTTATTATGGGATTTCAGATATTTGAATATTCCAAATATATAAGAAAATATTATATTTACGAACAATCACCACAAAATCAGTCATTGCTGGTCTTTTCACGAAATATGCATTATGATGACTTATTCATGTCATTTTTTTTAAAAAAAAACATTGTTAATCACTCATCATGAAATAAGATTAAGTATTTATTTTGACCTACAAATTACCTAATTTGGAGTTCCAGATGCTTGATTTGGCTCTCTGAATACTCCAAATGTGCAAGAAAATACTAAATCTTCGAGCGATCACCATAAATTCAGTAATTGTTGGTTTTTTCATTGAAAATGCATTTAGATGACACTTATTCACGTCATCTAATTTTTGAAAAAATAAAATTTCTCACTCATCATAGAATTAGAAAAAGTACTTATTCTGACCGATAAAGTATCTATTCTGGGGTTTCAGATATTTGATTTGGCTATTTGAATACTTCAAATGTGTAAGAAAATACTCGAGTTTCAAGTAATATTAAGTGACTTTTGATGAAGTCATTTGTGAAATTAAAATTGATATCTAAATTGGTACAAAGAGTGTCTATTTAGAGTCTACAAATACATGATTTTATTTCCTAAATACTCATATCCAATTATGTGAGGATGCCAAAATATACAGTTTGAAGTTAATATTGAGTGACACTGATGATGACATTCGTGAAGTAAAAATGTGATACCTAAATTAATACCTAATTCGAGTTACAAATAGTTGATTTTATCCTATAAATACTTATATCTGATTATTTGGGGATGTCAGATTAAACATTTTTAATGCCACATTTTTAGATATCACATTTATAATTCATGTATGTCATTATCAAATAAGTGATATGTCACTTTTTTAGGTATCACATTTTTACTTCACGAATGTAAAAAGAATATAGTTTGAAGTTAATAGCTTTTGTTGGTACCATTACAAAAAGCCAGTTGATAATATACATGGAGTCGAATTAATTACTATTATTATTAAATTAGGTATCACATTTTTTTTTTGAAAAGAATTAGGTATCACATTTTTACTTCACGAATGTAATTATCAAATGTCACTCAATATTAACTTCAAGTTATATATTTTGACATCTCCATAATCGGATATGAGTATTTAGGGGGTAAAATCAACTATTTGTAATTCGCATTAGGTTTCCTTGTACCAATACATGTATCACATGTTTACTTCACGAATGACACAATAGAAAATATTTACTTCAAACTATATTTTTTGATATCATCAACTAATCAAATTGAGTTTTTAAAGGGTAAAATCAAGTATTTCTAGACTCAAATTAGATATTATTTGTATTAATTTAGGTATCAGCTTTTTACTTCATGAATATCTTCATCAAATGCCACTCAATATTATATTACATTTAAACTATATATTTCGACAGAAAAATTTAATTTCATTTTAATATTTAAGGAGTAAAATCAAGTATTGATATACTAGAATTAGATATTATTTGTATCAATTTACGTATTATATTTTAACTTAAAAAATGACATATCAAAAGACACTCAATATTACTTGAAATTATATTTTTTGATATTCCTAAATAATTAAAATTGAGTCTTAAAAAGGTAAAATCAAGCTATATGTGGGACCAAATTAGGTATCACTCAATATTAACTCAAAACTATATATTTTGACATCCTCAAACAATCAAATTTGAGTATTTAAAGTGTAAAATTAAGTGAACTCGAATTATGTTTTATTTGTATTAATTTAGGTATAACATTTTTACTTCACGAATATCATTATCAGTTCCATTCAATATTAACTTCAAACTATATTTTGGCATCCCCAAATAATTGGATATGATTATTTTAAGAGTAAAATCATGTATTTGTAGGCTCTAATTAGATAATCTTTGTACCAATTTAGGTGTCACATTTTAACTTCACAAATGACATAATAAAAAATAACTTAATATTACTTGAAACTCAAGTATTTTCTTACACATTTGAACTATTCAAATAGCCAAATCAAAGATTTGTAATCCCAAAATAGATAATTTATCAGTTAAAATAAGTACTTTTTCTAATTCTATGATGAGTGAGAAACTGTGTTTTTTCAAAAATTAGATGACGTAAATAAGTCATCTTAACGCATTTTCAATGTAAAAACTAACAATTACTGAATTTATGACGATCTCTCGAAAATCCAGTATTTTCTTGCACATTTGGAGTATTGAAAGAGTCAAATCAAACATCTGAAACTCTAAATTAGGTACTTTGTAGGTTAAAATAAATACTTAATCTTATTTCACGATGAATGATAAACAGTAAACTATGTTTTTTTTTTTTTAATAAAATGACATGATAAGTAATCCTAATGTATTTTTTTATAAAAAAGACCAATAATGACTGAATTTGTGGTGATTACTCGAAAATATAAGATTTTCTTATATATTTTGAATATTCAAATAACGAAATCAAGTATCTGAAATCTCATAATAAGTACTTTGTATGTCAAAATAGATATTTACTCTTATTCCATGATAATTGAGAAACAATATTTTTTTAAAATTATATTTTAGATGGACAAGATACTTGTTATTTTTTGGATAAAATAATATATTTATTCAAATAATAAAAAGAAAAAAAATGTAAATTTGGATTTGTAGTGAGTTAAAACAAAAATAATATTTTTGTCAGGTACTGATTCTTAAAAAATTGTTGTTAAATATTGAGTTTTAATTCAAACATTGACTGAGATATTTTTCACAAATTTATCCTTAAATAAATAAAAATTTTCATTTTTCCAACTGTTTTTTTCCAATAACTTTCTTAAAGTGTGTGAAAATACTGTGGCGAAGGTGCGTCGGATCCATACAAGTCTTGTTGGCATGTGGTGTCGCCGATATCATCCAAATCGAAGAACACTCTTTTGTCACCATACTTTGCAACCACTATTCAGACAGTAGCAATAATGTTGTATTATTAGATCATTCGATTCCAGATTGAAAAGTAACCTGTAGTAAGAGAAGACCTGAATTTGAGACGAGATTGCCGGAGATGGAGCTTAGTTCCGGCCAGATAGCTTCCGGCGAGGCCATTGGCCGCGGTGGGGTGGGCCGGCCGCAACAAAGGTTGCGATGGATGCTATTTCTCAATTAGGCCATCTCCAACCACAAAATCTATTTTGGTACAAATTTTACACTAAAATAGTGCGATTTCTGCACCAAATACAACATTCATCTCCAACTCATTTACTTAAAATCTTAAGTCAAAAAAAATATTCTCGAAATATTTTTTTATTTTACATATATTAATTATTATATTTTATTTAATATATTTTTAATTATGACAAAATGTATTTTCCTTTCGATTATTGACTTTGTATTTGCATTTGTATTTAAATTATGTATTTCAAGTTGCATTTGTATTTCGATTATTTTTTCAATTTATTTATGAATTTTATTGTTATATTAATTTTTTTATTAAATTATATTAATTAAAAATCATAAATTTAACAATATGAATATAAATTAAAAAATTAAAAATTTATTTTTTTTAAAAAAAGATTACCTTCTACGTCAAATTTGGCGCAGGAGGAATGAGGCTGCACTATTTTGGCAAAATAGTAACATTTATACCCTCCAAAATTTTAAAAATTGAAAAACTCTATAAAAAAGAAAAATAATTTACAAATAAAATAAATATGTGCTTCAAAAAAAAAAATTTTTTTGATAGCAAGAGAGCATCAGTGGCCAAGATATTCAAATACTTTTTAGTATCAACATTGACCTTTGAAGTAGCATTATTTGATGTTATTAATCCAAAGTAGTACTCTTGTGAGACGGTCTCACGAATCTTTATCTGTGAGACGGCTTAATCCAACGGATATTCACGATAAAAAGTAATACTTTTAGCATAAAAAACAATATTTTTTCATGGATGACTAAATAAGAGATCTGTCTCACAAAATACAACCCGTGAGACCGTCTCACACAAGTTTTTGTCATTAATCCATTGGTTTAAAAATTTAAATTAAACTTGCTGGGTTTTTTTGGTTAAATTTATAAATATTCAAAACAAATTCATTTCACCGTTAGACTTGTCAAATTGGGTTAGGCCCGTCGGGTCGGCCCGCCCCGCTATACAAATTGAATGGGTTGGGTTGATAAAATAGCAGGCCGTTTGGAGGCGGGCCAAATGGGTTGAGCCCGTTTGGGTTGCGGGCCAAGACGGGTCGAGCCCAAATGGGGCGGGCTAGTCCGCCAAATTAGGATAAAATTTTATATTTTTAGGTTTTAAGTTTTATATAAAAATTAGAATAAGTTTCATACGTCTCCATGTCTTAGAACAAATATATTGATAATTTACTCTTAGAACAAATTTATTGATAATTTACTCTTAACACAAATATACATAAAGAAAATAAAAAAAGAGAAATTTACAGATATACATAAAGAAAAGAAAAGGGAAGAAATTCCTGTAAATTTTATTCATGAATCTTAAAATAATTTTTAAGCATAGCAGTTGTTTGTGAACCTAAGAGTGGTTTCGTTTGAAGTCCGACGAGTTGCAGTGAAATTTTGTGGACCCGACAGAGGTTTGCTAATTATATGTATTGTTGAAGACATAATATTTTTTAAAATTTACAACCGTCTCTTTCCTCGACTTTATGTTCTCTTCCATGTCTCAATCTTCATGTTTGGTTTAAACACTTTACTTTTTATGGATTATGTTGTATGCTTTCTTAATTTCTTATTTCAATTTTTTTATTATTTTATGAAACTATTTGACTGAAATATATTTAAAATTTTTTTCTTAAAAAAATAAGCGGGTCGGCCCGCCTAACCCGCGGTCCAAGGTGGGTTGGGCTGGGTTGACCATTTAGAAGCCCGTCAAAAGCCCGCCCCGTCCCGCCTAATGACGGGTTGCGGCGGGTGGCGGGCTGGCCCGCCCCACCAACCCATTTTGACATGTCTATTCACCGTTCGATTACTCAATTTTTGGAGTTCAAAATATTATCATATATTACTTTGTCATCAAAATTCATTTCACAATTTTTATAACGATTGAAGTTTAAATAATTATCATGTCATATTTCGTCCAACTTATATTAAATTAATTTTTTTTAGTAAAAACAATGGCATAAAAAACTGCAACGTGACCGCTGTACAATATACAAACTTGCATCATCTTCTTATCCGAAAACACACCTCAATACAAATGTCTCTCCTCTCTCCACAGGTTCTCCAAATCAAATCCCTCACCCTCGCCACTCCGTTCCTCCATGGGGCCGCCGCCGCAACCACCCATCTCGGCAGAAACCCCAGATCGCCACCCTACGTTCAGCCGTCCGCCGCCGCCTTACCTCTAATCAGAGCCATGAGGACGATGCAAGGGAAAGTCGTGTGCAACGCCAGCGAAAAGACTGTGGCCGTAGAGGTTTTGCGTTTAGCCCCACACCCAAAGTACAAGCGCCGGGTGAGGAAGAAGAAGACATTCCAGGCCCATGACCCGTTGAACCAGTTCCAAGTTGGGGACTTAGTTCAACTGGAAAAAAGCCGCCCCATTAGCAAGACCAAGACGTTTTGGGCCGTCCCTGTACCTGGCCGGTCTGGCTCCAAGGATGGCGCCGAAGCGCCGCAGGAACTGGTGATTCCGTTAGAGTCTGAGAGTTGAACGAAGTAAAACTGTTGGTTTTTTTGTTTTGGTATTTTGGGTTGATTTGTTATGTCAATTGTGATGGGATATAATTTTGTTTCATATGATTCATGGCCACAGACGTGGTTACTGTTTATGGTTCATTAGATTTGGGGATATTTGTGGAATCTGAATGTGGCATACAACTTAATCTGAGTATGCCATTCTATTCAGGTGCAAAATTACCGAATTTAGGACAAACTGGATTGCTTCATAGCATCTTGACTGTGAAATTCGTCGGTATATGTTTTCTATGTTCGAATAGTAGACGAGCATGAGCTGCCTTAGCTCGAGCACGTATGCTCGAGTCCTAAGTCGATAGTCTACGTTATTATATTGGAAGATAGCTGCCTTAGCTCGAGCACCGGGGCTCAAGTCTGAGCTCGAAATTAGAGGTCAAGCGGAAATTACCTAACTTTAATTATGGATAATTTATGGAGGATTGATTCACATGTAGTGACTATATCAATGGACTATTCATTTTTGTTGATTAATTTTATACCTATTTTTTCAAGAGTGCAATTCCAAGTTTACAGTGGAATAACTTTGGAATTAATAAAATTAATATATGTAAATTAAAGAGTTTAATTTATTATCAATTTTATTGGAGCTTGAAATTGTAGGTCCATAGTTTCCCATGTCATCTCCAATTTACTTCGAACACTTATTCATTAACTTAAAATTTTTGCTCAATTTCAATTTGTTTGGAAAATCGTAAAGAAAATGTTTTTTCTTTAGCGATACTTTTATCTCATCTCAATCAATTAATTTTGAATTAATTGTCCAACAATATTTTGTGATAGAGATCACAAAAAGATATACATTTCAAATATTTAATTTTGAATTATTAATACCAATTATTTTCTCTTTGAAATATTTATTAGATAAATATTTGATAAACTAATTTTTGAATTATGATGGAGATGAGATCTTCTCCGTTGTTCATGATGATTCTTGTGATAATATATATATATATATATATATATATATATAGATATGGAATGTTACATATAATATAATAATAGATTGAGTAGTGGAGGAGATCATGTCTCATCCACTTCAATCACGTAAATCACTTTCCTAAAAGAGAGGGAAGTGATTTTAAATTTAAACAAAAAGTTTGTTTTTATATCATATATAGAAGATATGATTTTGAGATGAAAAATCTTAACAAATTGAGAGATATTCTACACAATAATATATTTTATCTTGATTTTTCTCAATGGTTGAGATTTATAAATAGAGAAGTATATAGTGTACTGGTAAGCGAGAAATTTTTTTTTTTTCGTGACGCCCACACGTCAGTTTGTTGGTTCAAGAGAGTAGGCGTGGAAGAATTACGGTGTATTAACTCAAAGTATTCCAACCTCATTCGACAGAGGTATATTCTATCTCTGGTTGATTATTTATTAAATTATTATAGATATTGATTGTTCAACATTTTGGTGGAAAATATTGTTTTATACGATTCGATCTATGCCAAGCTTCCGCAAAATATAAATTTTTTTGAAATTCGGTTTCAACAATATCTAGATGTGCTGAGTGCTCTACAATAACTCGCTGTCATTCTTTGTGCCAATTTAAGAATGCTTTTTCTCCCAGCAAGTGTTGTAACACCTGTTTTGTTCAACAACTTTTTAATCTTGATAGGTAAAGGAGAAGCATTGTAAGGACGAAGCACTAGGATTAGCGAAACGGGAGATTTGACATAGTTGAGAAGATATTTAGTAGTGCAGAAGTCTAAAGGATTAATACCACTTGAATCCTTTGTGGGAACATTTGTGGCCATGTAGAACACTTGTCGCTCACATTGCTGTTGCAGCGTTGAAATCCAATGCTTTGCGCTAAACGCTTGGCCGCTGTTAACTATGGACCGATAGAGAGAATTGACCGTGCTTTTCTGGGATTCCAAAAGCTCTACCCAACTTACCTGATAATGAAAATCGAAGAGACTAGTAATTTTTTCTTGAAATGTTCAATTAATCAGGATATATCTTTCTGTGTGTATACTGTATTGGCAGCCGAGGATCAAAATGCCTGATGAATTCATGAATTTATGGACAAAAATTTGTAAACTTCAGATATTCAAGTACGACCTTACAGTGGCCGTTGAAATTATACTCAATGATGCAGCCAGATGGGCATTTTCTGCATTTCAGTACAGAGGTATCTGTATTATCTTCAACTTTGTCTATAGAGACGTCTGTAATAGCCCACTGGTGAGCGTTCAACTGTTTGCAGTATCGAATGAAATACATTTCTCTAGTAGCTACCATTGGTGTTAATATTTGGATCTCTGCAAAAAAATGCTATAAAAATTCAAATATAGAATATGAAAGGAAAGTTTTGTGAAACGTCTAGTTGTTAAAGTAGCCGAACTTTAAAAAGTTGGATGTCGTTGTTAGAGTAGATGTCTTGCAAGCCAACTGTTGGCTAGAGATTTTATTGACTCAGTTGTAATAAACAATTTTTATTTTAATATAATTCATTATTTCATGATTTGTCATTTCTTTATCTGTATACCTATGTTATCAAACATAAATAAAGACCTTGATTATGCTTTAATACAAATGAATCGTAATTCGATGTTGAAACTCATTTGTAAACACTGTATGATCTAAATTCGTTCCTAGTCGATTCAGCCGCCTAAAACATGGATAAAGGTCGCTTGAGCTCGAGACTAGCATATGTGATCTTGTGTACTGCGTTTCTTGGTAAGGGCATAGAGATATCTAAACATGCAGATGTGTAGTCATATGATGATTATACCGAACAACCCTCCCTCGGACTTTCCAAGTGGTTATCATTCATCGAGAGGATAAGTCCGTGGTTATGATTGTACACCATTAGTCCTTACGACCCGAGACAACACTGAGGTTCTATATGCTAGAGCTATGCTTTGACTCGTTTACCGGCTCCAAGAGAGTCATCAGGTGGCGAGGTTGGGTACAGTTGCGACACATATAGAAGCCAGTGCATTGTAGTCGGGGATTCACCGCTCACCTACGGGTGTGGATATCCTATGTGATCTGATGAAATAATAGTGCGTGGAATCTCTGGCCAGAGTATGAGATGCACATTGGAGAAGGAGTTCTCCAGTATAATGGTACATGCGATGCCACTATTTATATTTATAACATAGTTGTCGAATTATTATGCAACCATCGATGAACCAATGGTTGCAGATTCGATTGGGATATGTGAGATGAAGGGACCGTACTGTACGCTAATCATAATTGAATGGTTCTTGCAGGCATTATCAGTGATACCTAGGGAATCATGGGGCGATGCTACTAGACGCTCTTACCATGGTTCGATGGGTTTAATCAGAAATATGATTTCTGACATTCTTATGATCAATCGTTGATGCATGAGGCAAATAAGGGTAAGCCCGAATAAAGGATTATGTCCTAAATCACAAGGAGTTGTGAACTTACGGCTAGCTGTATCCCTAAACCATTGAGGGTCACACAAGCACTGGATCGTTTGTTCATGTTGAGAGAATAAATTCAAGGAGTTGAAATTATATTATGATATAGTAAATTCAAGGAGTTGAATTTATGATAATTAAATTTTGAGAAAATAAATTCAAGGAGTTGAATTTATGAGATATTAAATTCAAGAAATTGAATTTATGAAATTTGGAGAGAATAAATTAAAGGAGTTGAATTTATAAAATTTAATAATTTAATTTATTAAACTCAAAAGTTGGATTTATTAAATATTAAATTTTGGAGGTGATAAGATTCATGGAGTTGAATTTATAATTAAATTCAAGTGTTGAATTTATAAGGGATTTAAATTAAATGTAATGGGTATATGTATAATGGGCTTGTAGGAGTACAAGACTAATATACATATTATTAAGGTTATTAATTAAGCTTTAAAAGATTAATTAATTAATTAAACTAGTTGGACTAGAATAATTAATTGATTAAACCCATTAAGTTTTTAATTTATTAATGGGCCCTAAGCTTATATATATGTATTAGGGTTAAGGTCACAACACACAATTTTGATACAAAAATTTCGAAAAAACCTAGCCTCCATCTCTTTGGGTTTTTCGAAATACTATCTCCCAAGGTCTCTCAAATTTCGATCTCCAACGTCAAAACTTCTTCCAAATTTTCTAGTGCAATTTGGAAGAGAAACAAATCATCAAGTCGTTGACCTGATTAGAAGAAATGAGTCCTTGAAGAAAGTTCGTAGGGATTCATCAAGAGCTATATCCGCCTATACCGGATTAGTTGAAACCAAGTGATTAAATTCACCAAAGGTATAAAAATATAACGGCCTATAAATGTTTATGATAAAACCATACGAGTGCCCAATCAAAAACATATTTTGATTGTCAAAATAAAATAAAAAATTTAAACTTCCGCTGCGTTTGGGGCACGAGAAAACCGAGATCCAACAGTCGTGGGTTTTGGGGCTCGGTCTGAGATATCAATTAAGGCATGGTAAATGAAAGAAAGATGATAATTCATCTCACCAAGTGAACTGCACCATCTTTGTTAGTTTCTCCATGGCAGATAATATCCACTGTGGCTGCCTCAGAGATCAAGTTAGGGAACAATTCTTTCCATTGATTCTGCCAATGAATAGAATGACATTAAAAAAATATATCACTTGGGTATTAATAAAACATAACGTAAAAATAAATATTCTTACAGCATCCATAAAACTCTTAACCAGCCATGGAAGATCAACAAACACAACCCCACTGTCCCTTGATGCTTCTACTGATTTTTTTTGCCTGCATTTTGCTGCTGGAGTTTTCGAGAGAAATCTGTTTCTTGTATTCGTCGTAATTAAGCATCTGACGCCCCAATTCATAGCTTCGAACCCAAAATGGTTCTCCGTAAGTAGCCATTTTTCGCAACTCATCCATCGCCAGATTTGCAGCATCCACGGTTCTTGATTTCTCGAAGCTAAAAATGCCCTTATAGAACTCCAACGAGCTTCTGTTTCCCTGCTCATTTTCCGAAGTGTGTGGAGAGCTATTCGGAGATGCCCCGCTATAGTATTTCCCGATCATAGTCCTTATCCTTTCAACCTACATATCACGGTCATGTTTGCAACAACTTTAGGTAAAATTTTCATAACGTCTAATTGTGATTTGATAAGTACCAATTTATCAGAAACCTCGGCTTGGAGTTCAGCATTTTCAATTCTTAGTTTTTGCTCTTCTCATGTTGCTGCCGTAGCATCTGTTGAGAAATTATACCGAAGCGATGTCGACCACGATAATAATATAGTACCCAAATAATTGCGGAATAAAATAACCAACAAGAACACAAAGATTTACGTGGTTCACCCAATATAGGCTATGTCCACGGAGCACTGCAACTTTTATAACTGGAAGAAATATTACAACAAGTGTATACACCAATACACTCAATATTTCTCACTCCCAAACCCGAGTATACCGAGAAAATAATTTCTCTAACTCACTCAAGAGAATTCCTGCACTCAAGAAAAAAATACATACGTTTTTCTATGCACTCTCTTTTTATCAAATCTGAAAAATTTTTGCTTTTGGGATACAATAACTGAAGGAATTGAACTATATTTATAACTAATTCCCTCCTACAACTTTTGTAAACATTCGATGTGGGATATGGGATTTAATATAATTTTATTTAATGTGGGCCCCACCTCATTAAATAAATATCACATAACAATTCTCCCACTTGAAGACTTGATTTCAATCATGTTTTCATACCATCAGTGCAGCAGCTCATACCTCCTTTGTTAGTCCAGGAGACCAACTGAAGTCAAACACAACTTCAGTTTTTCAATGATAACAACCTTCGTGAACATATCAACTGGATTCTTGCTTCCAAAAATCTTCTGAAGCTTCAAGACTCCATTCACCCGATCTCTAAGGATCCCCCATTCCAAAGATTTGTTTTGCAGCACCCAAATCCTTCAAAGCAAATTTCTTTGATAACTCTTTCTCAAGTTTATCAATCTCCTCCAGACAAGCTCCTGCTATCAACATATCATCTACATATATCAGTAGTATGATATAATAACCATCAAGCTTCATATAACAACAGTGATCAGCCTGATACCTCAGAAAACCTTCATTATTCATTACACCATCAAACTTCTTGTACCACTGTCTTCGAGCTTGTTTGAGACCATACAAGCTTTTCTGAAGTTTGCACACCATTTTCTCTTTCCCTCGTACTTCAAATCCCTGTGATTGATTCATTTCTTCATCTAGCTTACCATGAAGAAACATCATCTTTACATCTAACTGTTCCAGATGTAAATCTTCTTTTACCATCAATCCAAGTACAGTCCTGATAGTAGTTAACTTTACCACCAGAGAGAAAATATCAGTGTAACCAATGACTTCCTTTTCATCTTTTACAACAAGTATTTCTTTGTACCGCTTGCTACCGTCATGTTCTAACCGGTACTCCCACTTGTTATGTAAAACCTTTTTACCTTCAGGAAGTTCTGACAACTCCCACATGTGATTGGATGACAGTGAATCCATCACATCTTTCATGGCTAACTCCCAATGTTTAAAGGTCTCATAAACATCCGATTTATTTTTCACAAAATAAACCCAAAATTTCCTGCTCGAATCGTCAACAGTAGTGCCATAATATCTTGAGTGATCTCCAAGGAATGTCACAAGAGATGGTCCACATATATCAATATGTACCAACTCCAAATACGCCGATTTCGGTCCTCTAACCTCTTTTGAAAAGATCACATTTTTCTGCTTTACAAAAAATACAGCATCACACAGCTTGTTTTTAACGATCTTTAATTCCGGTAGCTTTCCGTTTGAAACAAGCATTTTCATTCCCTTCTCACTCGTATCTCCAAGCCTACTATGCCATAGACTTGAATAAGCTCCAGTATCCACATATGCTAATTTATTTCCTAAACTGGAAGTCATATAAAGTGTTCCAGTTTTCTTTCCTCGAGCAACAATCATGGCTCCCTTTTTCATTTTCCAAGAACCATCACCAAAGGTCGCCTTTTGACCTTCGTCGTCAAGCTATCCCACTGAAATCAAATTGTGTGTCAACTTTGGTACATGCCTTACTTTGTTAATTTTCCAGACAGATCCATTTGTCATCTTCATCCGGATATCACCAATACCAATTATTTTCAAAGGTTTTCCATCAGCCAGGAAAACTTTTCCGTAATCTCCCGCAATGTAATTATCAAATACATCACGATCACCAGTGGTATGAAACGAAGCTCCCGAGTCCATAACCCAAGAATCAACCGGGCTTTCCATGGATAGTAATAGAGCATCATGTACCTCCTCAGTAACAACATTAGCGTCGTTCTTTGTTGATTTGCAATTCTTTTTCAAGTGACCAGTCTCACCACAGCTCCAGCACTTCACATTCTTTTCAAATGTGTTATTGTCTTTTCCATTTCTTGACTTGGATCTACCATGCCATTGGTTAAAACTCTTTTCGCCACTCCTGCCCCTTCCTCTATTCTCAAGATTTAGAGCAGAACTTGATGATGTTCTGTGAGAACCTGAAATTCCAGCAGTAGCAGTAGCTAGCAAATTTCAGCAGAAGCTAAAAATTTCAGCAGAAGCTAATATTTCAGAAGCTGGTATTTTTCCAGCAGATTGTAATCCAGCAGCAGACAACAGATAAAATCCAGCAGCAGCAGCACGAAATCCCAGCAGACAGTTACTAATTCAGACCATAGCTTGTAACTGAAGCATTTAACACGAAATAAAGATTGTTAATATCAGATTATGGCCTTAATTGGGAGGCTAACAGTCAGAATTTCACCTATAAATATCACCCTCAAACCTCTGAATTGATTTACCAAAAATCTGGAGTTATCAATTGAAATTAGAGTTAAGAGAGTACATTTTCGAAGCTGTAAAATCCAGTAGCAAGGCAAGCAGATTTCCAGACTTCAACCGAAATTCTTTAAGCAAATTACTGTAAGTGGGCTTATGTATAAATATCTTGAAAACCGTTTGATACTTCTGTTTCTAAGTTCAGTTTCTATATGTTTGATTTCTGATATATGATTTTGAAGCACTGAAACTCCCTAGTGAACTAATGGTAGGAATATATATTCTGAACATTTCTGAATTCTGATTCTGGCCTCACCCCTTAGAGGAGAGAACATATAGGGGACTGATATCAGTTTAGCCATGAAATTCACTAACGTGCTCAGTGCTTACTAATTCTGATTTCTGTTCTGAAACCTGTGATATCTGAATTCTGATTTCTGTTCTGAAAAGATGAGTTTCTGTATATTATGGTATTACTGTTTTTGTTGAAAATGGTTTCGAAAACTGGGAGTTATTCCCGCCCCTGCTTACTGAGTGACAACCATATCACTCACCCACTAAATCCATCTCAGATAAGAACGAGGAAGAAATATTAGAGGAGAAAGAGCAGATCCAGTTCTGGGGCTGGTGAAGAAGATTATTGTTTTCAGTTTATGTTATGTTATGTTAATTCCGCTGTATCTGTTAAGGCAATGTTGTGTCTGGTTTTACATTTTCGCTGTAAAACATCAGTATCCGAGTTGTAACAGACAATTGATTTATTTCGTATTATGAATAAAAGACTGGCTTCTGAATTATGTACTCTGAGGCTTGTTGTTGTCGAATGTAAATTTGAGAACAACGCCGGTGTCAACCAACCCCCGTCCCGGGGCGTGACATAGAAGTGGTATCAGAGCGAAACCGGGTTTCATAATCTGGGAAGGAGGGACTAGAAATAATAAGTTCTTATAGACTTCTGAAAGTTACTGATAATAAGCTACTGTAATAGACTACTGAAAATAAGCTACTGAAATAGACCACTGAAATGATAGACTGAATACGTACAGTAGAAAAATCAGTAGGGAAACAAATCAGTAAACCAGTAGATCTGAAACCAGAACCAGTAGATGGAAACCAGAACCAGTAGATGGAAATCAGTAGACCCAAAACCAGTAGCCCGAAACCAGAACCAGTAGACGAAATCAGTAGGTCTGAATGAAGAAGACTGAGTCAATAGACTCAGAATGCAGCAGACTGGTTCTGACAGTGCTGGAAAAGCAGCAGATTGATTGCAGTAGCTGCAGAATTTCAGTAGACAGTGCACTCCAGCAAACGAATGCAGTAGACTTTGTTAATGGCATGGAAGTTGAGGTGTTTTTCGCGCAAACTTCAAACGGCCATAACTTTTGATCCAGAAGAAATTTTTACTATTAAGAGTAGGCGTTGGAAAGCTCTCGACGAGGAGAACCTAACCTAGAACCGTTCAATTGTTCTAGCAACGCCGACAAACCCCAAAATCCTTCTTTAAGATAGTGATATCATCAGTTCCGTAAAAATTTCCAAAATTTTGAAACTCTGAGGAATTTTCATTTTCAAACGGCTTAGTATTTTTGCACCAAACTTGGTACCATTCATGTTCTTGATGAAACGTCTACCGTTTTAAAAGTGCGGAAATATTTTTTTTTTTTTTTTACTAAAGCTCTCATTTTGAAAATAACCATTAAACATTTCGCATGCATGCACTGTACAGAAAAATATAACATTTAAAAATGATCTTAAATATTTGCCAACAAGAATAACGCATTTAAAAATAACTAACGTCATCCAAAATCAACGAAAGCGTAAACGTGTAAAAATCGTAATATCATCAACATATAAAAATGTGCAAATCCTCTCAAAAGACGTGAATCAATATGCGGAAAAATAATGGTCCTCGGGTCGTGTCACCGCGCATCCCGCCTGCCAACTCAGTCTTCGGCACCTCCGGTCCCCTGATCAAAATGCTCACCTGCATCACACACGCCTAGTGAGTCTAAAGACTCAACACACCTGTACCAGTAATAACAAGTACATATACGTAGCACACAGCACTGAAAAATAACATAATCAAAATACATTTCATGAGCTTAAAAACATGAACATAAGCGTGTCGTGTAAAATCGTAACGTGTCAAAACATGTCTCATCATGTTATCATATCGTATGCGTAACTGTGACCTGTCAAAACATGGTAATAGCATGTATCATCGTATCAGCATATACGTGTTAAAATCTTAATTTGAATTCCGTTCATTAGCTGTGACTTTCGTATCATCATGTCATCATGTCAGTCGATGGATCCATCTACGTGTAACCGCGGTACCCGGTGGCGGGGGACATCAGCGACACTCTCATCCGTCACATGAGCCCGAGCCTATCATGTCATCATATCATGTCAATGGAAATACGATCGTCGGGCTCCCTCTGGGGCCTTCTCCCGTAAACGGGCTCCCTCTGGGGCCTTTTCCCTCACGATATCTCCAATCATATCATCGTGTCATCGTGTTAGTCACAACTAAATCACTTCCTTCAAAACGTGTCATCATATTCATCACTTAATAAAAACATGCATATACGTAATTTTTCTTTTAAACCAAGCATGCACCGTATTTATCATAATTGCGTAAAACTTTTAAACATGATGCATAAACATTTAAAATATCATAAATTTGTACTCAGGGCGCTGTCAGGACCAAAATCTCACCCTGGGTGCAAAATGACCATTTTGCCCCTGGAAACCCAAAAATTATCGTTTAACCCCTGGACCTCTAAAATTTACCCGAAGCTTATCAAACTCCTTAAAATGTCCCAAAACATTTTTAAAAGCATTCCTAGACGTAAACTCAAGCCCATAATACACCTAACCGATTCATTTTAAAACTTGGATCGGGGTCCCGGTTTTAACCCGAATCGCCTCGAAACTTAATCAAATTTTTCCCAAATTCTTCCCATATCTTAAAAACACTAAAAAGTCCCTAATACTATAATACTCCCCCAAAAATCTTCGGCTGAAAATCCCACAAGAGCCAAAACTCTCGGCCCCCTATCCTATATTCACTTTGCAACACGGCCCCCAATCCCATAACCTTTCGGTCCCCTCCAATCTCCCCACCTGTCCAGCATTTTAATCTCATTCTTAAGGCTCTAAGAGACCTCCTAAACCAAGCTTAGCCGAAACATAAAGCTGCCGAGCAACCCAGCGTAGAAATGATCGCTTACACCATGGGAACCGAAGACCCTATTCCCTTGGCTCCCAAGTTTCGATCCTAGCAACCCGATGGAACCAACCATTAACCAAGCTCAAGTAGACCACCCTCAGATCCCTCTAGAGCCACAAGAGTCACAACCACGGCTCCATACAACCCATAGCCACCCACACGATCGCTGGCATGCCCGAAGCTCGGCCGAAACGAAATCACCTAGAACCCGACGGCTACCTGCTCTCATACTCGACTCTAGCATCAAGTTCCTTAAACCGAGACATGGTTCAACCCTCTAGCATCAGCAACCCACAGCCCCTTGCACAGAAATATATGAAACGTGAACAACCATCACAATAATGCAATAATTTCATGGAAAATCGAAAGGTTCTTCATGTACTAGGATAGATCAAAACTTTTCATGCATAAATACAACCACCAGCATATAAAACATGTGTGATGCGTAAATAAGTGATACAATGCGTGCCTTAGGTAGTTGATGAACGAAACGAGACCAAGGGGACACCGGGGAAACTTTTCTTTGCAAGAATGGTGAAGAAATCCACTCTTTTCAGCTGCTAGGGGTGAAGCCGAGGGGAGGGGTTCTGAAAACGATGGTGTCGGCTGGTGGAAACATTAGGTTTAGGTTAAAGTGTGTTTAGGTGGTTAATTATATAGTAAACTAATGGATAATGGGCCCTAATTATGTAATTAAAAGTTTAGAAAAATAATTAAGTCCTATAAGATTAAAAGTAAGCCCATAAAAAACCAAACGCACTCCCGAAAAATATTTCGTGATGAAAATATTTTGAAAATATTAGCCGAACCATTAAAAAGTCCCCCGACTCGATAAAATTTGCGTACCGTTAAAAATTAAAATCCCGCGGGTAAAAATTCCCATTTTCAAAAAATACACTTAAAAATGCTTTAAGTTAATTTATAAAAATAAATCGTATAATAAAATAATTTTTCTGAAAATTCTCCGGTCTCCGATCCTCGTTCGAGCGTGAAATGCATCTAAAAACCCTAATGCGTGAACTTTAAAAATTTCATGAATTAAATCGTATCATGTATGAATTATGCATAAAATGCATAAAAATAATTAAAAACAATTTAATAAAATGAACAAGCATTTAATGCTTTAAAACAATTTAATAACTTGCATGCATGTGGTTCACATGGACCTTCAGATTTTCGGGACGTTACACTTGATGTGAAGGAATTTTAGTAAATTTTTCACGTCATTCTGAGATCGAAAAATTTTTGAGCCATTTTCTTCTACAAAATATTATAGGCATACTGATTCTATTCATTCCAGTAATTATTGTCTATAGTTCGACTTGTATTCTTGATATCGTTTCTGAACCTTCGCTCTAATGTTTTGGATGTAGGATATGGCGGACCAAAGTAGCTACATTAAGAGCTTAGAGAAGAAGCTAGAAAAACTCAAAGAGAATAACTACTGCCTAGAGTTGGACAAAGATGAGTTAGAGCGTCGAACAGAACATTTGAGGTGGGATGTTCAACGTTATGCTCACTATCTGCATGAGGCAGAAGAGAGGAGTAGGAAGGCTCAAGAAGAGTTTGAAACCTCCCAAGAGACTGTGACAGAATTCATCGAGTTACGTGATACACTAGTTGAGAAGATCCAAATACTCAAGGATCAAAATCACCAACTCGTGCACCAGCATAATCAGTATATTGAACAGACTGATGCACATATTCATGAGTTGCAGAGTACTGTTGAAGTTCTTAGTGACCAGAAGCAGTTCTGCATGGTCATATTGAACACCTACAAGCAGTAATAGCCAACCTAGATGAACCCGAGGAGGATCCCGAAGAAGAAGAAGAAATCGAAGAGGATCCTATGGATTTGGGATTAGGAGAAGTGATAGATTAGAACATCAGTAGTGGTTTTCTTTGTAATACCACGTGTGCCATTTGCACTTATGTTCTCATTTTCGATGTTTGGTTGTAATTGCACTTTCTTGAGGAATCAATAAAATTTATTTCAATCCATTGGTTTCATATTTAAACTTTGAGCAATTACTCTATCATCGTGCTTCATTTGTTTAGTCTCTATTCTGCCATCAACCTTAGAACTTTCTTAATTATAGGAAATGGACGGACGACCAGTTAGAAACAATCGCAATCCTCGCTACGGCAACCGTAACAATAATGAGGATGCACAGCAACAACCACCGCAACCACCACCAGCAGTTGGCCTCAGTCAGGTGGACTTGATGGCTATAGCCACGATTGTGGCAACCACGCTACAAGGGTTAATGAATCCTAATGCTAACCAGCCACCGCCACCACCTCCTGCTCAGAATGGGACTAAGCAGCACTATGAGGCTCTCCGAAGAGCAAGAGTCCCTAACTTCGATGGAAGCTCCGATCCAGAGGTCGGACAGAATTGGATGAAAGAGGTGGAAAATCATCTTCGATTACTTGAGGTTCCACAAGAGATCAGAGTAGATGTGATTACACCTTTTCTTGTGGATAAAGCTGCCAAATGGTGGGAAGGAGTCTCACCAGCTATGTTAGAGGTGTGACCTATCACTTGGCAAAGGTTCCGAGAGGCATTCCTGAGGCAGTACTTTCCAACAGCGGTTCGAGTGCAGAAGCTGTCAGAATTTGAAAGTTTGGTTCAAGAACCAAACATGACAGTGGTGGAGTATTCATCCAAGTTCCACTCATTGGGAACTTACTCCCCAACCATCATGGGAGACGAAGCCTTGAAGATGCATCGCTTCAAGAAGGGATTGAACAGCCGTATTCAATCTGCCCTTGCTGTTATCGAGCCCAATAGTTTTGATGAATTGATGGGAGCCGCCATCAGGGCTGAGAATGACATCAAGAGGCGTGAAGGCGAGAACAAACTAAAACGTCCTCAGCCAAGCCAGTACAAATCGGGCCAGTAATTCAAGAGGCCTAGGTTTTCAAGCAACCAATTTACCAGTGCTCCATCCAAAGGAACCACTTCTTCTCAATCAAACAAAGAAGGAGTCAAGTGCCAAACTTGCGGATTCACACACACTGGTGAATGTCGTAGGAATTCTGGAGCTTGTTTCCGTTGGGGAAAGATGGACCATCGCATTGCTCAATGTCCTCTTCCAGACCCAAGGAATGGACCAGCAGGAGGAACAACTCCAAACAAGCCTAAGGAGAACAAGCCAAATGCTCGAGTTTATGCTATCACTCAAGAGGAGGCCGACAACTCAAATGATGTCGTAGCTGTTACCATTCTAATCAATAATATAACTGCTTATGTGTTATTTGATTGTGGTGCTACGCATTTATTCATGTCTAAGAGATTTGCCAAGAAGTTAGGAGCTAAGCCTGATAACTTAGAAGAACCATATAGAGTAGCAACTCCTGCTAATCGAATTTTAGAAACTCGCACTTTATATCGGAATATTGGTGTTCTCATAGAAGATCAGAATTTCAAGACAAACCTAATCCAACTAAACATGGTGGAATTCGACGTAATTCTTGGGATGGATTGGTTAGCCAAGAATCATGCTTTAGTGGACTGCCATGGAAAGACGGTAACCATCCAAGCTCCACACCAAGAGAAACTTTTATTTCATGGCAAGACAAAAGAACGAAAGATTCTTCTTTCTGCTTCTCAAACTTGGAAAGCCATGAAAAGTGGAGAAGAAGTTTACCTGGCTATGTTAAGCGAGGTAAAGAAAGAAGGAACCACACTGACACTAGAAGAGATTCCAGTGGTACAAGAGTTTCCGGATGTCTTTCCTGAAGAACTCCCTGGCGAACTTCCCGATCGCGAAGTGGAATTTGAGATTAACTTAGTGCCCAATGCTACACCAATCTCAAAAGCACTATACCGAATGGCTCCGGCAGAGTTGAAAGAACTCAAAGAGCAACTTCAAGAATTGTTGGATAAGAAGCAAATCCGACCAAGCGCATCTCCGTGGGGAACTCCTGTCCTATTTGTAAAGAAGAAGGACGGAAGCATGAGGATGTGTATTGATTACAGAGAGCTAAATAAGATTACAATAAAAAACAAGTATCCGCTTCCAAGGATAGATGACCTGTTTGACCAACTCAAAGGAGCTTCAGTCTTTTCCAAGCTCGACTTAAGGTCATGCTACCACCAATTGAAGGTCAAGACAAATGATATTCCGAAGACAGCCTTCAGAACAAGATATGGACACTATGAGTTCATGGTAATGCCATTCGGATTAACCAACGCTCCAGCAGTATTCATGGATCTCATGAACAAGGTGTTCAAGCCATTTCTTGACAAGTTTGTTGTGGTATTCATCGACGATATTTTGGTGTATTCATCAAGTGAAGAAGACCACAAAGAACATCTTCGTCTCACCCTCCAGACACTGAGAGAAAAGGAACTGTACGCCAAATTCAAGAAATGCGAATTCTGGCTAGAGAGCGTCGCATTCTTGGGACACATAATATCAGCAGCAGGAGTATTGGTGGACCCTAAGAAAGTCGAAGCAATCTCAGATTGGCCTAGACCAAAGACTGTGACAGAAATTAGAAGTTTCTTGGGATTAGCAGGCTATTATCGAAAATTTGTTGAAGGATTCTCTTCAATAGCCATACCCCTCACAAAGCTCACACAGAAGAACTCTAAGTTTCAATGGAATGACAAATGTGAGCAAAGCTTCGAGACTTTGAAAAAGAAACTTACCCCCACGCCAGTGTTAGTATTACCGATGGAAGACAAAGACTTCACAAAATCTACAGTGAAGCATCTAAAGAAGGTTTAGGATGTGTACTCATGCAAGAGGGAAGGGTGATTGCATACGCATCAAGGCAGTTGAAGCCATATGAAAAAAATTACCCAACGCATGATCTCGAACTAGCTGCAGTGGTATTCGCACTAAAGATTTGGAGACATTATCTTTATGGAGCCAAGTGTGAGATTTTCACCGATTACCAAAGTTTCAAATATTTTTTCACACAAAAAGAACTAAATATGAGACAAAGACGATGGATCAAACTCATGAAGGATTACGAATTGACAATAAGCTACCATCCAGGCAAAGCCAACAAAGTAGCAGATGCTTTAAGTCGAAAGAATATGAGTAAGGTGATCCTGACATCACTTTCAGCACAACCATGTCTTCGAGAGACAATCAAGATGAGTCAAGATAGAGATTCCGCTTTGGTGAAACTAAAAGAGCAAGTTAAAGAAGGGAAACCACCAGATTTCGAGACGGGTAACAAAGGAATCTTGTGGATGAAAGGACGATTGTGCGTACCAGACATCGATAACATTCGACAAGAAGTAATGTCTGAGGCACATAAGTCGAAATTTTCAGTCCATCCTGGCAGTACCAAGATGTACAGAGATTTGAAGAAAAATTTTTGGTGGAGTGGAATGAAGAAAGACGTGGCAATATTTGTTTCCAAGTGTCACGTGTGCCAGCAAGTCAAGGCAGAACACCAAAGACCTGGAGGACTTCTGCAACCTCTAGAAATTCCAGAATAGAAATGGGAACATATCTCCATGGACTTTGTTGTCGGGTTACCAAAGTCTAGACAAAGTCATGACGGCATCTGGGTAATCGTAGATAGACTCACAAAATCTACACATTTCTTATCTGTTCGCATGAATTATAATTTGGACAAGCTAGCCACATTGTACATGAATGAGATCGTACGATTGCATGGAGTTCCAGCTAGCATACTGTCAGACAGAGATCCGAGGTTTACATCCCGTTTTTGGAAGAGCTTTCAACAAGCTATGGGGACCAAAATTACTCTGAGCACGGCCTATCATCCTCAGACCGATGGACAAACAGAGAGGACAATTCAAACTCTAGAAGATATGCTGAGAGCATGTGCTCTAGACTTCAGTGGTAATTGGAGCGAACATCTGCCCTTAATCGAGTACGCGTACAATAATAGTTACCACAGCAGCATTGGAATGGCACCATACGAAGTTCTGTATGGACGAAAGTGTCGATCACCACTGTATTGGAATGAGGTAGGGGAAAAAGCCATTGTTGGACCCGAAATGATCCAAGAAACAGTGGATAAAGTTGCCGTGATCAAGGAGAGATTAAAAGCTGCACAAGATCGACAGAAAAGCTGGGCTGACCTTAAAAGAAGACCCGTGGAATTCGAAGTTGGAGAGAAGGCATATGTGAAAGTGTCACCCATGAAGGGTGTTATCCGATTCAATAAGGCTGGGAAACTGAATCCCAGATACGTCGGATCATTTGAAATCCTCGAGAAAGTGGGAACACTTGCTTATAGATTAGCACTTCCACCCGACATGTCAAGAATTCACAATGTATTCCACGTTTCGCAGCTGAGAAGATATATTTCTGACCCTAGTCATATTCTTGAAGCTGGACCACTGTTGGTTGAGGGAAATTTAAACGAAGAGCTGAAATATGAAGAAATTCCGATTCGAATTGTGGATGACAAAGACCAAGTACTGAGGAGACGAACTATTTCATATGTAAAAGTACAATGGCCCAATCACACCGAAAGAGAAGCTACTTGGGAGTTGGAAGAAAAGATGCGAGAAGAATACCCTTATCTTTTTGAAGATATCATGCATAGCCAAGTTTCGAGGACGAAACTTCTCATAAGGAGGGAGGGATGTGAGAACCTGAAATTCCAGCAGTAGCAGTAGCAGCAGCTAGCAAATTTCAGCAGAAGCTAAAAATTCCAGCAGAAGCTAATATTTCAGAAGCTGGTATTTTTCCAGCAGATTGAAATCCAGCAGCAGACAACAGATAAAATCCAGCATCAGCAGCACGAAATCCCAGCAGACAGTTACTAATTCAGACCATAGCTTGTAACTGAAGCATTTAACACGAAATAAAGATTGTTAATGTCAGATTATGGCCTTAATTGGGAGGCTAACAGTCAGAATTTCACCTATAAATATCACCCTCAAACCTCTGAATTGGTTTACCAAAAATCTGGAGTTATCACTTGAAATTAGAGCTAAGAGAGTACATTTTCGAAGCTGTAAAATCCAGTAGCAAGACAAGCAGATTTCCAGACTTCAACCGAAATTCTTTAAGCAAATTACTGTAAGTGGGCTTATGTATAAATATCTTGAAAACCATTTGATACTTCTGTTTCTAAGTTCAGTTTCTATATGTTTGATTTCTGATATATGATTTTGAAGCACTGAAACTCCCTAGTGAACTAATGGTAGGAATATATATTCTGAACATTTCTGAATTCTGATTCTGATTCTGATTCTGGCCTCACCCCTTAGAGGAGAGAACATATAGGGGACTGATATCAGTTTAGCCATGAAATTCACTAACGTGCTCAGTGCTTACTAATTCTGATTTCTGTTCTGAAACCTGTGATATCTGAATTCTGATTTCTGTTCTGAAAAGATGAGTTTCTGTATATTATGGTATTATTGTTTTTGTTGAAAATGGTTTCGAAAACTGGGAGTTATTCCCGCCCCTGCTTACTGAGTGACAATCATATCACTCACCCACTAAACCCATCTCAGATAAGAATGAGGAAGAAATATTAGAGGAGAAAGAGCAGATCCAGTTCTGGGGCTGGTGAAGAAGATTATTGTTTTCAGTTTATGTTATGTTATGTTAATTCCGCTGTATCTGTTAAGGCAATGTTGTGTCTGGTTTTACATTTCCGCTGTAAAACATCAGTATCCGAGTTGTAACAGACAATTGATTTATTTCGTATTATGAATAAAAGACTGGCTTATGAATTCTGTACTCTGAGGCTTGTTGTTGTCGAATGTAAATTTGAGAACAACGCCGGTGTCAACCAACCCCCGTCCCGGGGCGTGACATGTTCATTCACCAGAATCCATCTTGCGAACTTCTTCGGCAAGAATTTGATCTCTGACATCATTGAATTTTAGTTTTCTTTTTCCAACAGAGTTGCTAACCGTTGCCCGCATTGGTTCCCAAACATTTGGTAAAAACGCCAAAAGAATAAGTGCACGAATCTCAGCATCAAAATTAATTTCAACCGATGTTAGCTGAGAAACAATCGTGTTGAACTCATTGATGTGTTTAGCCACCGAAGCACCTTCACCCATTTTCAAGTTGAATAATTTTTTCATGAGATGTATTTTGTTGTTTGCTGATGGCTTCTCGTACATGTCTGATAAAATGAACATCATCTCTTTTGTGGTTTTTGCCTCCGCCACGTTATGTGCCACATTCTTCGTTAGGGTCAGTCGTATCATACCTAACACCTGTCGGTCAAGGAGCTCCCAATCATTATCCTCCGTCTTTTCCGGTTTCTTTCCTAATAGAGGTTGATGCAGCTTCTTACTGTACAGATAATCTTTTATCTGTAACCGCCAGAACGAAAAATCTGTTCCGTCGAACTTGTTGATTCCTGGTCCCTATCCATCATCTCCAGCCATCACTTCTCTAGCTTTAGCAAAAAATCTAAAAAATCTTTTCTGATGTGGAAGATCAGACAAAGCTGCAACCACAGAATATACTCATAATTTTTAAGAATTTTCATAACAAGGCTCTGATACTAGTTGTTGAGAAATTATACCGAAGTGATGCCGACCACGATGATAATATAATACCCAAATAATTGCGGAATAAAATAACTAACAAGAACACAAAGATTTACGTGGTTCACCCAATATAGGCTACGTCCACAAGCACTACAACTTTTATAACTGAAAAAATATTACAACAAGTGTATACATCAATACACTCAATATTTCTCACTTCCAAACCCGAGTATACCGAGAAAATAATTTCTCTAACTCACACAAGAGAATTCCCGCACTCAAGAAAAAATACTCTTTTTTTCTATGCACTCTCTTTTTATCAAAGCTGAAAAGTTTATGATTTTGAGATACAATAACTGAAGGAATTGAGCTCTATTTATAACTAATTCCCTCCTACAACTTTTGTAAACATTCGATGTGGGATATAGGATTTAATATTAGGATTTAATATTATTTTATTTAATGTGAAGCCCACCTCATTAAATAAATCTCACCTAACAGCATCCTTGTTGGAGCTAGAGAATCCACAGTTAGGACAACATGACTTTTTAACGGCTTCTCTTAATGTCTTGGTATCTTGTCGAAGCTTTTCGATTTCTGTTTCAAGTAAAGAATTCTCGTGGCGTTCCTGTATGGGCCTGCAAGAATTATAACAAACCATGTGCAATGAATAGGATAAACAAGCCAGCAATTTGGTCATATTTCGACTCTATCTCTAAGATCTAGCAAATCACTCGAACCAAACCGAATCAGACTGAACATCACTCATTTTTTTCAATGTTTAAGCTAGAGCACAAAATCTTTTATCCGAAGCAAGCTCATTTTACGTATGATCGACTCGAAATCTCTTGAGCTGGTTCAATTCCTAAGCTACTCAATCATTTCTTAGAATTAGAGTAGTTTACCATAACTTGAACAAGGCAACCAATTACATGATACACTTCCGAATAATTGTGAGTAGAGAAGATATAACGAATTACCTTGATTTAGGTTCTACGGTTTTGAAACCAGAACTTGACTTGCCTAGGATGAAGGCCCAAATGCTTGCTTAGATGGAGCCTCTGCTTCTCATCTGGATGAGGCGATTCTTTAAACAAACTACAGATTATTACATGCAACTAATTTTTTTGTCAAAATAACTTTGGAAAATATCGTAAAAGAGAGATGTTAGTTTCATGTAGTTCAGGAAAGGCAAAAACTTGTGTGAGACGGTCTCATGGGTCGTAGTTTGTGAGATGGATCTCTTATTTGGGTCATCCATGAAAAAGTATTACTTTTTATGCTAAGAGATTACTTTTTATTGTGAATATCGGTACAGTTGACCCGTCTCATAGATAAAGATTCGTGAGATCGTCTCACAATAGACCTATTCTTCGGGAAATGGGTATTGATTTTGCGTATGGATCGGGTAATGAATCTTATAGAACCAGACTGAAACTTGACATGTTTAGTAAGTTATATTTTTTAACATAATATTAAATAAGAGAAAAAGAAAATTATAATTGCATTCTACATTTATTACCTATAACATGCCATTTCTAAAAAATTTACATAATTCTTATATTTATTAACATGAATTTCAAACATCACTAATTTATCAACTTGTTTATCTATATTTGATATGGAGGAAGACTTGTATGAAAATAATTTGATTGTATCGGTTTTGTTATAAGAAAAACGTTAAAATTCAAATCTATTGATTTGATTTATTTTAACTCAATCTTCTTCATAAATGTTCAGTTAAAAATAAAAAAAAACATATCAAAAATATTATGAATATAATTATCCGAGAGATCTACCGAATCAAATCTATTAAGAGTAGGTCTCTTGTGAGAGGGTCTCACGAATATTTATATGTGAGACGGTCAACTCTACCGATATCACAATAAAAAATAATGATCTTAGCAAAAAAAGTAATATTTTTTCATGGATGACCCAAATAAGAGATCTATCTCACAAAATATGACCCATGAGACCGTCTCACACAAGTTTTTGCCATCTGTATTGAATTTTAGTCTGGAGTCGAGTCGGCGATGTGTTACAAATGGAGCTCAAATACTATAATACAATACACAAGAAAAATGTGCTAATACAGACAATATAATATACATACTTACCTGTATACGTAATATAATGCAATATAAATAGTTACATACGTAGAAACATTTTTAGGTACTATGTACACTTCTTTTTTTGAATCAAAAGCTAAACTTAATTTTGTTCTAAGGAGAAATGTTCATTAAATGAAAATTCCTTTATTTCGCTGGGGGGAGAAAGAGTATACAATTTTGTCGGTAGCCCTAGATTTATGGCTACAAATTTAACAAAAACCTCAAATTTGATATTTTCTTATCCTTAAAATTGGTTAATTTCAGAAGGTAATTCATTCTTGTACCTCAAACTTTGTAAACAACTCATTTTTTCCCCAGTTTTTGAAAAAAAGAATAATAATTTATTAAATGTAGCTTCGTTTTTACAATTTTGTTTAGCAGGGAAAAAGAAAATAATGAAAATAAATAATATTTTTTTTAAAAAAAAAATTACGCTTCCAATTCTCTGATTTGGCTGGGAGCGTGCCTGTGATATTTCTTCCTCTTCTTCTCCTTGCTTTCATCTTCTTCAATATGCTGCTGTTGCTCCCCTCCCGCCATTTCAAAATCATCGTTCCCGGGGCCGGAATTTTCGCTGCTTATCTCCAACGTCTCCTCCTTCCTCCCTCCGCCGCTTCTTTCCTCCCTATCCCCCACCTCCTCAGCCGCTGCAGCATCCCTGAAAATCCCAGCCTTTTTCGCAAACCAGACAAAACAAGAAAAAGGGTCATAAAAGTAAACCAGCTTCATGCAAAAAAACAAGAAATATATATACAGTGGAATAAAAATGTATGAAAACTCAAGAAAAATAGAGAGTACACATACAAGAGAAAGGGAGAGGTGTGGAGTGGAAAGGAAATCTCTGGCATTATGAGATTTGGGAGAATTCGACATGTTTGATTACAAGGTTTACGTCGATATGTTTTCTTTTTTTTAAGGCATTTGGTGTTAGAACGGGGGTTGTTACTTAGTATTGTTTTTAAGGTAGCAGTATTATTAGACTGTTAGTTGGAGCAGTCATGTTGATAAAGAAAATGACAACAGGGTGTGGGGTCTTTTCATTAAGAGTATGGAACAAAAGGAAGATGCTGATTTTTCCTTGCGGAAAATCCCGACTGCTCTTGTTGTCAAACTTCTGAAAGTTACCCAAAATTTTTGCGTAAATGGATAAAATTTGTTGGAGTGTCCATCGTCGCCGTCGAACTATTCTTCTGTGTGCTCGTAGACGGCTGTGTCTGCACCTCCGAGTGGTGCACCTTCGCATGTTCACCCGTCACATAGTATGGATACATACACATTATAAAGAAATAAAATTATACGTGTGTTAATGAGTTGTAATTTTTGAATTAATAATAAGTGTTTGATCTAACAATATTAATATTTAAAAAAAAATTATATACTGAAATGTATATATAATATACTATCAATTAAACTTCACATTTATATAGTAACTGATTTGGTCCGTCAATATGACATCAAATTAAATTTATATTTGTAGCCCTCATACTTTGATTAATAATAATGTAAATATTAACCCAAAAATATAAGAAAAAATTGTTAGAGTAGATGCCTTGCAAGCCAACGGTTGGCTAGGGAATTTATTGACTCAAGTGAAATAAACAATCTTTATTTTAATATAATTTAACTTTTAATGGTTTCGTTATACTTTATCTGTATACCCATGCAAACAGCATAGATAAAGTCCTTGATTATGCTTTAATACAAATGAATCGTAATTCGATGTTGAAACTCATTTGTAAACACTGCATATTCTAAATTCGTTCCTAGTCGATTCAGCCGCCTAAAACAGGGATAAAGGCCGCTTGAGCTCGAGACTAGCATCTGTGATGTTGTGTACTGCATTTCTTGGTAAGGGCATAGAGATGTCCAAACATGCAGATGGGTAGTCATATGATGATTATACCAAACAACCCTCCATCGGACTTTCCAAGTGGTTATCATTCATCGAGAGGATAAGTCCGTGGTTATGATTGTACACCATTAGTCCTTACGACCCGGGACAACACTGAGGCTCTATATGCTAGGGCTGTGCTTTGACTCGTTTACCGGCTCCAGGAGAGTCATCAGGTGGCGAGGTTGGGTACAGTTGCGACACATATAGGAGCCAGTGCATTGTAGTCGGGGATTCACCGCTCACCTACGAGTGTGGATATCCTATGTGACCTAATGAAATAATAGTGCATGGAATCTCTGGCCAGAGTACGAGATGTACGTTGGAGAAGGAGTTCTCCAAATAGTACACGCGATGCCACTATTATAGTTATCACATAGTTATCGAATTATTATGCAACCCTCGATGAACCAATGGTTGCAGATTCGATCGGGATATATGAGATGAAGGGACCGTACTGTACGTTAATCATAATCGACTGGTTCTTGCAGGCACTATCAGTGATACCTAGGGGATCATGGGGCGATGCTACTAGACGCTCTTACCATGATCCGATGAGTGCAATCAGAAATGGGTTCTGACATTCTTAATCAAGGTGTTGATGAAAGGAATGGGGCTAACTGGGGTAAGCCCGAATAAGAATAAATATTATTCAGAATCACAAAGAATTGTGAACCCACGGCTAGTTGTATCCCTGAACCATTGAGGGTCACACAAGAACTGGATCGTTTGTTCCCGTTGAGAGAATAAATTCAGGGAGTTGAATTTATATTATGATATAGTAAATTCAAGGAGTTGAATTTATGATAATAAAATTTTGAGAAAATAATTCAATGAGTTGAATTTATGAGATAGTAAATTCAAGAAGTTGAATTTATGAAATTTGGAGAGAATAAATTCAAGGAGTTGAATTTATAAAATTTGATAATTTAATTTATTAAACTCAAAAGTTGGGTTTATTAAACATTAAATTTTGGAGGTGATAAAATTCAAGGAGTTGAATTTATAATTTAAATATTAAATTCAAATGTTGAATTTGTAATGTATTTAATTTATTAAGCTCAAAAGTTGAGTTTATTAAAAATTAAATTAAATATAGTTGGAAGTATGTTTAATGGGCTTGTAGGAGTACAAGTCCAACATACTAAATAATTAAAGTTCTTAATGAACTTTGATTTATTAATTAAACTAGTTGGACTAGCTCAATTAATTAATCAAGCCCATTAATGTTAATTATGATAATTAGGTCATGAAAATTTCTTTTTAAAAAGGAGTTTGACCTAAAAGACATAGCCTCCACCTATTCTAAAGTGTGACTCACGAGAATTGCATCCAAAATTCCTCCAAAATATTTTGGCCAATTTTCAAGAGAAGAGATTTGAGTCTGTCTCAAAATTTTAATCTCTACGCAAAAGTTCTTCTAAATTTCTAGTGCAATTTAGAAGAGGAACAAATATTTCAGTCGTGGACCGGATTAGGAGATCGAAGAAAGTTCGTAGGGATTTACAACAAGAGCTACGTTCGCTAATACCGATGTAGTTGGAGTCACGTGATTTATTCACCAAAGGTATAACATTCTTTACACCCTATGAATGTTTTTGTTAAAATCATACCAGCGCCCAAAGCAAAATATATTTTGATTGTCGAAATAAATAAAAATTTTTAAACTTCCGTTGCGTTTGGGCGTGTAGAAAACCGAGATCCAACAGTGGTATCAGAGCCAAGGTTTTTCTAAATCGTATGATTTTGATATTGAATAATTTATTTCTAACCACACAAGAAAATTTTTCAGAAAATTTAGCACCACGAAAATTTATTTTTTTTTCAGATTTTCGGAAAAAAAAAAATAATAATAATAAAAATTAAATCTGCCCGGAACTGTTCCGGGAAGTCCGTGCGCGCAGGGCCGCGCACGGCAGCGCGCAGCGTGCGCGCAGGCGTCGGACGCCTGCGCGCCCCGCGCTAGCGCAGGCGCCGGACGCCTGCGCGCACAGCGGACGCCTGCGCGCGGCGTCGGCGCGCCTGTGCGCGTTCTGCGCGCACAGGGCCGTTGTGGGCAGCGAGGGCGGCTGCCCGGGATCGTCTCGGGAAGCGTGCAAATTGATGGGCTTGAATTGTTTGGGCCCAGGGTGCAATTTTCTAATTTTTCAAATTTTTGGGTAAAATTGATATTTTTGAAAATTGGTTCAATTTTTATTTTTGAAAATTAATTTTTGAAAAATTAATACTTTTCTTGTAAAATAAATAATTAAAATATGATTTTAATTATATATAGTAAAATGAGTTTTTACAAGAAATCAATTATTATTGATTTAATTGGAAATTAAATAAAAGAGTTTATTTAATTTATTAAATTCTTTAATAATTGTGGTGGTTAGTGATAAAATTATTAGATATATGATTTATCAATTAATTAAATTAATTAAATTGATGTTAATATTTGATATTAAATGCATGAAGGATGATCGAGAGCCTTGACCAATGTGTTAGGTGTATGTTAGGATATTTTACTGTTTTATTCGTTTTTAATATTTGATATTATTAAAGTGGGCCTGGTTTATGGCCCGTTCCCACCCCATGAGATGTATCCTTATGTGCCATGGCTATTTAAATGTAATTATTAGAAATAGTGGGAGATCAAGACTGGAAGATGGTGGGCCCGATGAACGAGATGAAGACATGTAAAATATTGGAAGCTCTTGTAATAGTTGCATTTGCATCCCTGCATTCACCTAAGTTTTGGACCTGGAATCCATGTTTGGCTCACATGGATCTAATAGTGTTGGCGATCGATCATCCTTATTTATTGTTGAATGTCATATTATGATATATGTGATATATAGTAGTATGCATGTATGTATATTATTATATAATATAGTTGCATGAATCCGGCAAACATACAAACTCGTGGCACGCGATTTTTAAATTAAAATGATGAGACAATTTTAAAATTAAAATCCCTCATTTTGAATATGATTCAAAATTCATATCAAACCGTAAAAGTAAAAATTAAAAGAGTTTAATTTTTCCTTGCCTTCCATCAACCGTGGTTGCATGTTGATCGCTACCCGCGGACAGTGTCTGGCTCATATTATTGGGGAGGCCTGGACGCCGGAAAGCTGTGACTTCCATCGGACATATGATGTGAATTGAGTGGAACTCCCATGATTTCGGCTCATATTATTGGGGGAACTCATGGCGACCGTCTACTACAATTCAATATTGATGGGTCGGTTTGACACGCGAAAATAAACGGCGTCATATTATTGGGTCCTTATTAAACGTGAGGCAAAACACGCGGAGGTTGTATATGGATGCAATTGGATTCTACCTTTTAGAAATTATAATTGGCTGATATTATTCGGGATTATAATTGGCTAATTGGATTCTACGTGCCCACTAAGAAAATACGATTTTCCTTTTTCATCAGAGGGTGGTGGAAATGTCAAAATAGTGGAAGGGAGATTTATAAAATAAAATCATATTTTATATCTTAAAATTATTTTAAAATAATCAGCAACAATTATTCTGTTTCCACATCAGTATATTTTTCGATTTCGTCACATAATCCTATTTTGTTATTAACAAGCTAATCGAATCTAATTTTCAAGACTGGTTGGGAAAATTGTTCTGAATTCAGAGAAAATAGCATACACATTAATGTCAGTCATGTTGAACTGACAAAGCATACAAGATAGTAGGACCATAGTATGCAAGCTAAAGTGTGATGTGCTCGCTTTTACGTCAAATGAATTGTAGGGACAGTTTGAGGAAATTTTGAATGCTGCTGACATTCGAATGCACGTGCAAGAGTTGCATGGTGCATGAAACTATGCACACCACTTTCAAGGAGCTCATGACTACACGCATGCAAGACAGGGCTTTGGCCCATGAGCATGGTGTACGTATGACTGGGCTTATTAAGAATGTGATGAGCCTGGAATATGTGATTCCTAATGAGTTACTAGATAACATCAATTTGTTGTCTTTCTCATCCTCATTTGACGGGGTTATGGTGAACTTCAATTTGAATAAGATAGATGATAGCCTTGAAGAGCTAGTCAATACGCTTATAACTTATGAGATCACCATAAAACAGGGAATTATTATTTTTCTTATGGCCCTCTCGTCAGACGAAAATGGCCCACAAGGTAAGGAAAAGAAACGTTCTGTCCCTCACAAGAAAAACAATTCCAATAAGAAGCAAACTCTGAAAGACACTTAAAAGGCCTACAAAGCCCGATAAGTTAGAACATATTTATTTCACTGCAAGAAGTCCGGACATAAGAAATTATATGCGCCAGAAATGTTCTGGAAATGATAAGTGAATGTCCAAGTAAACATGATTTCAATAACAAACAAAGAAAGTTAGATGATCCAAATCCCACACAAATATGGCACGCTAGAATAGGTCATATTTCCCAAAGAAGGATGCACAAAATAGTGGGAGAAGACATGTTTGACTTGTCAAACATAAATTCTCTACTTACTTGTGAGTTCTGTCTAAAAGAAAAAATGACCAAGACTCCATTCGATGGAAACATGGAACGTGCGCATGGTCTACTGGATTTGATCCACACAGACATTTGTGGCCCGCTAAGTGTTAGCACAGAATATGGGCAATCCTACTTCATTACCTTTACTGATAACCATTCGAGGTATGGGTACGTTTATTTGATGAAATACAAATCTGAAGCATTTGAAAAATTCAAAGAATTCAGATCTGAAGTAGAAAATCAGCTTGAAAAAAGTATTAAGGCAATTCGATCTGATCGAGATGGAGAATACTTGAGTGCTGAATTTTGGGTTATCTAAAAGAGAATGAGATTCTCTCACAGTGGACTCCACCAGCAACACCACAATTAAATGATATTTCTGAACGTCGTGAGCGAACCTTGTTGGACATGGTTCGATCTATGATGGGATTCACTGAATTGCCTACTTCGTTTTGGGGCTTTGCGCTTGAAACTGCGGCAACATTGTTGAATAATGTCCATACTAAAGCAGTGGATTAAAACACCATATGAGATATGGATGGAAAAAACTTTCAAATATTCTTACGAGAGAATATGGGGATGTCATGCTTACGTGAAGCAGACAGTGGAAGACAAATTGGATAATAGATCCACTTTGTGCTACTTTGTAGGATATCCAAAGAATTATGTTGGATATCATTTCTATCATCCCAATGAAGCAAAAGTATTTGTTTCAAGAAATGACACCTTTTTGAAAAGGAATTTCTATTAGATAGAAAATGCAAGATGACAGAACTTGAAGAAATTCAAGATACTCCCTCAACTATAGTAGTTGAACCTAATCCCCAACAACCAGTAGTTGAAGTACAAGATCCTAGAAGGCCTGATAGGGTTATTAGACCACCTGCAAGATATACGCTTCTTCATGAACAAAGCCATTATGAGCATTGTGTTGGATGTGATTCAATGATTTTCAAAGAAGCAATATCTGATACTGATTCAACCAAATGGCTTGAAGCCATGCAGTCAGAAATGGACTCTATGTATTCAAACCAAGTCTGGACATTGGTGGATCAACCTGAGGGAATCGTTCCCATATGGTGCAAATGGATCTACAAAAGAAAGCTTTGGGACGAATGGGAAGGTAGTGACCTTCAAAGCAAGGCTGGTTGCAAAAGATTATACTCAAAGGCAATTAGTTGACTATGAGGAAACTTTTTCACCAGCTGCTATGTTTAAGTCCATTAGAATACTACTAACCATAACATCATGGTATGACTGTGAGATATGGCAAATGGATGTATAGACTGCATTCCTCAATGGAGACATCAAAGAAGAGATTTATATGTCTAAACCTGAGGGATTCAAATCAGTAGGAAGTGAGCATAAGGTATGCAAACTTCAGAGATCAATATATGATCTCAAGCAGGCGTCAAGGAGTTGGAACCTCAGATTTGATAGCACTATCAAAGAGTTTGGTTTTGCTAAGAATCCTGAGGAACCGTGTGTGTACAAGAAAGTTAGTGGGAGTGCAGTGACATTCCTTGTACTTTATGTTGATGATATCCTGCTCATTGGGAATGATGTAGGATTACTGCAATCAACTAAAGTATGGTTAGCAAGGTAAATTCTCCATGAAAGACATGGGTGAAGCATCATATGTATTGAGAATACAAATCTATAGAGATAGATCAAAGAGGATGCTGGGACTCACCCAAGTCACTTATATCGATACCATTTTGAAACGATTCCTATGGAAGAGTCCAAGAGAGGATACTTACCAATATGTCATGGTGTTACTCTATCTAAAGTTTTGTGTCCCAAAACTGATGAAGAGATAGAGATGATGACATGTATTCCATAAGCGTCAGCTATTGGTAGTATCATGTATGGTACGATATCGACACGTCTTGATGTTGCTTACGCTCTAAATGTTACAAGCAGATATCAGGCGAACCCTGGTCCAATGGATTGGAAGGCCGTGAAAGATATTCTTAAGTACTTGAGAAGCACTAAGAACTTGTTCATGGTCTATGGGAGTGGAGAATTGAAATTGGAAGGCTACACTGATTCTAGCTTCCAATGTTACGTAGATGATTCGAAATCGACCTCTGGCTTTGTATTCATGCTTAATGGTGCAGCTGTCTCTTGGAAAGGTTCCAAGAAAGACACCGTTGCGGATTCCACTACTGAAGCTAAATACATTGTTGCATCTGATGCAACCAAAGAGATAGTTTGGATGAGGAATTTTGTCCAAGAGTTGGGCGTTATTCCTAATGGAGTTGATCCAGTCTCGTTGTACTGGGACAACACTGGTGCCGTTGCGCAAGCAAAGGAACCAAGGTCTCATCAGCGATCCAAACATGTACTGAGGAAGTTTCACATCATACGGGAGATAGTGGGAAGAGGAGACATATCAGTTGAAAGAGTCTCCTCTGCAGATAATGTTGTTGATCCACTTACAAAGCCCTTGCCAGGACCATTGTTTGAAAAGCATCGCAAAGCAATGGGATTAAGGGTAGTTGGCTCTAGGGCAAGTAGGAGATTGTTAGAGTAGATGCCCTGCAAGCCAACGGTTGGCTAGGGAATTTATTGACTCAAGTGAAATAAACAATCTTTATTTTAATATAATTTAACTTTTAATGGTTTCGTTATACTTTATCTGTATACCCATGCAAACAGCATAGATAAAGTCCTTGATTATGCTTTAATACAAATGAATCGTAATTCGATGTTGAAACTCATTTGTAAACACTGTATATTCTAAATTCGTTCCTAGTCGATTCAACCGCCTAAAACAGGGATAAAGGCCGCTTGAGCTCGAGACTAGCATCTGTGATGTTGTGTACTGCGTTTCTTGGTAAGGGCATAGAGATGTCCAAACATGCAGATGGGTAGTCATATGATGATTATACCGAACAACCCTCCTCGGACTTTCCAAGTGGTTATCATTCATCGAGAGGATAAGTCCGTGGTTATGATTGTACACCATTAGTCCTTACGACCCAGGACAACACTGAGGCTCTATATGCTAGGGCTGTGCTTTGACTCGTTTACCGGCTGCAGGAGAGTCATCAGGTGGCGAGGTTGGGTAGAGTTACGACACATATAGGAGCCAGTGCATTGTAGTCGGGGATTCACCGCTCACCTACGGGTGTGGATATCCTATGTGACCTAATGAAATAATAGTGCATGGAATCTCTGGCCAGAGTACGAGATGTACGTTGGAGAAGGAGTTCTCCAAATAGTATACGCGATGCCACTATTATAGTTATCACATAGTTATCGAATTATTATGCAACCCTCGATGAACCAATGGTTGCAGATTCGATCGGGATATATGAGATGAAGGGACCGTACTGTACGTTAATCATAATCGACTGGTTCTTGCAGGCACTATCAGTGATACCTAGGGGGATCATGGGGCGATGCTACTAGACGCTCTTACCATGATCCGATGGGTGCAATCAGAAATGAGTTCTGGCATTCTTAATCAAGGTGTTGATGAAAAGAATGGGGCTAACTGGGGTAAGCCCGAATAAGAATAAATATTATTCTGAATCACAAAGAATTGTGAACCCACAGCTAGCTGTATCCCTGAACCATTGAGGGTCACACAAGCACTGGATCGTTTGTTCCCGTTGAGAGAATAAATTCAAGGAGTTGAATTTATATTATGATATAGTAAATTCAAGGAGTTGAATTTATGATAATAAAATTTTGAGAAAATAAATTCAAGGAGTTGAATTTATGAGATAGTAAATTCAAGAAGTTGAATTTATGAAATTTGGAGAGAATAAATTCAAGGAGTTGAATTTATAAAATTTGATAATTTAATTTATTAAACTCAAAAGTTGTGTTTATTAAACATTAAATTTTGGAGGTGATAAAATTCAAGGAGTTGAATTTATAATTTAAATATTAAATTCAAATGTTGAATTTGTAATGTATTTAATTTATTAAGCTCAAAAGTTGAGTTTATTAAAAATTAAATTACATATAGTTGGAAGTATGTTTAATGGGCTTGTAGGGGTACAAGTCCAACATACTAAATAATTAAAGTTCTTAATGGACTTTGATTTATTAATTAAACTAGTTGGACTAGCCCAATTAATTAATCAAGCCCATTAATGTTAATTATGATAATTAGGTCATGAAAATTTCTTTTTAAAAAGGAGTTTGACCTAAAAGACATAGCCTCCACCTATTCTAAAGTGTGACTCACGAGAATTGCATCCAAAATTCCTCCAAAATATTTTGGCCAATTTTCAAGAGAAGAGATTTGAGTCTCTCTCAAATTTGTAATCTCTATGCAAAAGTTCTTCTAAATTTCTAGTGCAATTTAGAAGAGGAACAACTATTTCAGTCGTGGACCGGATTAGGAGATCGAAGAAAGTTCGTAGGGATTTACAACAAGAGCTACGTTCGCTAATACCGATGTAGTTGGAGTCACGTGATTTATTCACCAAAGGTATAACATTCTTTACACCCTATGAATGTTTTTGTTAAAATCATACCAGCGCCCAAAGCAAAATATATTTTGATTGTCAAAATAAATAAACATTTTTAAACTTCCGCTGCGTTTGGGCGTGTAGAAAACCGACATCCAACAAAAATAACAATTCTAAAGAACGAGCAAGCATTCTTCTTCCACTAATTTAGCCTCAAAACCATGAAATACATGTAGAGCCACACCAGTATATATACTAATAAGTCACAGATTCTTTGATAAAATTTATACTATCTTTGACTTTTAATTTCACCCATAGTCGGATACGTGATAAAGGTCATAATCACTGATTCATTTCTTGTGAAGATGATTCCCCTTGTAGTTGGGGGCCATTTCTTATGTTTTTATATCAGCCAACAAGTTTGACATATGCACGTAATTTTCAGTAGTTTACCAGATGACATGAACAATTTAACTATTGAATATTTATCAAAATAAGATATTTATATTATATTATATATTTCAAAGTCAGTATTTGCAAAATTTATCAAACTATGTTAGAATATTTCGGTTACTCCTAGATTTGCATATAGACAAAATAACATCAAGTTGTTATAGGAAATCAATAGTTATATTATTTTGTATTTCAGGTTTCTGACCGCTGATGTAATATTCATTCTCTCAAGTTACCTATTCAAATCCAGCCGCTCTATTGCTTCATTCTTCACCAACGACGGATCTTTCATTTTCTGACTATTCAGCCGCCAGAACAGTATACCACCAACTCTTGATATGACAAAAAGTTTCTTCAAAAATGTATAAAGTCAAAATAGGTTTTCAGAAACTATGAGCTATAAGTTCAAAAGTAAAAAAACATTAAATGACTATTAAATTATATGTACTTCGCCTGAAAAAGACAAGTTCACACTGTCAGAAACTGGTACAAGTGATCGTTGAAAGGCTTTATATGATCGTTGCAAGCTTTCAACTATTTATAGATGTAGATTCAGCTTCAAGAAGCACTGAATATACAACTCTCGTGCATCTTTCAATATGCATTATCAAGATTTCTAAGTATTCCTGCAAGAAATTCTTCAAGTTTGCTCAATCTAGCACACGTTTATCAGAATTATATCAGATTATCAATGATCAACTTGTGTCTCACCAACACCTCAAACCGTCAAGTTTGACCGTTGAGTGTGGTATTTGTTGTCTGGTGAATCAATGATTCTAAATATCCAGAAGTGTAAAATGGTCGCTAAGAGTTTAAGTTAGACAGTGATAAGTCCTAATTGAAGTGAGTTATTACAAGACGTTGTAAAACTAAAGTCTTTTAGTGAAAATCTTCATAAGTAGAAGAAATGATTACGTAGAAGTTTTATTTCCAAACATCCAAAAAAATAATTGTGTTAAATTACGCACTTACATTTCTGCAAATCTCATTTCAAGCCGTTTATTATTAAATTGCCAAATTAATATATCACTAGTCAAGTCAAATCGTTTTCGCACTTATACTATTTAGTGGTTCAACAGATCTAGTCGTTCAAAAATATTTCTTAACAACCTGAAAACAGTTAAGAACGGTTCAAAAGACAAAATAAAAATAAAAATAAAAGAGTGTATTAATCTCTCCTTTAAATGCTAACCCGATACGAATAAATAGTATAAGATAATGTTTTTCTTAAACTCTGATAACTATATTTTTAAATGACGTCATTTATCAAAATTATTATCTTTTCTAAAGAAGATTTTGACGACTAAAAAATATGTATGCATGCACATCTAGCTGTTAAGGATGATATGTAGTATATCATCACTGACGGTCCAATAAAGATACTCAAAGTCAATACAGTCGTTGTAGTATCTGATGGTGCTCCACAAATGATCGAGAAGCACCGGTTAGAGTAAACGGCTGATGACAAGAATAAAGAAAATATCGACAACATGGCCAATGACATTTTATATAAAACCCTGGACAAAAACATGTTTAACAAGTTCAAAACTTGTACAACAGCCAAAGAAATCTGGGAGAAACCGACCCAAATGTGCTAGAGCAATGATCAAACCAAGGAGAACAAGCTAACCGTTGCAATCCAGAATTTCGACAATTCCAAAATGAAGAAAATAGACCAAATAGTACTTTAGATGTTGCTGAGGAGTCAAAGAACAAATGGGCCGACTCAAATTCATACGAGTCCAGTTCAGAGGCATCCTCTAGTGAAAGTGATGGTGAGAAGTTCCAGTGTCTGATGGCGGATGTTGATCCGGATACTTCAGATGTTGAGTTGAAAACTATCGATGATGTAGTATTTAACTTTGACTCAGATGAATTTACACGAGATGTTAAGGTGATTACTGATATTCATATAATTGGTCCAGTACAGACCCAAGATTCATGGATTTGGCATTATAGCAAGAATGGCACCTATAACATGAAGACGTGAAATCATCTGGCTATGAGTCTGGACGTGAACTCCGACTTACGTAAGATCCAAGGAGAATGGAAAGCGATATGGAAGATGAAATTTCCACCCAAAATAAAAAAAATTCTCTGACGTGCCTGTAGGAATTGTCTCCCTAATCGTATTAATCTGCAGAAGAGGGCAATCCATGTTTCATCACTTTGTGTGGTTTGTAATGTGGAACTAGAATCAGAAATGACACACATTCATAAGTTGCCTTTTTGCCCGTGAATGTTGGGAGAGAGCTAATGTAATACGTGCGGTTGACTCTAAAGCGAGAGTTAATGAAGGCTTCTCGGAGTGGCTATTTAACATAATCAAAGCTCTCAGTGACCTAGAGCTGGGTAAATTCACAACTGTCCTCTGGGCAATCTGGAAGCAAAGGAACTCTATGCTATGGGACAATCGAATGGACTCACCATCTAAAGTGGTGACTACATCAAAGAGTTTCTTATATGAATGGATAGCCTCTTCACGGAAAAACGAGACACCACAAACCTCTGCTTCCTGGAACCCACTATGCATCTGGACACCACCCACTACGGGTGCTGTAAAATGCAACATTGATGCAACCCACTTTGAAGACATAAAGGCCGCGGGTATAGGCACGATGGTGCATGACGAGGAGGGAAAATTCATTTATGGCCAGAACAGCTTTGAATGAAAGGACTGCGATACGTCAAAGAAAGAGAAGCTACAGGCCTGCTTGAAGTCCTGTCATGGATACGCAACACATATTTCACGTCTTTCCTTTTCGAGATACGCACACAACTAATCTTCCAAGCTATGAAGGCCAACGAATGCGGACTTGATTGAGTTTGGAGGCATTATCGATCAACGCTGATATTTAATAAAATAATTTACTAAAACAACCAAAATGATTTAAAAAATTTATAAATAATCAATGAATTTGTTGAATGGTGATGGAATGAATAAAATATATTAAAATTTTAACCATGTATGATGGATATAAATTCATATTTATTGAAAAAATTTACATGTTAAAAAAATTACAAACAACTTAAAAACCGTAGAAACAAGTTATTTGACCGTTTATAAGCAGTTTTTAAAAAGTTGTGATACCCTACATTTTTTCAAAAAAATCTTATTTTTATATTTCATTTCTCTAAAATAACTTTTTATATATTTTCAAATCCTCATTTTATTCTCACTTCTTAAATCTTCACTTTATCACTTTGTTTTTTATCAAATTTAAAATAGGGTTTTGTTCAATCTTTTTATTAAGATATAAAAATAAAAATATTAATATTTTATTGAGTAAATTATTAATACAAATTTTTTAATCAATATTTTATTTACATACATTAAAAATAATATTAAATATTTTTTTCTCCAAAAAATATTGATTTTTCTGAATATAAATATAAAATAAATTTTTTTTTCCAAATATTAAAATTATAAAACCATTTTCATACATATATAACTATTTATGTTAACTCATAATACTATATATATTTTTTATATAATTTTGATAATAAAAAAATCTTACAATAACAAACATATTAATATATTTAAGTTATTAATCACTTACATAAATCCAAATAATCAAATTTCAATATCTAGAAACTTATTTGATAAAAATTGATAATTTATTTGTTAAATTATTTTTGGCAAAGAATTACATAATTTTAATACAAATATTTGAATTTTTTATCAAAAAATTTATTGTGCAAAAAAGATATCTCAAATAATTATTACATCATAAACTTCTTAATACAAATTTTAATAAAGTTGAATTCTAGTTACCCAGGTTCTTATACATCATTATTCTTTTTGCTAATCCTAGCTCAGATCGATCCCTTTCATTCCCATTGCAGATCACAGATCTTCAAGGTTTGAAAGCTGCTATCATCTCTCAATCAAGCAATTATTTGTTTCGTTTCACAAATCTAAAGTTGCAAAATTTCATATTTAAACTTTTGTTTTGAGAAAATAGCTTAATTGAGGACGCGGATGGTTTTAATTGCGGATTTTGATTAACCTGGTAGGGGTTTGTTGAACATGCGGGGTATGCGATAATTGGTTATCGTTGGATCAAGCTGGGTGGTTGTGAACATGGCGTGGTTTAGCGGGAAAGTTTCTTTGGGGAATTTTCCGGATTTTGCTGGGGCGGTGAATAAGCTGAGTGAGAGTGTTAAAAATATTGAGAAGAATTTTGATAGTGCCCTTGGGCTCGAGGAGAAATCAGATGCTACCAGTAGCGGCAATGAAGGTATCGCGTTGTTTTCTTTTTGTTGTTATGGATTCTTTGGTACAATAACTTTTGATCGCTTAAATTTACAAATAGAATTTTCGAATCTGATTTACAATGTGCTTTTGATGTTTGAGGATTGTGGAACTGGAATATATGTTCGATAACCGTGATGTTGGTAAGTTCGTGGAAAAGCTTGAGAATTGCGCAATGATTTTAGAATATCTGGCATTTGCATTATGTTAATTACTCGCGTGATATTGGTTCACCGGAAGGTATCATAAAACCTAAAGTGATGATGGATCAGCTAAGCAATTTAGAGCTTGAATAATACTCCAAAAATTGGTAGAAGTGTAGAGTGTGAGGAGATGAGATATGATGTTTGTTAAGGCATATACCCCACAATTATGTTTGCTCGCAATATGAAGTCTATATAAACTGTTACAGAAATGAGTTTCCTAAATAAATTCAATAGCTTTTGGATCCTAACAAACTTTGTGAGCCCATACTACTACTTGCTCGTGCCAATTCTGTTGCATTACCTGCTTTGCCTATGCTCTTCACAAAATCTTGCTGCCAATCAGGATCTTAACTTGGACAATGTGACTTCCTAAGTGGTCTTGGCCTATGCCTTTTGGTCCTTCTAGGCATTAAGGGTTTTTAGGAGCATGATGGCCTATGTCTATGATTAGTACATGTAGTTAGATTCTTGAAATTTTCTCCTAGTTATAAAGCTCATGAAGCTAATTCTAATGCAATTGTATCTCTATGATCATTATGGAGCATATGCGCTGATCAAAACAATATTTATCATTAATTTATGCTTTATAGCATCAGGCGCATTATGGCCTTCCGCGACAGATCGGAAGGCATTGTTTGAGCCCATCATGGGATTTATGGGGCAAAAAGGTGAGGAGAGCACCGCCGCATCATTAGAACAGCCTGATTCCTTAGAGTCTAACTCTCTCTTAAAGGATAAAGAAGTTGAGGATGATGGTTCTGCGAATGATTCTGCAGAAGTAGCAAATGAAGAAATAAAAAAAGCAGGTGTAGATGCAGAACCAGTGGAGGAAATAAAGTATAGCAGTGAGGAGCAAAAAGATAACACTGATGCAGGTCAAGATGAAGAAGAGGGGGTTTCAGGTACGACTTTTGTCGAAGCTTCCGAACAAAATCCTGAGCATATACGAACAGAATCTTCAAAAAAAATTCAGGAGGAGGGATCAGAAGAAGAATCAACATCTTCTTTGGAGTCAGAACAACCAGCAGCAACAAGTCCTGTAGATCAAGTTGAAGGTGATGCTTCTGTGCCTAAAATGGAGGATACTACTGGATTGCCTGAGAGAGTAGACAAACCGAAGGCACAAGCAGATGCCGTTGAAGTTTTTCCAACTCAATCTCAGGATATATCACCTGATGGCCTAGTTGAACGCTTAGAATCTTCTGCTTCTGATTCTCCTGTTAAAACCGGAGATGCTGGAGATGTTTCTGGAGACAACTTGACCATTTTACAGCATAATGATGCTGATGCATCAAAATCAGACTTCGAGGCTATTGCTAAACCAATTGAGTTAAAGCCAAACTCAATGAACGATACTGACGTAAAAGAACCTTTGAGAACTGGAAGCAACTCTTCTGTAGTTACTAACTCTGTAGCTGAACTGGAGAAAGTTAAGAAGGAAATGAAAATGATGGAAACTGCATTGCAAGGAGCTGCTAGACAAGCTCAGGTATTTTAGTTGTGATGCTTTATCTTTGGACTTGAGCATGACCATTGTGTTTCTCTGCCAGTAGATTTTTTGACATGTAGAAAATAGTGACGCCTATCAAACAAAATGGAGTGGAAGTTAATAATAATTTTATTTGATGGATTTAAATGTTGATTTGTTCTGAGTATCAGGTAAAGCCAAATGGTTATGGATTTGTCAAATCTCATTGCATGCTTAAGGAATTACTGTTCAAGAGATGATTCAATAGATTACAGGCTTGCTGTAATAGATTTGTTTTTACTGAGTGAAATCAGAGTGTCTCAAGAAAAGTGCTTGGTGAAATGGTTTTAGTACTGTTACTGTGAGAAGATGGAAGGATTATTTTTCTCCATTGTTGTACTATCTATGTAGCACGGATACCTTGTTTTTTTTTTTTTTGAAGTATCGAATATGGATACGACACACGGATACGCGTGTCGGATACGGTAAAATCCGTGTCGTTGACTTTTATTAGGGTTGACCAGCCGGATACGTTTTGGACACGGCGAGGACACACCATGGATACGACGTGGATACGTTTTTCAGATACGTTTGGACAAAATTGCAAATATTTAAAAGTTTTAGGGGTTAATTGAAAAAAATAAAAATTTCTAAGGACTAAAAGAAAATAATTTAAAATAAATTGAGCTGGGCTTTTAAATCCCTAAATACATTTGTATGTCTCTTTCATTCTATTTCTGCTCAAGCGGCTCTTTCATACATTTGCATTTTATATTTCATACTTAAGATATTATGATTAATGAAATATTACGTCTATCTCTATAATTTTTACTTTTCAATGCTAAATTTATTTAAATATAAATATATATAATATTTATATATATTTTAATGATTGTCGTATCCTAGTCGTATCGTGTCTTATATTTTCAAAATTTGACGTGTCGCCGTATCCGTATCCATGCAACATAGTATACTATGTTTTATATTTGTATCATGTTTCTTTGATATATGTGGCATGCAGACATCAATTACCATTCCTAGTTTATTCGAACCTTTTATTTTACACAATAAGTTATACAAGGAGGTACAGTAATTTACAATAATTGTTTCCTTGTTAAGAGCCTTGCCTGTGAGAACCTGTATTTTCTATGCTCGAGGAAATTTGAATCTGGTTGTTTTTCACCGTTTCCTTCCAGGCAAAGGCTGATGAAATTGCAAAGCTGATGAATGAAAATGAGCAGCTAAAAGCTTTGGTTGATGATTTTAGGGTGGGTACACGCTATATTCTATGCTTGAACAATAATTTAAAGATTCAGTCATTTGTTTGAACTTTGAATTCTGTTCTCATTTTTTTCTTTCTCACCTGTTACTTTCTGTTGGAAAAGGAATGATATTTGAATTTTATACCACCGAAGGAGTTTCATTTCAAATTGAGAAATAGTTTAATCCAAATTCCTTTTGAACAAGAATAAATTTGTATAAAAATTATTAATTGGGGGATGCATTTTCAGAGAAAAACGAATGAAGCTGAAATTGAGTCTCTACGGGAGGAATATCATCAGAGGGTAGCAGCACTTGAGAGAAAGGTACACTCTGCAGGTGCTATTTCTTGTTTGAAATTCAAGCATGACTTCTATAACCTTGGAAGTTCTTCCAGTTGATGCATAATTGACGTCATTGAAAAACATATAGCTTTGAAGTACTTTTATGCATTATTTTGTTTTAACTTACTTGAGTTACAATATAACTCAAAGAGCTTCCGTGAAACTATTCGATGTGCTTGTAATTTTATTATTTTTTTGTTTTTCCAACCTCTGCTACTCTGCTTGTTCATGCATCAATGATATCACGTGTGTTCTAAATGGTGAACAAGAAATGAAAAGCCACATGTAGATGAACTGTTTTTTAGGCATTTAGGCAGGGTATATTGACTTCTTATTTGATTTGGCAAACAGCTCGAAACAATTGGTTTGATCTTGAATGCGCTTTTTATCAATTTACTTTAATGAGGCATGTTGTCCGTTTTTAACTTTAACCACCCATTCTGGTAATAACTTACTTTTTTTCTTCTCTGGCAAAAGGCGAGCTTGGTTAGAAACTGTAGAATCTTATCAATGATATGAATCTTTATAACTACAAGTAGCAACATAGTTATTAAAAAAATCAATTTAAATGTAGAATCCTGATGAGTAGGAATCCCTTTGTTTTTTTATCGGTTTCTGTTTTAGTTTAAAATGCTGATATTGTAAAGGGATGTTAAAATCTCTTCAGTTTAAAATGCTGATATTTTAAAGGGATATTAAAATCTCTTCTTGAACGGTGACCAGTGTACTGAGTTTTGGTTGGTTTATTGAGTTCTCGACTTCAACGGTGTGATTAATCCGAGTGGTTCACATGTATTTTTCAGGTGTATGCTCTTACTAGGGAGAGGGATACACTGCGTAGAGAACAGAGTAAAAAAAGTGATGCCGCTGCTCTTTTGAAGGAAAAGGATGAAATAATCAGCCAAGTGATGGCCGAAGGTGAACAAGCATATAATAGTTCTTATTAAAAAAATAATCCTGCAGTCGTGCTATAGTTAGGCAACATTTGTCCAATTCAAGTTATTCCGTTTTGTATGTTAGGTGATATATTTTAATTGATTTTTAGCCAAATAAATCTTTCTTCATTAAGCATTTTGATGTGAGACATGAAGACATGGGCCACATTGATCCAGAAAGGCTCACAATGACACGAGTATGTACCAGAAGAAAGAACAAGGCCATGGGCCTTTCTGGATCAACGTGGCCATGACTTCATCTCTCGCATCACATTCATCCAATTTTTTTTTTTTTTGGAGCAACCCAAAAGTTGTTTGACTAGAAAAAAAAATGGTTGAGAAGTTTAAATGTCATTAGCTTGATGTCTATGATGGTTGGTATTTGTTTCAGGATTGTCATACCTTTCTAATTTGTTAAAAACAAAAACTTCATTTAGTCAGGATGATTTGAAGAAAACTGCGAATAACCAGGTTAGAGCTCATTTGTTGTCAGCATGGCTAGGATGTGAACTTTTTCAAACGGTTTAGATCCATTTTAACAAATTGGAACCAAGGCCTGACCTGAACCAATATTCTCTTGTAAATATGCTGGATGTCACTACTGATTCCTCTTTTAAATGTATGTCATCTTTGCTGCAGTCATGGATCTTCCAATAATGTACATTCACTCGAGTAGAAAGCAGCACAGGGGTAGCTAGGATTTGTCTGCAGGGATACAGGTTCCTGTATAGACTCATGGCACTATTCAGTGATTAGGCATTAGCCATTGCTTAATATGCTCTAATTCATGTTAATAAATAGGGAACGAGAACATATAAACTAATAGTATTAAAAAATGACAGCTGGGAAAGGATGGATTGCCAACAAAACCTTAATGCACAGTTTTTGGCTATGTCTTTACTTGATAAATTGGTTCTGATAATTTACTTTGAACAGTGGGTTTGTTTTGCCATTATATGGTCCTGGCATGAAACAACATTCAAAATTTGTGAGGAATTCTTTTTTACCCCGTAGAAAACTTATATTTCATGTTTGTCCTCTGACTTGTATGGATCCTCAAATTTAGGCTGAAACTGATATGACTTTCCCCATGCTATGATGACTTTAGGTGAAGAGCTCTCAAAAAAGCAAGCTGCTCAGGAATCTCAAATTAGAAAGTTAAGGGCACAGGTAAGCACATTTATAATGATCGATATTGTTAAATTTTTAACATGAGTCTGTTCTATTATGCCTTCATCTTTACTTTCCTCGAAGCTAGATCAGAGAACTTGAGGAAGAGAAGAAAGGATTGCTAACAAAGCTGCAGGTGTATTATTTTTCCCTGTTTTTGGTTTGAGTCGAGCACAGATTCTTGACTACACTATATCATTCCTTTCATACTTTTCTCTTCTACGTTTATTTTGCATAACTTAAGATGATTCTGCGGCTTGTTCATTTTTATCCTCACTCCAAGGTAATCAGGTCATATAGTTTTCTCAACTATGTGTGTAGACCCTTGATGTATTGGATCTCTATCATGTTGACATTTTCCATTGAAACTGCAAAGAGTAGAACACTGGAATCTGATTACTGTTCAACTTGCATTGGCAATTAGCATTGATGTTTGTGTTGCTTAAAACTAAATGTGCGTAACTAGTTGTGTTATATTTCATCCTCTCCTAATGGAATCCAGGACTTTGGTTGCTTTCATAATTGTTTAATGGGAATAATGGTAGCAGTGCCTAGGCTTGATTGTGATGCATGTCATCTCTAGGTTCTGACCGCTATTTTAATGGTGCTTGGCTGGGTCATACATATATTCACTTGCTTTTCTCTTCTCGGTAATATAATGATGACACTGCTCCTTTCATCACTCATGGAAGTTGATACCTTGTTATGCTATCTTTTTGCTTTTACCAATTCTTTTTTGTAATTTTGTGCCTTTGTTTTGGCTAGCTTTTGAAATTTACGATTATATGTTGAGCTATACTCAGGTAGAAGAGAACAAAGTAGAGAGCATGAAAAGAGACAAGGCAGAAACTGAAAAATTGCTTCAAGAAACAGTGGAAAAACACCAAGCTGAACTTGCAACTCAGAAGGAATACTACACTGATGCTCTGAACGCCGCAAAGGAAGCTGAAGCATTAGCAGAGGCGTTTGCAAACACTGAAGCAATAACTGAACTAGAAAGTCGTCTGGGAGAGGCTGAGGACCGTGAAAGTATGCTAGTTCAAACACTTGAAGAATTAAGGCAAACTCTGAGCAGAAAAGAGCAGCAGGTTATTTTTTATGAATATATTGAAATTTCTAATTCACTTATTAATTCAATGAAAGAATCTGTCTCTTCATGCTGTTGCAGGCAGTTTTTAGAGAAGATATGATTCGCAGAGACATCGAGGATCTTCAAAAGCGATATCAAGTAGTATTTTCCTTTTGATGCAATATCTTTTCGTTGAAATTAAGTTTTTGAATTTTTGTTGTCATATAAAAGTGCTTGTTCCTAGGCAAGTGAGCGTAGGTGTGAGGAGTTAATTACACAAGTCCCTGAATCTACCAGGCCTCTTTTAAGGCAGATTGAAGCTATGCAGGTTTGATAGTGTTATTTCTTGGTTTTTGTTTGATTACACTTCACTGCTATGCTTTGACAATTGACTGCAGGAAACTGCTGCCAGAAGGGCTGAAGCTTGGGCAGCGGTTGAAAGATCATTAACCTCACGGCTTCAGGTTTCTGTCGGAACTTATTCTCTCTTATTTGGCATTTTAGACATCTAATGAAATCTTGATTATTAACTGCGCAGGAAGCAGAAGCCAAAGCTGCAGCATCAGAGGAAAAAGAGCGTTCTATTAATGAACGTCTAACACAAACTCTTTCACGGATAAATGTTCTTGAAGCTCAGGTTTTTAATGATTTTATTTAAATTTGTCATCGATACAAGTCTTATTTTAGTAATCATGTCTGCCATGAATATTTTGTAGCTGTCATGCCTTAGAGCGGAGCAGACGCAGCTAACGAGATCTCTTGAGAAGGAGAGACAGAGGGCAGCTGAAAATAGGCAGGAATATCTTGCTTTAAAGGAGGAATCTGACACTCGTCAAGGCCGTGTTAAACAGCTTGAAGAAGAAATCAGTGAATTCAGGAGAAAACACAAGGATGACTTGCATGAAGCATTGATGCATCAAGAGTTTCTGCAACGGGTAACATGCATCATTTTATTTTCCCATTCATTTCAGCCAAATGTTTATCCATGTGATTAATCTTTTCATGTTACAATTCTATGAATAATGCACTAGTTTATTGTGTAAGCTCGTTAATAATGTCACAGGAACTGGAGAGAGAAAAAGCTACTCGTTTGGAACAGGAAAGGGCTGCTCGCCTTCCATCTTCTGCTGTACCTGATCAAATCCTCATAGCACGGCAGAAATCAGCTGCATTTGAAAATGGTATTTCATCTCCCATTTGTTCTATCAATTCACATGTTTATCCGCTTGCTGCTTGCTGCATATGATAATCTACCTTAGCAGGAAACTTGTCTCGTAAGATTTCAAGTGCAAGCAGCTTGAGCAGTATGGAAGAAAGCTATTTTCTGCAATCAACTTTGGACTCGTCTGAAAATTTTCCTGAACGTAGAAGTGCTTTAGAAGGTACCATGAGTCCATATTATATGAAGAGTATGACATCAAGTACTTTTGAAGCTGCCCTACGCCAAAAGGAGGGCGAGCTTGCGTCTTATATGTCTAGATTGGTTAGTTTCTGACTCATTGAAATTAATTTACTCAAATTCGTGGAGTAACCATTGGAGACCATGCTTGCATCCAAAATTGCTCATGTTGATGATACAAGTGCCATAATCGTGGTTTCTTATCCTCTTCAGGCGTCCATGGAATCTATCCGCGACTCTCTTGCCGAGGAGTTGGTTAAAATGACTGCACAGGTAGGTTTGGGGGCTTTCTCACCCCCCCCCCCCCCCCCCCCCGGATACCAAGAGGATATCTGCCCTTTTTTCTCATGTTGCCTACTTGGTTTGCACGTTGTACTATCACAAATATATATGCTACTTTAGGAAATTTAACCGTAACAATGATTCCAGTATGATATTGGCCCTCTCCATTTCTATGAGGGTACGTACTTACTTACCTATGGATTTGTCACACATGTTGCAGTGTGAAAAGTTACAGGAAGAAGCAGCAGCTCTTCCTGGAATACGAGCAGAACTAGAGGCGCTTAGACGGAGACACTCTGCAGCACTGGAATTGATGGGGGAGCGTGATGAAGAGGTAGCTCATTTTTCTCCTTCCTAACCGTACTTTTTGGAACACTAGCATGAAGCACGGATGATGCACGTAAATACCAATTATATAATAATGATTAAAATTTTGATTTAAAAAAAAATTGAATCATTTTGTTATTTATCTGTGTTTAATCTCTTGTCGTATTGGACGAATAAATTAATTAAAAATTTATATGACTTGCTTTCGAAATTGTTTCCTAAATTGAAAAACTTTGCCCATCATCCACACTTTTATATTATATAGATATAGTTGGGCATTGCTTCATTAGAATTAACTGGTTCAAGTCTGGGAAAAGCCCTCTACTTTGCATGGCTCCGGTGGTTACATCTCACCTTCGTCACACCTCTCGCTGTGGCTGACTGTCGACCCAAGAATTTAGTTGGGGTGAAGTCGAGAACTATTAAACATTAAATTGAGGTGGGTCAATGTTCTTTTGTTCGTCGAACCAAGATCTTGGGAATAACTGAACACAACTTAGAAATTTCTTCATTGAGAGGTGGTGAGTGACTGCCCTTGCTTGCAACAGTGTCCTCTCTTCAGGGTCCGCTCCTACCTCCCAATAGATACCCTCGAGCACAGCTGCACAGGATACACCTTTTCCCTTTTTCTTTTTCCCCAGCCTTTGGTTTTAGTTAACAGCAGAAGGAAACCAAAAGAATATTAACTTTAAAGCATGCACGTACTTGCTACGTGCAGTAGTGACTTAAACTGCCTAAAATTCCTCATACTTTGTTTCTGTGGGGGGGCGACGACTTCATTAGTGATTCTAAATCCTGCATTGGACTTGTTAAATACCTTGGTTTTTTATTAGCTGTTCAGTTCTAACCCGTAAAACTGGATATTATGTGAAGTTGGAAGAGCTTCGTGCCGATATTGCTGATGTAAAAGAGATGTACAGAGAGCAAGTAAACTTACTTGTGAATAAGGTACAGAATTGCTAATTCTTTTCCGAAGTGTCAACATCTAGTACTGCTGTACTGATCATATCATTCATCTCATGAAAGTTGAAAAAACTGATTATTTTTGCAGATTCAAACTCTGGGTTCTTCTGTTGGCGTTGCCTGATATTTCTGGTTCTTTGGCAACTGAAAGGGCCTGTCACACATCAACCAAAGTACTGTAATTTTATAGTTTACTGTTGTATAGCAGGGGTACTATTGCTGGAACCCAAGGAACCCACCCCCACAAAGAGAGAGTTTTAGTATGTTTCTTTTTCTAGATTGTGAAAATTAAATTTAATGTGTTTTAATTCGTTTGACTCAACATTTATTGACATTTTTTTATACATCTAATCGAAAGATCTTACAATTTATAAAACATCTAATAAAACAATGTTCTAAAAAACACGACGCGAATGATGGAATTGAAGCTTTGAACTATTTAAACTCAAGTGAGAATAAAATGAATTTTAAGTGTGAAAAAATATTTTAAATTTAAACTATAATTTTAATATGTTAAAACAAATAAATTGAGTAAATAATACATAAATATAATAAATTTAAGTGTAATGTATTAATATTCTGGTCACTCTAATTCAATCTATATATGGTATCATCTATTTATCTCATTATCATCAAATGCAAACTCAGTTTAATCGGACTATTTGGCTCATTTGTGTTTGTAGAGCTGAACGCTTATCGCTTTACCGTTTTACCAAAAACTATAGCTGGTGGTAATGGTGCAAGTCAAATATTTTAAATTGTACAACAGCTCAAATATCATGGTTCGATCGCTCTTCCAAGCATGGATAATTATCGCGCCCAACAATCTCCCCTCCCAATAATTGCATTCATTGCAATCAATGGGAATCGAACCCATGACCTTGGCTCTGATACTAATTGTAGGACTGAGCGCTTGCCACTTTACCAAAAGCTATAGCTGATGGTAATGGTGCAACTCAAATCTTTTAGACCGCACAACAGCTCAAGCATCATGGTTCGATCGCTCTACCAAACAGAGACAATTATTGCACCCAACAGTGTTTCATTTTTTTCTTCTTAATCAATTTCGTTTTCTTATAAGTCGTTTAATATGGGGATCCAAAGGAGAATATGGAAGAGATCTTTGCTAATTCACGTACTCGAATTAACGTGGAGTCAACTGTAAACTAGCTAGCCTAACACAACAAATTATAATTGCAAAGTAATTCAGCATGCTTCGGCTTACGTGCTAAATACATTCATTACCGATATTTGATTTGACATAACGAAGTCAGCCACTTCCAATTTTCATGTACGTTCAGGCGTTAATACGAGGAAAACACGTCAATTGAATTTTGGAATGCAATTTACACTTCCTTCTTTTCTGTGTTTGATTTCTTTTTTTTTTCATTAATTAATGAATTTTAAAATAAATCGAATATATATCTATCTATATCTATACTATTATAAATATATGACATTGACGAACTGTATATTTATATGTAATAAATACATGTCTCTTTGTTTATTTTTCTCATATATTAATGGATTCTAAAATAAATTGAATAAAAACTAAATTTAGCCTTCAATTTTCGGAATGTAAATAAATATTTCTCTTGTTTAATTAATTTTAAAATAAATCGAAGAAAAATAAAGTTTACGTTCTTATTAAAAAATTTATAGTTCTCCAACTTTTGAGTAGATCTTATTTGAGACGGTCTCATGAATTTATGAATAATCAAAGGAAAATAAAATTTATAATAAAGTTTACGTTTGCTTTTTCATTAATTAATGAATTTATAAATAATCAAAGGAAAATAAAATTTAACTCTTGTTCAAAATTTTATAGTTTTCCAATTTTTCATTAGGGTTTCTGTGAGACGGTGTGATGGATATATATCCCTAAGGCGAAGTCGAAACCAGTCCATTTCTAGAGTGAAAAATAATGTTTTTTCATGGTTTGAGTCGGATAAGAGACTCTTTTCAAAATTGACATGTGAAACAACTTCATAGGAGTTTTTGTGCCTACTTTTATTTTTAAGTTGAGTAAATTAACGTCCATGAATAACGTAAATAATATACTAATAATAAATTTGAAAACTCTAATAGAATTATGTGAATTTACATATATGTTCTTATCATTCTTAAATAATATTAGTAAATATATGTCTTTTGTTTGTTTGCTTTTCAGGTATTAATAGATTCTAAAATAAATTTAAAAAAATAAAATTTAGCCTCCAATTTTGAAATAAAATGTACACTCTATTTTTTTTTAAAAAAAGTTATATCTTTAATAGGATTTAAAATAAATTGAATAATAATTAAATTTATATTTCATTTTTTTTAAAAATAAATTACATCGTTATTTTTTAAAAAATTAGTTTTGTTTGATTTGTCTTTTTTTCCTTATGTTAGATTTATAAACTATATCTTTATTTTTTTTGCTATCTTTTGTTTGATTTCTCTTTGCATTAGCTAAAATATTTTAAAATGAATCTTACATATTTTTCAAAATTTTACATTTATCCAATTTTTTTTTAGGTTTTCTGTGATAGGGTCTCATGAATTGATATCTCTGTGATGGATCAATCGGTCCATTTACAGAGTGAAAAACAATGTTTTTCATGGGTCGGGCTAGATAAAAGACACGTTTCACAAAACTGACACATGAAACAGCATCATAGGAGTTTTTTTCTGCCAATTTTTAAGTCTACTTTTAGCCCATAGAAGTTTTTGTACCAATTTTAAGTTGAGTATATTAACGTACAATGAATAGCGTAATATTAGCGTAAATATTACGTGAATAATAAATTTGAAAACACTGATAAAATTGAAAATTATATTGGTTAACAAACTAGATCTAATAAAACTATAATATAGATAAGATAATAATTATTAATTCGTTAAATCATAAAATAAAAAGATTGTTTAATAGTAAATTCGCATTATTACTAAAACACATAAAATTAAAGAATTTTTTTTATACAAAGTCATTTTAATTTTAGTCCACTCTGTATAGTTTTATCTTATAATATTATTATAATGAGTAATTAATTCATAAAGCTATTACTCCATCGTAGAAAATTTCTAACAAATAAATTATATAAACGAGTTAATTTTTATAATTGATTTTGTTATTCTTATACTTAATAAAATTATGAAATTAACTTTTATAATCAATTCTACTATCCTTATACAAAAAAATGGAAATATATCAATCAAATAAAATATTATAATAAACAAACAAAGTAATTAAATGCATATTATTGATTTTTAAAGATATTGTAACGCTCTATATTTAACGAATATCCTCACTTTACCAATACGGATCTTTTCAGCGTGTTTAGTTCATCACTCACATGTATATTAAGGAACTTTCCAAGGGATCACAGATCTCATAATTGTCTCAACTCAAGCACGCTTAACTTTAGCTCTCGAATAAAAGATACACCTTGTGATATGAGTAATACATATCAAAACTTTTAAGTCCTGCTCAAATGTAGAGTCTCAAACCTCCACATTCTCATAATCTTTCTCATTCCGACGTGAAACCGATTCATTCATGTTCTTTTTTGCCTAGAAGTCTGCCAGAAACCGCTCCTTCTCTGTGCAACCTCTTGACATTGACAATCACTCTTCGTCGTCTATTCAATCTTGGATTCACATATTTTATTTATTAATTAATAAGATAAATGTTGTCCATCCATAATTGAACCAAAATCTTGTGCAAATGATTGTGTAATACATATATATAGTTCATGTTTTTATTTTTGGCTTACTATTTTAATTTCTTTTGGTTATTTGTCACAAACTTTGAGTATATAATTTTCTTGAATCACTTGACCATGTTATTTTTGTCAAGTAACTCATGTACATTTATTTGAACCATTTTATTTATAACTCTCATTTGATTCTCTTTATATTCATTTGTTTTGAAAAAAAAAATCATATTATTTTTATAGTTAACTGTTTTTAAAATCATATTTTTATTTTGAAAATTATATAGTACAAACATTGTTAATTATTAAATAAATTGGATCATTTCAAATATATTATATAATTTTTAAAATTATTATAATTTTTTTCATACATATGATTATAAAAATATAATAAAAAATTTATTAATTTTTGACTTATTTCCACCTCAATGCTTATTTCCATTGAGTTTTTTAGGCTAATGTTTTGATTACTAGACTTTTAAAGAAAACCAAAAAATAAATTAAGTTTTTAATTTTAAACATCACATTAATAACATGAGTGATTGTGTATTAATTTTCATAATCAAAGACAAAAAATTTTGAACAAAAATATTTAGGCACCCCGGAAATTTAAATGGTAAACTTAAAAGTATAGTCAATAACATAGATATTCTTATGTATTCGTGTAAAAAATATATTATTATTTTAACTATTTTCTCGTTATTTTTTACAATACATATAATATTAAGCTGCTAGAACTGATCAATATTGATGATTATGAAATCAATCAATCATTAACAAAACTGAATGATAGTTGAAGTTTAATCTTTTAGTTAAAAAAATCTTAATCTCCGAGTCAAAAGTTATATTTATTACCCAAGACACGACTTTTATTTCTTATAATTGTGATCTACCGTGTAAAGTCTTCTACGAAGTGAATTATGGACATAATTGAATGAATTGAGTGTCAATGGGCCAAACTATGAAGCCCTAGACATGACAAACACAAATAATTGTGGAGTGTCATAAGAGAATATTTCAAAAGAGTCAAAATGAATTTAAATTGATTTTGTGTAAAATAATTACTCTTATAAATATTAAATTGATAGAAAAAAGATGAATCAAAATCAATTCAAATCATTTTTATGTGAAATAAATTAATCTTACATCTAAGTTACTTAAAATGATTTATAATTTTTCTTATGTATTTTAAATATCTTTTTGCTCGAAAAATAAAAGTTTATAATCAGATTAAAGGACTAAAAGTTAATAAACTTAATTTGTGAATTAACATATAAAAAGACCCAAAAATATAAAGTGCAATTTACAGAGACACCAATTTAATTCACATGCTTGCTCTTATTTTCCTTGGCCACTTACACCGTCCCCGAAAATGTAAGTTTTTTACTCTTCTCATCTTTGATTTACGACGGGAGTCAAGAGTCTACGTACTGTTCTAGCTCAATCTTTCTCTGCGTCTCGAATATGAGAATCCTTTCGTTCTTGATTATTTTATCAAATCTAACATCTTGAGGGGATGAATGCCTGATGGGAAGTTTCATATATGCTCCCAGTGGCTGATGGTGTCCAAGCACAGAAATAAACTAAGGGCTAGATATCATCTAGTAGAAGCTCCATATCAAGATGTCATATCTCACATTTTTTGCGCATATTGTTCTCTTTGTCAAGAGTCTAGAGATCAACTCAAGATTAGAGGCCTCGATCAACATTATATTTCTTTGTTATACCGACTTACCAGAACCGCAACGCTTATTTTTTGTGTATTGTTTACAGGATGGAATGGAACTCGTGCTCAAATGGAGATGCTACTCAGAAACCTGACGACGAATACTCCTCCACCCGTTTATGTCCATCTGAGAACAATGGAATTTGGAATTTTCATTCTCATGAGCCCGTGTGTTTACATAATTTTTCCTTCATGGCATGCATGTTTGATAAGAGTTAAGTAATACAAATCCACATCAGCAATGGGAACCCACATATGAGTAGAATTCTAGATGAATCCTTGGATTGAGTTTACTAACAGCATAACAAACTTTTGTTGCTGTATTTCTTTATTTGTCGTTATTCAATTGTGTATAAATAGAGTATGATATTTTATTTGATAAATGAGAAAGGTCATTCATCTTTATCCATAAGGGATTTTCTCCTTTCCACTTTTCTTACTTGGTATCAGAGCCTACCAAAAATGGCGGAAGCTACCTCACTAAATAATTCCAGCAACACCTCCCAAAATAATTTCAGCACCACATCCAATCTTGTGCTTGTTAACCCAGCAAATCAGATCACCCACGTAAAACTCGGTGATGATAATTTCCTTCTTTGGCAGCTTCAAATTTCTTCAGGAATTAATAGGCTGGGTCTTGAATACCTGTTTACGGAAGAAACGCATACTCCACAAAAAATTCTGATTACATAAGATATGACCGAAACAATAAATCCACTTTACATCTTGTGCTGTCGTCAAGATCAGCTTTTATTCTCCTTCTTACTTGGTTCCATGGTCGAAAGAATTCAAGCCCAGATGATCGGTTGTACAACCACAACTCAACCTTGGTTGTGAATCACGCACCTCTTTGCCACTAGATCTAAGGCTCGTGTAATGCAACACAAGTTGCAATTACAAACATTGAAGAAGGGAAGTCTTAGCATGAAAGACTTCCTTAGCAAAATGAAAGGCTATGTTGATTTACTAGCTGCGTGTGGTCATCCAATTTCTGATGATGATCGTGTGATGTACATCTTGGGAGGAGTTAGAGTGGAATATGAGGCTGTTGTAGTTCATATAATCTCCAGAGTAAAGGCTCTTTCACCCGCAGATGTCAGTGCAATACTAATGGCACATGAGGCACGTATTGAATCTTACACAGCCCCCACTGATGGAAGCCCCCCTAACATCAATGCCACTACATTTTTTCAATCAAAAGGTCGTGATACCTCAACTCAAAGTTTCACTCCTCGTGGACGTGGACGTGGTCGTGGCCGTTTCTTTAGAGGTGGAAGAAAGAGCTGGAACAACACCAATCATCCAACATGTCAAATATGTGGATATTCTGGACATGTAGCTGAAAAATGCTATTATCGGTTTGATAAAGATTTTGTTTCACAACACAGGAACTCAGGTCCTCCCTTCCAACCTACTGTCAATTCAAATCGAGGACAATCTCATACTCCTTCTGTTACAGCAGCTATGAGACAACCAGAGATGCTCAATGAAGATTGGTGGTTCCCTGAATTTGGAGCATCTCATCACGTTACAAATGATTTTGGTAATCTGACCATTGGGTCTGAGTACACAGGTGAAGGTAAAGTCTACATGGGTAATGGATTTTGTCTACCTATTTCGCATATAGGAGCGTCACAGTTTCACTCTTGTTCACACAACAACTCTCGCACATATCATCTAAATAATTTGCTTTGCGTCCCTAATATGACCAAAAATCTTGTTAGTGTAATCAAATTTGTTCAAGACAACAATGTCTTCTTTGAATTTCACCCACAATTCTGTGTTGTGAAGGATCTAACAAGCAAGGTTCAGCTTCTCAAAGGCACCCTACATGAAGGACTATACAGATTTCATCTTGGCAAACTTGATCGTTTCTCATCCAAACAAGCATCCTGCCTCAGCCTAACTTCTCCTTTAAATGAAGTGTAGTCAGCACATCATTCTCCTATTTCCACAATAGCTAGATGGCATTGTAGATTGGGTCATCCCATGTTTCCTATTGTAAAGCAAATACTAACCAGTTGTAATGTCTCTTTTCAATGTAATGACAATATTGCTCTTTGCTCTACTTGTGAGTTGGGTAAAAACCATAAGTTTCCATTTCCTATATCTCACGCAAGTCTACTCTACACTACTCCAACTTGTCTTCTCTGATATTTGGGGTCCAGCTCACCATATTTCCAATAATGGGTTTCAATACTATGTTTGCTTTGTTGATGCGTTTAGTAGATATACCTGGATTTTCTTCCTTAAACATAAATCTGAGGTTTTTCAAGTTTTTCAAAGGTTTAAAACTAATGTTGAGTTGCAATGTAATCACAAGATCAAAACTCTTCAAACAGATTGGGGTGGGGAATATCGTTCATTGGTTCCTTTCTTTCAAAAATTTGGAATCGAACATCGTGTAACATGTCCTTATACTTCCCAACAAAATGGCGTCGTGGAACGAAAACATAGGCACATTGTTGACCCTGGTCTTTCTTTACTTGCTCATGCACATATGCCTCTTACTTATTGGGATGATGCCTTCTCCACAGCTGTCTACTTGATTAATAGGCTACCTTCCTCCATTATTCATAAACAGACCCCCCCCCCCCTTCACAGGTTGTTTCATATTACTCCTGATTATTCATTTCTCAATGTCTTTGGTTGTCTATGCTTCCCTTATCTCCGAATGTATAATTCTCACAAACTTGTTTTTTGCTCCAAGGCATGTGTGAGGCTCATTTACTCTAATGACAATTAATGATCAAACAATAATGGTTTGATTTAAAGCTACAGTGGAAAAAGGTTTAAAATACTTTAAAACAGACCTCAGGGCCTAGAAAAATTTTGGCATGACCTCTCCGTAAGTAGGACATCCCGAAAACTCAAGCAGCAGTTTATATCAAAATATACTCCAACTAGAGTTAGTAAAACAAAAACCGAAGTTAAACAACATATAGCAGCAATGACCAGGACTAAGCAGAAATTAAAACTTACCAAATATTCAGTAGATCATAAATATCACAAAGTCGACTCAGAACATCACAAAAACAACCAAATACCAATACAAATACACGGGGCATCTCCCCAGCAAATAAACTACAATACAAGACTGAAACAAACTCAAGACATATATATATTAACTGGGAGACTCCACTGAACAGAACCAAGCAATCCAACCTCTATCCCGAGCTCCACTTGCAGAACCTCGGCCTAATGTTTCAAAACGACTCGGGAGATCTACCATGGTGCCCAATAGCAACCACAGCAGCCCCCCCAGAAAACAACTGAGGTTAGGATTTTGGTATGAAACAGTTCAACAATAACAAAAATAATCATAAATCATGCATAATCGTATAATAAAATGTAATGTGCAATGCATGGAAGGCTCAACGAATAATCGGGATAACAGGAGCCAACAAACGGTACGATAACAACTGGAATAATGCTCGAGCAACAACACAAGGGAGCTACATCGTCATGCAGCTAAACTGCCCTGCCAAGTATGCGAGCTATGCTAAGCTGTGCTGAATAACACCCCTGACTCGGCCTCCATACAGCTGATACGATATAACAGGATGGCACAACAGAACGAACTAGATGACACAATCACAGCGCTCACCTCAAAAGGCTGCACTAACCACGGGATTGTTCAATCACATCTACGGTCTCATATGTATAGGCCTATCAGCCACACTATGATCCCGAGATAAACAACAGTGCCAGATAACAATGGATATCAACAACGGGCTAACAAGAATTATAGGGCTCAACATGAATGTCATAATAGTATGCCCTATGATAAATGCCAATAATATGTCCCAATACTAAACATATATCACAACGAAGGCATTTAACAACTTACAACAGTCAACAAATCATAAACAGCATCAGTGCAACACATAATGACAATTAAACATAATTTATGTTTTACCGTCGTATGTTACCGAGCTGTAACATTATACCACAAAAATGATCTTCAAGAATGATTAACTGAACTCTCTTAGCCTAAAATAATAAAATAAGCCGATTAATTCCACAACTCATCATTATTTACTTTCCAACCATTATCAACTCGATAATCCTTAGATTAATTCTAACGATAATAACCATACTATAACATCTTTCAATATAACACAACAATTCGACATAATTAATAGGCTCGCTAAATTATACCTCGAATAATTCCAATGACTGAACTTACAACAATTATCCAATAAATACGTCAATAGAACGTTATTCGAACGACGAAACCAATTTAAATTGAAATGGGTAAAAACCCAACCCCGGACAACCTATAAATATATCAACCAAAGGCTGGAATTAGCAAAAATTTACCAAGCTCGGAGTTTAACTACTCGCTATCGGTTTCAAGGTGATGATCGCCGGAGATGACGCCGGAAAACACTATTCACGACCAAAACCGAACTGAAAACTAGCTGAAAAATGCAGGAACAACAAGTTAAAATTTAAGCTTCAAATCCTTGCTCAATATACTCCAAAGAACCAAGAAAAACCAAACAATAGCTCACCTAAAATCGAACAAGAAACTTGAACATGAGCAGCCACGAAACAGGGTTCGATTGGGGTTGAAACGAGCATCAAAAGTAGCGATTCATGGTTCAAAATGAAGCTATTGATGTAAGGAAGACAACCCCTCAAACCGTTGGAGATTTCAACGTCGGACGGGAAAGTTATGGCTTCTCCAATATGAAGGTGCTGAAAGTGACGAAAATGAAGATGGGTTACGGGAATGGGTTTGGGAAATTGGCTTCTTCCTCTTCTCTCTCTCATAAGATAAGTTGTGTGTATGTATATGTATATTTAGTTACTAAAAAAAATAGTAACACATGCCCAATAATCCCGGTTTGTATTTATTTTGCTCTCGTGTGTTATTTAAACTCTATATGTATTTTATATCGTTAAATTCTCCGATATTCTAATTATGCCAAATTATCGGATAATTAATTACAGGGCCTTACAGCATGTACATTCCTTGGCTACAGCACGAAGCATAAAGGTTATAAATGCCTCAGCGAAGATGGCCGTTTTTACATTCTCAGACATGTCAAGTTTGATAAAAACTCATTTCCTTTCCTTACTTCTCAACGTCAGGTTGCTACATCCTTATCATCCATCAGTACACCTTCCTCTTCTCTTGCCGCCCCTCATAGTCCTTTTCGTACTCCTCAAATTTCAATCTCACTTGGGTAATACAAATTCACATCAACAAAGTTAAGTAATACAAATCCACATCAGCAATGGGAACCCACATATTAGAAGAATTCTAGATGAATCCTTGGATAGGGTTTAGTAACAGCATAACAAACTTTTGTTGTATTTCTTTATTTACCCTTATTAAATTGTGTATAAATAGAGTAGAATATTTTATTTGATAAATGAGAAAGGTCATTTATCTTTATCCATAAGGGATTTTCTCCTTTCCACTTTTCTTATTGATAATTATTATTTGTCTGGTGTCACGCCCCGAGATCAGCGTTAGTCGACACCAGCTTTATTCAACAATAACATAATTACTAAACAACAAGCCTCGTAGTACAGTATAAACCAAAATCATTTTATATCATAAATACCATAAAAATGAAATCGTCTTTACAATAGTAACTCTGAAAATGATACAAATCTGTGGAAGCGTTTATAACTTGAATTAAAACTCACAATGACCATATTCTTAATTAAAATTCTTCATGCGTCCACTATCAGTCCCAAAACTGGTGTCCGACTTTTCTTTCTTTATTTTTTCTTCAGATTTGTTTTGGATGGTAGAGTAAGGGGTGAGTGATATTGTCGTCACTCAGCAAGTGGGGGTCCGTTCGAGCACAATATAACAACATGCATAATTTTGAAAATCACATGACTTGCATAACATCATTCATAACACATGCATAACATTGACCAAGCACTGAGATTCTTTTACTTTCTATGGTTTACTTATATCAGTCTCTAATTTTTACTCCTCTAAGGGGGCGAGGCCATATAGCGGTTCCATCCCCACCGCGTAAGGGTCATATCATGGTTGGGATTTCCACCCATATAGAGTCGACTTCTCACAGTTCCCAAAACCGTATGACAACCAACACAAGAAAAGGAGTAGGAGAAGAAGGTGTACTGGACCGTATTTTCAAAAAAACGAAGAAACATGCATAACAAAATTTAATATTTAAAACAAGCCCACTTACCTTAGACTGTAATAAAACGTGAAGAATTCGGAAATCATAGAAGAATTATGCAACCGACACCTCGAAAACGCAGCAGCATATCTGCCAAAAAATCAGCCACCTTGTAAAATTATTTGTGCCTCAATGAACCGTTGGATCGGGCTTAAGCCTTTATATTACCTTCATAAGTACGTCAAATAAATTATGAACTGTGGAGATCGGGTTTGGAAGTTTTTTTGATCTGCTTATGGACAAAAAACCGTAGGTATGCTGTTCCGCCAAAAATCTGAGCAGTTTTCTTGTGAAGGCTATAAAAGAAAAACTAACCGTTGGATTCGGGCTAATTTTGGATATGTTATTCGAAACATATCAAGCATATTCGGAACGGTGAAGATCGGATTCAGAGCACCCGAGCGAGGAAACGAATTTCTGAACTTTGGACAAAATTTTGATGACTCGTGCAGAATTTTTAGAAGAAAATTTCGAAATTTCAGCAGCACTTGGAGAGCAATTTTCGAAATTTAGAGTGTTTAGAATGATGTAAATGTTGAATGGTATATGGTGGTATTTATAGGGGTGAGGTGAAAATCTTATTATAATTCGATTTATATTCTTTTCAAAATTTCGAGATACTCCTTCAATAACTATTGATATGATTCCTTGTTGAGAAAATCTGCCTTGTATGTAATATTTCCTTCCAAATCTAATTGATATCCAGCCTTATTTCGAAATTAATACATGATTTGTACTGAATTTTGAATTTTATGTATTTATTGGCTTGGAATTTCCAATACCATGTATTATTTAATATTATTGAATTTATTATAACTCGAAAATAAATTTTTATACATGTCTATATTTAATTAAATAATTACCTGCCCAAAAGTTTGGGTTCTCACATCCCTCCCTCCTTATTGGAAGTTTCGTCCTCAAAACTTGAGTCGACTTGACATTCGAAAATGTAGGGACATTGCTTGCGCATTTTCTCTTCAAACTCCCAAATAGTTTTATCGTTATGTGTAATTTGACTATTGCACCTTGACGTAGAGAATGATACGTCGTCTCAATACTTGGTCCTTGGTGTCCACAATATGAATATAGACATCTTCATATTTCAGCTCTTCCCACATGTTACCTTTGATCATGAGTGGTTTAATTTTCATAACATGGCTTGAGTTCGAGATGCATTTCCTTAGTTTGGACTTGTGAAATACATTGTGGATTCAATATATCTGGTGGCAATGCTATTCTGTAAGCCAACATGTCAATCTATCCAGAATTTTTGAATGTCCTACGTATCGAGGATTCACTTTTTCAGCTTTACTAAATCTAAGGATTCCTTGCATTGGTGAGACCTTTATATAAGCCTTTTCACTAACTATGAATTCCACTGGTCTCCTTTTAAGATCTGCCTAACTCTTTTACTGGTCCTATGCAGCCTTGAGTTTGTCTTTGATAATGGCCAATTTTTCCATTGTCGCTTGGAATAGTTTTGGCCTGTTATGGATGTCTCCTCTACTTCGTCCAAGTACAGTGGTGATCGACACTTCCGTCCGTAAAGGCTTCAAATGAGTCATTCCAATATTGCCGTGATAACTGTTATTGTAGGAGAATTCTATCAGGGGTATATGTTCACTTCAATTACTACTGAAGTATATGGCACATGCCCTTATCAAACCCTCTAGGGTTTGAATCATTCTCTCTGTCTGACCATCATTTTAAGGGTGATAAGAAGTACTAAGATCAGTAACTTTTGTTCTCATGGCTTTTTGAAAGCTCTACCACAAACGTGACACAAATCTTGGATCTCTATCTGACATTATGATTGCAGGCACTTTATATAGCCGCATAATGTTATCCATGTATAGAGTTTCCAACTTGTCAATATTATAATTTTTTTGGACAAGGAGAAAGTACGCAGAATTTGTGACTCTATCTACGATTATCCGTATCATGTCGTGTCTCTGTATTGACTTTGTCCATTCTACTACGAGATCCATGGAAATATGTTCTCATTTTCATTCTGAGATTCTAACTGTTGCAGTAATTCTCCCAGTCGTTGATGCTTGACTTTCACTTGTTGGCATACTTGTCACTTAAATATAAACTCGGCGACATCTATTTCATCCTGCTTTGCCAGAAATTTTCTTTCGAATCCCTATACATCTTTGTACTGACGGTATAGATCTGGAATGTGGACTTATGCGCCTTTTACATCACTTCTTATCGAAGATTGTCGATGTCTGGCACACACAATCGTCCTCTCATCCCTAGAATTTTGTCTGGGTCCACTACAAAATCTGACTACTTTATTTCATTGACTTGTTCTTTGAACTTCTCTAGTGTCGTGTCTCTACTCTGATTTAACTTGACTGCTTTTTGAAGGCATGGTTGCACGGAGATTGATGCTAGGGTTATCTTACCCATGTTTTTCTGACTTAAAGCATCGACAACCTTATTTGCCTTGGCGGGGTAGTAGTTTATTGTCAAGTCATAGTCCTTGAGTAACTTTATCCCCCGTCTTTGCCTCATTTTTAATTCTTTTTGAATGAACAAATACTTGAGGCTTGGTGGTCTGTGAATATTTCACACTAGGTATCGTAGAGTAGTGTCTACAAATTTTCAAAGCAAAGATCACTGCTGCCAACTCGATATCGTGAGTATGGTAGTTTTGCTCATGCGGCTTTAGTTGACTAGCATGTCTTCCATGATTACGTCTCTTTGATCTTCCTTTCATGCTTCACTACAGATGGTAAAATCCTTGTCCTCGGTAGATAATACCAACATTGGTGTAGATGCTAGCTTCTCTTTTAATGTTTAAAAGCTCTTTTCACATCTTTCTCTTCAGTTGAATTCATAGTTCTTTTGTGTGAGTCTCGTCAGTGATATGATTACAGAAGAGTATCCCTCGATGAAATCTCCGCTAATATCCTGGTAATCCAAAAAAACTTCTAATTTCGGTTGCATTCTTATGTTTCGGCTGATGTAGAATTACCTATACTTTCTTTGGGTTTACTGATACTTATGTTTTCAATCTTACATGACCTTATTCTGAATGTTGACATTGGGGTGTCTTCTGTTCTGACCTTTAGCTGATTATAGCATGTCCTCAGGTCAATCTTGGAGAAGACTGTAGCTCCGTTAAGTTGATCGAAAAGACCGTCTATTATTGGAAAAAGATACTTATTTTTTATTGTGATCTTATTGAGTTCTCTGTTTTCTATATACAATCTCATATTTTCATCTTTCTTATTTACAAATAGGACTAGAGCTCTCCAAGAGGATGGACTTGTCCTAATCTTCTTTTTGTCTAACAATTTTTAGAGTTGTTCTTTTAGCTCTTTGAGTTCACCTGGAGCCATTCGGTACGGTGTATTGAAGATTGGTGCATCACAAACTACCAAATTTATCTCGAACTCTACTTCACAGTTCGGGACTATTCCAAGAAGCCCTTATGAAAAATTTCAAAAATTATCGTATTATTGGAATATATTCCAACTTCAGCTCATCTTCTTCTTGCACTTTGTTCACCATTGCTGGGTAAGCTTCTTCTCGCTATATTATTGCTTTCCAAGTCTGGAAAACAGAAAATATATATTTATGTTCCTTGGCATCACCATGGTACCTGATTTCTTCTTCGGGGTTCAGAGTTTGACATGCTTATTCTAGCCATATACTATTTCTCGTAGATAATAAGTTCATCCCTAGGATGGCGTTGAAATCTACCGAAGTGAGTTGAACCAAGTCGGCACTGAATATATGCGAACCCACATATGAGTAGAATTCTAGATGAATCCTTGGATAGAGTTTAGTAACAGCATAAAAAACTTTTGTTGTTGTATTTCTTTATTTGCCCTTATTCAATTGTGTATAATTAGAGTATGATATTTTATTTGATAAATGAGAAAGGCCATTCATCTTTATCCATAAGGGATTTTATCCTTTCCAATTTTCTTACTGATAGTTATTATTTGTCTGGTGTCACGCCCCGAGACCGGGGTTAGACGACACCGACGTTATTCAACAATCACATAATTTCTAAACAACAAGCCTCGTAGTACAGTATAAACAAAAATCAGTTTATATCATAAATACCATAAAAATAAAATCGTCTTTACAATAGTAACTCTGAAAACGATACAAATCTGTGGAAGCGTTTATAACTTGAATTAAAACTCACAAGACCATATTCTTAATTAAAATTCTTCATGCGTCCACTATCAGCCCCAAAACTGGTGTCCGACTCTTCTTTCTTTATTTTTTCTTCAGATTTGTCTGGGGAGGGTAGAGTAAGAGCTGAGTGATATGGTCGTCACTCAGCAAGTGGGGGCCGTTCGAGCACAATATAACAACATGCATAATTTTGAAAATCACATGACTTGCATAACATCATTCATAACACATTCATAACATTGATCAGGCACTGAGATTCATCTACTTTCTATTGTTTACTAATATCAGTCCCTAATTTTTACTCCTCTAAGGGGCGAGGCCATATGACGATTACATCCCCACCGCGTAAGGATCATATCATGGTTGGGATTCCCACCTATATAGAGTCGACTCCTCACAGTGCCCAAAACCGTATGACAACCAACACAAGAAAAGGAGTAGAAGAAGAAGAAGGTGTACTCGACCATATTTTCAAGAAAACGAAGAAACATGCATAACGAAATTTAATATTTAAAACAAACACACTTACCTTAGACTGGAAAAAAACGTGAGGAATTCGGAAATCATAGAAGAATCATGCAACCGACACCTAGAAAACGCAGCAGCACATCTGCCGAAAAATCAGTCGTCTTGTAAAATTATTTGCGCCTCAATGAACCGTTGGATCGGGCTTAAGCCTTTACAGTACCTTCATAAGTACGTCAAATAAATCATGAACGATGGAGATCGGGTTTGGAAGATTTTTGACCTGTTTATGGACGAAAAACTGTAGGTATGCTGTTCCCGCCTAAAATCCGAGCAATTTTCTTGCGAAGGCTATAAACGAAAAACTAACAGTTGGATTCGGCCAAATTTTGGATATGTTATTCGAAACATAGCGAATCATATTCTGAATGGTGGAGATTGGATTTAGAGCAACCGAACGAGAGAAACGAATTTTTGATGACTCGTGCAGAATTTTTGGGAGAAAATGTCGAAATTTCAGCAGCACTTGGAGAGCAATTTTCGAAATTTAGAGTGTTTAGAATGATGTAAATGTTGAATGATATAGGGTGGTATTTATAGGGATGAGGTGAAAATCCTACAATAATTCGATTGATATATTTTCCAAAATTTCGAGATGCTCCTTCCATAACTATTGATATGCTTCCTTGTTGAGAAAAGATGTCTTATATGTAATATTTTCTTCCAAATTTGATTGATATACAGCCTTATTTTGAAATTAATACATGATTTGTACTGAATTTTGAATTTCATGTATTTATTGGTTTGGAATTTCCAATACCATGTATTATTTAATATTTTTGAATTTATTATAACTCGAAATAAATTTTTATACATGTCTATATTTAATTAAATAATTACCTGCCCAAAAATTTGGGTTCTCACATTTGGTGTGGACGCACACTTGTTGCCAGGGGCGGATTTAGCATAGGGCCCATGAGGGCCATGGCCCCCCAACTTTTTAAAAATTTTTTAGTTGATATTAATTTTTGAAATATATATATATATAAATGACCCACCACAATAAATTAAAGAGCATGTATCTCCATGGCAAGACAAGAGTTTCTGTAAGTGTAAACCCAGGTTCGAATCTTAGATTGTTTTTTCATTTTTTAAATTAATAATTGATTTACTTTTAATTTTTTTATACTTTATTACTTTTAAATTTATCATATATGAAAAGTCTTTTCTACTATCAGGTGATGAGTCTGCTGACTTTTTCAGTTTTTATCGTTACTACAGAACGGTCATTCTCACCTATGAATATCGTCAAAACTAGGATTCAGAGCAAAATGAATGATGATTTTCTCTCGGATGTATTGATGCTATTTATTTAAAGAGAAATTGCTTAAAATATTTATATAGTTGTTATTATTGAAGAGTTTGAAAATTTTAAGGAATGTCGAATTCTTTTTAGTTAAAAATTTTCTTTTTAAAACGTATTGTTTATGTTTAGTTGAATATGACCGATGTAATTTTTGTCTTTCCTCTTTTAACATTTTGTCTGTATTTTATAAGCGGCCCCCACAGAGTCGAAATTCTAGATACGCCCCTGCTTGTTGCGTCTATTCTATGTGTCACGCGATAATATAAAATGTTGAAACAGCGAGTTAATTCTAAATAACTGTCGTTCAAGGGAATTATTTTCAATTTTATGTGAAAATTTTTAGACTATTTTGTTTCTTGAAATTCACCAGCATTTTATTTTTCTCAAGGTCAAAGCTCTCCAAACGTTTGATCACGAGCCACAAGTTATGTTTGATTGGGCTTAATTTGGGCAATGAAACCAATGTCATTTTAAATAAATATTCATATTATATATAATTGTTTTTTACAAAAAAATTGTTAATATATTAAACTTAAGTTCTAATTTATTATTAGATAATCCTAGCCATTGCCAAATGTCCTAACACGTACTTGACCTTCTACATTTGCATAATATATGTCGGCAGAAGAATAATGGTCAAAGAAGTGTGCATTTATTGCATGTCGGGAAATGGCTGAAGAATTTCAAAATGGGTTGGCAAAAACGTTTATAAAACGAGGGATGCAAGGTTTCGTGGAAAGATGGAAGACGCGTTTTATACGCGTCTTCACACTGACAAGGGGCTCTATAAATAGAGCTCCCCCCTTCATTCTGAAATCATCCCTTCTTCGAGTTTTCTCTCATCTTATAAGCATTTGAGTGCTTAGTTCTATAATATTTGTGAGGTGTTTTGTTCTCCTGTATTAAGACAGTGTGTGTTCTCTTTGGAAACACAGTGAGTGAGTTGTACACCACAAAATATTATAGTGGAATTTTTTTCATCTTGCCCGTGGTTTTTACCCTAATAATTTTTAGGGGTTTTTCACGTAAATCTCAGTGTCCAGTTTATTCTTTATTTTTCTTGTTTTATTATCTCAAATTTCGCACGTGGGACCAACAAGTGGTATCAGAGTCCTTGGTTTAAAATTTCTTAAAATTCTAAGTATGCTCTGTGGTTGCAGCCTAGACTGATCTTCCACATCAGAAAAGATTTTTTGAGATTTTTTATTTAAGGCGGGATTAATTTTGTCCAGTCTACTAAATTGTTGTAGACATAATGGCGGGAAGGTACGAGATAGCAAAGTTCAATGGAAGCAATTTTATGCTGTGGAAAATAAAGATACAAGCAGTTTTAAGAAAGAAGAATTGCTTGGCGGCTATTGAAGATAGACCGGTGGAGATTACAGATGATAGAAAGTGGAACGAGATGAATGATAATGATGTTGCCAATTTACACTTGGCTATAGCTGACGAAGTTTTGTCAAGTATCTCTGAGATAAAAACAACCAAAGTTATCTGGGATACTCTGACAAAGATATACGAGGTCAAGTCCCTACACAACATGATTTTCCTATAGAGAATGCTTTATACTCTTCGGATGGCGGAATCCTCATCGATGACCGACCATATCAATACACTAAATACTCTATTTGCCCAACTCACTTCCATGGGGCATAAAATAGGGGAAAATGAACGTGCGGAGCTTCTACTTCAAAGTCTACCAGATTCATATGATCAACTTATCATCAACATAACCAACAATATTCTTATGGGCTTTCTAAGATTCGATGATGTCTTAACTGCGGTTCTCGGAGAAGAAAGCCGGCGCAAGAATAAAGAAGATAGGTTGGTAACCTCGAAGCAAGCAGAGGCGTTACCGATGATAAGAGGAAGATTTATGGACCGTGATTCCAGTGGGAGTCAAAGGCGAGGTAGATCAAAGTCGAGAAGTAAGAAGAAAAATTCGGGTGCAAAACTCGGATCGAGAACGGGATCACGAAAATTGTGAAGGGAGCGCTTGTGATTATGAAGGCGGAAAAGGTTGCTGCAAATCTGTATGTACTTTTGGGAGAAACACACAAAGAGGCAGAACTAGCTGTTGCATCAATTGGTTCAGCAGAAGAATTAACAGTGTTATGGCATAGAAAGCTCGGGCATATGTCAGAACGAGGGTTGAAAATTCTCTCAGAATGGAAGCTGTTGCCGGGACTTACAAATGTGTCACTACCCTTTTGTGAGCACTGTGTTACCAGTAAACAACACAGATTAAAGTTTGGCACTTCTACTGCCAGGAGCAAAAGCATATTGGATCTGATTCATTCGGATGTTTGGCAAGCACCGGTTGTATCCCTAGGAGGAGCGAGATACTTTGTCTCGTTCATTGATGATTTCTCTAGGAGATGTTGGGTGTATCCAATCAAGAAGAAATCAGATGTTTTCCAGATCTTCAAAGATTTCAAAGCGCGGGTTGAACTTGATTCTAAAAAGAAAATCAAGTGTCTGAGGACTGACAATGGAGGAGAATATACCAGTGACGAGTTTGATGCATTTTGTCAACATGAGGGCATCAAGAGACAGTTCACGGCGGCTTACACATCTCAACGGAATGGAGTGGCGGAGCGGATGAACAGAACTTTGTTGGACAGAACAAGAGCTATGTTGAGGACTGCGGGTCTAGAAAAGTCATTTTGGGCAGAAGCAGTCAAAACCGCTTGTTATATTATCAATCGTTCTCCTTCAGTGACGATTGATCTGAAGACTCCGATGGAGATGTGGACTGGGAAAGCCGACAGATTATTCTCATTTGCATACATTTGGAAGTCATGTGTACGTTCTGTACAATGAGCAAGAAAGATCGAAGTTGGATTCGAAATCCAGAAAATGTATCTTCTTGGGTTATGCTGATGGAGTAAAGGGGTTTCGCTTGTGGGATCCTACTGTCCACAAGCTTGTCATCAGCAGGGATGTTATCTTCGAGGAAGATAAAGTAAAGGGAGACAAAGGCACATTGAATTCAGAAACTACTATCTTTCAGGTGGAAAATAAGACGGACGAAGGTCAAGTTTCTTGTGAAGCAGTACCAGAGCACGAAGAATAAGAACATGTTGAGTCTGAGGTTTCTAATGTGAGGCAGTCAACTCGAGACAGAAGACCACCAGGTTGGCTTTCAAATTATGTCACTGAAAGCAACATTGCATATTGCCTGTTATCAGAGGATGGTGAGCCATCGAGTTTCCACGAGGCTACTCAAAGCTCGGATGTATCTTTATGGATGATAGCAATGCAAGAAGAATTGGAGGCATTAGACAGGAATAAAACTTGGGATCTTGTTACACTACCACGAGGGAGGAAAGCCATCGATAACAGATGGGTCTATAAGATCAAGCGAGATGCCAATAACCAAGTGGAGCGGTATCGTGCTAGATTGGTGGTAAAAGGATATGCTCAGAAAGAAGGCATTGACTTCAATGAGATATTTTCTCCTGTGGTTCGGCTTACAACAGTCAGAGTGGTGCTGACATTGTGTGCGGTGTTTGACCTACATCTAGAACAGCTAGATGTGAAAACGGCATTTCTTCATTGAGATCTTGAAGAAGAAATCTATATGCTCCAGCCAGAAGGTTTTGCGGAAAAAGGCAAAGAGAACTTGGTTTGCAGGTTGAACAAATCTCTGTACGGTCTCAAACAGGCGCCGAGATGTTGGTATAAGAGATTTGATTCCTATATCATGAGCCTTGGATACAACAGATTGAATGCAGACCCTTGTACGTATTTCAAGAGGTCTGGTGATGATTATATTATTTTGCTGTTTTATGTGGACGACATGTTGGTAGCAGGCCCCAACAAAGATCATGTCCAAGGATTGAAGGCACAGTTGGCTAGGGAATTTGATATGAAGGACTTGGGACCAGCAAACAAGATTTTAGGGATGCAAGTTCACCGAGACAGAAGTAACAGAAAGATTTGGTTTTCCCAGAAAAATTATTTGAAGAAAGTCTTGCAACGCTTCAACATGCAAGATAGTAAGCCAATTTTGGCCCCTCTTCCTGTTAACTTCAAGTTATCCTCCGAGATGTGTCCTAGCAGTGAAGCAGAGAGGATGGAGATGTCTCGAGTACCGTATGCATCAGCAGTGGGAAGTTTGATGTTCGCCATGATATGTACAAGACCGGACATTGCTCAAGCAGTGGGAGCAGTTAGTCGGTATATGGCGAATCCTGGACGAGAGCATTGGAGCACTGTTAAGAGGATCCTTAGATACATTAAGGGTACCTCGAATGCTGCATTATGTTATGGAGGATCGGATTTTACACTCAGGGGCTTTGTCGATTCAGATTATGCAGGTGATCCTGATAAGAGGAAATCTACTATTGGTTATGTGTTTACACTTGCAGGGGGAGCAGTAAGCTGGGTTTCAAAACTGCAGACAGTTGTGGCGTTATCTACAACAGAGGCAGAATACATGGCAGCTACTCAAGGTTGCAAGGAGGCAATATGGACTAAAAGGTTATTGGAGGAGATCGGGCACAAACAAGAGAGTGTTCCTTTGTTTTGTGACAGTCAGAGTGCCTTGCACATCGCAAGGAATTCAGCCTTTCATTCCAGGACGAAACACATTGAAGTACAATTTCACTTTGTGCGGGAAGTAGTAGAAGAAGGAAGTGTGGATATGCAGAAGATTCATACAAAGGATAACATAGCTGATTTTCTGACCAAGCCAGTGAACACTGAAAAGTTTGAGTTGTGTAGATCCTCAAGTGGTCTAGCAGAAACGTAAGCAGCAGGGAATGACAAGATTGAAAGGATGTGTAGAGATGTGTTTGATTATCAATCAAATCTCCAAGTGGGAGAAATGTCGGCAGAAGAATAATGGTCAAAGAAGTGTGCATTTATTGCATGTCGGGAAATGGCTGAAGAATTTCAAAATGGGTTGGCAAAAACTTTTATAAAACGAGGGATGCAAGGTTTCGTGGAAAGATGGAAGACGCGTTTTATACGCGTCTTCACACTGACAAGGGGCTCTATAAATAGAGCTCCCCCCTTCATTCTGAAATCATCCCTTCTTTGAGTTTTCTCTCATCTTATAAGTATTTGAGTGCTTAGTTCTATAATATTTGTGAGGTGTTTTGTTCTCCTGTATTAAGAGAGTGTGTGTTCTCTTTGGAAACACAGTGAGTGAGTTGTACACCACAAAATATTATAGTGGAATTCTTTTCATCTTGCCCGTGGTTTTTACCCTAATAATTTTTAGGGGTTTTTTACGTAAATCTCAGTGTCCAGTTTATTCTTTATTTTTCTTGTTTTATTATCTCAAATTCTGCACGTGGGACCAACAATATAAATATAAAATAAAATGAAATAAAGATAAGAGCCCTTTTGAAAAGCAAAACATGACAACATGATTGATGAATTGACGATTGTGTTGACCTTTACCAACAAATTTTATTTTCCCATTGACCCTATCCACGTTGAGAGATTAGATTGTTATACTTGGGTTTTAAAATCGAGCCGAGACCTCATTTCAAATTTGAGATCTTGATGTTAGATGAATGTCTCACCCACTTCCTTAGCCATACCATTTGGCTAAATAAGATCACTCGTTTCGAATTAAATTAAACAATCTATCGAATTTCGCGATTATCTCAATCGTTGAAGGTAATATTTCGGTCTTAGTTTTTTTTTATTTTTCAGCGCAATGGATATTATTTTTCGCAATGTGTCCTGAATAAAATGTCCTCCAAAATATAATTCCCTTTGTTTATCATTAATTTTTACATAAATCTAAATGACATTTATAAATAGTATTAACCCTTCTGCGAGTGGAGAACAAAGTGGATTAGTAAACAGCAGGCAAAGCAAAGGGAAAAACAAAGTCTATTTTATTTTTAAATTTAGAGTGTGGGATGATGAAATAATGACGTCAGGTTGCGTCAAGAAGTTGTGAACTAACTTAGCTGTGAAAGTTGAAAAATAAAAAGACGAGAAAAATGGAGGGTTTCTCTTCATCATTTCATAAACGTACAATTACACCTGAGAAAGTTGAATTTCCTGCATACCCCAAAAAGTGCAACGAGCCGAGGTTTGTTTTTCTAACTATATATTAAAAAAAAAATTAGATCAATAAAGTTGAAAAATCAATATTATTTTTGAAAATGTATAATTCATAGCTAATGCTACGTACAGATTGTAAGTTAAAAAAATGTTTTTAAAGTTTAAACATAGTCCTCAAAATCCAGAACTTAATATGTTTGAAGTAATTAAATTTTTGGAAATGTGTTTGTCTACTTATGATTTTGGTCATCCATGTCAACGGATTTTAATTTTAATCATGTATCTTGAGATTTTTAGCAATTTAGTCTTTTTTTATCAAGAGTGTTGATGTAACACTACACATATCAGTTCTGCAATAGTGCTACATCAGTGACATGACGAGAAAAAAAGACTGAAATTGTCAAAAAATAGTGTATTAATACTGAAATTTAACAACATAGAAAATCAACATTGCAAAAAGACAAATATGCATGACCAAAAAAAAATAGGTCTCTTGTGAGACGGTCTCACGAATCTTTATCTGTGAGACGGTCAATCATACCGATATTCACAATAAAAAGTAATACTCTTAGCATAAAAAGTAATATTTTTTAATGGATGACCCAAATAAGATATCTGTCTCACAAAATACGACCCGTAAGACCGTTTCACACAATTTTTTACTAAAAAACAATATTCCTTGAATGTTCAAAATCTGCAGCATTCATTCATATGTTGTAGTAGCAATACAAGCATTACATACATACACAAAATACATGCATGAATATAATATGTTGAAATATAAATTGTTTGTTCGTAGGTGCTTCGAGTTCGATGTGATTCCCAAAGTACAAACTTAATAGTTGAATGGTTAGTTAAGAAGAATGTTAGGTATATGTATGGAAGAATATTTCTTAGAGTTTAGGCAACATAAATTATGGACTAAATAGTAAGTAACACTCCTGCACACATACCTTTGTATGTACGCAAAATTTTATTCTTGATTAATTTCATTCCTAAAATAAGGATAAAAGATTCATTTCGTTCATTCATTTATATATAGTATTAGTGTGCATTGGTTAATTATTACCTTTTCCATATATTTTAACTCGATATTTTATAATTTGGTCTGAATAATAAAAACAATGTTAGTCTATGCTCCACTGAGAGTAATTATCATCATGTTAATTTCAACCTCATTATATTGTATGCAATTTTTTCACATATTAGTGGAAGTTGACAACATATGTTATTTATCTGAGAGCTAAAATTTCATCACATTATGGAGAGAAACACTCTAAATGTCGATAAAAACTAGTTTTCTTTTAATATATACATACAAACTTACACGCGCGAGCACGTACATATATATATATATATAACATATTATGCCTTTAGCGAAGTGATCAAATTTACTATTAAAAACATACATACATCCAGGCATGTAGCACTTGGTTTGCATAAAATTTTGAAACACAATTATAAGTATATAAAAGTCTACAAATTAAGCATTCATGCATGTATATTTAATAAGTTAGCCACTAAACATATTATTTATAAGGTGAATTAATTTTCAAGAAATACACAAGCATTGATATTAATACAGTAAGCTGTAGCATCAGAAGCATTCAGAGCCGTGAGAGTTTTGGAAAATGACTGTTTCTGATGTTCCAGCAAATCAAAAGAGATACTACTTATAACTTAACGTGGGTTGACCGGTCGGAAGCTCAAAAGCCACCGCCAAGAGCAGGGGGCGGCGGAGCCGAATAATCGGCTCCGATGATATTGTCGTTTCCCACGTGTTGAGTGCAAGAGATCGGAACCAGACAAAGCCCTCTATTTCTTAAATCCTTCGGTCCTCCTCGGCCTTGTGACTCCTGCATATATATAAAAATTTATTTTGAACCGTCTATCCGAAGTATGTAATAATATACCACTTTAATAATTAATTAAATATATTCCTCTGTATTAGTATATACCTGGCTAGGCTCTTCGCGAAATAAACAATTCCTTTCTCGAACCTAGAAAAAAAGAAATCAGATTATTATATTCGGAAAAAATTCACATTATTTGGCATTCCCATTCCCATTTAGCAACACAATGTATGTTGTGAACTTTGTGCGTGCGAAAATCTTTGTCTCGCATTGGAAAATGTGAAAATGTTTTTATACGAGCAAACATCATCGGAAACGCACAAAAATATACCATATTTTTCCAAATTTAATATTTCAAATATAAAATTTATTTTTTGATTTTTTATTTTTCGATTGTTTCAAATATAGTAACATTTTTCTTGTTTTTTTATCAATATAAACTTTGTTTTTCTAAAGTTTTTTTAATATGTATGAAGAGACAGACTAATTTATCTATTTGAGACTAAAAGAATATTAAATAGTCATTTCGTCTTAATCATTAAATATGTTACCCGTTCAAAGATTACTTACACAATGATGTGAACTATTTCCTGAAGTATTGCGCATGTATGGAGAGCTTAGCGCCTGCAATTTCCCAAAAAGTTTTGAAAAGATTATACAAATTGTTTTAAAACTTAACTGTTCAATAGGATGGTACCATTCCAATTTGAAATCTAATATGGAAGGAAAACAAATAGTTCTAAGAAAGGTTGGTACTAGAATTTTACTGAAATGAAAGACCATCCACTGATAATTTTTAGCTAAAATTAAGAATAATTAGAAGGAATAATCGAAGTAGCAAAATAATATTACCTCAATTTGACTCTGGAGGAATCTAATGTAACCAATGGCTTCTGACAAGACAGAGGCAGTGTCAGTCTGCAAAAGAGAAACATGCCACAACACCCCTAAAGTCATTTTTATCAAAGCTCTACTTTAGTTTCAAAAGACAACCCTAGATGGAGTGATAAATAAAGTTTAAAGAAAAGAGGAATATTTTTGTTATTTTTGGGTTATTTTAAGTCTTTGATATTCATTTAACAGCAATTAAAGTAAATAACACATTAGTTGCAAGCTATAGTTAACAAAGTTGGTAACCTTATTCTGGAAAATGCTGTGTACATACTTATAGTGCTTAATGTTAATTTAATTTCCTTCAAAAGAAAAAAAAAAGTTGGTAAGATTTTACTTACCTTTCCAAATGGAGAAACAAATTGATGGAGAGCCGTAATTCTATCCCCTAACTTCTCCTTTCTCACCTGTAATATCATCAAGATTTGTGAAAACTTGCGTAGAATTTCATAAAGTCCATATTTTCTCAAGAATATTGCAATCAAATGGTTTTTGTTTTTATGAAAGAGAGATTCCTGACCTTCAAAGCTGGTTCAGATGAAGACTGTTGAACCCTAGCCTTCTTAGATACCCCACCAGTCCCAGTGCTGTTGCACTTTTGACAAAGGAAAATATAAAAGAATAGTATTGATCATCAAGAAAACTAAACCATGGAGGGGAATCTTACAGCTAAATAACTATATATATAAATATTCGCGTAAGAATAATACCGATTTCTTTTCAAGGATTCTTCGTAAAGCATGTGTTTAATCATTAAACCATAGTAGCGTGCAAAGAAAATCATAAAGTTTGTTACTTTATGTGTTTTCATGTGGTAATAATGTATCTTTGGACATTAAAGATCTCTTTTTTCAACAATTTGTTACCCAAGTGTTCATATACACACACTCTAGTTAATCAGGCATACAGGATTCATGTATATAATTAACACGTAATCATAATGGTTGTATATACATCATAATCGAGCAAAAGACTTGTAACTATGAGTTGATCTTACGGATTCCTTGCGTTTTTTCGTTAATGGATACTTTTAAAAACATACATATCAGGTAGTTGTTTTATTTATGATCTATATGTATGTTTATCCATCTTGCTTTCTTACCTCAGACGAATGCTCTTGATTATGCCTATGATTCTTTCCTTCCGTGGCGGCTGCTGACGACCCCTTCCCACCAGAGAAATTCAACAAGCTGTTACTCAAATTTGTGATACAGGAGGTGGGAGAAGAAACAGGCATGACTTGATGATGTCCCCAATTAGAATTAGATGTCTGTGAACTATTGGACTGAAAATTATCATAATCTAGATGCTCCCGAAAAAGCTGGCCGCCGCCGTAACTGTTGGTTTGCGAAACTTCTTGCTTCACATCAAGATTAATAGCACAATCCCTTGTAAAAGTTGAGTTCAAATTCAAGACTTGGTCTTCCCAATTCTCCAACTTCTTTTGCTGCTGAAAAAGACTGCCACCATACCTGTTTTCCTCTTCATTACCAGATAATCCACCTCTGACCATGCTCAACATACATAAAATCACTGGAGTTAACTAACAAGTAATTTCACACATACATACACATACATGTACTAGCTAGTACAAATTAAACCATTTGTGCATAGATATGTACAGCCAAGAAGCATGGATAAATGGGGTAAATTATTAAAAAATCATGTAATAAGGCTGCTAAGATTCACATGAAAAGGCTGTTAAAGCTATACAGATTTAAAAAAAGCAGAAAAATTATAACACACACACACACACAAAAAATATGTGTATGAGTGTGTGAATAAGTAAGGTAAGCTGATAGCAGCTAAGAAGTACTAGCCAATGATAATGAAAGAACAAAATTCTACGAATCCTTAAGCGTTATACATCAACGGAACATAGAGATCGATATTGAAAGGGTTTGCCAACAAATTCATTTACTTGTAAAAGAGAAGTGGAGAAATTTACAGGAGAAGTTGGCTCCAAGACCTAACAGGAAAATCTTGTTCAGGATGATGATCAGATTCAGAAGGGGTGGAAGAAAGCGCAGAAATATTTGAGCCATATACAAACTGAGATAACTGTGGATGCATGCCATTCATGCTCCACCAGTTAGGGTTTCCAGCCATCATTTGTCACTCAAACCCAACAAAATCACCAACTAAAACTAACCAGAAATCCTCCAAAATATTTCAAGAAATAGAAACCCTCTTTCGTAATCTCTCTCTGTTTTCTTTTTCTTTCCAAAATTTATCTATTTTTTTCTTGCTCTCTCACATCTTCTTTGTTTTGGCACCAAAACGAGCCTTTTTTTTAAGCTTTCAGAACTATGGTTTGGCTTTCTCAGAAAAGAAGATGAAGAAATCCCATGTCTTTATTAAATAAGAGTATTTTATACTTGTGGGGTTGGGGAAGCCTTTTGTTTGTTTCATCTCCCTTCCATGTTTATTTTTTTATTTTTATTATTAATTAGTCAATTTATTATATGTATGTTGTCTTTTTATATATTTTTGCTTTAACTTTATCATAAAGTGCGACAGAAAAGCTGATGGGGAGTGTTTTCAGGCCAAAAAACAAAGGCCGTGGAGCTTATTTCCTTGAATTGGGGTGGAAACTATATATGAATTGTTAGAGAATTAGGTTAAGTTTAGGTTTTATATGTTTTTTTTATCAAAAAATTAATTATATGAAAAATGTTAAATTCCATATATGTATGTAATTTTATAAATAAGATTTAATCATATTTTATAAATAAGATTTAATCATATTTTATTTTAAATTTTTAAATATTGGAGAAATGACTATATAACAGTCCCATAAGTTTAGTAAAGTAACAATGATAAAAACATTTCTATATATGTAGAAAAGATTATTACTTTGTGCAAATCACGTAAGAATTTATTCTTCCCACGGAACATCATTCTTTGATAATAACTAAAGGATTCTAAGGACTTCGAATTAATCAAGTAGAAAGATGTGGATCGTCTCGCTCTCTTAGTCTAGGTTAATCAATTTTTCGAGTTCGTTCCGAAATCCTATATTATATGTGTGTGCATATATATTTGTGTGTTTGTGCGCGCTCAGAGATTATTCATATTGATTCAAGTAGCTACTGCGTAGAAATTTTTTGTTATTTTCAAAATTTATGATGGTTTATAATAATTAAAAAAAAAAAAACAGATTGGATATTTTAGAAATGTTAATTAATTTTGGGAATAGTCCATTTTTTAATATAATATAGTTATTGAAGCTTGAGTGGCTAGTGATTGTGTGTGTAACGGATGGAATTTCTTATCATTAGGTAGTAAAATAAATCATAATTAACTAATGAACTTTTCAAATGAAATGGAGAAAGATTAGATTTGAATAATTAAATGAAGAAAAAAGCTTAGCTTTAGAGTTTTCTATGTTGTTGGGAGTCATTTTCTTATTGACCTTATAAGATTAAACAAACAACAAAAAAGTTGTTGCCAATATACTGTGTATATAGATTTTTATATTAAGGGGGGATAATTTTTACAAGGGATTTTGAGATTAATTTAATAATTACAATTTAAAGCCACTAAACACTTGTTTATTTTTTTATATTATATTACTTAGCGCATTATTATTAACTTATAAGAATATGTCTATTATGAGACGGTCTAACGAATATTTATCTGTGAGACGGGTTAACCCTATCGATATATATTCACAATAAAAAGTAATACTTTTAGCATAAAAAGTAATATTTTTTCATGGATGACCCAAATAATATATCTGTCTCACAAAATACGACCTATGAAATCGTCTCACACAAGTTTTTACCAACTTATAAACGACCTATGAAACCGTCTCACACAAGTTTTTACCAACTTATAATTGCAAAGAAATGTAACATTCTTTTTATTCTGACCCACCAGCCACTACTCCCATATGCAATTAGTCTCAACGAAAAATTTTCATCCAGCAATATATATTTTGGTATTAAGAATATCTTTGCCCCCTTAAAACTTTCAATATATTAATTGTTCTATGTAAATTTTATTATTCATTAAATTACATTCAAAATATGCATTTGTCCAAATGTGCCAAAGAATTTATAATCACTATATCTTTCGACCAAAAAAACTAATTAATTAAGAGATTTTAAATTATCATTATATGTATATATATTTGGTTAATAATTGTCTCCAGTAACATTTAAAATTTTCTATGAACCAACTTTTAAGTTGGATGTGACACAAATCAGTTTCTTTTTTATAATTGTTATGTCTGAATTTGCATTTGGAAACTCGAATCAAATTGGAGAGTCGGCTTCTCTCATGGATTCCCAAGGTATAGGTTCCATAACAATTCAGCTTAGATTTCCGTCATTTTGATAAGCATATAAATATGTTAAGACAAGTGTTGTTCAAAGGATGAGAAAACGAAGAATGAATATTATTTAGATGATAATTAAATATATATTGATAAAATAATGATTTATAACTATAATATTTTGTATAATTTGAGTCAAACGTCAGATGAAATGTCTTTATCATTTGCACTAGAGGTGTGTGTTCAAGAATTTATACTGTCTAAATATTTTTTTAGGAAAAATTATAACAGCTGAGTATTCTCAAGATTAGGAACATATGAAACAAGTCACATGTTTCAGCTCAGTATTATATCTGATGTGGTGACGAATTCATCTTGGCACAATGGTATATAAAATAAATAAGAAGTTGACCATAAATCCACGAGCATAATGGAAATAAATCGTTTTCCATAAATAGGACACGCCACATGTTTCAGACACCAAAAAGAGACTTGGTTCTTTCCCTATAATGGACATGTAACTCACATTGGACGAATAGAAAAATCGCGGGAAAACGTGTATTGTAACATGATCCATAATTGAATTTGGATTCTTTTTGTTGGCATTTCATTCCAACCTAAGAAAAGAAATGCCCGTAAATAGTGTTCCCAATGGCAACAACAAACATGCATTCATCACATAAAAGGGCACATGATGCATTGGCAAGCTTGAAATATTTTAATCTACCAATTTCAGGTGCTTTTTATATGGCAAATTTGCCTTCATCTAAACAAGTTTTTTGGACAGTGTATTGTTTCCCAGTTTAGTCATCTTCTACAACTGCAACTGCAGATAAAGAGTTGGAATTTCTAGCTACCAAAGGCTGACAAGAGGTTGGGGCACATAACTGAAAATGGCTGATACAGCGGTTCAACAAACCTGACTCACCAAATCAGAAAAAATGATCAAAGATTGGTCTTGCTTTTCCAGCAGCTTACCATGATGGTGAATGACTTGGATCCTGGGAAGGATTGGTGTAATTTTTTCATTTACTCAATCAAGTGAACTTACTAAGGCGCCACCTTCTGGTATTTTTGACACAGTATTTTAATTGTGGTAATATTTGATGTTTCATTAACCTTGAGTAATAATTACTCGTTCTGGGTAGGTTTGTTGACAGTAACCCCATGCCGCTGCATAGCAATAACAAGTTCGTTGCACCTAGAGCACCGAAAGGCTGAAGAAGCAGAGCAGCGAGTTCGTAGACAGTAGTAGCAGTACCTATCAGCAAGATTATATTAGCATATAGAGTTCTAGCAAAACACAAAAGATCTATAAACATCTTAGATTGCCAGAGTTGAAACAGCGACCACATCGGCATGGGATTTAAGTGGCAAATCGAAAAGATCTGATGAGATTGAAGTATATGTGTCCAACTTAATACAAAATTTCACCAATAACCACAAGTATATTACAACTCCATAATTCCAAGTGATATAAGTGAACCACAAGTGGCAGTTATTAGACATGATTGAAGGAGTGGTCTTCTAAGATTCTGAGCATCACATTTAAAAATTAGCATAGCACTATGCTTTTTTTCAAACATTCAGGTTTATTCTGTAATGGCTCACTTCTACCATGTGAAGGAAATTGTAAGATGCTAGTGCCTAGGTAGTGTTGCCTAAGATGGGTCCTGATAGAGATTATGGCATTTATATGAAAATAACTAACAAAATCAAACTACCTGTGCTGACATGGGAGAGCTAAAAATGGGGTGGTTGGGGTGGCCTGGCAAATGGGGCATAGAGCTTCATCCCTCTCTGGACTTGATGATTTATCCTTCGAGAATGGACGGAGAAAATTTTTCACAGATGATGAATTGAGTAGAGGTAGAAGCAACAACAACATTTCCTGCATATATTTCATGCTTCAGTACGTAAAATTGAAGGATATAGACAGATGTTCCAAGCATATCCACACATGATTGATGCATACAATAATAAAAACTCACAGATAAACAAATCAAGTTTTATTGACAAAAAATACAATACAACAAAATTAATTGAAGTCTTTTTACAGTTACAATCCACATAGAACCATTTTTCTTGGGCTTCTAATGGTATAATGAAACAAGTAAAAAAACAACAAAGTGCACCATGAAATAATCCTTAAATCCATCATAAGTTAGTCAAAATACATAAGCTAATTGAAAAACCTACCAGCGACTTCCACAAAAAAAAAAAAGTAGAGAGGGGTTATAGAGAAGAATATGGTATATTGATTTGTTAAAACAGTTTTTTTTTCTTTTTTCTTAACTTAATGGAATAAGGGGAGTGGGACATCACCGAAAATTCGTTCCACACCAGCTGGCGGTTCATGTACTCGAAGCTCACAGATCGATTCATATGAGGACTTTCATACACAAGTCTAGCTTTCAGAGCTCTCTCGATGAGACTTCTGTACCTGAATAATATGAAGAGTCAATACCAGCAGCAACTACTCCTTATGCTCGCTCATATAACAAAGCTTAATGAAATAAAATCTATGAAAGATCACAAGAAAGAAGATTTTCAATAATTTGGGAGTGAGTTTTCATAGCTGGAATGGTGTTCGTTGGCCATCACAATTTCCCAGGGAGTATCAAATTTGAGAGAGGATAGGTATGAGTTTCAAATGCAATGTGAAAGGTACATTATATGACATTGTGTTAAAGCTGTTGGGAAAAAATAAAATTTAGCTATAGACATATATAGTTGAATCCGTTCTCTTCAGCACTAAGGCAAACCTATCCATACAGTTACAATCCACAGAGTTTCTTAAGTAATGAGTGCACATACAGGATGGGGAAAGGAAGCAAGATCACAGAAAATCATTCAGTCTAGATTCACCATAATGAGTGCTACATAGACTATTATGTATGATAATAAGAGCCAATTGCACGGCAGTTTTTCTTTCTACATTGACAAAATCGAACAATCAGGGGATTCAGGATCAATGTAACTAAAATCGAATCCAACATGAAGTATGTTCATGACAGAATGCTCCAATACTAATTTTTAAACTACAACCCGTAAAATAATGCACAACATAGTCTTCTCGGCCAAACATGTGATCCATGAGGAATCCTGCCATAGTTTTCTTGCTTTGCAGGTCTATACGAATATCAGTAAGATAAACAAATATAAGCATAATAACACCTCTAAGCTCTCATCTATTACAGATGTCCAAAGAACTTCATATAGCAAAGCTTACAACAGCAACTTGCATTCAGAACTGTTTTTTATTTCCAGTTTCAAGATATATTCAATTTTTTCTTCTCAAAAGAAGACACGCATAATAGAATGATATAATAAGTGAACGATTAACATACCTCCCGGTCAAGAGAAATATGAGCAGGTTTACGAATGATGTGGCTTTGTAAATTCCCTCTATGCGTTGCAACAGAAACCAACTTCGACGACCTAGTGATCTCTGCAGAAAAAAACAAACTAGACTATGTTACCTTTATTGTACGTAGACATGGATATTAATGTGCATGTTGTGTTCTTGCATCCACATCAATGGACAAACAAGATTGTGTGAATGTCTGTCTTGTCAATGCAAAAACAGAATAAAATGATAACAAAGTTCTATCCTGAAGTAAAAAGGACCTGTTCAGTGTCGCCCCATCTACGGAAAGCTGAAAATGACTGAAGACGGGCCCAAACATACTGACCACCGACAGTTGCAATACAGTACCAGATCTTCTGAGAAACTGTCAATCCCGGCCCCTCTAGCCCAGTTCTAACTACAAAGTACAAGTGAAAGCACATACTGTTGAGCATGTAAACTGAAGCAGTAAAAGCAAGAGGCTTGAAGACTCGACTAAATAATACAACTGCAAAATTTTAGAAAAAAACGACTTAAATGTCAGATGGATGTTGCAGGAAACAATAAAAAGCATTGGCTTTTCAGAGAACTCGTCATATCTATAAAAAAAATATCATTCATAAGCATATTCTAGAGAACAGTCGTACTCAAGGTATAGGATAAATCAATTTTCACTTGTTGGACAGTTAAGATGCCTTCATCATAGTTTCCGGCAACATTGATGACCAATTCAAAAACCCACAGATGAAGGGCCTTCGAGGTAATTTCATAACATGAATTTCTATATGAAATAAAGTTTAACAAGTCAAAGCATTGAATGGCATTGAACTGTCTAATGTGCCTGTTTAAGATGACGAGCAAAATCCATATGGGTATGCTGTTGCATAGGCAGTGGTGAGTTTCTTTCCAGCATAATTTCATGTCATCAGCATTACCCAAAAATTGTCAATGAAGTTATTGGCATTATATTAAATGGAAAACCAAGGTACGAGTCCACAAAAGTTAAGAAGATAATGATGCTTTTGAGTTTTGACAACAAGATCAAAGAGAGAATGCACTAATTATAGCAGAACCTACAGGCTACATATGGGGACATTAAAATGCATTCTGAAATAAAACTATCCGTATCTTGATCAAGCATTAAACTACCTGATCACAGACAATCAGAAAACATAAAATGGCTTCTTATTTGTGCAAAAGAGAAAACGATGATCAAACTAAGAATATAATTGAACAGTTTTATTTCACCTAAACGAAGCAGAAACCACATAAAGAACCACTGACCTTTGCTCCTGGTTTCGAAGGCATGTTCATCTCTATATCTCAAATTCATGAGTGCATTACCCGGAGTAGGCTTATCGACCCAAATGGAAAATCTCCAAATGAGAAATTCAAGAAAAGCGTCAAGCTCTGGCTCATACTGAAATAGCATTCCTGGCTAATTTCAAAATGGCATGCAAAATAATCAAATGCTTATCGACTCCCAAATTACTCCCTGAAACCTCTTCAGGTGAGAAAAACTTAGCAGTGAGACATTTACCTTCGTCAAAGAGAAAACTTTAACCAACTGTTCTTTCAACATGGCTGACATTTCAATATCGAGTCTTGCAGCATCAAACTGGTTAACTCTAGAAATCTCGATTGGAATTACCTCCTGTTAAAGAAAATTCTCTAATATAATAGTCATAAAATGAAGGGGGGGAACAATAAAACTAAACTAGTTGAAGTTTTGAGTCCCCCAACACCTCTATTCAGCAGCCCACCCTCAAGGGAAAAGTTGGAACTTGACCGTAAAATATATCCTTCATTGCACATCTTCCCAAAAATCAAAATCAAATACTTCCAACAAGCTCATTAAGCTTATCCCAAAACAGGATCTGACTTTTGTAATAAGAACGCAAGCCACGGGCTTAAAACATTAGTCTTTTATTAGGTTCTTGACACAAGAATCCAAATAAACAATGAAAACCCGCCATACACGTTCAGGCAATGAAAATTTGAAAAATCCACATTTACAAGAACTGCACACAACTGACTAATTCCATCAAACTGATAAGACAATTTCAAAAACTAAACAAAACAACAAGTTAAAACAATCATCCAGTAAATAAGAGGAAACGAATAGGTTTACCCCGCTAGTTGAGGAAAAAGCTAGCCATCGAGGTAGCAACTTGCGGTAAGTATCAACCCAAGAATCCTCCGGCGGCGGCGGCGGACTGATAGAAGAACTTATGCTAGATGAAGATGATGAAGCTAGGGTTTGTCTATCCATTTCTGTGGCATATGATTACTGTTTCTTGCTATACAGTTTGCTTGGAGAATTCGATCGAGATTCTGGGGAACACTCTGGTTTCTCTCTTTCTATCGGATCGAGTTCCCAGATGGGACCTTGTTTTTAAAAACCGATTTATTTCGATCCTTTATTATTTTCTTAATTTCAACATATGATAAAAAAAGTTTTGTGTCCTCCCAACTTAAATTGAAGGTTCTATATATGTGTGTGTGTGTGTATATATATATATATGATACAATCAAAGAAAATTATTTTTGTGAAATTTAAAAGGAAGACTTGTATCATATGGATCAATGATATTCTTAGAATAATTAATTTATGACTTACATTCCTTTCGGTTAGAATCTTTCATTTCAAAACATTATTTTCTAACCTCGTCAAAATCAACTTAGTTTCATTGCATAATCCACAAGAATGATCTATATTCCACATCAACATAACCAGAGTTCCTACTTTCAAGTTTAACTCATGATTTGATATTCCAAAACACCTAATTGCATTCAAGAACTTTGGGATATGCATATCCTGCAATAGATCAATATTTCTAGTTGAATAACACGTCGTATCATAACTTAGATACAATCTTCCATATGAATGGTTCATAGAAATCATGTATTCATTTATGCACCGAATAACATCAAAAGTCGAGGTCAATATAGCTCTTTGCTGCAAATATGTTGCATCGGTGAGACGGTGACAATATTGACAAACAACATATATGAGCTCTCAACCATTGTTGCAATAAGATCAATGTAATCTTTCAGCAAAAGTTCATCATGAATATCAATTTTTTAATAGCCATTATTCGATTCTCTGATTTTTCCATCTCCTAAATAAGCAATTTGATCCAAAAATGTTTCATTTTGGTATTTTTTTTATCAGAACCTGAATTCTGCAGTCGCATGTTTTTCGTCAATCTCAAGACTTTGGATGTCTCCAAAGGTACGATGAATTCATAGTCAGGAGAATAATATTCTGTTTACTGTCTTTTAGAATAACAATCAATATTTTTCGAAAATCCCAGACGAAAAAAATTGTTTTGCCTCCAAAAGGTGGATGAAGGTTTGAAGAATGGACAAATCTCATTATATCATTCACGGTTTTATCCAAAGTTTCAAAACAAAACTTGTATGTATTGGAGCATCGTCACAAATGATAAGTTTAGATTTTACTATAAGTTCTGCAAGATGACTCATTTGTTTGATATTGCATGTAGAATTTCAAAGCGAGAATGTGTAATTCTTCCACCATGGAGGAAAATAGATGTTATATCACTGAATGTCACGTTCAAAACAATTTATCCTTTGATTTGAAGCATGATGATAGAGTTGTCCAAACAAATATTTTTCCAGTACATCCATATCCATATACAAAGAAAATGCCTTCTGTATTTGAATTAACTGCGGTTACAATTGTGTCATATACATTATGTTTTTTATTGTTCAAATTATTGAGGAGATTGTGATGTTCTCTCGACAGAGTTCTTCTATCAAACGCAACTAATCATGCATTAACCTATTTTGCGAAGACTGAAAATATTGATCATTCGAAAATGACATTGATTGAAATCCATGTAAACTCTTTCCACATCTTTACAATAGTTTCTCAATTTTCACCGATGCATGACTTTTAATCCTATTCTTATTAAATACTAATTCTAAAAAAGAAAATATATATATATATATATATATATATATAGAGAGAGAGAGAGAGAGACACACACACATATATACATATACGTCTAGCCTGCACAAATATAAAACATAAAATAATATAATATATTGAGAGATACCTGGATGTCGCAGCAGGTTACATTGCTTGTATAAAATATCATCTGATAAATATGTCAAATATGACTCTCAAACTATACATATTGTTTGTTTGGAGCTTTTTGTTGTCGATGATTCTTTCAGATATTGGGTTATTGTACTTGTTTTCGATGATTCTTTCAATGTTTAAAAATATGCTAACTGCTCTTGCTTGGCTGTTGCAAATTTCTGTGATTATTATAATTAAGAATTTACTTTATTTTAAATCTCTCTTGTAAAATAATTCATGATAATTTTTAAGTTTTCTTGAATTTAAGAAGCTTGTTTAATGATATCTTTGAGTTTCAAAATTTGAACGATCTAATAATCTTGGTTAGCTAATTTTTTAAAGAAGTTTATTGAAGTTTAAAAATTTTCAAATTCAGACTTTTTTCAGTATAATAACTCGTGACACTAAAATTTAAATGAGTATGTCTCTTATGAGACGGTCTCATGAATCTTTATATGTGAGACGGGTCAACTCTATCGATATTCACGAATAAAAAAGTAATATTCTTAACATAAAAAGTAATATTTTTTCATGGATGACCCAAATAAGATATCTGTTTCACAAAATATGACTCGTGAGACCTTCTCACACAAGTTTTTGTCAATTTAAATTTACTATTTCATGTGATGTATTTATAAATTTCAGTACTATATTTGAACGTCTGCACCTTTTTTTATTTAAATGTCTTCAAATTTTTAAGAATCTTTCTCCTTCTTGATCACATACTTCATTTTAAATTTATTTTTTCATGTGATGTAATTCTCGTAAATATCCAAACAATAATCGATATAATTGTCTAAACATCATATGAAGAAAATAATCATAATTATAATAGAGAATTAAGGGTTGAACAATATGTAACTTAAATGTCTGAAAATACTGCCTTAAAATGTTTCTATACAATATTTTCTACGATACTCAGGTCTAATGTCACACTTTCATGACAGTAAATGTGGGGACCCAGACGCTAATTAAAATTTTTAATCGTTCTTAGAATTAATCAATCAATTATAATAAACATGGTCTAAATATTTTTTTTTTAAATACAAAGCGGAAACGTTATGTAAATCAATCTGAATTACATATTTAATATAAACATACAAGTCATGTATTGTCTACAATAATTCAACTAGGTTCAACTACATATCAGTGTTGACTCCTAATTTACTTCTGAGCCCGGATCTCCACGCTATCTAGTCCAGCTTCGTTCTCTTCTTGACACTGATCCTGCCCCACCTGTTTTCATGCACACATACAAACAAGACAACAGTCGGATAACTCCGGTGAGAATTACATTCCCAGTATAAACCATGTATACATGCAATCATATGAACAATATAAAAGCACATAACAGACATTCATAACATGTATCAAAATCAGAACATGAATCAAACATTCGTAGCATGTATCATAGTTCGAAACATGAATCAATATCAACAATAACCTTTACTCTAAATATGTACCATAATCAGGAACATAATTCAATATCAAGCAATGAATCACTTTCCGTGATTCTCAGACTCAGACTCGACTCAGTCCTAATCTAGGGATCCTGATCGGAATAAGAACATACACCCACCTATACTCCCGATCGGGATGGTGGTATGTTCTTATTCACGGACTTTGGCTCTTTCCATATCGAACACCAGTAATAGAAGAAACTCCAATTCTATCAACTCCGATATAGCCAAACGTCCGGTGTCTTGACCTAACCGTCACAGACTTTGGCATTTTCACCAATATCCTATCCTGTGACAATGTGCAATGTGCCAGTGACGATTCCATCACTATCCGGCACTACTGTCACAAGATTACTCATTCACAATTAGGCGTATCCACTTAATGACTCAATACATAAATCAATAAATCAAAGGTATCAATCTCATACAATTGCAAATATCGATGCAATAAAGTAAAGTATGTGATTTTGGGAAACTCAAGTCAATCGGACTCGAGTTGTGCAATCCCACATCAACATAAATTTATACCTTTGTCTTCGCGGTCTGACGAAGTTGAAGTCCCGAATGCAACTCTGTCCATATCCAATCTGATAATGACAATATTAAACAGGTACAATATCAATATACAATTCAATTCAATACATGTTCTAATTAATACTCAAATCAGGATATACTTTGATCACTATCAATCGATACAACAGTACGATCTTAATCAATACGAAATCTTATCAATATCAATCTACTGATGTTTCGACGGCATAACAATACAGTCTCGATATCCCCGTCAATCTAAACATCACAGATATAATACCAGAACTCATCATCAGTATCAGTACAACTCATAATCTGAATAACAATACAACTCTGATATTGAATCTTAATCAAATCAACTCTGAAAATCATAACAATTACATAAACAGTCTGTTCTTCAATCTGACTTCAAATATACGATGTCCACTGTATCAGAACCACCATATATGATTCCTATTCAATTCTGACAATATCATAATTTCAAATCGTATCTAAACGTAACAAAACTTACGTCCAGTTTTAGCTGTCGTCGCTAGGAACTCGGTGCTATACTCGGATTTCAAATCAGACGGACGGATCTTTCGTAACTTGCAATTTCTCAAATTGAAGAAAATCTCCTCGGAAGCTTTTCGATTTCCTTCGTTCTTGAATTCTGAAGATACACTTCTTAGACACATATATATATATATACCAAGTTTCATAGTGAGCCAAATGTCGATTTTATGTTCTGCATGCCTCGCGCATATGCGCGCCCAAGGCCCGCGCATATGCGCCTGGCTTTCTGCCCGGCACTTCTGAATTTATCAACTCGCGCATATGCGCGAGCCCACCCACGCGCATATGCGCGGCTCCTTGTCACGCATATGCGCGAGGTGTTCTGTCCTCACACATATTCCATGTTTTCCTCCGTCTTTTCCGATCTAATCCTTTCCGTTTATAATCATATCAATTATCCCAAATCATTTCGGATTAACAGGATAAATTTCTCAGGCCTTACAGTAAAATTCCAAAGAATCCTTAAATCTGATCTGGTCGTACTTGAATCTTGAAAAAAACTTTGCGATCAACCAAATCCTCGATGTACTTTGGGATTTCTCCTAAAAGTGATCTCTGAAATATAAAAATAATTAATACTAAAATATTTGAAGGAAACAAAAGTAAAATGAAAACTATCACTATAAATAACCGCATGCTCGGCATTAACCCTCGCACCCAATGATCGCTTCTCGGTAAGATCAATACACTATATCTATCTCATAATAAGAAAACAACATTTCCAGTTTTGCCAACAACTTTAAGCAGGATTTTGAACTTGTTTAAATAAAAAAAATTAAACAACAAACCTTACATAATATTTAGGCAAAAACTTATGTGAAACGGTCTCACTGATCGTATTTTGTTATACGGATATTTTATTTGGGTCATCCATGAAAAAGTATTACTTTTTATGCTAAGAGTATTATTTTTTATTCTGAATATCAGTAGGATTGACACGTCTTACAGATAAAGATTCGTGATACCGTCTCACAAGAGACCTACTCAAATATTTATTACTTAACAAACTAAATTTAAAGAAGATTGTTTAACTAACCTCAAATTTCCAGTAACAATAAATTTTTCACATCTTTTACAATAAAATTTTTCACCCAATGAAATCACTTTTTCCGGACATTTCTTACATAACAAATATGATTATTCATGAGAAGACTCAATACCTACAATTTTTGCCAAAACCAGAAACTTCCAACTTATACATTTATAAAGTATATATTTTTAGAAAAGTAAAAGTCTTGATATTTAATATACATAAAACCTATTTAAAAATTTTATTTTCAATAAATTTACCAACCTCGTTATCTTCGCAAATTTATTCTATTGTTTGAATATAATTGTTTTAGACGATGACAATGAAATCGTGTTGATTATGTTTGGTGTATTGATGTCCACACCAACCTAAATATATATTCAATCCGTCGATTTCTAAGAAGCTATATATATTCTTATTTTTAAACAATTGAGAGAAATATGTTTTAAAATCAAATTCTTTAAAATTAATGAGAAATATTTATTTAAAAATTCAGTAATTTCCTCTGTATCTCTATGTACAACTAGTTTTGTGACATAGTACGTCTTTGAAATACCTATTCCTCCTCTAAACCATTTTGCTCGACACATTTGGATAATAACAATGGCTATTTTTTCGCCAATATTAGCCAAATAGGCTCTAATATTATTCAGAAAATCTTTCCATAAAGTACATGCCAACCTGTTTTTAAGATGATTTTTCAGGAGAGATTTTTGAATGAAAAAGATAGATTCTGATAGATTTTGTGATATGTTCAGTTCATTCTAATAAATTTGAGATTGTAAAGAGAGATGAAAATGTGATTGATCACATAGGACCTCCTTCTGCTGCATACTGAGGGAAATAAATGAAAGAATAGTAAAATTGTGTAGGTTTTTATTTGGAAAAGAAAATTCGTTAGGGCTTTGTCGGGAGGAAGTAGACATTCTTTAGTGATCAACTCCATGATGTGCCAGGACTAGTGGTTGTACAATTAGAAGGTTACCAAATTTCTGGTCATTGGAATTTCTCAACAGCTTATGGCTTCTGCACAATAATGCGATGAGTAGGTCGCTAGTGAAATGGTCTCGCGAATTTTTATCTGTGAGACGGATCAACCCTACCGATATTCACAATAAAAAGTAATACTCTTAGCATAAAAAGTAATATTTTTTCATGGATGACCCAAATAAAAACATGTCTCACAAAATACGACCCATAAGATCGTCTCACAGTAAGTTTTTGCCTAATGCGACATGGTTGTCGGGGATGAGATACTAGCTTTGGAAAAAAAAGTGTTGTTTTTATAACTTGATAAACTTGAGTTGTTGTTTACAAATAAAGTCATGATCATATTTATACTACTCAACTTATGAAATGAATGACTAAGATCTATATCGAATCGTGCAGATTAAGTCTCTAGAACATTCCGAAGAATATTTTTTTGGATATGTCCCGAGATATTTAGAATAGAGTTTCTCGAATATTTCACTCTAACCTTCTACATCAATTTTATTCTACATATTACAAGACTTCCCTAAAATATTCTTGATGCTACTTACATATTTCTAGCATGTCCAAGATGCCACTTGAAGCTACTAGCTAAGTTTTCACACTTCACTATATTTTTGAATGACCTGAAACATTCTAGACTTCAACTCGAGTACTCTTTCAAAGATCCGAGAGGTAGCTCCTTTTTCCTCTTCTTCAAGTGGGCTATTCCAATAATTATTTTTTTTTTTAAAGACAACCCTTAAAAAAGTGGAAATAAATTACAATAATTCCCTATTTAATTAACATTAAGATTATTTTAAAAGGCATTAAAAAAATAAATTCCCTAAAGTGGTCGGCTCCTTATTTTAAAAATGTAAAAACAAAAAATAAAATGAAGGAGACAGGATTAAATCCCACTCTTTATTTTTAAAAAATCTAAAAACTAAAATTATAATGAAGGAGTATGGAATGTTAAAAAAATATTTAAACAAAAAATAAAATCAAGGAAGTGTGATTAAGATAGACACCTTATTTTAGAGAATATATATAAGTAATATATGAAGGTTTGCCGGTTAAGGAGCACTGACTTATCAATTTCAAAATTATTTTAAAAATAATGAGCCGGACACTTTATTTTAGAAAATATACAAAATAGAATATATTAAAAAAATATGGGATAAAGAGTACGACTCCTTGTCTCAAAAAAATATCACGAAAAATATAATTTTTATATCAAAAATATTAATTTTTACAATAATTATAAATTAAGTCAATCCTCGAAAAAAAAAAACCTACTATAATATCATTGTTATGTATAATATCATAAAAAAAATATTACTGTTACTAATAATTATATAGATCGTGTATATTATGCAAATAAAATGACGCACCACTTTCATAAACTTAACTCATTCTATCTTTTAGGCACATATGTCTAGGGGTGAACATTCGATCAGTTCGGTTACTGACCGCATCGAATTAGTCATAATCGAAGCGAACCGAAATATTTATCAATAATCGAACCGACAGAATTAAAATCGGATAGTTCGGTCGGTAACCGAATTTACCGATTAACTTTAAAAAAATATTTGTGATTTAACTTTAATTATATATGTAATTTTGCTTAAACACTATAGTCTACAAAAATGCATAAAAATATAAAACACATACATCACAAATATATAAGTTTTGTTTGAATACAATTAATACATGTTTTTTTTATAAAATAACATAATATAGGTGGACATCGTCTCGATCGGTGACGAGAGTTGGGTGGACAACAGATGAAATCAAAAGTAGAGGATTGAAAAGTGAGAACGAGAAAACCAAGACGTTTAGATTTAGATTAGATTAAAATTAAGGTTGATTTTAAAATTAAAAAGTTAAATATATAAAAATTGATAAATAATAGTATTTAATATATCGATTGATTCGATTAACCGATTTCAAAATTTTGAAAACCGTAACCGAACCGAATTAATCGATTTTTTTTTTAAATTTGAAAACCTAATTTCCGAAATTACCGAGACGAATTTCCAAATTAGCTCAGTTTGATCGATTAATTCAATTTAACTGAAATCTTGTTCAACCCTACACACGTCCAAAACCAAAATCACATAAAAATATGGAGGGAGATTTTCTTAAATAAACTTCACACAATTACTATAATCAATTTTAGTTTTCAGTTAAATTAATTTACCAAAATAGTCTTTTTATCATATCAAATTATATAGATATCCACTATCATTTAAACTCTATTCACCATCAATTTTTTTATCTCAAACTCTTTATTTGATTTTCGAAATTTCTCGAATAATCTTATGAATTCCATGCATTTGGACATAGAGTGGTAATAATTTGAAATAATTTTTTTGTCGAGTATCATTTTTATGCATTTTATTTTTTTGAAGGTTTGTTGTGCATACTCATAAAGTGTTAGTATGGAATAAAGTAGAGACTTAATTGAGATCATCATATTTTTTGTTTGTATTTGTATAAACTTACATTGATGTAATTATTATGTTTCATGTTAATTGGTGATTTTGTTTATATTATTTTAGATGAACAACAATCATAATTAAAATATGATAACATTGGTGGTTTCGTATGCACTAATTCAAAGTAACAATTCATAATGTTATTAAAATATGTTTATTGATATAAGTAAGTAGTATTAAAAAAATTAATATATTATAATTAAATAAAACAAATGTTAAATCAATTTTTGAAGAGAAATAATAGATAATTAAACAAATGAATCACAAAATGAACATGAGTGTTCATAGTGAAAAAGGTATTTTAGGATTTTTTTTAATTAAATAAAACATAATGTAAAATGTGTAATAAAAAAGATTAATTTTGAAATTAAGACTTTGAAATAGACTTAGAATAATCAATTTCCCAATGAATAATAACAAATCTCCGAAAACATATAGATAAATATCAAAATATTTGTTTTTTTCCCAAATTTATGGTCTCCCCAAAATATCCTTGTAAAATCTCCCAAATTTCTCCTCAACCTCGTTGGCCAATGCATCTTCCCCAAATCTCCTGAACCCGTTTCTTAAAACCTTACCCAAATATTCATCCATATCGGGAGGATCCGAACCCGCGTCGCCCCTTTTCATCAGCCCGTAAATCCTGACCGTCGATTCCCTCCTCTCCGCATCAATCACCGCCCTCACCAATTTCAACAGCCCCTTATCGTCGCCGGAGGGAATCCCACCGTCCATTTCCAGCTCCCCGATCAATCCGTCGATCTCCGCCGTCAAGCCCTTCTTCGCCAGAGCGGAGACCAAGTCGGCGTACATGCTGAGATCAGCTCGATATTCAGACCTGATGGTGGAGAAGACTTCGAGCGCGAGGGTGAGGTGTTCCTGCCGGAGGAGCTCTTTAAAGGCGGCGACGAGGTCGGATTTGATGAGGCGGGAGAGGATGTGCCTGGGAAGGGAGGGGGCGGTGGGGTTTGTACGGTGGGAGCGTTTCAGTGATTGGATTGCTTGTATGGCTTCTGTGCTCAGGATTCTGCCTTTTAGGAGTGGGCCGCGGTTGTCTCGTGGCCCGCAACGTATGGTGGGGAGACGGTGGTTGATGGTGGCGGCGGGCTGTAAGAATGTGAGCTTGAAGTGAAGGGTGTAGGCCATTTCGGGCGCGGTGGGAAACTGGAATGGAACGCAGTAGATAGGAAACTTGGAAACAGATTGGGAAATGACGATTTACTCGACATTTGTAGGGACAGTTTGGTTTGTCAAACCGTAAATTTTTATCGATTTTTTTTTTTTTTTGTATTAAACAGAGATTGAGATTTGTCCTTAATTCAATCTTAAAAATTAACTCAAAAAAAAAAATTGTCCTAATCCCATATATACGGCTTCAAAATATTTTTTTCAATCAATGTGAGACAATTAACATGTACTCTTCACGTCTAAGAATGAATATATAGAGCGTGAAGACATTAACGGGTGACCTAACTATTGACAGCACATAATGGTGAATCTGAGCTCTGATACCAAGTTAAGATTAAAACTTGGAACTAACTCAATCTCAAAAGTTAGTTCAAGGAAGAAGGTTGTCTAAGTTCTATATATGCAACTCTCAAATATTTTTTTCAACTGATACGGGACAACTAACACTCAATATATCGATATCCAATATTGTAAGACAAACAATCGTATGTTAAATCCAATAAGTTCTAAATTCAACCTCTAGAGATTGGCATATTTGGATCACGTTTTGTCAAAGCAAGGAGTAGAGATGTACCCAATGAATATGGAAGCAATTAGAGATTGGTCAGGCCCAAGAATGTCTACATTTTAAATGCGGTCCAATGATCATTAAACTATATTTTATGGATTTGTCTAAACGTTCTATTTGCTTGTGCTATTTTAGTTACACCACAATATTATGTTACTGTAATTATAATTATAATATAATAATTGCTAGTATTATTTTAATTATACTATAGTATTATGTTGGTGTTATGTTAGTTATACACATTCTAACATTATATTTTCCAATATTTTGATTAAAATATTGTACATATTATAATATCTCACCTAAAATTTAAAATATTGAAAATATAAGATATTTAGCCTTTTCTGTTTTTTTTTTTTTTATTTCTGAGTAAATGACATTTAATAATAATGAAACCCCCTTCCATGGAATAGATCTTTTGTGTTCCTCATCTAAGAAAATTTGTATTGAAGAGTGGTTCGGTCATTTAGTCATCTTTTATTTATTTTTCAGGCCCATTTTGGTTTTAAAGTGGTGAATTAAATTTTGAACATGCTATATATATATATATATATATATATATATATATATATATATATATATATATATATATATATATATTTAAAATCAACCACTAAGTTATAATTATATTGATGAATTAAATGGCTCTGAGATAATATGATTAAAAAAAATGAGACAATAAATTAAAGATAAATATGACATCTCTATTTTTAAACTCAAATTATGATTTTTTGATCTAAACGCATAATGATACAAAGACGTTGTATCTCATTATTTTTTTTAAAAAAAAAACAGTGACCTAAATGCAAAGACGTTGTAAATAGCCGAACCACATCTGAATTACATAAAAATCATTAAAACTATTAATTGATCGTATATCTTTATTTCATCATCAAGAAAAAAAAAAGGGGGGGAACAAATCCAGGAGATGTTGCCCCCACAGAGGAAGAAATGAAAAGAAAAGAAAAGAAACTAGGCAAACGAACAATAACTTTGGGACCCAACAATTTTAAAAAAGGTTGGCATCAATATTAATTACGCTAGACTTTTCAAACCTGAGATGTGGGCAAAATTAAAATTATATATATATATATATATAAATAAGAGGATTTGAAGTACTTGAATTAAATTACTATATATATATATATATATATATATATTTCAAATTAAAATTATATATATATAAATAAGAGGATTTGAAGTACTTGAATTAAAATTACGAAGCTCATAATTTATTAAAAAATATTTTTTAGAAGTTAAATTACAAATTATGCTGTCGTAAGTACGAGTGATAATTTGTCTTTACCAACGTAATATTGTTTCGCTCAAATTTGATATAGTTTCTTTTTACTTGCATTGTTTTAGTTCAAAGTATAATTAATTATTATTATTATTATTAAATAAAAAAGAGCGCATCAAACAAAGAATTAATATTATTTCCAAACACGTCACTCCTTGTCTAGAAGGAAAAATAATAATATATCGAAGCTTGTAGCGAAAGATTCAAATTCACTAATTAAAGAAAAAAGAACGAGACATGTGGCTGAATCTCGCTTTATATATGCACTAATTGAATTTTTAATGTTTCCCATTTTAAAAGCTTAATTATTCGCTGTTAATCCCTGATCATTTTAATTATCAAAATAATTACCCCATTTTATGTATATGTATGTATATAATCAACCAAATCATATGCACCAAATATAGTCAAAAAAAATTGTGTCTGACGGTCTCACGAGTCATATATTTTGTGCGACGGATATCTTATTTGAGTCATACATGAAAAGTTATTACTTTTTCTGCCAAAAGTATTATTTTTTATTGTGAATATCGGTAAAATTGACTCATATCACATATAAAGATTCGCAAGATCGTCTCAAAAGAGACATACTCCCATATTTAAAGGCACAACTGATCACAATCACACTAGTGTAATACTAATTGTTGAGAATTTGAAAACGTATACAAAGCGTATATTTTGGCATTGACAAATACTCGGAGGGTACTTAATCAATTATTTAAAAGGAAAAACAAAAAGATTTATCGATATGTACAACATAGTTGAATGTGCAAGGCAATCGAAAGTATAAGTATTAAAGCACAAGGTACACTTACTTCGGCTAGCTAAGTTCGATTTCTCAAATCTGTATGGAATTCATCAAACTCTCTCCTTGATCAAGAAAATGGTCGTTAAAGTATCTATCCAACTCCCACCACGGCGGATTCAGCCAACCCTCTGCCGTGTATACTACCGGGAACTTGCACCCCGACTCGCCGGAGTCATAGCTCCCCTCCAGACTCGGCAACTCAATTATCTCACCCAATTCATCCGTCGACCCCGTGTTCAGTACTTCAGAATTTGAAGAACCGCAGTTGGAATTTGTCGAAGAGGAACACATCGGGCTGAGCTCCTCCATGGCCGCCGCTTTAGCCGCCGCCGCCTGCACGTCAGCCGGCGACAGAGAAGCCGGGCGTGGCAGGGTATCTCTTATTTGTGGGAAATTGAGAACCGCAGAGTCACCCTTTATGCTCAACTCCGCCACGTCATGAGCCCGGGCAGCCATCTCCGCCGACGAGTAAGTTCCCAGCCAAATGCGAGACTTCTTCCGCGGCTGACGGATTTCGGAGACCCATTTCCCCCAGCTCCGCATTCTCACTCCCCTGTACACCGGATGTTTAGTCCCACTGTTACTTCCTCTTTTCTTGCATGCCTTTCCATCGTGTCCACCAAGGTTTTGGGTTTTCCCGGTGGTTTCGGCGGCTGAAGCTGGCGGCTTTGCCATCGGACCTGCTTAGATGAACGAGCTAAAATGGCCGCTGGGGAGAGCGAATATCATTCACACAATACATAGAGAAGGTTGCTAGGATTATGTATTCAGAGAATTAAATGCATTTCACCGATATATATATGTAAGAAACAAAGAGTTAGTTGAGCTTTGATAGAGGTATCTACGGATTCAAAATATTATTTTTTATAAACATATTTAATTTCATAAATATATATATATATATATATATATACAATGTTTTTACTACGTAAAAATAGACATTATTGGATCAAGATTTTATATTAAAATATAGCAAAACAAGCGATCTTGTATTAATTAAAATAATAATGTATATCAACATAAAGTGAACGTTAGAGTATGAGAGCGATGGGATACTTATTGGAAATTTGACAAATTTCAATTTTAACATAGTTGAGACAGAGAATATACATAAAATAATACCACATTGTTTTCCTCGCTAAATTCTTGCCTTTTCATCATAGTTCTGACCCCATAAATTATTTGCTATTTTGCACTAGAAACAAAATCACTTTTCAAAAAATATATATCACTAATTAAAGTTAGTACATCAACTATCAACAAGATTGATTATTTATTATATAAATTAAGTCATGTAATTGGTTCTTTGTATTGTCAAAATTAAATTTCAGTTTTTTATTTTTATTTTTTACAATTTTAATCATTTTTTTTCATCTTGAATGATGATGTTGCAATGTATATTTGAACGTTATGTTGACTTCAGGCCTATTAGAGTCACATCAACTCCACGTACCAAAATTGCAAGAAATACAAAAATAATATACTAAAACTAAAAGTTGACAATATAGATAACCAAAATGAAAAACAAACAATTTTACATGACCAAACTGAAAATTTCTCTTTAATTTCTATATGTTATCAGAATTCGGTTTTAGTCATGTGTAGTATAAGAAATAGGAAAACTGTTTTCGCCCTTAACCAAAAAATAGTGCATAAATTCTAACTATCTAAATCCAATATGTTATTTAATGGTTCTAGAATTTATATATATTCAAAGACCATCACGTTTCACCAATGGGAACTTGAGAGCTACACGCTCTTTAAGATTAGGAGAATTGTAACGTTAATAATCAATTTAGAATCCATTGGACGGACAAGATCCTTGACTTCAAATTTGCACACTTGATTGGATCTTGAAAGAAAGAATACAATTATCCTCCTAATCTTCTATCTTACGTGCCCAAGAATTACAACCAACATGAATAATTTATGTCATAACTATTACAAGCAAACCCAAAAAAATTCAAACCAAAATATTCGGAATGTATTTTAAAAAGTTGTCTTTATGTGAACACGGAACCCACACACGAATAAAAAAAATCCCCGAGTGATGGTCTCCATCACACACGTATTATCTCATTTTAATTGTCCATTGGAGCGTTCTTATTATTTAATCTTGTCCGGTTCGGACACTGTCTCTTGCTCAAAAGACACATATACATTATATGATCGTGACCCCGAAACCCCCCCCCCCCCCCCCCCCCCCCCCCCCTCCCCCTCCGACTAATAATTGAATGATTCAAATTTGTACATTTTGCTGATTTTCTTGGATACCCTTTTGTGTATTAAAGTTGGATAAGAGAGCATTAGTCTTAATTTAATTTAGTTTATCATCCACCACTTAAATGCCTACCTCGTTTTTGCATATACTTTATGGATCTTTCTATTCACCACCCATGGTGATCAAGCCCGCTTTTTTAACGTCCGTGACCGATAGTCCCTCGTAATGACATAAGAGACCGGACGAGAAATTATCATCTCAGTCCACTTAAGTTAGGTGACATGACAAGCCGACTCGTTTCGACACAATCAATGATGGAGAAACAAAAAACCGAAATTAAATTAAAATATATATATATATATATATATAATTTTGTTATATTGCCCAACATCGACTGCAGATCTTGTGGATTAAATTAAAGTTTGGTTAAAATTTTGTAGATTTTGTCAATAGCCTCTTGCACTTTGGGGAGCGTGTGCCATAAGTAAAGGAAGTAGCTAGCTAGAATAGAATGGGGAATTTGTAGCCTTGCGTGGGTTTGTGTGTGGTCTATGAATCGAATTATTGTGTCATATAAAGCTACATATTATTCCTAATCTACAACTCAAAGCCTCCGTCTTCGTTACAAGGCAAAAAATTATGTGAGACGATTTCATGGATCGTATCTTGTAAGACAGATCTCTTATTTGGGTCATCCATGAAAAAATATTAATTTTTATGCTAAGAGTATTACCTTATATTGTGAATATCGATAAGGTTGACTCGTATCACAGATAAAAATTTGTAAAATCGTCTCACAATAGACATACTCTTGTTATAATTCATTACTTAATATAACAAACTAATTTATCTTTTAACCTCAATAATTTCATGTTCCATTATATTTGTGTGAACAAGCATCAAAATGATCAAGTAGATTTGAAATCTATCCGATAAATTTTTTTTTCCTTCAACGATCATCGTGTTCTTTATAATTTCTATCGTAAATTTTAAGTGCTCAAAAAAAAATTTCTCAAATAATATATATAAATACATATATTTCTCAAATAATATATATAAATACATATTATTATGGTTTTGGATTTTAAAGTTTATGATTTTTTTAAAGGGGAAGTTGGTGAAAAATCCTCAATCAAAACATCTCTTTGGGTTCACTCCCTACCCACAAAATTGTGGTACTATGTCATACAAAATGTGGTACACTTCATGTGGAAATGTGGTACACTTCATGTGGAAATGTGGTACTAAAAAAGTATCCAGGGACTGAACACAAAAAAAAAAAACGACGGCTAGAGACTGAAGGCCAATTTCTCGTTTTTTAAATTGATCTTAGGCGGCTTTGATAATTGTTTTGGAGAGTGACCCTAACCTATATAAACGGCTAATAACTCCAATATAGGACAGCCGAAGGCCACCCCATCCCTATAGTGAAAGTTATATACAAAACTTTACGGCCCAAGATAGATAAAGTGAATACCAATTGTTCTTATTGATACGAACCTCAATTCCGCCTGAATAAGACATTGAATTCGACTTTTATAAATCGATAGGTAGGCTCTTTTTTTTTTAATTATTATTATTATTTGGAGTGGATAGAATGACATTTTGAGAGATTAGATATACACAAAGTTATCATATCAGATCGATTCGGAACCAGTTCGATTGAATCTGATTCGATTTGGAATCGGTTTAGTCAGTTCAGGATTGGCTGCTTGAAAACGGATCTATAGTACCATTTTATTCGGATCAGGTTAAATCTGATTCAAGATTACATTTATTTTTTCATTATTTTATTTTATAAATAACAACATCTATTGTTCAATAAATTTTTACCTCAAGTGATTAGATTCTTCTAATGTAACAATCTTGATTGAAGGGTGTCATAACTCTATAAAATGGGAAGACAGCATTGGTCCATATTTCAATAATTTCATTAAGCATGTACACCATCATATAGAAAATGTAAAGGATTAGAAGATTACAACTCAAATCTAGATTTTCTAGAACCAAGAAAAAAGTGTAGATGGTTGGAGGTAACATTATCGATTTTTCTGCTGCGCATACTATGTGATTTCTTGCACACAGTTGACAAAAAATATTAAAATAAAGATTTCAATTATGTTTTAGTTTAGTTCAAAATTTGTGAAATTTAAATCTTGTCTAAATTGGTAATTTTAATCTTCGTTGAATTAATTCAAATTGTAACGAGTTTTTCTTCCATTATTAAGAGAAAATGACGGAAAAATGTGATATAATATGTACAATTAATTATATATATTAATAAATAAGAACCTTTATTTCAAGCTGGAATAGCTCAGTTGGTTAGAGCGTGTGGCTGTTAACCACAAGGTCGGAGGTTCAAGCCCTCCTTCTAGCGATAGTTTTTTCATTTTCGCTTACAATATTGCACTTTTAACCCAAAATTAAATATATTCACACATCACTCTATTTCCTCACCTTACGTCCTAATCGAAACCTTTACCTGAATCTACTGTTACTGTAAATTTAATTTAAAGAAATATTAACCTTATTATTATTATATTGCTAAAATGATATTTGCATATATAAATGTGTATGCTGCAAATATATATGAATTAGACCATACCATTCACAATGATATAAAGATGAATTAGAGCCATACATTCAACTTTAAGTAAAGCATGACACCAAATAGCTCTATGAATTAATTATATCCAAACACACAAAATATGGGAACACTTCACCTCAACAATAACACCTTGTCTTCACCATCACTTCATAGAATCAATAACCATTTGAAATTGGCAAAAACTTGTGTAAACGCTCTCACGGATCGTATTTTGTGAAACAGATCTCTTATTTGGGTCATTTATGAAAAATTAATTTTTATTGTAAATATCGATAGAGTTGACCCATCTCACAGATAAATATTCGTGAGACCGTCTCACAAAAGACCTACTCTTTGAAATTATATTAAATCCCCCAACCATCTCGACAAAAACTTGTGTGAGACGGTCTCAAGGGTCTTTTTTGTGAGACGAATCTCTTATTCAGGTTATCCATGAAAAAATATTACTTTTTATGCTAAAAGTATTACTTTTTATTGTGAATATCGATAAGATTGACCTGTCTCACATATAAAGCTTCGTGAGACCGTCTCACAAGAGACCTACTCAACCATCTCAGCTTCACTGCACTAAAAAGATTTCCAATTCGAGCCGATACCGAATCCGAAACCACACCCCTTGAAGACCAATAAGCGAACCCGGCTATCAGCATAAGTTACACAAAATAATTTGGAATAACCAAATTTTTTGTTGATTTTAGTGTTTATTTAATGGAAAATAAACGAAATTTGTGGTGCTCTTGTTTTTGTAGTCTATTTTGTTTCCGGACGTGCAATTATCGGACAGCTTCTGGGGGACAGAAGCTAAGGGACGTACTGCTGGATAACAACATTGAATTGTACGGACCATATGTAAGCCCTTTTTGGCAATTTTTCTTTACTTAAAAATAATAATATTTAAACTGGGTTTGATGCAAAAAGATGATACATTAGTTGGTCATATGACCGTGCAAAAGATCAGTGTAATAAATCATTCTATCATCTATATATTGATTTATCGTTTTTATGTAATACATATTGTATCGTTACATTTCGCGAGCCTATTACTGTATAGTGTTAACGTAAGTAACGCTATTGCAATAATGAATAAATAACGTAACTATTTGATGAATTAAACTCCTATTTTATGCTTGTTTTATAAATGTAAAATAATTACAGGCCAGGCCATTGTTGAGTTGTTAATCTGTGCCACCTGCATGGTTGAGGTAATTATTATTAGCCTAATTAATTGAATGTTTCAATTTTATTAGCTCAAAAAGTTAGAATTTGTTATCAAGTATTTTTTTAATTATTTAAATGAGCTTCAAATTTAGGAACTACAAGAAGTTATCGGTTGAGTTCAACATATATAGCATTAGGGTATTCCCAAACTTGTATCCAACAATGAACATTTATTCTTATAGACGAGATTCATATCGATTTTATCTGTAAATCACTCACCTGAAAATGGATAAGAATAGTTGAATATAATCTTATGATATTATTCGAAGATTAACATCTCATTAACTGAAGTTGTTTCGTCGGGATTTTTTTTATTTTTATTTTTTTTCAGTTTGAAATAAATAAATAAGATTCTTTTTCAAAGTAGGTTGTTGAATGAAGGGAATTATTAAGCCCTCGAACAGAAAAAGGGAAGGAAAAACTTAAAGAGGTGCCCATAAAAAATTAGGGTTCAACCTGCTATTATTTAACTTCTTATTGATCACTATTTTTTAGAAACCAAAGAGCTGGAGACTTGCTTGCGGACCAGATTCCGGAGGGCTGGTTCGTAATTTCACATTTTCAAACATATAATTAATTAATCTTTTAATAATTTATAACTTTATATAAAAAAATTATTTTATTTTTATGCAACAAACGCAGGTAGTCGTCCAGAACATCCCGAGTGGAAATCTCAAGAATGGAGTTACATGGAATAATGTTAAAACTTTGGCGTGAAATGCAGTTACTTCAATCATCAAGTAGGTGTCGCATACGTGTTGTATTAGTGGAAAGTCGGAAAATTGATTAAAATCGTCATTTAAAAAAAAAGACAGAAATCAAGATTGAAATTTGACAAAATAAAGAACTTCTATTTTAACAATTGTGATATAACCCTTCTATTTAAATATAAATCAAATTAATTATAAAAAAAAATTGTAAAAGTATGCAATGTGTGCGTCGAAACACTAATATATATATATATATATATATATATAATTCTTGTGGACCACTCTTTCTTCTTATTTTTAGTGCGTTTGGTTACAAAAATATTTTGGTTCTAAATCGCTTTTTAAGTTTATACTTTAAAAGGGTTCTTTAAGTAAATTTTGTGATATGTTTGTGTTTGTATAAATTAATAAAGATCAATTTTTTAATTTATAAAATTTAATGGAATAAGTGTTTGTTTAAGCATTTGGTTAAAAAAATATTTGTTAAGATCGAAAATAACAGTTTAGACGATAATTAATGAAATGTTATTCAACTATTACTACATCTATCAAACAGGACAAGCAAAGCCTTTATCGGGCCAACCCAAGCCTTTCTCGAGCTGGCTTGCCTGGGGCCCTACGACCCACGCAAGTTGATCCATCTAAATCCTCCTTTGAATAAGTCGAAAAAATTTCAACCCAACCCACTTAAATTTTGTGATAAACGGACTCGACTTAAATTGCTAGCTCTAACTATGACAAATAATGCAAAACAAATAAAAATTTCAGGAGCTGCAAATTTTCTGGAATTTCAAATGTTGCTAGAAATTAATTTACTCAACACGATTCAAATAATAAACAATAACAAATCATACGAACGACGTCCGGCAGCGTGCTCAGTTGTGAATGGATGAAATCGGCCGATGCTTGATTTGTTCTTAATCAATATTGCCCAGCCTTTGGTTTTTGATTCTTAATCAATCATTATGGCCGAGACTTGCGGCCTTTTCCACAATTAATATCGCAGACCTTGTTTCGATTCTTAATCAGCATGGCCAAAATATAATCAATGCTGCCGACAGTTTTTCTGAGCAAAGCGGTTGGTCGATTTGTCTGTGTGCAGGAGAGAAGGGGAGATTCCAAGAGAATCCTGGTAAATTTATTTGCGTATCTAGGCATTGTTTATTAATTGTGTTGTATTATCAAATTTTTGATAACGTTGTATTTAATAATCACAAATCAGGATTTTATAAGTTTCATTATTTAAAATACTTATATTGTATTTTCTAATCTTGAAAATATCAAGAATAATTAAATAATTATCAACTATACATAATATATTATAATTAAAAAATAATCAATCTATTAATTCAATAATGCTCTAGAATATTTTATGAAAATCTTATATAGTAATCATCACTACTCGGTTATTATTTAATAATTTATTCTAAATTCTATAATTAAATAATTATGAATTAATTACAATCTCGATCGACAATTGGACAACGCCAATGTGATGAGTGTACAAATCTTGTTCATCTAACGAAAAACGAAAATTTTGAAGAACAAAATTTTTCACTGATTTATTTTTGGCCGCGAACTATTTTGAGAACTCTTTCAATAAATTTGACAGTTGCACTATTCGCACTTAATTAGCAGTCATGCTAACTTTTACAAATTTCAATAATGAAATCTACTCATAAACTCTTTTTTAAGCAATATGTTTGATCCTCGTCAAACTAAAGTCGTCAAATTCAACTATTTGAATTTGACTATTTCAACATAACAATACATGTGTGACCCTCAATGGTTTAGAGATATAGCTAGCTGTGGCTTAGCAACTTCTTGTGATTTAGGACAACATTTTTCCTCATTCTGGCTTACCTTAATTAGTCTCATTTTTTTTATCAACCTCTTGATCAAAATGTCAGAATTCAAGTGTAATTGCACCCATCAGTCATGGTAAGAGTGTCTAATAATTGTCTCATGATCTCATAGGTACCACATATAGTGCCTACAAGAACTAATAAGTTATGACTGGCGTACAATATTGTACTTTCATCTCATATATCTTGATCGAATATGCGAACATTGGTACATCGAGAGTTGTAAATGATTTCTATAAGGATGTGATGTATTTTTGAGTAATAATAGTGACACGGTATGTGTAACTAGGAAAAACAAATTTTCCTAAAGCACATGTCTTGTTCTACTCAGGGACTCTTTGTGTTATTAGCTTATCAGATCACATATGATATCTTCACCCGCATGTGAGCGATGAATAATTGACTAAACTGTATTGGCTCCTACGTATTACGAGACTACATCCAACCTCACCATTTGATGAGGCTCAATAAAGTTGGTAAATGAATTAAAGTGCAGTGTTAATACGTAAAGCCTTTATGTTGTCCTGGGTCTTAAGGACTGAAGTGCAACTATAACCACATACTAATTCACTCGATAAGCGATAATCACTCGAAGAGTTTATAAAAGGTTGTTCGGTGCATCATCCAATTAGCATCCATCTGTATGAATGAACATTTACATGTGCTTACCAATAAAACATGACATTTACATCGCATATGTCAGTCTCGAGCTCAAACAACTTTTATCATTTTTAGGAGGTTGAATCAACTAGAAATGTGTTTGGAATATACAATACACTTCATAATGAATTTCATTATCTACGTTGTGAGATAGACATCATGGTACTATAATATATTTAGGAGTGTCAATTCGGGTGGGTTTTGGTCAGATTGATACATGATAGCATAAAAAACTGTCAAACCCGAACCCGATTAATCCAATCAACCCAATTCAAGATGATTTTGTTTGTGTAGGACCGAACTCTTGCCGCTTTACCAAAAGCTATAGCTAGTAGTAATGGTGCAACTCAAATCTTTTAAACCACACAGCAGCTCAAGTACCACGATTCGATCGCTCTTCCAAGCAGGGACAATAATTGCACCCAACAATCTCTCTCCCAATAATTGCACTCCTTGCCATCAATGGTAATCGAACCGTGACCTTGGATCTGATACCAATTGTAGGACCGAGCGCTTGCCGCTTTATCAAAAGCTATAGCTAGTAGTAATGGTGCAACTCAAATCTTTTAAACCGTACAGCAACTCAAGCACCATGATTCGATCGCTCTTCCAAGCATGGACAATTATTGCACCCAACAGTTTGTTTTTTTTAAATAAAAAAATAAAAATTTTTAAAAATATTTTAATTTAAACACATAATTAAAAAACATATCCTTATGTATGATTTAAATTTGAAAGTCTAATAATAGAAAATTAAAAGTGTAAATACTAAATCAATTAAACAATTTGAAGTGATCCTGGTGAAATGGATGAGCCGGGTCGGGTGATCTACCGGATCAAATCGATAATATTGTTTAGGAAAATGAGCAAAGTAGATGGCTTCGATCGTATCCTGCAAAGAATGAAAGGAACTTGTGAATGAGCGCCGGAGAGATGTCCGGCGTGGCCACTCTGATTCTAAAGTCAGTAGGTTGAGATTGAGAATACAAGCAATATATATGAGGATATATGTGAATGCTTGAGAGTTCAAAGATTCCAGAATCATTAAATGAGAAATATACCTGCTATTTATAGGAGAAAATGTGGTAGTTACATTGTTTCAGTGTCTACCTACTAAATATGTGAAGTCAGTTGCCCATACTTTCTGATGACTGATATGACACGCCAAAGACATGTTGTTCTGACAGATAAGATTGACCATATCTATACAATCGAGTGTGGTGCAATTCTCGAGGTAGACTGGGTGGAAGTTCTCGGGCACTTGCATGAGAGCCCGGGCTCTTCGATCGCTCGGGAGGAGAATGTCCCGGGCGTCTCCCTACCCGGCTTCTGAAGAATCTATCTTGGAGATTGACCCAGATTTGGGCTATCCATTTAGCATCCCGGGTCATCCATAACCCGGGCCTCTTATAGGAGTATCTCCACCCATCCCTAAATAGTCGGGCTAGAGTCATACTCGTTGTCCCGATCAGTCATGCTCGGCCAATAAGAAGATAATTAATTCCAGATTATAAAAGCATCTGGGCCTTCAAATATTCCATTCTTAGAATAAGATGTCGGGGCCTTAATTCTCCTGGTCTTTGGATAAGATGCCATGACCTTAAATCTCTCGGACTTAGAATGAGATGTCGGGGCCCCAAATCTCCCGGACTTAGAATATTTTTTCGTTTAGTATTCTCGGGCAGTCAGTACGGTGTCATGATGACGTATGCCCTAGCATTCAAACAGTCTCAAACGTTCCGTATTCCGAGATAATGATGAGTCTGACACCTTGATAATTGTGCACGTCCTTTCGCCTACCCTCACAACTTCCAAGATTCATTCTGATCGTCCGATCTGATCTAGATCAACGGTGAAGATTGATTCCTACCCTTATATATAGTAGCTCACAAGATTTTCTTAAATCACTTGCAAATTCAAAATCTTGGCCAAACTCTTGCAAATTTTTCTCTCAACTTTCCGGCGCATCAATTTCTCCAACTCCGGCTCTCTCCACCCCTAGTACCATCGTCCAGCCACTATCAATCTTCAGAAACTTGTAAGTTTTCTTATTTTGAAAATGCCTGATTCAACTTCTTCTACCTCAGGAGCCAATGCGCAAGGCTAATCTGATTATGAGTCCACCGCGCTGCGCTCAGATTCATCTCCTTCTCCTCCTCGTCATCGCCCTTCTACCCACACTTCTAATAAACCCACAGCCCATCAAACCAAACCTTCTTCTTCGAAATATTCTTCCACAGGCCCCTCCCAAGCTCTAAAAAAGAGTAAGGGTAAAGGAAAAGCTCGGGCTTCTCTTCCTTCTCAATCTGAGACTCTGGGAGCTCCCTGGTTCGCTTCAATGAGCAGCACTCTGCGCTCGGGAGCAGATGAGAAGCTTAGGACTCTCGGGTCCATTCCTTTTATTTTCAAATTCTAATTCCTGGCCCCTCGGACAGGGCAAATAACCCTCCTCCCGGCTTCATCACTTTCTTCCAAGGCCAAGTTAGAAATGGCCTACGGTTTCCCATCTCTTCTTTCTATATAGAGGCTGCCAAGTTTTTTGGTGTACATATTAACCAACTTCATCCTAATTTCCTTCTGTATCATGGCTTCGACCTACGTTTTATTTAAAATGCATAACCTTGTCATCAACCCCCTCCTCCTTCACTATTTTTTTGTTTGTAGATTGGGAGATAATGCCTTCTCCATTTCTGCCCGGCTAAATGTCCGGTTCCTTGATGACATCCCTTCTTCTTAGAAGGGATGGAAAGGACGATTTTTCTATATTCAACTCCCGGCCCCTCTTTCTTGTCAGACCGGTTTCCTTCCTTCCCTTCCTACTCAACCTTCCCTTCCCAAATCTTACGAATTTGAGGACTTTTATACCCGAAGCCAAGACTTGGTATAGGGCAAAAAATACTCCTCCTCCACCCTTATCTCTCAGGAGAATCTGGTTGCCTATGAGTTGAGTGCCCGGGCTGAAGACCCTTTGGACCGGGTAGTTGATGAGGTGGCAAGCTCGGTCACTCAACCCGGTAATTCTCTTCCTCCCTGTATTTTATCCCAAATAGTACTTAATTTTTAACAACTGTGCTTGTTCTCTATGCAGATAAGATGCAAGAGGCATTCCTTAGAAAGTGAGAGGCTGAGAGGGCAACAAAGGAAAAGAAAATGGCAGCCCGGAAACTAGGTGCCGAGAAGAAGAAACGGGCAGCAAAGGAGGCAGCCCGGCTGAAGGAGTCAACCCGGGTAACCACTGAACAGGAACGGGAGGAGCCCCGGGTAGAGATCTCCGATCCTGAAGACCACGTTTCTCTCCTCCAAAGGAAGCGAAAGGCTATTACGAGCCCGCAATTGATTTTGGTGGAGGGTAACAAAGAAAGAGATCAAGGATCCTTCCGAGCAAGCCAATCAACCACCCCTCCTCGCCAACAACCTACCCAAGAGCCTTCCCAGGAGCCTTTTACTTCTTCTCAGCCCGATCGGGCTAACATCTTTCTGGAGGGGGCTACTCCGACTGGGCTGAAGATTTTCAAACAACTCCTCATCCCGGATGAGGAGGCGCACCTGAGGAGCTGTCGGGCCACTCCAAATTTTTTTTAATGTTCCAACAAGATCTTGGCAGTAAGCTTTTTTTCTTGTCTCTATCTCTCTCTATTTTTTTTTTATCTTCTTTTCTTTTGCACAGGGCATACAGCTGATGATCTAGGCATTTAAAGAGGTAGCCACCGCAGCCACTCTTACCAATAACCGTCGGCAATTCCAGGATATCCAAGAGCGGCTTCAAGAGGAATTGCCTCAGGCTCGGGCCCTTCATGCAGATGAGGTGGCTGGCTTGCGTGTTGACCTTGATAAGGCCCATCAATATCTCTTGATCGCCCGGGAAGCCACCAACGAGGGCCTCATCAGGGAGGAGACCCTTCAAGGACACCTCTACGTCCTTGAGGGTAAAAACAAATCTCTGATGGAAGGCATGGAAGAGCAGATGTCCTGGGCCACTAATGCTGAAAAGGCCCTGGCTGAAGCCGTGCTCAATAGGGAGCAACTTCAAACATCATTCCTCATCTCCCCTGAATTTAAGATAGCTGTAGAAGATCGGACTTATCCTCTATTCAAGACCAGCTTTAATAAATGCCGAGACCAATTCGTAGAGGCTGGGCTCCTGCCCAAGGATAAGACAAATTTTCCCAACTTTGGACGGGCCATTGCATCGCTCCCAAAAGATGGGGAAGAGGATAAGGAAAACTCTCAAGATGAAGAGGAACAGCCAGGGTCCGAGCAAATGGACTTAGAGTAGCATTGTACTTGTTTTTCCATTTTTTGTAACTTGCATTGTAATTTTTACCTCCAGATGGTTTTAATGAAAATTTATTTATTTCACTTTCTGTGCCTTTCATAATGTCTTAGAAACTTTTCAACACCCGAATAATGAAACTGATCGTGATTCAAGAAACCACAAAAATTTCTAAGTGTTGAAAACTAACTGGTAACTTCGAATAAGTAGTCGGGATTTTAATCACTGCAATGAATAAAATGCCCAGTACTTGGTAAATGATCGAGAAATAGAATCCCGAAGCCAGTATATAAAACCTTTGTATGTATAACCAAAGTGCGAAAACTGGGCAAGGGGGCATATCTCAGGATTTGGAATGGTCGAGGTGTGGTGCCCCGAGCCAGGGTATAGTGCCCTGGGCTTTTAATTAACCGGGGCTCTGTCTCTCTCAGGTTCAGATATAGAATTTGTACTCACACATTTTCTGACAAACATCTCTTTTATTATATCTTCAAATAGTTACATCTTTCAAGAAAAATAATTCTTTAAATTAAAGACATTCCAGGGTCTTTTGAGAGAATTTCCTTGAGCATCTTCAAGATAAAAAGCTCCCGAGCTAACTCTCTGGGTTATTTTGTAAGGTCCTTCCCACCGAGCTTTCAACTTTCCTACATTTCCTGTTGGATTAACTTTCTTCATAACCAGATCTTCTACTTGGAAGTCTCGGATTCGGACTCTCTTATTATATGACTTCATAAACCGGCCTCGATAAGCTTCCATTCAAATTAGGACCCGCTCTATCTTTTCTTCTACTAAATCCAATTCCATTGCCCGGCTTTGATCATTATTATCGGGGTAAGATTCTACCCTGCAGATGTCTGTCCTATTTCTACTAGAAGAACTGCTTCAGAGCCATACACTAAATTAAAAGGAGTTTCTTGAGTCGGTGCCCGAGGAGTGGTTCTGTATGCCCAGAGAACACTGGGTAATTCTTCCAACCAGTCTTTTCATTTGCCCTGTAGTCTAGTTTTCAAGGCTTGCACAATGATTCTGTTCACAACTTCTGTTTGTCCATTAGCTTGAGGATAGGCCACAGAAGTGAAAGACCGAGTGATCTTCATCTCCCGACACCAATATGTAATCTCTCTTCCCTGAAACTATCTCACGTTGTCCGAGATTAGTCTCCTGGGGACTCCAAATCGGCACACTATGCTCTTCCATAGAAACTTTAATACTTCCTGCTCAATGATCTTGACTAAGGGCTCAACTTCCACCCACTTAGAAAAATAGTCCACAGCCACCAACAGAAATTTCTTTTGAGCCCGAGCAATAGGAAAAAGATCGACGATGTCCATACCCCACTGGTCAAAAGGACAAGATGCCCAGATAGGCTTCATAGAAGTGGTCGGGCTGTGCTGAAAATTTGAATGATGTTGACAACCCTCACAAGCCCGGACCACTCGGGCAGAGTCTTGGCTAATTGTTGGCCATCAGAATCCAACAAGCATTGTCTTCCAGGCCAAAGATATTCCTCCGAGATGCTCACCGCAGCACCCTTCATGAATCTTCCGGAGGACATAATCCAACTCCCCCGCGGGTAAGCATTTTAATAGAGGTCCCTGAAATGTTCTCATGTACAAGATTTTATTTAAGAGAACAAACCTGGGAGCTTGTCTCTTGATCTTTTGGGCTCCGGCTTTGTCTTCAGGCAATTCATTGTTTACGATGAATTTAATCAGGGGTGCCATTAAGGAGTTCTCGGGCACTGGCAATGTTTCTTATTCGGCGGAGAGGACTAGCCGGGAAACATGCAACACTTCCCAGGTATTGGCTTCTGGTAAAGAAGCAGCTATTTTTGCCAAAACATCTACTTCATTATTTTCTTCCCGGGGTATTTGTTCAATACTCCAATCCACAAAGACTTCTGACTGGACTTTGATGAGCTGTAGATATTTGAGCATCCTATCATCCTTAGCCTTATAAACACCTTTGATATGTTGCGTAATTAACTGTGAATCAGAGTACAATATAATCCGAGAATCTCCAACGTCCTAGGCAGCTTGGATACCAGCAAGAACAGCTTCGTATTCTGCCTCATTATTCGTCACCCGGGAGTCAATTCTCAAGGCCAGCTTAATCTTCTCTCCTATGGGAGATATTATTACTACCTCTACTCTACATCCAGCAAGGCTAGACGCTCCATCCACAAAAACTCTCCACACTTCATCTTCTCCGGGCTGAACCATATTTGATAGAAAATCTGACAAGGCATGTGCTTTGATGGCAACCCGAGGCTTATATTCAATAACGTACTCGCCCAACTCTACTGCCCACCTGATCATCCGTCCGGACACTTCCGCATGAGTCATAATCCTCCCTAGAGGACTATTAGTAAAGACAATGATTTGGTGCGAAAGAAAATAAGGTCGCAGTTTCCGGGCGGTAATAACCAAGGCCAGGGCTATCTTCTCTACCTCACTATACGGGAGCTCAGGTCCTCTTAAAGCATGACTGACATAATAGACATGCCTCTGATCAGAGCCTTCTTCCTTTATCAGTACTGAGCTGAAATCATACTCTGGAGTAGACAAGTAAACAAACAATGAAAGGAACTTGTGAATGAGCACCGGAGAGGTGTCCAACGTGGGCACTCTGATGTTAAAGTCAGTAGGTTGAGATGGAGAACACAAGCAATATATGTGAAGATATATGTGAATGCTTTAGAGTTCAAAGATTTCAGAATCATTAAATGAGAAATATACCTGCTATTTATAGGAGAAAATGTGGTATGTACATTGTTTTCAGTGCCTACCTACTAAATATGTCAAGTCGGTTGCCCATACTTTCTGATGACTTATATGACACGCCAAAGACATGTTGTTCTGACAGATAAGATTGACCATATCTATACACTCGAGTGTGGTGCAATTCTCGAGGTAGACCGCGTGGAAGTTTTCGGGCACTTGCATGAGAGCAAAGACATGTTGTTATGACAGATAAGATTGACCATATCTATACACTCGAGTGTGGTGCGATTCTCGAGGTAGACCGGGTGGAAGTTATCAGGCACTTGCATGAGAGCCCGGGCTCTTCGATCGCTCGGGAGGAGAATGTCCCGGGCGTCTCCCTACCCGGCTTCTGAAGAATCTATCTTGCAGATTGAGCCAGATTTGGGCTATCTATTTAGCATCTCGGGTCATCCATGACCCAAGCTCTTATAGGGGTATCACAATTATTTAGAAGAAATAAAAAATTTACAAAATAAACATTAAATGACAAAAATTTATAATATAAATATACCATTTTTTTCAAACATACTATTTAAATTAGATTGGGTTATACCAAAGGCCGTTATGATTGCTATCTCAATATTACTAAGATAGAAAAAGATAAATAGTATAGTTAACATGACTTATTGAATCATAATTAATAAAATTCAATTTTTGAATGTCGAATTAATTAACAACTCACCCATAAATAGAACAGGAACATTAAAACCAATTAATGACAAATAAATGAAAAAAAGTTAGGCTCGGTAATGGGTCGACTTGGGCTCCTAATTTCCTTGGATCTTGCCTAACTTTTTTTCTACATGACTAAATCAGAACTCAAATATGTATATATATATATATATATATATATATATATATATATATACGAAATTGATATGCTGCACACCTACTGTGCACACCTATGTGAGCACCGATGAGGTGTCACTCACCTATTGGATGTGATGAAATATAGAAAAATTACGCATCCAATGGGTGAGTGACACCTCATCGGTGCTCACATAGGTGTGCACGGTAGGTGTGTAACATATCAAAACTATATATATATATATATAAAGTTTGATACATTATGTCATATCATTTCATGATGCGATTTGTCATTGAAAGATGACAGTCTCGTATAATTTTGGTGGTTTTAATTAGTGGATGGAGAGACTAACTCGATCCATGTGTACGATACATATAGAGAAAAAATATTCACTCTTTTTATACGAGCTCACATTATTTCACCAGTTCTAAATGCAAGATATTTTATCTCTATCGAAGCCAATTTACACATTGTTACACCTCTCAGATACTAAGGATGTGTTTGGTTCAAATTATAGGATTACTAAATGATTATCACATAAATGATTAAAAATGTGATTACTTCAGATTGTATGTAGCGCTCAAATAGGTGTTGCGTTTGGTTTGATTTTCAAGTGTGTGATTAACTAATAAATTAACATTGTAGTAGCAAAACTACCCTTTCACATATTTGTTTAATTATTAAATTCAGACCAACTTTTATCTCCTATCCTCAAATTTCCTTCGACAACTATCCTTCACCCAATATCTTCGACGAAAACCCTAGCCTACATCAACGTGAACACGTCCAGATAGATGTATGAAATCTTCCCGACAATCTGTGGATCGTGATGTGTTCCAGGTGAATCATACATCCGAAGGACTGAATTTTCGATTGTTCTCGTTCTCTTTACGTCGACTTAGCCAGAAATTTTGACAGATAAAATATTGTGCGGAAGGAAATTGGATCTCCAACCTTGTCACTAGCCGTTAATGTGAGTATTTCTGGAACAATGTTAGTGTTTTTGTTTTTTTACAAATTTTGTCTCATTTCCGAATTGTTTATTGTAAATATCTGGAAAAAAAACTTTTTTGTAAGTTTACAACAACCGAAATGGATTGCAAGTTATATGGGTGTAGTTTTTAAATGTTATTCAACTATGATTTGTCTATTTCTCATTCGTGTAGGATTTAATTTTCATATTCTGTGACGAATTTGAGAAATATTATACTAGTTCTTTGTAATAAATAAATTGTTGTAGTTTACGAATGAATAGTTGGGTAAAACTTCATTTCGAGGACATGTCTGTAGCTACGTAACTAATTTTTAAAATTCATTCAACTAATCTTTTCCATAGCTTTCATGGATGTGAAGACACCACCACAATGCGAGTGCGGCAATGGGTCTATGGTATTACGTGAAGCTGGTCAATACTCAACCCGACCGGGCCAATATTACTTTATCTGTCCCGTCGGTTTGAAACATCGGAACCGATTCTTTTGGTACGATGGGTATAATGTGGAAAAGATTTCTGTCAACAATGAACCATCATCGAAAAATGAAATGGGTTCAAATACGTCACAAAATCCCACGTCTCCTTTAACATTTCGTCGGCGCACACAAGCATGCAATGCAGCTTCTAGTTCACAAACTTGTACTCTGAAGAATACCGATACAATTGTCACGAAACAACACGTTACAGCGGATTCGGTTATGTCATCTACCACATCCGGGAGACCCACTAATGCTGCGGAGCACACACCTTTATCTGTGGAGCAACTTTGTTGTTGTTTTGGATGCTTTTGCCTATTAATGTGTTTACTGATGTTTTTCATGGTTCTTATTATAATTTCTGAATAAATATTTTGCTGTGACTAGGTTTCTGCTATGTAATATCTGTTGCGAAATGTATAACACGTTGATGTTAGATATCGTATGTGTGATTGAGTTCTTGTTGTCACTATTTTGTTATGGAATATAAAAGTATTTGCTTGTGTAATCTTTTTGTTGCTTTCATTAAAATAGTGGTAATACTACTTAATTATAGTTTAGATTCTGATGTTGAATATAATTTAGAATCCACTTTCATCATTACATTTGGCTTCTTTCCTTCATCGATCAATGCAACTTGAGTATTAACCCCATCAATAGGATGCATTGACGCATTGGTAAGGTGACAGTAAGAAACACATTCTCTCATTTTCAGATTTTTACCATTTTTTTTAATTCAAGAAGAACTTATGTCAACAACTGTTTGTAGAGGATTTCCCATAATGCAGAGGACAATTAATTTCTAGGGATTAAGGTGCAGGAGTGTTGATGAGTTGTGGTTCTTCAATGCCATTCATTTCTTGTAAGAAATCAAGTAATCTGAAATTTCCATCTTGCTGCATCCGAAGGTCAGTGAGCTAAAAATGTTGTCTTCACACTTGTCATGTTTCTTTACATACATGTAGGCAGATTGATGAGATATGCTTTCAATTCACGTCTGAATAATAATTAATGACTTTCTGTCTCTTTACGTCTCAATTACCTTGTAATTGTCATAGTAACTGAATTAAAATTAATGTCTATGTGTAGTGTTTGACCTATATTGCCTAAAATATCAAATCAATTTAATTTTATATCTTAGAGGATATGACATTAATTTTGGTAGATTTCTGTGTAATAAATGCTTGTTGGTGTGTATTTAAGGGGCTTTGAGAAGCATGAATTGTTGTATCTGAAAATAACACATCTTTTACATTTGTAGGAAAAAAAATGTCCGTCACTTTCCCTACCTACTCTGAAGGTTCTGTTACTAGCAAATACAAAATTCCAGTGGTATCCATGTTATCAGATGACGAAATCGAAGGTGCTGATCAACCTCCAGAAGCCTCAAAGAACAAAAATATTGTTTGTACGTCTCCTACTCTGTCGTTGAAGAAAACAGCTGGCCGAACAACGAGTTTTGACCCTGTCGTCGACATGTACTACAAAGAACTAATGAAGATTTTAACAACCAACAGATGTGGGTGTATTGCAGATAGTAGGTCGAAAAAGAATCGTGTTGCAACTGATAACTGTGTACCTGTTGTCAATCTCGAGACATCGGACGAATCAGGTGGCTAAAATTGTTACTTTATTCCGTATGTCATGCGGTCTTGCAACCACCCTTTTGTTTGTTTTTGATTGTATTATAGTTGTATATACATACTGCATGGTTAGGTTTGCAAGACTAGTTTTCTTTTAGGCTGTGGCGTAATGGGATTTGTACGAATCAGTATTAGTACGCTTTATGCTTAAGCATACTTGTTTTGTAATGAACTTGTGATCTTCACCTTTTCCTGTTCAGTGAATTATGTGTATTTACCACATTTCCAGCCCAACAAAAATGTTCGATGTAAGCGTGCATGTTTACTCTATTTTCAGGAACAACTTCATTATAATGTGTAGCTTGTAATTACACAAAAGATAACAAAATGAGGTATAATTGTTTCATAAGATTTTGAATTCGCGTATTTACATAATGCTTTAATGTATTTAAACGATGCTATATTAAAGTAACCAGGACGACTTCATCACAACTTAATTCACATCCACAAATGAGACAACAAAATTCATAGAAAGTTTGAAACGCACCCAAGTTCATAACCCAAAAGATTGGATGTGAAGCTGAATATTACATCAAAACAAAAGTTGAGCAACTACAGGCATAGAGTCAACGTTAGTTTAGCAACCGTCTCGGTAAGCTCAATCTTTTGGCATCACCCAAACGCAAGAAAAGTGATAACTTGGCAGGGTTGTCCACCAATATCTCAATAACAATACTTTCTCGTCTTCGCTCAACTCGAGAATTGTCTCCATGACCTTTAACACATTGTCTTGTGCAATGCGCATCTTCTCGTCCTCCGCATCTTTTTATTTTGTCAATTGTTTGATCAGGTCCGTCATTGTATCTTTCATGATGATGGCGAAATTATTAATGGCTTCCACTATCGCATCATCATCAGCATCCACCTGCTTCCGTTTCTTACCCTTCGACTTTGCATTTGACGTTGGTCGCGACGATGGTGTTACAGAGATAGACATTGACTCAGCACCTCCCTCGTCAACAGAGAACATTTCCTCGAGGCTCATACCTATATTGTTTGGTATTTCAGGTGTCATTGTAAGGACCTCTTGAACTGCTGCAGTAAAATGTTCCGCTTTGTCTCCGATAGCCCGATCATTACCAAATATTTCGCACCATTCATGGTAATACATCAACCTTTTGTGTCTCATTGATCGTGCATTGTTGTCTGCCTAAGAATTTTATAAACAAGACAATGAGCTGCAAAATTTTTGTCAAGAATATAAGTGGACAACATTTTGGAACAAAAAATTACCTTAATTAGTGCTTCCCATATTTCGTTTGATGCTTCAATGGTCTTCTCTGTGTCGTTCCATCCGACACCACTTTTACTTAAAATTTTCACCAAAGAGCAGCCATACAATTTCTTCCACACATGCACTTTGGAGTTAATATGTGGGTTGCCACGTAAGTTTGTGTTAGGGAATGCAACTTTCATATGGTTTTCAAGAAAAGATAAATAGCCTGGCCTAAATCCATTGACGCTCTTCCAACCTTCTGTGGAAGCCTCTTTCAATGCTTGTATCAACCATTCTTCCTCATGTTCACTCCAAGTACGTCGTGTCTTCTCAGCTTTCTTGGCTTTGCCAACACAACTCTCAGAAGTTCCTCCACTTTCCATAATTAGGATGTTGACACTTCCGTTGTCCTACTCCTGCAAATAACACAGACCACTAGTTAAGCATGTAAGAAAAACATCAATAACTTACAGTCTCAGATTTTTATTACGAAAAAAAAATTTAACACAGGACCAGAAATCAATGAAACCAAAATAACATAATAAAAATGCAATCATGTTATCAACATTTCAAAGTAATGATCATAAAATGCCACAAATACAGCTCCTGAAAAGGTTCAACAACATAACTACACGAATCCGAATGTTTTAGTTAAAATTGTTCCACATCGACATTGCGAGGTTCTCCCTCCACGTATCCCACTCAGACGATGATTCGAAGCTGTTGATGAAATCATCTTGTGTGTCATTGGCCGAACTTACTTACGTCATCATTCAAGTCCTCAATTGGATCATCTGACATTTCAGACCTGATGAAGTTATGCAACAACATACATGCCATTATTATTCTGTTTTGTGTCTTCAATGGATAGAACGAAGGACTTCAAAGTATGGCCCATCTTTTCTTCAACAAACCAAAGGTTCTTTCGATTATGTTTCGGGCTTGCGCGTGTCTCCAATTGAATAACTCCTTATAATTATGTGGTCCATTTGCACTGTTTCCCCAAGCATCCCTATGATTTCGTACTCGCCTGTACGGAGTCAAGCATCCCTCGACATTGACATATTTATTGTCACATAGGTAATAACAACCTGGAAATAATAAAGATTTTATTATCTCGTTAACATTATGTAAGCAATAAATTTATGAAAAAATAACTAAAAAGGTTTGCAACCAATATTAAGAAATACAAAAAATAAAATGTGACAGTTAATAAGAAAAAATCATAGTAACAAAACCTCTTGGAATTTTCATTGTATCGTCACGAGTCAATGCATCTTTAAGAACTCTAGCATCCGCTACAGATTCCTCCCACCCCGTCAGTGCATAGATGAACTTCATGTCCCGGTCGCAAACTCCAAGAACGTTGACTGCAATAGTACATTTTCTTGTTCTATATCGTGCCTTGTCCATGGTAGGTACATGTACACTTATATATGTTCCGACAAAGCACCAAGACATCCCTGTACAATTTATGAATAATACGTTCCTATCGATGTAACTATCAGCATGTTCATACATGATAACTTCAAATGTTTATTTTGTACAAGTAATTAACCAGAGCTTGAGCTTACCTTGAACCATTTCCAAGATTAGTTGGTGCAAGCATCATCGACAGGCGATGGTTTCACCAGTAGTATAGGATGTAACATGATAATTGAACGGAGCACTTGATGGAAATGGGTGCTGATTGTATGGCCACTACGTATGTAGTCATGACCAACAAGTCGAGTTTTCTTGTGATGAGCCAATATAGACAGAAACATTGTGACCTTCTCTTCAATACGAACATATGTAGAGTCGACTAGTCCTCCAACATTAGTTAGCAAGTAACACAATCGTGCAAATCCATTCCTATTCATTCGCAAGTTCACCACACATTGAACATCTCATATTTCAATAATACGGTGCAAATGGTTCAATTGGACATTTATTCTTTGTGTAATGCTGTAGGTTACTGTTGTTGTACGCGAATGGCACCTTCGTTTCGAACGTAACTTCATTCGTTGTCGTCTCAAGAGTAATATAATCAAGAAGGATCGACACATGATTTGATGAAGCATCACCAAAAGCAGAATGCGTCTACGCATAATGGTCATCTATTGCAGATACTTCAAAAGATATTACAATTTTAAATTTGTTTAAAAATGCAATTACAAATACCCAACACAATTTCATATACACAGTACTGGAAGTTGGACAAAAAAATTTTCTTCTATGTCTTTATATTTCAGAATAAATACTAATATAACACAAAATAAATTTTAAGTCAATATGAAATGCAATTCTTTATTTACTATTAACAAAATCCTCGCTGTTTGAATATGGATTATTACACGCACATCTACCACCATGTCTTAAGTAATCAGATGAGAAATTATCATTCGGTTTTGGTTTTCCAGTGTATTTAAATATTATTGATGAAATCGCATAAAGGTCGGCAGAAAATTAATATAACAAAGGAGAGATACAACGATTACGTCACACACATATAACACAAACACAAAACAAAATAAGATTGAGTTAAACTTTGTCAACTAAGTAGGAAAGAACAGATTTTAGCAAGAAAAAATAAACGGGAAGAAAAGTCAGTTAACGACACAGTGAAGCCTCCTCAGATTTATGCGAAATAGGGCAAAGTAACTCCGAGATTTTTACATTAGAAAACTTAAATTCGATAATAGATTCTGCAAATTAAACTGTGAAACAAAGATTTTAAACACTAAAATCACCTGATTTGCGAAGCTTTCAACGCAGAAACGAAATATTACTAATTAAATATTAAAATTTTTTTTGTGATTTGCTCACCTATAATATAAATATAATTAATGTGTTAAAACAATAATAAATATAAAATGACTGATGTTGCATGCCTAGAGTAGAGAACCAGCCATAACCTAAAAAGACTTGCCCGAGTTGGAAGTATAATAATAAATAAAATAGTGTGAAACAAGAAGAGGCGCATGCAAAACCCTAATCATGCTGTCCTCTGCCACCCCACTCATTTCTTCTCTTTTTTTTTATTATTATATATATTCTTAAAATTAACATTTTCCCTCCATTTTATATATAATTTTTAAATATATAGATTCGTGAGTCGAAAGATGAACTTTTTTTCGGTAAGTATGTTATTATAGATATTTATTTATGAAACAGATCAATCATGTTTATATTTATAATAATAATTAATATTTTTAATAAAAAAATAATAATTTAAATAAAATATATAGTTTTATAAAATTGATCAATAAAATTATTTCACGTGTGTTTTAAAAATAGAAGCATGGTATATAGTATCTACTAGGTAAAATGGCAATGTACCCGGATAATAATCATTCCTACTGCTGACCAGTTGTTAAGGACAAGATATGTAGTCCTGACAGGACTCGCAGGTTTCTTGCTATTTTTTTTTTATATTTTTTGTCGTACAAATGAATTTAATTTATGTTTGATCCAAGTCATTTTTTTTAGTTGGAAGAAATAAATATTATCACTAAAATTTGAGATTTTGATGAACCATGCAAAGTTTGGAGCTCAAATTCTATTATAATGGAAATATCTTTATAAATTTACTTATTTAATTAAAATTAAATACCAAGGAAAAAATCCATGGTTGATAAAATAAAATTGTAAATGAGCCCATGTAGTTCTGTTCCTGTAGACCTGTACGTGGACATTAGAAAAAAAATAGAAATAAAGTGGCAAAAAATAAGCCAATCCGGAAACAGAGTGCTCCACTAAGCGGTCTCCTATGTTCCCTTTCCCTTTCCCTTTCCATTTTCTTTACCAACAACTACTTTTTTGTTTTTCATTCATTTCCAGATCCATTTCGCTAATGTTTGTGTATTATCACGCGATATGTAATTATGTGGCTGTAGATACTCGTACATTCATGTGGGATTTGCGTTAACTGAAGATAAATTTGAATTTCAGTGAAGCAGAAAAGGAATCTTGGAAGCAGATGAGGTGTTATGTTTGGTTTGCTTATTTTGCTTGTTTTGGGTTTATGCTTTAAAGCCTAAATATCCGGTCTTTGGATTAACTTGCTCTTTTTGGGTGGAGTATTTGGCTCCTTTTTACTGGTTCTTGATCTGTATTATGAAGAAAAAATTGTGGGATTTGAGGCATGCTTGGTGTATTGAAGAAATGATGCTTATAAAAGTGTTTTTGGTTTGTTTTCTGGCGCTTTGTTGATTCCTGGGATTTTGTGTTCTTGTGTTTGGTGCTGTGAAGTTGTGCCGCTGCAGTTCAGGAATCTGTTCGTCCGTTACACATCAAGATTCTTGCTTTCCGTGTTCGTTTATATTAGTATATAGTTGCAATCTGCCTCTGAATCAGAAACATTCTCAACTTGGCCGCTACTTTATGATAGTAGTATAGTATTTATTGTCCAAAAAAAAGAATTGGGATTATGCTCGAAGGTTGAAAATTTCTGTCTTATATGTTGAAAAGATTGGTTTTTCCAGTAGCCCACAAGATTTTGAGCTATTTTGAAGCGAAGAAAAGGGCAGTTTGAGTGAGAGTTTCTTGGTTTATATATTTAGAGGGAAGGTTCTCTTGGGTTGTTAGGAGATTGAAATTGTGAAATATGGATATGTCTTGCAAGGATAGTAACAGGGCGGCGACAGCCAGCGGGGGGGAAGGAGTTATGGATAATGGTAAGTATGTGCGCTATACACCTGAACAGGTTGAAGCCCTTGAAAGGCTCTATCACGACTGTCCGAAGCCGAGCTCAATGCGCCGACAGCAGCTGATTCGTGAGTGCCCTATTTTATCCAACATCGAGCCTAAGCAGATCAAAGTGTGGTTTCAGAATAGGAGGTACTGTCATTCTATTTTGACAGAATTGTTAGTCAAGTTGAGCGCTAGTTTTTGCTTTAGTCAGCTTTTTTAACAGGTTATGATTATTTCAATAGATTAAGATCTATCGAATTTTATGTTTAGGGTGTGAAGTTTTAATCTTATTTATTATCTTACTGAAATATCAATAAATGTTTGAATCCTTTATAAAGTTAAGGACAGAGTGGTGAATTTCTAGTGTTCCTTTTTCTGGTCAATTCTTGGTTTGTGATTTATGGAATGTTTAAATATTTTTTTAATAAATTGAGGGCCTGAAATTATATTTGTTGGTTCTTTGCTTGGAAACATAGATGTAGAGAAAAGCAAAGGAAAGAGGCTTCAAGGCTCCAGTCTGTGAATAGGAAGCTTTCAGCCATGAATAAGCTCTTAATGGAGGAGAACGATAGGCTGCAGAAACAAGTGTCTCAATTGGTATACGAGAACAGTTACTTTCGCCAGCATACACCAAGTGTGAGAATTATGAAACATCCCTTTATCAGTCTTAGCTCTTTTCATGATTTACAGCTTCATTGGTGTAATTTTGGATAACTCGAAGTGGTTTCTGGAGGAAATTGAAGGGTTTTCCTTTTTTGTTTTATTAATTTCCATTGTAGAATGCACTTGCTACGAAAGACACAAGCTGTGAATCAGTGGTGACGAGTGGTCAACACCACCACTTGACACCTCAGCATCCTCCAAGGGATGCAAGTCCTGCAGGGTGAGTAGTGTTAGGTTACGTTTGTTACAAAGTTAAAAAGTCATGCGTAATTCTTCCATATGGCCTCTCAAATACATTAACACTCCTGAATTAACTATTTATTTTCTTGAAGGACAGGAATAGATTGTGTTTGTTATCATGCTCTATCATTCATCTACATTGTGTTGTGTGTTTATGAATGGCTCTATTAAATTCATTTTCTTTTTGCATTTTTTTAGGCTTTTGTCCATTGCAGAAGAGACTTTAACGGAGTTTCTTTCAAAGGCCACTGGAACTGCTGTAGAGTGGGTCCAAATGCCTGGAATGAAGGTACAGTATGTCAAGACACGTGCTCTTTTTGTGTGTTCCATGGCAATTTCCGTTGGATATTACCTGTTTAGCCTATTAAATTTTGGTTTATATGGAGTAGCCTGGTCCGGATTCCATTGGAATCGTTGCTATTTCTCATGGTTGCACTGGCGTTGCAGCAAGAGCCTGCGGCCTGGTTGGTCTCGAGCCCACCAGGGTAAGTTTCCTCCACTCTTGTTCTCTCTGCGTGTTTCCACCTAATGATTCTTCAGTTATATTGTAAGGAAAAATTGCTTATGGTTGTTTGATACAGGTCGTGGAAATCCTGAAGGATCGGCCCATGTGGTTTCGCTATTGCAGGGCTGTGGACGTTCTCAATGTGCTGCCTACTGCAAACGGTGGAACTGTAGAACTCTTGTACATGCAGGTTTATAAATGTTGTCATAGTGGCTTGCATATGTTTTTCCTTATTTATATGCTTTAACGGGCTTTTGAAATTGGAAACTGTAGCTATATGCGCCGACAACTTTGGCCCCAGGTCGTGACTTTTGTTTGTTACGCTATACTTCAGTCATGGACGATGGTAGTCTAGTGGTAAGTGGATGCATTGTATATTTTTCAGTCAAGCTCGTTAAATCTTTGAATTTATTTTATACCAGCCTGATGATGATTGGACTTGTTTTGTTTCGCAATGCTCAGGTCAGTGAAAGATCACTTAGCAATACTCAAAATGGTCCAACCATGCCACCAGTGCAGAACTTTGTGAGAGCGGAAATGTTTCCCAGTGGCTATCTTGTTAGACCGTATGATGGAGGAGGTTCAATTATCCACATTGTCGACCACATGAATTTAGAGGTACTTTGACTAATAGCTATGCCATGTCAAATTGTGTTTGTGCGTTGATAATGGACAGAAACATTCCATTTTGTTGAGATTTTTCTGCAAGACGATTATCCTTTACTAACAATTGCAATCGGTATGGTTTGATTTTAGAGGAATTGACCTTCTAACAATACAGTTGTTTGCAATTCGAATCTATCGGTATCGATTAACGTTTTGTTTTCTAGGCATGGAGTGTTCCAGAAGTGTTGCGGCCACTCTATGAATCATCAACAGTGCTTGCTCAGAAGACGACAATGGCTGTAACGATCTCATTCTTTTTTCCTTAATTCCGGATGGCACTTGAATAACACCAGGGCAAATGTTGATGCTTTATGTGTTGTTTCCTTTCGTTTAACATTATTTTTCCCCAAATGCAGGCTCTTCGCCATCTTAGGCAGATAGCTCAGGATGTTTCACAGCCTAATAGCACCAACATGGGAAGGCGTCCAGCAGCACTACGTGCCCTTGGCCTTCGGTTGAGCCGGTGTGAACATGAGACACTCCTTTTGGTGTCTTCTTTTGTTTTATATATTATTTTGTCAAGTTTTAGAAACATTTTTGGCCGTTCTCAGGGGTTTCAACGAGGCTCTTAATGGATTCAGCGATGAAGGGTGGTCGTTGATTGGAAACAATGGCATGGATGATGTTACTATTCTCGTAAACTCCAATCCAGACAAGGTGATGGGGTTAAATATCTCATTCAACAACGGATATACTTCCATTTGCAATGCTGTTTTATGCGCCAAAGCATCCATGCTTCTGCAGGTCGGTTTGCGTTTCCTTGTTTGTCTTTTTGGGCATTCTTTTAATTTTTTAAGGAGAAGTAATAATAAAAAAGAGCATACCTCAAACCTTGAAAATGTGATTATGATGCATTTTTTTGTAAAATTCTGTCATTAAGTCCTATCTTTCTTGGTGCAGAACGTGCCTCCTGCAATACTACTCAGGTTTCTGCGTGAGCATAGATCAGAGTGGGCTGACAACAGCATTGACGCTTACTCAGCTGCTGCCGTCAAAATGGGTCCCTGTACTTTGTTAGGGCCCCGAGTTGGTAACTTTGGGGGTCAAATTATCCTTCCTTTGGCTCAGACTATTGAGCACGAAGAGGCAAGTTACGTGAATTAATTTGTTCACCCATATAGACACCTTATCTTTCTTTTGGTCAATTAAATTCAATGCTTCTATAATATAGTATGTGGTGATATAACTTGGTATTAACCCTAAGTCAATTTCCAACACAATTTTTTCTACATTTTCTTCTTCTTAATAGCTACTGGAGGTAATCAAATTGGAAGGTGTTGGCCATTCTCCTGAAGATGTGATGCTGCCGAGGGACGTGTTTCTCTTGCAGGTAGATTTCGTCCTCTACTCTAAGGATTAGGAGAAAGTAACTGGCCCGCATTCATATGATTATACAATTTTTGAAAAGAATGAGCATTGGACTTTATGTTCGACTATTTTTTTTGGTCAATCAAGTTCGACTATTTTCCGAGAAATAGAAATCTCGTTATCATGGGAATGAGTCCATATATCAGGGCCCAAGAGGCCTGTTGCGTTTTGAAATGTAGTGCTTTGAGCATTCCCAGAGAGTACATTTGAAATTGTGGCTATGCATCATTTTTGCGTTGTTGCCCCTCTTTTCATTTCTTGCTGGTTGGCAGATGTGCTGTGGAATGGATGAAAACACTGTTGGAACATGTGCTGAACTCATATTCGCCCCTATAGATGCCTCTTTTGCTGATGATGCTCCTCTCTTACCTTCTGGTTTTCGCATCATTCCTCTCGATTCTGTCAAGGTTAGTGTTCATGACTAATTTCTGTCATGTCTGTACTTTAATTCATTAACATCTTAAATATCTGAAGCTCTATTTTTGGGGCTTTCGGTTCTTGATTTCTTCCCAACATATGTTACATAGGAAAATTCAAGTCCAAACCGAACGCTGGACCTTGCATCTGCTCTTGAAACTGGAGCGGCGGGCAACAAGCCCTCGAACGACCTTGGTGTCACAAATGC